>NC_092416.1:65413789-66054861 GCF_040894005.1 Engystomops pustulosus | reverse complement strand
CTTTTTATATGTAGCAAAATGGGGAAACAAGTGTCCAGGAATAACCGTTGTTATATTTTAGATAGATCTGACATTTTGAGATGTGGCGATATCTAACATGTTTTTCATTTTTACTGTTTATTTACATTTATATCAGTTCTAGTTTAATTTAAATTTTTTTAAATTGAATTATCAAGGCTGTCATAGCAACAACTGGTTGCTCCCCGATGAAGTCACAGGGAATGATAAAAAGCCAAAATACTAGTACAGATCACGGGTCTTACACTCAGCAAACACTCAATGGGGCACATTTACTAAGGGTCCGTCAGACGCATTTCCGTTGGGTTTCCCAAACTTTTTCGTTTTGCCCTGAATTGCCCCGGCTTTTTGGTGCACGCGATCGGATTGTATGCAACACAAATTGGGTGACGTGCCCGACGGACTACCCGACTGATTCGGACAAACCGCGGAATTTAAAAATGAAATTGTGTCACAAGATCAGCACTTAAATGTACTGGGAAAAAGTTGGTGAACCCCAGCGGACCTCAGCGGGGGAAGCGACACTTGCAGGAAATTGGACGCATGATCTTAGTGAATCCTCGTTGGACATTCCGGATTGGCGGCGTCAATGGGACGGGTAAGTAAATGTGCCCCAATGTGTATGGAGTGGGCTCAGCCCCAGCTGATACATTAGTGTGCATGAGGGCTGAGTTTCTGACTTTCTATTTGAATCTATTTCTCCTTGTGAGCTACAATGAATATCATCCCCTTATAGTCAGTGAGATTATTAACATTTGATCTCTTTTTAACCTCACAACGATCGATAACAAAACCTTCTCCAACTAGAACTTTCCTAGCAAACTCCTCATCATATCTGAGCATATGAAACTTTTCTCTATGGATTGTAAAATAAGTTGCATCTTTAATCCCAATTAATATGATATGTCCTCCAGGTTTGAGCAACTTTGAGAACTTCCTGAGATATCTGATGTAATCATCTTGGTCTTTGCTGATAACTTCTAGCAAAGAAGCAGTAATGATACAATCGGCTGGTGGTAAATCTATTGGTTCTGTTATATTCTCTTTCTCGAGGTCACATTTTACAACATGTTGCAGCGCGGATCTCACTTTTCCTTCCCTGGCTTCTAACTGGTCACTGAAATGGTAAAAATAGAGAAACAGTCAACATTAGAGAGGCAGCTTGAAAGCTCATTAGATTATTATACAAAGCTGATTTTAATTAATATATTATATTTTAAGTTTATACTGCACCCTTACGACAAATTATTATTATATCTAAATCATTGGTGTCTAATATTAAATGCTACTCAAAAAGAGATCTTAAAATTTTAAGAAAATATCACTGTCAACAATCTCAATTACTCATCTAGTGCAATAGTGAAACAGAAGATAATAAAGTTACACACCTTATAATAACAAACTAAGATAGCAATATTCCAGCAAATGCACAATTGATACCAATAAGAACTTTACTGCATAAGACGTAGTGGGATGTGGAGGAATTTATGAATCTCTTGAGGCACAAGGCTTTTAGACCTCCTTTTAAACTTTTTCAGCAAGTTCGACTATAGGAGCATGGCTACTGGAAAATATTCTGTGTGCGAAAAGGAAGTGTGCCACTAAAAGCAGGTGTAAAATACTGTAGATGTTAAGATCTGCAATTGAGACAACTGTGAGGCATTGTACACCAGAAAACTGATGTAACTATAATGATAAATCCCTCCTGATGTTTTGTCATTTAATATTTGCAAACCATCAGGTAATATCTGTGCCTGTATCATCCTTTGTCTGTAAAATACAGCTGAGGATGTCTGAGGATGTCATTTTATTCTGTGCTTGCTTATCTGAACACTGGCTTAATCCTTTACTAGAACCTGCATTGATTTCCACCACATCTATCTGTTTCCTGGGAACTTAACTAATAGTTAATCTACTGTTTGTATTGCCTCGTCTTTGAGTCCATGTTAACACTATGACACAAGAAGAAACATTGACCAGTTGTCTTCTACTGCTTAGGGTTGAACGAGCAAATGGTAAGACAGAGTAAGGTATAATACAGAACATTATAGCAAGCCTTAATAATCTTCTCTTGATTTGGTTCAGTCTGATGGGGCTGGTTTTTGGCCTTTTGAAGGGAGATCCCCAAACCTAGGCTCTAAAATGTCCTCTAGAATCAGTGTAGAATGTTTTTATGCAATACTTTTTGTCTGTTTATTGTGAGCCTGATCATTTAGTGCTTGCAGAGTACCAACTCATATGCATCCTATATTCTTCAACAGAGCATTGCATGGAATTCTATAGGCACTATGTTACATTGAACTGGTAAAATGCTCCTTTCTATAAGACACACCCCAGATTTACCCTTCCAAATAAGGAAAAATATATTTTACAGCTATTAAAATATCCCTGTTGGTTGCACAACAGCACAGCATGCACAGCATTGCTACATCCACACATTTACACGCACAGCATTGCTACATCCATTCATTTACACAAATAGCTCTGCTATCTATGAAATTGTATGAAGTACTATGTCACTTGAACATGCGCATCAACCAATCTCCAATACAGCGGTCAAGACTGCTGGATCATACGTAGGCACTTTTTTGAAAGATATTTTCTTGCTTAAAAGTGTGTTTTATAATCTGAAAAATGTGGTAACAGTTTGAATACCTATAATTTTGAGTAGAAATGTTTTTTCTAAAATGAGGTAGTTCAAAACACATACGTTTCTTTTCAAATATTTTGAATTTCATTGGGTTTCCCTTGATAAAATACTCAACCTGTTTCCTTCCATTTCTACATGGAGTTTTGCAGCATGACACCAGTTGAATGCTCCTGTACGAGTGTCCACCCATCTCTTCAGCTCTAGGGTGCATCTGTCTTTGATCTTTAACACTATCATGTGTTTGAAAAACTCACAGGCTGCGTACAAGTGTGGAACCAAGGAGCCAATGGTGAGGTCTATCAAGATGTCACCTTTAATATGACCTGTAAAAGAAAGTTTGCATTCAGTGTGTTATCATGATGGACTTCCTGAAAACTTGGAGATGGTGATTTAATAACAGGCAGATGCCCCTCAGGTAGGGTATGAAGGATTGCATGTGTTATGTGAAATATCGCCCTTTTCCTTTTACATTTCCTACAATGCCTTTCATTTCCTTTATCTCTAGTACTGTAGTTCACAGAATCACAAACATGATGCAATATGATATATAGTAAATGTATCTTTAGTACACTCCTCAAAAAATAGAGGGAAAGCTAATATACCACATCCTAGACCTCAATGAATGGAATAGTCCAGTTACAATTCTTTAGTCGTTACATTGAGAACAATGAAACATACAAATGATGAGGAATATGCCAGTTTTCTGGTGTAGAAGCACTAAAAATGCAAGATGCACAATGCAAAAAATTGCAATTACTCTTGCGACTACCCTACCCCCTCGCCATGGGGCTAGGTTGGCCAGGACGCACCCAGCACAGCACTTCTGGCAGATCAGGAGGTCTAAGGTGATTACTAAGAGAATGCAAATCTGACATTTTTTCTAATAAAAATGTTCTACATTTATTGTGGTCCAAAACCTATTCCGGAGTTGATGTACATCACGTAATGAGGTTTATTGGCACATTCCTGGCCTGCATGTACATTTTAGCAATTGCACAGGCTCAAAAGAAGAGCATGTGCAAGTCCTGTGGGAGCTTCGCCGTGTGTGACAGCTTGGCTCCTGCACAATACTCGTGATCCTGGCTGTTTAACCCTATAGGGCATTGCTGGTTACTGACTGAAATAATGGGCATCCTCTGTGCCAGGCAAGCACCTTAGGGCCTCAATTGATGCCCATTAGATAGTCCTGGAACAGTGTGCCTGTCAGTAATATGCTCAAATACTTTAGTATTGAAGTATATTATATTAAACAAGTGATCAAACCATCACTTGTTCAAGTCCCACACTGGGACAAAATAAAATATTAAAAACATAAAAAAGTACAAATAAAAAAAAAACAAAAGAATAAGTCTGAAAATTCCCTAATTCATCATTAAAACACATCATAACATAAAAAAGTGAAAATCACCATAAAAAACTGTGATTGTGATACTCACGATCCTGGTTGTAAAGTTCGATAGATGCCACCATCACGGTGATCAGGGTGTCTATAAGGAATAGCCAGGTACTCACTCAGATGATCAGTATCCTTTATGCCTGGCACAGAGGTGCCAAGTACTTCTGGGGTCTGATGAAGGACCCAATGGCTCCCTTCAATAGAAGCCTGTTAGATTGTGCTGAAACAGTGTGCCTGTCAGAATGCAGTGGCTGACTAAAGTAATATGCTCTAATAAATCAGTATTGCAGTATATGATACTGAACAATTGATCAAATGATCACTTGTTCATGTCCCACACTGAAACAACAAAAAACTGTAAAAACATAAAAAATAAGTATAAGTATAAAAAGAATTATTCAAAAAAGAATAAAAGTGTCAAAATTCCCTAATCCATCATTAAAAGACATCATAACATAAAAAAGGAAACATCAGCATTAACCCCTTAAGGACGCAGTCATTTTACAGCTTAAGGCTCAGTCCCATTTTTTGGATTCTGACCTGCGTCTCTTTATATGGTTATAACTTTTGAACACTGTTACTTATCAAAGTGATTCTGAGACTGTTTTTTCCTCACATGTTGTACTTCATTTTAGTGGTAAATTTTGGCTGATAAGTTTTGCGCTTATTTACAAAAAAAAGAAAAAAATTATGAATTTTTAGAAAAATTTGCCATTTTCGAAATTCAAAATCACAGCGTTTTCAGGCAGATCAATTTAACACCTAAATAACTTGCTGAATAACATTTCCCATTTGTCTACTTTGCATTTTCATCATTTTTGAAATGTTTGAATAATTTATTTTGACGTCACGCGGCCTAGAAATCGAATAGCGATTTTCCGTACTTTCAGAATTGACTAATTTGGGGATAAATACTGTTTGAAATTAAATTTTACATATTTAGCATCAAAAACCCCCTATATAATCTACCCATTTTCAAATCTGCACTATCAGAAACAGCATTTACAAAGATTGCTAACCCCTTGAGATCTTCATAGTAATTGAATCAAAATGGCGGTGAAATTTAGAATGGTCAAATTTTTTCGGTTATACGTTCATTTAGCCCTAAAATTTACACATTTACAAAAGATAAAAAGAGAAAACCCACCATAAAGTTTGTTCTACAATTTCTCCTGAGTGCAGCGACCCCCCACATGTGGACATTACTTGTGTTATGGGGGCACAGCGAGGCGCAGAAGGGAAGGAGCCCCCTGCAGCTGCCAGGATTTTAGTTTCCTCATTGGCCCCTTTTGAAGGCTATAAAATTTTCGCTTTTCCATTATTTGGGCCATGTGATGGCTTTTTTTTTGCGCAATGAGATGCTTTTTCCAGTGTTACCATTTTGGGGTTGGTATCACCTATTGTTGAAAATTTAGGAACTTTTTTTGAGGTCATGAGTAGAAAAGCATCAATTCTGTACTGGATTTTTTACTTTTTTTTTTTCCGTGTCCACCGTATATCCTAATAATCCTGTTATCTTTATTCTATGGGTCGATACGATTACGGGGATACCAGACATGAATATTTTTTCTTATGTTTTACTAAATTTTCCAAATAAAACCCTAATGTGGGGAAAGATCTATCATTTTTGCATCGCCGTTTTCCAAGTGGCATAACATTGTTACGTTTTTAACTACAGAGCTGGTTGATGGCTTTTTTTTTGCGGGACATGTTGTTCTTTGCAACAGTATCATTCTGGAGTACATATGTTTTGCTGATCACTTTCTATTGCATTTTTAGTGGGATATAATAGGTAAATATAATAATTTTTGGCAGGTTTTTAACGTTTTTTTTTACAGCGCTCATCATATGGGTTCAATAGTTATTTAGTTTTATTCTATGGATTGTTACGGACGTGGTGATACTATATATGTGGGGTTTTTGTTATGATTTAGACTTAGATTTAGTGTTATATGTCTCTTTATATGTTTTGGGGCTTATGGGCTTTTTTAGTGATTTATAAAGTTATTTTTTATTGAAAAACATTTTTTTTTACATTTTTTACTGGATCCACCATGGGATATGAACAAGCAATCATCTGATTGCTTGTTCATGATAATACTCTGCAATACTGATGTATTGCAGGGTATTAGCAGTGCCAGCCTATGTAGATGCATAGGCTGACACTTTGCCTTTAAGATGACATCACAAACGCCATCTTAAAGGCACTGCCTTCAGGCTTCTCTGGGGTCCTGATCGGACCCCAGAGGTGCCAAGGCAGTGATCGTTTTCGGGGGGGGGGGGGCGATCGTGGGGTAAAGACCCCCAGAAGGCATGTTAAATGCCGCGGTCGCATTGACGGGTTAAACGCCCGGGTGTTAGCCGGGGATGTCATCGGTAGATTACCGGCATCGTCTCTGCACAGTAACTGTACTGCGCTGAGCGCTGTTCGTGGGACTCAGCGCAGTACAGCTACGGCGCAGAGCGCTAAGGGGTTAAAATACTCCAGCACAAACAGCTGAGATTGTGATACTCGCTGGCTCCTGGCTGTACAACCCTATAGATACTGATCATGGTGACCGAGGTGTCTATAAAGCTTAGCAAGGTAGTCAATCGAACGATCAGCATCTTTCATGCCAGGAACATAGATGCCGGCCACTACCATAGGAGCCAATGTTTGCCTTTAATAAATGCCTGTTAGATTGTGCTGAAACATTGTGCCTGTCAGCCTTTGCAGAATGTATAGGTTGACTAAAGTATTAGTAAAAGTAAGTGCATCAGTATTGCAGTATATTACATAGAACATGTGATCAAATCATCACTTGTTTGTGTCTCACACTGGGGCATAGTAAAAAAGAAGAAAAAAAGTACAAATAAAAGAAATTCAAGAAAAGTAGAAGTCTCAAAATTACCAATCCTTTGTTAAAACCATTATAATTTAAAAAAGTGAAAATCACCATAAAAACATTATCTAGTTGGTATTATTCTGTCCATAACAATCTGTATATTAAAATGTTAATGAACCCATTTGGTGAACGTTGTAAAAAAAACACAAAAATTACAAAGTCATTGCTAAGTCTCACATCCGACTTCTAGAAAATAGGACATAAAGTGATCAAAAAGTAAAATTCACCAAACACAATATAGATAAAAAGTACAGCTTATCCTACAAAAAAGATGCCCTAAAATAAAAAAAATTATGCGTCCTAGAACATGGCTATGTAAAAGCAAGCACATTTTTGCAAAACAATCCAATCATAATAGGCTATTAACTAATCATGGTGACCAATAGAATAAAGATAACATATTATTTGAATGGTACGGTGAACAAAAAAATGCTACAAACCTTAAACGAGAATCAATAATTTTCTTATCCAACCAAAGAATAGTGAATCAAATCTCATCAATTAGCTATTTAACTCCCCTAAAAGATGTACCTGAAAAGTAGATCTCATCCTGGAAAATATAATCCCCCACATGTCCACATTACAGAAAAATAAACATTTTATAGCCTGTAAAATGTGACAGGCAAATCTGCCTTGAATGGCGCTCTTTCTATTCTATGCCCATACAGCAGTTTACCAACACATTTGGGTTATGGGCATTCTTGGGAGAAATTGGGTATTAAACTTTGTGGAGCTTTTCATAATTTAAACCATTCCAATCCATTGTTTTAACCCCTTTGAAAGGGTCAACAAACTTCTTAAAGTTGGGGTTTTACACATTTATTGTTGCAGTTAACCCCTTAACGACTTGGCCTTTTTTAGTTTTTTCACTTCCATTTTTCACTCACCAACTTCAAAAATCTTAAAACTTTTTTATTCTTCCACATAAAGAGCTGTGTTATGGCTTATTTTCTGTGTAACAAATTGCACCTCATAGTGACGGTATTTAATATTCCATGGCGTGTATTGGGAAGCAGGAAAAAAATTCCAAATGCAGTGAAAATGGTGAAAAACCACATTTGCGAATTTTTCTTGTGGGCTTGGATTTTACAGCTTTCACTCTGCGTCCTGAATGGCATGTCTACTTTATTATTTGGGTCGGTACAATCACGTGATGCCAAATTTGTATAGGTTTTATAATGTTTTCATACATTTAAAAAAATGAAAACCTCTAGTACAAAATATTTTTTTTTTATTTTGCCATCTTCTGGCGCCAATAACTTTTTCATACTTTGGTGTACGGAGCTGTGGGTAGTGTCATTTTTTGTGAATTTTGATGGCGTTTTCATTGCTATAATCTTTGGGACTGTGTGACCTTGTGATCACTTTTTAATAATTTTTTTATATTTTTGAAAATGGCACGCTATTTTCCATTACGGGGTTAAATGCAATGAAAAAACGTTATTATATTTTAAAAGATTGGGCATTTTCGGATGCGGTGATACTTAATGTGTTTATGATTTTTACTGTTTATTTATATTTATATCAGTTTTTAGATTTTTTTATTATAACTTTTTTTTTATTTTTACTTTTACTATTTTTCAGACTCCCTAGGGTACTCTAACCCTAGGTAGTCTTTTTCATCCTATCATATACTGCCATACTATTGTATGGCAGTATATGTGGATTTTACTCCCCATTCAATTAGCACATTGTAATGCATGGGTTAAAACGAAGTAGTCTCGGGTATTTGGAACACCCGAGGCTACCATGGCGACGGTTCGCCGCTCCCCGTGACGTCATAGGGGAGCGACGATCCGCGACAAGATGGCGGATATTTTTGAAGCCGCCGGCAGCATTGCAAGCACCGATCGCGGGTGTTACCGGTAAGCCTTTGCTGCAATATGCACCGGGACCCGGTGGGGTTAAAGCCTCTCAAAGTCACTTATAAATGAAGGTTTTGTTGATTTTCATAAAATTGCTAAAAATTGCACCCAAAATTCTAAGCTCCATAACAAAAATGAGATGATGCATACAAAACCATATCAACATAGAGCAGATATTTGATAAATGTTAGCAATGAAGTTTTTTGGAAAATCAGAGAATTTTGCTAAATTTTCTTTTTTTAAATTTCAATTAAAAACAAAAGAAATCATCCAAATGTTTAACTAATTTTTATTTACATTGCGTCTACAGAAAACGTTCTTAAAATCCCTTGGATATGTTAAAATGTTTCACAGGACAGATATAAAAAATTGGGCTTGGTCCTGAAGACCTTAAAGGGAACCTGTTACCAGGGTGATGTTTTTATCAGGAGACGGGTTTCTATAGACAAAGTACAGTATATGCCAAATATGTTTTGGAAAAAGATGCAGGTCTATCAACATGTACAAAGTATGCACCATAACAACCTCCTGCTGCAGAGAGTTCCATAGTCTCACTGCTCTTACAGTAAAGATTCCCCGTCTATGGCGATGGTAGAACCGCCTCTCCTCTAGGTGTAGAGGATACCCCCTTGTCCTGGTCACAGGCTTTGCCCTAATTCCTTAATTTGATACAACTGTGGTAACATGGTTAGCCCTCTGATCAGTCCCACTCCAAAAATCATATTTACATTCTTTGTATTTAATAGGCAGCAGGTTGTTGGGTGAATATTGGGTTATCCTGAATTGACTTTCATTATGGCATATTGTTCAAAAGTAGAAGGAATCCAGTAAAGTTTTTTTTTAACATGGATTTACCATAAAGAGTGAAGAATTTTTAACTTTGCTGGATTCCTTCTTGTACTAGATTTGACATTTCCCTCTGCCAGATGGATTGGGATCCTTTCCAATCACTGAGATACAAAATGTATATACTGATTGTTTCCCACATGGAGTTCTTAGGGTTGGACTTTTTCTGCTATATATTATAGGGAAAACTGTTGTTACTGTTGAAAAAGATTAAATCAGATAATACATGGAATATACATACCTAATATGAAAGTTTTTCTAAGATTTTCAATAGGAAACATCAAAAAATCTTCCCCAAAGAACACTCCAGCTTTATCTGATAAATAATTCTCAAGATGGTGTCTGGAATCAAAGTCATGGACATGATAGAGCTTATGGGCACTGGGATCCATTGTGTAATATTCTTCTAGAGAGTCTCTCTGTACCCTGGAACACAACATCTTCATATAAATACTTAAAATCTTTATGCAATTTGTGTCAGAATCACATAGTACATCATGAGTTGTTATCTTCACAAGTTAATTATGGGAATGTGTTATAATGAAATCACATGGCATATTGGATAGACGTAACTCTATTATTGAAAAAAAAAGCAATGGGAAAAAAAAACTGTTTGTCTTCTTGATAGCTTATTAACTGCTTCAGGACTAGGGTAAGTTGCACCTTCATGCCCCGATACAATGTTATTTAAATGCTCTGGCAACAAAATTTTTGAGGCATTGTTTTTTTTTTCCAGGAAAAATACAAGATTTTTTCTGACTGTAGCAATGTGATAACCTAATACACACATTATAATAGAGTTTAGCACTTAATGCTGCAAATTTTGATACATCACATGTCTTCTTTGGCGGCATTTGGGTGTCCTATAAGGTGACAGAAGGGGCAAACACATATTACAATATATTTTTTTATTTCTTCTGTTTTTTAATTTACTTTTATTGTTTATTTTACTTTCTGTCCCTTAAAGGGATGGGAATTTTTCTATTCAGCACTCCTAGAGACATCTGTTGCTATTTGGGCTGTGCTGGGTCAATACAGTTGCTACCTTTGTCTCCATCCCTATTCCCTGTACAGTCCTCAATGGATGACCGGACTTTGCACATTCTTTCTAGTGCAAACTTTTCAACAGGTATTTAATAAGTGCCAGCACCACACATGTGTCGCACACAACCTTTCTGTGTCGCGGCTGCACTATGCTTATGTGGCACAAATTTCTGCCCTAAAGGGGGCGTTCCAGTGCTCAGTCAGACCATGCACCAGATTTAACATGCAAAGTCCAACATAATTGTGTTGCACACCCTTTGTTAAAGTTGCACCAAAAAAAAGTGATACACTTTGTCTGGACAGTGCAGAGGGTGCCAGATTCATGCAGATCATGCGCCAGAAATCTTAATCTGGCACCCTCTGCACACTACACAGGCAAACTTGTTGTTTTCTTGTTGCCTACAGAGTTTATCAAATGCTCTAAATTAAGTGCTCAAATTTGTTAAAATTTAAAAGCTTCAAGAACAATTTTGCATAAGTCTATTTTTCAGACTTTGGATCTGATGTGTATTTATCAAAATATCCCATTTATCAACATTTTTGCACACATTTCGATTTTTGGCAATTACAGAACCATCTGTCACCAACATGAAAAAGACCTATGTCAAATCAGCTAATTTTTTTCCTAGGAATCCAAATCTGCAATAAAAAAATGAAGGTTCCCATTCAAGATTTTTAGGTTACCCCTTGTGGATGCTTTTTTTCTCAGATACTTTTAGTGAGTAAAGGTTGCGTTTGGGAAAGTCTGGGTAATTCAGTGCCCTTGTGAAAAGTGTGAATCGAGTCAATGCACAGTAGATGCACCAGGAAGAAGAAGATGAACTCCGGCGGACCTAAGAGGGGAAGCGACACATGCAGGATATCAGGGCACGATTTAGTGAATCGCATTGGATTCACGTTGGACAATGCACTTTCAGTGAACTTCTCCGGACGGGTAAGTAAATGTTTCTCCATGTCTTATTTGGGCTTAGGTCGATGGTGTGCTCTGTAGAGAATTATTTCACTGGAGGACACATGCAGAAAGTAACTCAAATTTAAACCAAATTTGTTTCATATGCATGAATCTATAGTGCAAATGATATCAAACTATTTATATTATATGTGATAGGGTAAATGCTTCCATGTCCTGTTTAACCTTCCCTTTCTAGTGAATTGACTGACTTATCTCCTTACATAGCTGAATTATCAAGTAAAATATCACGTGTATAAAGTCTAATGGGAATATTTAACATACACCAAGCCTGGAATATAAATAAACGCAGCCGGAAAATTTTCACAATGTGAAAAGTCACCGGCTGCAGAGAGTGTGCAGGCGTGTGGACAATAATGCCACGGCCCACTTACGGCCGGCCCACTCACGGCCGGTCCCGCCCTCCTTTTGGCCCCTTCACGCCCCAGGTTTTTCTTCTTTAGGGGGTCATTTATATTTTTCTTCTACTGCCATCGCTACTTGACTTTCAGCATGTACAGTATATTTGACACTGGAAGTGGTAGGTGCATTACATATATAAGGACCTATATAATGTCATAAGAAAAAGAAAGTCCAACCAACTGCTGTGATTGGTGCTGCCAATTTTCATTTTGATTCATCAAAACCCAATAACAAAACATAATTAGGGGGACCGTACATGACTTATTGACCCAATTCTGATGTAAACACTGACAATCGCGACCTTCTGCCTCCTTTATTATTAACATGAATAGTTTTAATAACCACATTTGGTGTTAACCTTTACAGCAGCCTCAAGAGCTGGTATGGATACAGCTCTTATTAAGGTGTATGATGAGTTGCCAAGGCATGCTCTGTGCAGGTAGGAGATGGAAATAAGCTATGGCATCCTCTTTTGTCACTAGGGTAATTTTTACTTGCCGCCCTGTCCAGAATAAACAAGGTGACAGTTACATAGAAAACCCTACAAAAAGGTAGTAGCAGAATATTATTAGTTGTATTCTTTACTAAACATGGATGATAACTAGAGATGAGCGAACATACTCGTCCGAGCTTGATGCTCGTTCGAGCATTAGCGTACTCGAAACTGCTCGTTGCTCGGACGAATACTTCGCCCGCTCGAGAAAATGGCATCTCCCGCCGTTTTGCTTTTTGGCGGCCAGAAACAGAGCCAATCACAAGCCAGGAGACTCTGCACTCCACCCAGCATGACGTGGTACCCTTACACGTCGATAGCAGTGGTTGGCTGGCCAGATCAGGTGACCCTGGGATAGACTAGCCGCTGCCCGCGCTGCTCGGATCATACTGTGTCTGGATGCCGCTTGGGAGAGAGCTGCTGCTGGTCAGGGAAAGCGTTAGGGTGTTCTATTAGAATAGTGTTAGGCAGGAGTGATTTAACAAGAACCCAACAGCCATTCTTAGGGCTACAATAACGTTATACTTTTTTTTTTTTGTTTGCTTGTGGCTGGGCTTGCTGGCACTAGTAGTGCAGCTAGTACCATATTGTGAGGAATTTGCAGGGGGACTTGCTACCGTTGTGTTTAGCTCTTAGTGACACACATATCCACCTCAAACACCAAAGTGGGAAAATTTATTAGGGGTTTGATTTCAATTAGGCACAGTCTGCCATTTACTTTTTATTTTACGTTTATTTTTTCATAACTCAGCGTCATCTCATCTGGCATAGCAGTGTGCTTTCATACTTGGCTAGAAAATAGCCATAGGAGAATCCAAATGGCTTACTTACGCCTACAATAGCGTTATATATATTTTATTTCTGGTTGATCTGCTGGTGGCTGTCCTTGCTGCAGTGCATCTACTAGCCAATTGTGAGGAATTTGGAGTGAGACTTGCGACCGCTGTGTTTAGCGCTTAGTGACGCACATATCCATCGCAAAGACCGAAGTGGGAAAATTTATTAGGGGTTGGATTTCAATTAGGCACAGTCTGGCAGTTTCTTTTTATTTTACGTTTATTTTTTCATAACTCAGCGTCATCTCATCAGTGTGCTTTCATACTTGGCTAGAAAATAGCCAAAGGAGAATCCAAACGGCTTACTTACGCCTACAATAGCGTTATATATATTTTATTTCTGGTTGATCTGCTGATGGCTGTCCTTGCTGCAGTGCATCTACTAGCCAATTGTGAGGAATTTGGAGGGAGACTTGCGACCGCTGTGTTTAGCGCTTAGTGACGCACATATCTATCGCAAAGACCGAAGTGGGAAAATTTATTAGGGGTTGGATTTCAATTAGTCACAGTCTGCCATTTACTTTTTATTTTACGTTTATTTTTTCATAACTCAGCGTCATCTCATCAGTGTGCTTTCATACTTGGCTAGAAAATAGCCAAAGGAGAATCCAAACGGCTTACTTACGCCTACAATAGCGTGATATATATTTTATTTCTGGTTGATCTGCTGGTGGCTGTCCTTGCTGCAGTGCATCTACTAGCCAATTGTGAGGAATTTGGAGGGAGACTTGCGACCGCTGTGTTTAGCACTTAGTGACGCACATATCCATCGCAAAGACCGAAGTGGGAAAATTTATTAGGGGTTGGATTTCAATTAGGCACAGTCTGCCATTTACTTTTTATTTTACGTTTATTTTTTCATAACTCAGCGTCATCTCATCAGTGTGCTTTCATACTTGGCTAGAAAATAGCCAAAGGAGAATCCAAACGGCTTACTTACGCCTACAATAGCATTATACATATTTTATTTCTGGTTGATCTGCTGGTGGCTGTCCTTGCTGGAGTGCATCTACTAGCCAATTGTGAGGAATTTGGAGTGAGACTTGCGACCGCTATGTTTAGCGCTTAGTGACGCACATATCCATCGCAAAGACCGAAGTGGGAAAATTTATTAGGGGTTGGATTTCAATTAGGCACAGTCTGGCAGTTTCTTTTTATTTTACGTTTATTTTTTCATAACTCAGCGTCATCTCATCTGGCATAGCAGTGTGCTTTCATACTTGGCTAGAAAATAGCCATAGCAATAGGATAGCATCGTTTGGTTTTAAAAACTAAAAAACACAAAAAAAAACTAAAAAACACAAAAAAACACAAAAAAAAGTAAAAAAAAAAATTAAAGTTATAACTTTCATTTTCAAAATGTTTAACCCGAGGGCTAGGGGTAGAGGACGAGGGCGAGGGCGTCCAACTACTGCAGGGGTCAGAGGCCGTGGTCCTGGGCGGGGTGAGACACCACCTGCTTATGAGGGAGCAGGGGAACGCCGCAGAGCTACACTCCCTAGGTTCATGTCTGAAGTTACTGGGACTCGTGGTAGAGCACTGTTGAGGCCAGAACAGTGCGAAGAGGTGATGTCGTGGATTGCCGACAATGCTTCGAGCAATTTGTCCACCAGTCAGTCTTCCACGCAGTCCACCCATGTCACCGAAATCGGCACTCCTCCAGCTCCTGCACCTCAGCCTCCTCCCCCCCAGTCTGCCCCCTCCCATGAAAATTTGGCATTTGAACCGGCATACTCTGAGAAACTTTTTTCTGGACCCTTCCCACAGTCACAAACCACTTGTCCGGTTGCTGCTGAGCAATTTTCCGATGCCCAGGTTTTCCACCAGTCGCAGTCTGTGGGTGATGATGACCTTCTTGACGTAGTGGAAGAAGTGTGTAAAGAGGTGTCCGACGATGAGGAGCCACGGTTGTCAGACAGTGGTGAAGTTGTTGTCAGGGCAGGAAGTCCGAGGGGGGAGCAGACTGAGGGATCGGAGGATGATGAGGTGACAGACCCAAGCTGGGTTGAGAGGCCGGGTGAACACAGTGCTTCTGAGACGGAGGAGAGTCCTCGACCAGAACAGGTTGGAAGAATCAGTGGTGGGGCCAGACGGAGAGGCAGGGCCAGAGCAGGTGCATCAGCGCCAAATGTGTCACGTAGTCAAGCTCCCGTGGCGAGGGCTAGATTTTCAGAAGTCTGGAGGTTCTTTAGAGAAACACCGGATGACTGACGGACTGTGGTGTGCAACCTGTGCCAAACAAAGATCAGCAGGGGTTCCACCATTACTAGCTTAACTACCACCAGTATGCGCAGGCATATTAATGCTAAACACCCCACTCAATGGCACCAAGCCCGTTCACCTCCAGCCGGGCACACCACTGCTCCTTCCCCTGTGTTAGCCCCCTGCCCAGGACCCCGGCCCAAACACTTCCCGTGCGAAAACCCTTTCTTCGCCTCCACGATCGTCCACAGCATCCACCAGCATTCAGCTCTCCATACCCCAGACGCTGGAGCGCAAAAAGAAGTATAGTGCAACCCACACACACGCCCAAGCCCTCAACGTCCACATCTCCAGATTACTTAGCCTGGAGATGCTGCCCTATAGGCTGGTAGAGACCGAGGCCTTTCGCAACCTCATGGCGGCGGCCGCCCCTTGGTATTTGGTCCCCAGCTGCCACTACTTTTCATTTCACCAGCACGTGTCAGACAACATCATCCATGCCCTGACCAACGCCGTTTCTGACAAGGTCCACCTGACCACGGACACGTGGACGAGTGCTGCCGGGGAGGGTCACTATTTCTCACTGACAGCACATTGGGTTAACTTGGTGGAGGCTGGGACCGAGTCTGACCTTGCGGCTGGTCATAAGCGCCATCAGTCGGTAGCTCTAGGCACAGCAGCAGTGCCATCGCTAAGCGACAGCAGGCGGTGCTCAAACTCCTGAGCCTAGGCGATAAAATGCACATCGCTCAAGAGCTGTTACAGGGCATCACGGCGCAGACCAATCTGTGGCTGGCACCACTGAACCTGAAGCCAGGCATGGTTGTGTGTGACAACGGCCTTAACTTGGTGGCGGCTCTGCAACTCGGCAGACTGACACATGTGCCATGCCTGGCCCATGTGTTAAATCTCATAGTTCAGCTGTTCGTGCGGCTCAAGAAGGTGCGCCGCATCAGTGCGCATTTCAGGAAGTCCAGCACAGATGCTGCAACTCTCAGGGCAGCGCAGTGCCACCTCCAACTGCCCGCTCACCAACTGTTGTGTGACGTGCCCACAAGGTGGAATTCAACATTGACCATGTTATCCAGAGTTTACCAGCAGCGCAGAGCGATTGTAGACTGCCAGATGTCAACTTCCACCAGAACTGGTAGTCAGGTCAGTCAGCTTCCTCAAGTCTACAATGAGGAGTGGACGTGTATGTCTGATATCTGCCAGGTGTCTGAGTCAACACAGATGGTCAGTGGGGATGCCGCCATCATCAGCCTCACAATCCCTCTGCTTGGCCTGTTGAAAAACTCTCTGGTCAGCATGAAGTCGGAAGCTTTGCGCTCTTCACAAGAGACGGGCGAAGAAGATTCCCTTGTTGATGACCAAAGCACCCTCAGGTCTGTTTCTCAGCGCATATCGGAGGAGGTGGAGGAGGATGAGGAGGAAGAGGAGGAGAATGTTGGCGAGACATTCCTTAACTGTCCTTAACTGTTCAGCGTGTATGGGCAGAAGAAGAGGAGTTGGAGGAGGAAGAAATGGAGGAGGAAATGGAGAGTCAGGCCGGTGAGGGGAGTGAATTCTTGCGTGTTGGTACTCTGGCGCATATGGCAGATTTCATGCCAGGCTGCCTATCCCGTGACCCTCACGTTCAAAGAATTTATTCCAGCACCGATTACTGGGTATTCACTCACCTGGTCCCACGGTACAAGCAAAATCTTTCCACTCTCATCCCTGGAGAGGAAAGGAGTGTGAGAATGCATGAATACCAGCAGGCCCTGGTGCACAAGCTGAAACAGTATTTCCCTTCTGACAGCGCTAGCGGCAGAGGGCGTACTTCTGCGAGACAGGTAGCAAGGTAGAGTAGGCGAGCAGGCAGCTTGTCCAGCACTGGCAGGGGTACGCTTTACAAGGACTTTGCCAGTTTTATGTCACCCCAGCTAGACACTGTCACCTGTCCCCAGTCTCGGCAGAGTAGGGCTGATCTTTACAGAAAGATGGTGAGGGAGTACGTAGCTGACCATACCATCATCCTAAATGATCACACAGCTCCCTACAACTACTGGGTTTCAAAGCTGGACATGTGGCACGAACTGGCACTGTACGCCTTGGAAGCTCTTGCCTGCCCTGCCGCTAGCGTGTTGTCCAAGCGGGTTTTCAGTGCAGCTGGTGGCATCATCATCGATAAGTGTACACGCCTGTCGTCTGACAGCGCTGACAGGCTGACGTTTATCAAGATGAATAAAGCCTGGATTTCTCAGGATTTCCATTCTCCACCAGGTGAAGGAAGCTCAACCTGAATAATTTATGCACTCCTCCTCCTCATTTTCCTCCTTCTCCTCCTCTTTGTACACTAAAGCAGAGGAAACTGGCTATTTTTTGCCAGGGCCAACTGGCTCTAGCTATAGTACTCTATGTATTTAATTTTTCTGGAGGGCCACCTACCCGGTCCTCTGTTTTAAACAATTTTTGGGAGTGCCACATACAGGCACTCAATCTATTTAATTTTTCTGGAGGACAACCTACCTGCTCCTCTGGTTTGAAAACTTTTTTGGACTGCCACATACAGGCACTCAATCTATTTAAATTTTCAGGAGGACCACCTACCTGCTCCTCTGGTTTGAAAACTTTTTTGGACTGCCACATACAGGCACTCAATCTATTTAATTTTTCTGGAGGACCACCTACCTGCTCCTCTGGTTGGAAAACTTTTTTGGACTGCCACATACAGGCACTATCCAAATTAAATTGTCTCCATAGCAGCCTCCACACATCGTCTTTTTAGCTGCCTCAACACGTTGTCTCCATTGCTACCTCCACACGTCATCGCCATAGCTGCCTCCAAAAGTCGTCCATATAGCAAACGAGCTGTGTCAGGCAGAATTTTGGGTTGTTTTCATGGCTTCCACATCAAACTTGTTAACTTTGTCGCCACCTTGCTGTGTTATCCACAAAATATACTGGCAAACTTTTATCATTTACCGATATTATTTCAGCGCTTCTTGCGCATCTGTTTACATTCCCCTCACCCGCCATAACCCAAACTTATAAGAACACTACTACACTTGATCTTATACAAAAGGTTCTTAGAAGTGCTGTTTGGGGAGTAGCCGAGAGACAGGGGCTTGGATAGGCGAAAGCTCGCCTGGCAGCGGAGCGCCAGCTCCATCCCAAGATCCAACTAACATAGCTTTAACTGCAGCATCTTTAATCTACTACTAGTTCACTGCCTCCATACATGGTCCACTTAGCAAACGAGCTGTGTCAGGCAGAATTTTGGGTTGTTTTCATGGCTTCCATATCAAACTTGTTAACTTTGTCGCCACCCTGCTGTGTTATCCACAAAATATACTGACAAACTTTTATCATTTACCGATATTATTTCAGCGCTTCTTGCGCATCTGTTTACATTCCCCTCACCCGCCATAACCCAAACTTATAAGAACACTACTATACTTGATCTTATACAAAAGGTTCTTAGAAGTGCTGTTTGGGGAGTAGTTTAGAGACAGGGGCTTTTGACTGGCGAAAGCTTGCCTGGCAGCGGAGCGCCAGCTCCATCTCAAGATCTAACTAACATAGTTTTAACTGCAGCACCTTTAATCTACTACTAGTTCACTGCCTCTATACATGGTCCCCTTATCAAACGAGCTGTGTCAGGCAGAATTTTGGGTTGTTTTCATGGCTTCCATATCAAACTTGTTAACTTTGTCGCCACCCTGCTGTGTTATCCACAAAATATACTGACAAACTTTTATCATTTACCGATATTATTTCAGCGCTTCTTGCGCATCTGTTTACATTCCCCTCACCCGCCATAACCCAAACTTATAAGAACACTACTATACTTGATCTTATACAAAGGGTTCTTAGAAGTGCTGTTTGGGGAGTAGTTTAGAGACAGGGGCTTTAGACTGGCGAAAGCTTGCCTGGCAGCGGAGCGCCAGCTCCATCTCAAGATCTAACTAACATAGTTTTAACTGCAGCACCTTTAATCTAGTACTAGTTCACTGCCTCTATACATGGTCCCCTTATCAAACGAGCCGTGTCAGGCAGAATTTTGGGTTGTTTTCATGGCTTCCATATCAAACTTGTTAACTTTGTCGCCACCCTGCTGTGTTATCCACAAAATATACTGGCAAACTTGTATCATTTACCTATATTATTTCAGCGCTTCTTGCGCATCTGTTTACATTCCCCTCACCCGCCATAACCCAAACTTATAAGAACACTACTACACTTGATCTTATACAAAAGGTTCTTAGAAGTGCTGTTTGGGGAGTAGCCGAGAGACAGGGGCTTGGATAGGCGAAAGCTCATCTGGCAGCGGAGCGCCAGCTCCATCCCAAGATCCAACTAACATAGTTTTAACTGCAGCACCTTTAATCTACTACTAGTTCACTGCCTCCATACATGGTCCCCTTATCAAACGAGCTGTGTCAGGCAGAATTTTGGGTTGTTTTCATGGCTTCCATATCAAACTTGTTAACTTTGTCGCCACCCTGCTGTGTTATCCACAAAATATACTGACAAACTTTTATCATTTACCGATATTATTTCAGCGCTTCTTGCGCATCTGTTTACATTCCCCTCACCCGCCATAACCCAAACTTATAAGAACACTACTACACTTGATCTTATACAAAAGGTTCTTAGAAGTACTGTTTGGGGACTAGCCATGTGGAGGCGGGGTGGGGCGCTATAGTATATAAGTTTATTTTTTTATTGACTCCCGTATAAGCCGAGGTGAGCTTTTTCAGCACATTTTTTAATCTAAAAAAAATTATGGTACAACATAGGGTCAATGGTCTGTAAATATAAAAGGCAAAAGATTGCCTTTTTGTTGAATTAATATTAGTTATTATCTCTAGGCTCCAGGAACCTTTCTTAGGAGTGATATAGTTCTGGGACTTAATGTTTTTACTAGGGACATCATGGGGTATTATAACGCTTCTGGTTATGTGCATTACATTAACATTGTAATAAAGGTAAAATTTAACATCAAGTTTTGTAATTACCTGGAGGGGATCAGCCTTACTTGTCTGCTTCTAAGCATGAAACTATTATATCCATTTAAAAGGCATTAATTCTTGTTAAGGGTTTTTTAAGATTAACAGTTAAGAAACAAATGTCAGTAGTCACTAGACCTGCTGCTTATTAGTGGCCTCAAGTGCTTCCAATGCCATCACTGGAATACAATGGAAGCAGAACATCAGAGAATTATTCAAAAATCTTGTAAAAAGTTAACCCACAAAACGAATTATATTTTCTGCCATTAGAAAGCCATTATCCCTTAATTGTCCCCCTACATGCCTGTAAACTTAAACAATCAGGTTCTAAAGCTGTATGCAAATGACATGAGAGTGGTCCAATGAATTATTATCATACTCAGCTGTCCAGCTTATTAATGAGTGTGACTGATGTATGACACTGGTGCTGGCTCCTCTATGTCTTCCTGGTGCTGACTGCCTCTCTATACTTCCTGTTGCCGGTGGCTACACCCCCAGAAGCCACTCAGACTCTGCTCCCAGGTGTCGGCTTACGTCATCATCTGCGGAGGATCTACTACCCCTGAATCTTGACAGAATGAAAATATGCTTTTCTTTAAAAAAATAAGGCATTTCTAGTGACCCTAAACTTTTGAGCGGTAGTGTATATAGAGCATATATATAGTATATACAAATTAGTTATTTACAAAAAAGGTCACTAGGGATCTCACTGAGACCCATTAGTCTAAAACTTTACTTTTAATATTATTAAACAATAAACGATTTTATTGGATTGCATAAACCTATTAAAGACACACATTTAAAATTCTACAAATCGATAGCGTTGGGATGTATTATTATCTGTCAACAAGTCCAAGTAGAGTGGAGTTAGCTATTGTGTCAATTCAATGTAGGGAGAACCACTAGGGGTCACCACAGGTGTGATTCTAGTTCACCTGTGTATTAGATCTGTAACACTGTAACATCATTTATTAGATCTGCAACATTATTGTTGCGACTGTGTTCACAGGTGCTATAATATACTGCTGCTGAAAAAATTTAAAGCCACTGCTTGCTGGTGTGCAAGTTCATTGGGAAGTCCTCCCTATCTGTAAACTCTTTTGTACACACTTGCTCCTCACTTTCTTTCTAATAACGGACAGGAAGACTCATCCCTAACAGCCATTTCATTGCTATCTAAAAAGGTTAGATTGGGGGGACTATAATCTAACCTTTTTAGATAGCAATGAAATGGAGCAATATGCACAAGCCTATTGCACCAAACACCCACCGGTAACCTGCGGTCGGTGCTGGCAGCGTTCTTTGTCAGAGGCATTTAAATCCCGGCGGTGCGTATGATCTTGGATTTGATCGCTGCCCCCTGTAAAGTCATTGTGGGGGCGGTGATCAGTTGCCATGACAGCATCAGGTCCTACAAAGACCAAGGCTTTCTGATTTTAACTCATTACTAACAATGTGCGATATTACATATAGATTATGTGTAAAATCCCCCAGATACTGTAGCATGGCAGTATGTTAGAATCAATCAGACAACCAACCAGGAAAACTAAACCAATACAATACTATGATTGAAATTATGCAGTATTGGCAAAATTGCCCATACATCATGAATGAGCGACTAAGCAATCTCACAAAAGTTAAACCATATACCAAACCACCGAAAACATTGAGAGAAAACCAGTCTGATCACAATTTATGCCACAAAAATATATGAAATCTTTATTAGAACTACATTGATTAAAAATCACTAAAATTACACACATAAAATGGTGTATCCCAAGTGAGACAATGGGGCACATTTATTTAACCCAGTCACTGGAGTTTACAGAAAGTGCATTGACTATAAAACACCATGTGGCGATTCACTAAGATTGTGCGCCTGAAATCTTGAATGTGTCACTTCAGGTCTGACAGAGTTCATTATCTTTTTTAAAAGTTAAATACTGCGCTCAGTCCGAATAAGTCGGACCGTCCGATGGCACGCCCTCAAATTTGTGGCGCATGGAATTCAGTGTAGCTTTGCCACAAAAGGTTTGCAATTACAATCTGTGTTACAATCCCAGCACACACACTTTTTAAATACCTGTACAAGCCGTTTTAGCCCCGAAAAAGGTGAACAGTCTGACAAAAGCGCAGTGCCCATCCTTTTTTAAATGAGCCCCAAGCAGGTGATACGCCCACAATTATAAAAAAAATTGAATATGCATCACCACATGTGTACGGTATATATATATATATATATATATATATATATATATATATATATATATATATATATATACAGACCTTCAAAAATAAGTGCAGCAGTTTACAGTTTGCAGATTATATATATGCATATGCGGGGCTAAATATGGAATATTGGGTCATCTGCACCAGGATGATAAACTCAACAATGTGCCTTTAATGGCTACACAAAACTAACAAAGCAACTAATCCGTGATTTCAGGTAAGAAGATCCTGAAAACCAGGGCAAAATACTCCCTGGTGTACCTCCCCATCACGCGTTTCAAACGCAGATGGCCTTTGTTGAGGGGTAATGCCAGGTAGGAGAAGCAGGTATTTAAGCCCAATACTGTCAAATGTCACTGCAGAGATAATAATATTGGCCCTGTGATAGGGACGCATGGGAATACAGTCACAACTCACCAGGAAAGAAGGAGGTCTCGTAAGGACAGTAGGGTCATAACTAAGCTCTGCCCCAGATGACATCACACAGACCTCCCCATCCAACCCTGGGGAGTCGACCCACGGTGTAGTACATGCGTACCAGGGGGAAAGAGATGAGAGAAACCACAAGAAGGTATAGCTCGGTATAACTGCATGAGCAATGAGATATGAATAAATAAATGACATACGACCATGTGAGTTATCAATGTATAATGATAGCAGGGTGATGACTAATAAAGGCGAAATGTATAATAAATGACAAAACACGAATAGGACTTTCAAAAAACGGCAAGAAAGTCCATGCCATAAATTGATGTGTAAGTGCTTTTAATGAACTAAAACGAGATGTGAAGGGACAAAGGTGCAAAGGACAATGAATAGTGGTGTCCAAAATAAAATGACATGTGAGGACAGTGAAAGAACATGCTAGCAAAATAATTTTCGGGGGCAGCACGGAGACATTGGGAAGGGCAGAGAGATCGGGGAGACTTCAGTGGAAGAAGAGGAGCGGATCCCGGGACAGCGTAGCTCCTGACAAGTAAGCAGATGTGCCAAACATCTGTAATCTATTCTTCACTGCGTTTTTCACTTAAATGATCCTGTGTTCACTGTGTTCACTGTTTTTATTCTATTCTTCACTGTTCTTCTGCTAACTTGTCGGGAGATAATATAGGCGCGGAACAGTGAAGAATAGATTGCAGATGTTTGTATACATCTACTAACTTATCAGAAGACATTCTTTTTCAATTAAATAACACATTTTATTCCCGAACCATGGTCCCTTTGAAAAATGCTCGAGTCTCCCATTGACTTCACTGGGGCTCGTTATTCGAGACGAGTACTCAGGAAAAGTTTGTCTCGAATAACGAGCACTCGAGCATTTTAGTGCTCGCTCACCTCTAGTTATAAGTAATGCCTGTAGCATTTCAAAAGGGATTGTTCCCTGCTGCATAAAATTATTAAAAAGCCTTTACAAATACAGGGCCAATATAGACTTGTATCTTAAAATACTCATTCAAAAATCCATTTGGGCCTGGGGTTTTATTTTGTTTCAGAGAGCAGATTGTCGCCCTCCATGGGCTGTGGCACAGCAGGGTCATCAGCAAGGTTATTCAAGGATCCATAATTATCGGCAAAAAGTCATAAATGCCTTGTAGATCCAAAACCATCACCTTTTGATCATTGTAAGTAAACAGGGTACGGGAATTAACCGACCTGGCTTTTAGACACTTTGCGAGTAAGGCACTGGGTTTGTTACCCAACCAATAATATGTCATCTTTAGTTTCCTAAGGTAAAACTCATGTTTATAGGCATTTAACTCACTAAGCTGACCTGCAATAGTTGATAATTCAGCAGCCCTGTTCTCATTATATTGTTGTTTATTTAATCTATGGAAGCTAGTGAGTCAGCCTAGCAGTAGGCTCTCTTTCTGTGTGTAGAGACGCTTAGTATGTGAGGCCTGCTTGATAAAGTTTCCTCTCAGGGTGGCTTTATAGGCGTATCTACTGCCCCATTGTCATTTATGTGAAAGTAGTAATAGTTTTAGTGCTGAGTAGGAGGATGAATACCGCAGATAATTAAGGATGTAGTTATTGATTTGCCAAACCAAGTTAGGTGGAATGGTAAATTCCTACTCTATTGACATGGGTATGGGCACATGGTCAGACCATGATATAATGACTATTGGTGCTTCATAAATAAGGGGTAATAGAGACTGTTCTACCAAAAAGTAGACAATTGCACTGAATGTGAAGTCACTTTCAGTAGGATGCCTAATACACCATAGAGTCGGTTTTTAAAAATAGATTGTACAAAAAGGGTAAGTTCTAATGCTTTTGTGCTGTAGGTAAAGTCAATGGAGGGCTAAAGAGTCTGATTGAAATTACCTACTATTATTAGGTGACCTCTCTTACTTTTTAAAATTATAACTAGGACCGTCTTCATAATGGAATACTGTTTGGAATTTGGGCCATAAAGAGAGGCTATAGTATATTGTACATTGTTAAGTAGGCAGGACATAATGACAAATTTACACATTGAAATTAATCCTTTATAGCTGTAGATATGCTAGTGGCATGCAATATGTGGGGATATCTTTTGTACTTAAAAAGTAACTGTAATTGTTTTTTGTTTTCCACAAATCAAGAGCTCTTGGGATGTAAAACAACTTTGTCCATTATTTTTATTACCTATATGTAGCCGTTTCCTTGCTATCTCCCTCAGATTGTCTTATTGCTGCAATGACTGCTTCCTCTCCATGTGCCAATAAGCCCTAGAGTCTGTCAGAGAAACAAAGTGTATACAAGCTATGGTTTAATCAGAGGTGAGGAGCTGCTGCTCCCTGCTCACAGGCGAAGAGATGTGACATTGAATGTGTCTAATACAGCGAATGAAGCAGAGCAGGATGTTGCAAAGATGTCTCCTGCACAGAAAAGTGAGGTACAAGATGTACCTGTTCCCTATCAGTCTCTCCATCCCATTCTGTGATTCTTCAGAAGTTTCTCTATCTGTCTCTGCTCTTCATGCTGCTCACTTCCTCCACCTTGTCATCGGCAGTATCAGCTCTGTCCAGATAAGCTATTAACCTTAGTGGTCACAAAGCACAGGCTATAGACTTCATGTAACTGGGTTGCTTATGACTTCTTTCACTTATTACATGTTCCCTGTTCCTCCATGTGGTGAAAGCTGCCAGGCTAGTCACCATATACATCCTATATGTGCACAGTGCAGTATTCAGTGGATTTACTTGTGGGAAACTAAATGGATTTAATGCTAAATGACTTTGAGAGAGAACATAAGGCCTGATGGAATCTGTGGACAAGCTAACTGGCCACAGCTTGAGAGCATAGCCTGACAGACATTATTCTCCGTTCACTTCACTTCTGGTGAGAAAGATTTTTGTCGAACACTTTTAGAACAGAAAATGCCATAACCTTGGAAAGAAAAGGATGAGTAGCACAAAGAAGGCATTGTTATGTTAGTTTTCAAAGGGGAATCACATCTAATAGTTTGGTAAAATCACTATAGCTTTACAGTTACGCTTTAAGACAATAACAGTCTGACTGGTTAAGCCAGGTCTCTTGCAGACCTAGGCCCACATTTATTTAAGCCTTTGCGCTATTTTTCTGCAAACTGCTTGCACATGAATTTAAGAAGTGTCTCTGCCAGTTTTGTGTTGCAGCTGCACTGTGTCCAACAAGGCAGAAAATGTGTGCACCAAAAGTCAGTGCTTAGACGGACTGCACACTCTACAGGCAAACTGCACATAGTAAAGTTTGCACTATTTTTGATAAATGAGAGTTCAGACCCTTGATGAATGTAGAAAGAAATTTAAGTACCATAGGAGACTAGGGAGAAAAAATGCAAGAGAAAACAGCAGTACAAGTAAGTACATGGTAGTTCTAGGTCATGAGGGCCCAGAGTTGGTGTGCCAACAGTGGGTAAGGATAGTAACAGAAACTGTCTTACCCTGTTGATGTGTTTTTATTTGGCTTGCTTCTTGGTATACACCAATGAACTCTACTCCTTGGAGAGATACTCAGGGAAGAACACTTCTGTGTTTAAGTATGGTTATCTTCATCCATAAGGTTCCACTGCTTACAGAGCTGGGGGGGGGGGTGCGTTATTTGGGTTGTGGACCACTGTTTTTGTCCTATTTCTGTTGATGAGATGCTTTACTGGAAAACCCCATTATTGAATGCTGTGCGCCTTGGAAATAGTTGTGCTGGATTAGAATGCTCTGCAATGCGCAAGGGTGGCAACAATGGGATTGGCATAGATAGATACCTCTGAGAAGCTTGAAGGAAGTTGCAGTAGTGATCTTGCAGCAGCCGCTATATTTTTCCTTTATTTGTAAAAAGGAGATATGTGCAATAATATGCATATGATAGGCCCGATATATATTGCAGCACGATACATCGAGAGGCTTCCGCCTCTTGATCTACCCCTCCTTCACGCTCCTTCACACTCCTTCATGCTCCTTCAAGCTCCTTTATGCCCCACTGGTGTGAAGGTGATGGATTAGGGCAAATAATCGCAAGTGCTATTATAATAACTGACGTGGTGCACAGGCCCTGATAAATATGCCCCAATCTGCCTCCATATTAGATACATCTACCAAACCATTGTGGACTATAGTTATTTCTGCTATTTTATTCTCCCAATGGGAAGTTCTATCCCCCCAGAGAGTTAATGTCAGCTCTTACAGAGTTAGGCTACATTCACACGATGTATGCCCGCCGTACCGCAGTACGGCGGGCATACATCGGCGCTGCGGAGAGGAGCAGGGGATGAGCGCTTCTCACCCCGCCCCTCTCCATAGGAAGATACAGCGCACAGCGCCGTATCACGGGAAAAGATAGGACATGTCCTACCTTTTCCAAGGCTACGGAGCGGTACAATGCCGCACGTCTGCTGCACCGTAGCGCTCCCGTACAGGGCCGTGAGCCCATAGAAATGTATGGGGGACGTATATCGGCCGTATACATGTCGGCCGTATATACGTCCCCCACACATGTGTGTGAATGTAGCCTTAAGGGAATGCTGTAGCTCCCTGGTTATAGTGGAGTCATCCAAATTAGCAGCAATAGATTTTGGAGGAAAGAGTTTAGAGGGTAAGCCCCACAATGTTGGAGGTGAGCTAGAATGAGTACCTGAGACATTGGGACAGATTTATCAAGTGTCTGAAAGTCAGAATACTTCTAGTTGCCCATGGCAACCAATCACAGCTCCTCTTTAAAATATTCATGAGCTCTGGTAAAATGAAATCTTAGCTGTGATTGGTTGCCATGGGCAACTAGAAATATTCTGACTTTCAGACAACTTGATAAATCTGCCCCATTATGTTGTGGAAGTAACCAGCAGAGGATTGGTTGGAGTTGGTTGGTTGGAGTTGCAGTGTTATCAGAGTCTAGTGCCAGTATATGAGCATCCAGTGTCTCTGGTGAAGCAGGGCTGCATGCAGCCGAGTGAGAAGGTAAGTAGTAGATCCTCCTGTTGAGGTGGAGAAAGCAGAGCTGCCACTTGGGTCTACAGTGGGGCCATCTTTAGGGCCTTAATTTTCCCTTTTGCCATAGCTCTGCTAGTCCCTCAGTGAGTGAGGTAGGGTTGTGTGGCGACTAGTTAATGTAAATGTTTTGTAAAAAAAAAAAAATGTTGCCATATTCTGAGACTTTTTTTTATACTTTGTTGTACAGAACTGTGTAATGTGTCATTTTTTTGTGGGATGTGATGATTTCTTAATTGCTACCATTGTGGGGACTGTATGACCTTTTAATCAACTTTTATTAAAATGTATGGGGTTTACCGATGAAAATAAATGTTTTTAAATGATTGATTTATTGGGACTTTTTACTTTAATATCAGTTCTAGGGAAAGAGGATGAATTGAACTTTTAGCTTTTTTTAAACTTTCTTTTTTTTTACTATTTTTTAGACCCTTATGGTATTTTAACCCTAGGTTGTCTAATCAAGCCTTACATATGGAGATTTTTAACATGATCGGTTACAATGTGCCACTGGCACATTGGCACAAATATGCAGAAACAACAAGTCCGGGGGTCTTATAAAAATCCATGGCAACTGATCATTGCTTTCCGTTGACATCATGGGAAGCATGAGATCACAACTAAGCATTATGCAGCAAACATCCAGTGTGTTCTGCTGCATTCATACATGAACGTTTTTTAGTGCAATATATGCATAGTTCCTGAGTATGTGGTGCACATGCTCAGGAACGATTGTGGCTCAGGTGATCCGGGTGGAGCCATCAGCTCATCATTGGGATCAACTATGTTGCCCCTTATGTCATTTATGGGTGTCTGCCTTTCATCCTCCATGTCCCCACCACACTTTTACATGCACCATCATTAATGCAGCATAGGTGTAAGCTATTATAAGGTATTTTTTTTCTCTTCCCATTGCTTTATTACTGGCTAATTATTTCCTTAAATTCACAGGTAAGACTGCCCAGCATCACTCATTGATAAAAGTTTGTAACAGCAACACGTGTTGGATGGGCAGTTTGTCTTTTTTTTTTATAGAAGGTATAAATTGTACTTTCTATTTGTACTTTATTTGTGAGCATCTCTGTAGCAGTAAAAGGTAGAACATGTGACAGCCAGACCACTTGTCACAATCTCGGGGGATAAACAGTGGACTCCCTGGACCACCGCGGGAGATAACAACCTTAGCCGCACCCGGGAGGAGAGTCTAAGTGATCTCCTGGTCTTCTCCAGAGCCCGCCGCAAAGCGGGATGGTCTTGCTGTGGCAGGAGTCACCAGGTCGCTCCGCGGGTGCGACTAGGTAGGGACACGGGAACCACGGATGGCAGGCAGGATCACGGATGGCAGGCAGGACCTCGGATGGCTGGTAGGACCTCGGATGGCTGGCATGACCTCGGATTGCTGGCAGGACCACGGATGGCTGGCAGGACCACGGATGGCTGGTAGGATACCAGGACCACAACAGGATACCAGGACCGCCACAGGATAACACGGAACAAGGGAACACCACGGAACACAGGAAACCGGGAACACGGAAACTCCGGCGTCTGACGTCTGGAAATGCTCAAGAAGGCTTTCTCCTCAGAAGAATGAGCTGAAGATCCGGCAGGGGATGCTGGGAGTAGCAAGGCTATATAGCCGAGCCGGGAATGCCAGCACCAATAAGGAGGATGCTGGCCCTTTAAATTCTTGAAGAGGCGCGCGCCCTAGCAGCGGGAGTGTGCGGCCGGGAAGGAAGGGGAGGAGGGGGGGAGCATGGTAGGACAGCGGAGCACAGGTGCACCCGCGATCTGCAACATGGATCGCGGGGACCCCCGTGACAAGAACCAGACAGGGGGCTGTCTGGCACAACAGGACACGGGTGCCCCCATGATCCGAGACATGGATCGCGGGGTCACCCGTGACACCCCTGCTCTAACTATCAGCATCAGAATGACATCCGATCTGACTTTTTTCTTGTTAGGTTCTACAGTCAATACTGTGACCTTGTGAGGAAGGCTCCTACCTCTTTCACTGATAAAATAAAGCAGTTATTGGTGCTCTCTAATTATGATCATCACATTTTTTACAAATCAAAAAACTAATTTTTATGTTGAGATACTTTAGCAATTTTGAATATTGATCAAATGTAATCAATGGAGATTACATTCCTTCAAAAAAAATCAAGTGATTAACCATTGTTTTCTAATTTGATCTTCAGCGTAAAAGTGCTTCTCAGTAAATTAAAATTTAAGCAAAAAGTAATTCAGTAATTCAATTAAAAAATGTTTAAGTGTGTATTTATGTTAATGATTATGGGCTACAGCCAGGGAAAGCCTAGAATTCGTTATTTCAGATAACTAAGCCAACACACCTGCAAACTCTTCTTACACATTTTAAAGGTCCCATGGTTTAGTTGAGTAGGTGACTTAATCATGGGGAAGACTGCTGACTTGACAGATGTCCAGAAAAAAAGTAATTAACACACTCAACAAGGAGTGTAAGCCACAAAAAAAGTCATTGCTAAAGAAACTGGCAGTTCACAGAATTCTGTATCAAAGCATATTAACCAGTTCGCGCGCGCGCCCGCCGTGTATTCACGTCGGCGGTCGGGTCACGCTGCATGGAGAGGGCTCGCGGGCCGAGCCCTCTCAATAGCCGGTAAGTCTTTGCTGCATATTGCAGCAAAGGCTTACTGGTAACACCTGCGATCGATGCTAGCACCGATTATGGGTGTTATCACAGCGATGGAGTCGCCATGAAGTCATCGGGGAGCGGCGATCCATCTCTATGGTAGCCTCGGGTCTTCCGAAGACCCGAGGCTATTTCGTTTTAACCCCTTCATTACAATGTGCTAGTAGCACATTGTAATGAATGAGGAGGAAAATCCCCATATACTGCCATACTGTAGTATGGCAGTATATGATAGGATCAAACAGACAACCTAGGGTTACAGTACCCTAGGGAGTCTGAAAAATTGTAAAAAGAAAAATAAAAAAAGTTTAAAAAAAACTTATAATAAAAAAACCTAAAATTTCAAATCACCCCCCTTTCCCTAGAACTGACATAAATATAAATAAACAGTAAAAATCATAAACACACCACCTACAGCTCCATACACTAAAGTATAAAAAAGTTATTAGCACCAGAAGTTGGCAAAATTTAAAAAAATAATTTTTGTACAGGAGGTTTTAATTTTTGTGAATGTATGAAAACATTATAAAACCTATACAATTTTGGTATACCCTTAATCGTACCGACCCAAAGAATAAAGTAGAGATGTCATTTGGGGTGCTCAGCGAAATACGTAATATCCAAGCCCACAAGAAAATGGCGCAAATGCGTTTTTTCACCATTTTCACTGCATTTGGAATTTTTTTCCCGCTTCCGAGTACATGGCATGGAATATTTAATACCATCACTATGAAGTACAATTTGTTACGCAGAAAACAAGCCATCACACAGCTCTTTACGTGTAAAAATAAAAAAAGTTATAGATTTTTGAAGGTGGGGAGTGAAAAATGGACATGAAAAAACAGGAAAGGGCCCGGTCCTTAACCGGTTAATCAAAAGTTGAGTGGAAGGGAAATTTGTGGTAGAGAAAGCAACTGGAATAACCACAGTCTTGATAGGATTGTTAAAGAGTAACTATAAAGCTTTTTATTCCACAAATGAATAGCTCTTGGGATGTACCTACATGCAGCATTTTGCTTTCTTTCTACCTCAGATTATCTGAGTTCTGTAATGGCTGCTTCTACTCTCTGTGCTGAAAAGCCCTGCAGTCTGTATTATAAACAAATCTACAAACTTTACAGATTAGTTGGAGGGAAGGAGCTACTGCTCCCTGCTTACAGAGGAGGAAGCCATGTGACAGAGCTTTCTCTGTGTATGACGCAGAGCTGGTTATGTTTCAAAGCTGTGGATACAAATGTCTCCTGCATAGAATACTAAGGTACATGATCTCCCCTGTTCCATATCAGTTCCTTCATCCCAATCTGTGATTCTACAGAACTTTCTCTCACTCTCTCTGCATCTCATGCTTCAGCCCTTCTCCCACCTTGTCATTGGCACAGAGAAGCTATTTTCCCTTGGTGCTCACATAGCACAGGGTATAGACCTGGTTTATAACCACGGTATCACTGTGCTTGATTGCCAAGCAAACTTGCCTGATCTTAAACCTTCCGTATATTCCGGCGTATAAGACGACCTGGTGTATAAGACAACCCCCCTACTTTCCTGTTTAAAATATAGAGTTTAAGATATATTCGCCATATAAGACTACCCCTTTTCCAACGCATACAAAACACCGGTAAAAATTTAAAAAAAAAACAGATTTGAATTTAACATGGTCCTTTTTTAAATGTAAATTCTTATGACATGCAGGTATATAGCAGGAAAACTGTCGCTCATAAACATAAGGCATACAACAACAACATTAACATTACAGCACAGGCCCCAGTAGTATACAGCACAGCCCCCAGTAGTATACAGCACAGCCCCCAGTAGTATACAGCACTGCGCCCAGTAGTATACAGCACTGCCCCCAGTAGTATACAGCACTGCCCCCAGTAGTATACAGCACTGCCCCCAGTAGTATACAGCACAGCCCCCAGTAGTATACAGCACTGCGCCCAGTAGTATACAGCACTGCGCCCAGTAGTATACAGCACTGCCCCCAGTAGTATACAGCACAGCCCCCAGTAGTATACAGCACAGCCCCCAGTAGTATACAGCACTGCGCCCAGTAGTATACAGCACTGCGCCCAGTAGTATACAGCACTGCCCCCAGTAGTATACAGCCTGCCCCCAGTAGTATACAGCACTGCCCCCAGTAGTATACAGCACAGCCCCCAGTAGTATACAGCACTGCCCCCAGTAGTATACAGCACAGCCCCCAGTAGTATACAGCACAGCCCCCAGTAGTATACAACACTGCCCCCAGGAGTATACAGCACAGCCCCCAGTAGTATACAGCACAGCCCCCAGTAGTATACAGCACAGCCCCCAGTAGTATACAGCACTGCCCCCAGTAGTATACAGCCCAGCATTAAAAAAAAAAAAAAACTTATATACTCACCCTCCGGTGGCCCCGATGTGCGGCGCTACTCCCCCGATGTCCGCGCCATCTTCTTTCTTCTGCTGGGCGCCGCCATTGATCTTCCCCGGCAGGCGCCTAGTATGACGCGCCGCTGCTGACGTCATACTAGGCGCCGACCCAGGGAAAGACATGGCCGCGCCCAGCAGAAGAAAGAAGACGGCGCGGAAGACTGAAGACAGCACAGCGCGGACATCGGGGCCAACGGAGGGTGAGTATGCGCCCCGATGTCTTTTTGAGGCTGCCGGCAGCTTTTTGAGGCTGCCGGCAGCCATCGCTGTGCAAACATCACATCGCGGGTGTTACCGGTAAGCCTTTGCTGCAATATGCAGCAAAGACTTACCGGCTATGGAGAGGGCTCAGCCCGTGAGCCCTCTCCATGCACCGGGACCGCCGTCGTATAAGACGATTACCGGCGTATAAGACGACCCCAGAGAAGACAGAAGATTTTTCTGTCTTCAAAAGTCGTCTTATACGCCGGTACATACGGTATATAGAATCTATGGGATATTGTAAAGAGAAAGATGAGAGACACCAGATCCAACAATGCAAACAAGCTGAAGGCTGATAGCAAAGCAACCTTGGCTTCCATAACACCTCTTCAGTGCCGTCAGCTGATCCACTTCATGCCATGTGGCATGAATGCATTTCTTAAAGGACTAAAAGAACCCCAACCAATTATTGATTGTGTTTACTGTACACATTTGTGTCTTTTATACAGTTGGTCTTATATAATCTAACTTTCTAAAATAATGACTTTTTGTTTTTCCTTGGCTATAAGCCATAATTATCAGCATTAACAGCAATAAACACTTGAAAACGGTCACTCTTTATTTCATGACTTTATATAATATATGAATTTTACTTTTTGAATTGAATTCCTGAAAAAAAACCTTTTTGCTTATATTCTAATTTATTAAGTAGAACTTGTATATTCATTATATCTTTTTCCAGGATTCTTGGAAAATTCTCAGATGCTCTGCTTACATATTGTATTCTAGTGTGGCTATTATAAATCATCGGGTCCAATGACCATTGACATTTCTGACTCGGCTGATATTCTTGAATATTCTTTGATATTTGAAATTCTTGAAAACCCCCTTAAGGTAAATGGATGTCTAATAAATGAAGATAAATAAGTTTTATGCTAAAGAGCAGACAAGGGACTTTGTGGCCCTCAAGGTAATTTCAAAGTTTAATGTTATAGTTTACTTTCATTACAAATGTTAATGTAATGCAAATACCCAAAAGCGTTATACTACCCCATGATGTACTCAGTAATCACATTAAGTCCCGGAACTATATTTCTCAAAAGAAAAGTTCCTGGAGCCTAGAGATAATAACTAATTAAGATTAATTTAACAAGAAGTTCATAATTATAATCATATTTTTAATCTTATGCCCTTTAATCTTATGGTCTTTAATCAATGCACCCTTTATCTATTTTACCTTATAGAAATCTCAACCTCCTTTTCAACTAAAAATCATAAAGATAAGATGTGGTCACCCGTAAAAGAAGCTTGTACTCTATATACAGTGTAGGCCACATTGCACTTAAATACATATTACTCTAAGGTTTGTAAAGTTGTTGTGCAACTTAATTTTAAATCCTGCTTAATTCAATATTTGGGAAAACTTAATTTCAAAATATCTGTGCCCCTCCATTGCAGTGCTTTCTTGTTCTGGTTCTTCTATTCGCCAGTACTTATATGATGTGCTGTTTGAGGGAAAATCACCAAACTAACAATTCTCCTGCCTAAGTGGTGACACAGCACTTGGCTGACTGACCTCAGCAATTAGGTAAAGGCCAGTGATGGATTTCAGCAGGGACCTGGCATAGAATCTCTGTTGACATTAAAAGAAAAGAACAAGTAGCATAAAAAATGAAAATTTTAGAGGCACATCGCAAACATATCTGCATAAGCTTAATAAACTCTTCTTAAACAAACTGGCTAAAGTGAAATGGGAGGTGCTGATTATCTTATTCATATCAATTATGTTATATATATCAGTTATGAATTATTAACATGTAGGATTAAGGCTCAGTTAACATCAAGTTGACAGGGCTATGTATGAAACTATACAGTGGGTAAGGAAAGTTCAAACCCCTTTAAATTTTTCTCTGCTTCTTTTATTGCAGGGAATTGGAAAGAACAAAAGAGTTCGTTATTTGCTCATTTGTGTGCACTCTGCACTCCATCTTGATAGACAAAAACTGAAATGTAGAGATTTTGTAGATATTAAACAAGTAAAACTGATATATCACATGGTCACAAGTGTTCAGACCCTTTGCTGTGAAACTCTCATTTAACTCACATGTTGTCCATTTCCTACTGATCCTACTTGAGCTGGTTCTATTGAAGCAGTATTGAAGTCCACCTGTGTTTATTTATACTGATTGGGCTTGATTAGGAAAGGAAAACACCTGTCTATATTAGACCCCAAAGCTCACAGTTGATTTCAGAACACATGAGAATCATGAGGTCTAAGGAACTGCCCAAGATGTTTAGAGACAGGATGTGGCAACACACAGATCTGGCGAAGGTTACAAAATAATTTCTGTAGCACTCAGGTTTCCTAGGAACACAGTGGCCTCCATAATCCTTAAATGAAAGAAGTTTGGGATAACCACAACCACTTCATCGAATTTGCCGTCCATCCAAATTAAGCAACCGTGGGAGAAGAGCCTTGGTGAGACAGGTAAAGAAGAACCACAAGATGAGCAGCTCAGATGCAGTAGGGAGATGGGAGAAAGTTCCACAAAGTCAACTATCACAGTAGCCCTCCATTAGCCGGGGTTTATGGCAGGCTCTGACAATGAAAGCCACTCCTTAGTGCAAGACATATGAAAAACTGCACACTGTTTGAAAAAAACACATGAAGGTCTCCCAGACAATTAGAAATAAGATTTTCTGGTCTGATGAGATGAAGGATGAACTTTTTGGTGTCAATTCTAAGCAGTATGAGTGGAAAAAAGCAGCTACTCACCATAACCTGCCAAATACATTTCCAACAGAGAAACATGGTGACAGCATCATGCTATGGGGTGTTTTTTAGCTGCAGGGAAAGTACAACTGCTTGCAATTGAAAGAAAGATTAATGCAGCCAAGTACAGAGATAACCTGGATGAAAACCTCTTCCAGAATGCTCTGGACCTCTGACTAGACCGGTAAACCTTGCAACAAGGCAATGGCCCACATTTGCTAAAATCAGTATGTGCAGTTTGCCCGTGTATATTGCAGAGGGCATTAGATTCCGGATTTCTTGTGGACATTCTTCATGAATCTGGTGCTCTCTGCACTGCCCCTAGAGCAGTGATGGCAAACCTTTTAGAGGCCGAGTGCCCAAACTACAACAAAGACCCGCTTATTTATCGCAAAGTGCCAACACAGAAATTTAATTTGTGATTTATGCTCCCTTCTCTGTCACAGCTTTCATTGATACCAGCACCTGAGGACACCAATACAGCAGAAAATAGTCCCAGTTACAGCTGTCACTTTAAAATAGCTCTGTGCACAGCAAGTCCTGGGCTGTCTGGGACTGCAGGAAGATACCTGGAGTCATCTCTGGTGATGGGCTGAGTGCCCACAGAAAGGGCTCTGAGTGCCACCTCTGGCACCAGTGCCATAGGTTAGCCATCACTGCCCTAGAGAGTACATCACCTTTTTTTGGTTCCTTTTTAACATAGAATGTGCAAGAAGTTTGCACCAAAAAGAGCGTGTGAAGTTCTCCAGAAAACTGGAGCCCCAATGACCCGAAGCACACAGCTATAATGAGAAAGCAGTGTTACCATTCTTGACCCAGACATAGTCCTAATCTAATACCAATTAAGCATCTCTGGAGGGACTTGAAAATGACTGTCCACCAATGATCACCATCATTCCCAAGATGTCTCAAGGCTGTACTAGCTAAAAAAGTGCTTCTACTCAATACTGAGCAAATGCTTATAACCATGTGATATTTCAGTTTTTCTTGTTTAGTAAATTAGCAAAAATATCTACATTTCAGTTTTTTTGTCAAAATGGGGGGCAAAGTGTACATTAATGAGTAAAAAAAGCCTATTTTGATCTTACCAATTGGCTGCAGTGAAACAAAGAGTGAAAATTTTAAAGGAGTCTGAATGCTTTCCTTACCTACTGTGCATCTATACAGTATTGATGAGCGAACCTTCCCTACAATGTTCTACACTGTATGTGCTTTGTGGGTAAGGGTCACTAAACCCAAACTTCAGGTTGAAGTTTCAGTTCTAGGACCCGAACACATAATGCTTGGTGCAGTTTAAAACATTGGGGTCCAGGTCCGCTTTGGCCTTGTGAGCTGCCATGAATATGGCAGCCTTATAGTCAATGAGATCACTTATATTGGTTCTCTTTTTAACCTCACAGCGATCAATAACAAAACCTTCTCCAACTACAGCTTTCCTGGCGATATCCTCATTATATTGAAAAACATGCATCTTATCTTTCCCCACTTTTAAATATGTTGCTTCTAACATTCCAGCAAATAATAGGTACCCTCCAGGTTTTAGCAACTTTGAGAACTTTCTGATGTATCTGACATAATCATCTTGGTCTTTGCTGATAACGTCCAAGAGCCCACAACTGATGATACAATCTGCCGGTGGTAAATCTATTGGTTCTGTTATATTTTCTTTCTCAAGGTCACATTTCAAAACATGTTGCAGCGCGGATCTCACTTTGATGTTTTTGTCCTGGGATTCATCACTGAAAGAAATGGGATAAAATAAAGATAGTTGTTGTAGTCTTTTTTAAGAGGACATAATAGTTCAGTATTTTGCTCTAGATTTTTGGTCTTAATTACTGGTGGAAAAATTAGAAAGTAGTCAAGGCTCAAACATTTACTGTACTTTACCAACTGTATATATTTAAAAAAATATATAATATGTAGATTTATCTGTTGACATGTTAAAGACCACTATTGTACCACTGGAAAAAAAAAAGAATAAAATTGCATAAATATTACAAATCTGCTATGGTACTGTAGCAACAATTACAATCAGTTTCTTCTAATATTATAAAATACTTTACCTTTTTCCTTCTATTTCTGCATGAAGTTGTTCAGCATGTCCCCAGTGAAATGCTCCTGTACGAGTGTCCACCCATCTCTTCAGCTCCAGGATGCATCGGTCTTGGACCTTCAAGACTATCATGTGTTTGAAAAACTCACAGGCTGAGTACAGATGATGAATAATGGAACCGAGGCTGATGTCTATCAAGATATCTCCTTTAATATGACCTGTAAAAACATATCCAAATAGTAAAACATATAATAAGTTATTTTAGAATAGATGTAGATACATAAATGTGAACCTCACATCTAACACAATGGGGGAGATTCATTATTTCTGTTGCATGTCTGATGTGCGTTTTTTCCCTTTTTTTTTAACAAACTTGATATATTCATTATTGTGTCTCATGATTTTTCATGAATGTTGTGTAGTTTCCATATGATTTTCTTTCGCCAAATTAAAAATAAAAAATATGTTTGAGCATTGCACAATTGCACATGCATTTATGTCAAAATGTATGCAATTGGTCATGCGCATGCACTGAATGACGAGAAGCTGGTGATTAAACCATATAATTGTATTATTATATATATATCAATTAGGTAATATTTCTGGACAGATTCTCACCTGTAGTATGTATAGCTTTCGGCAACACACGGGGGTCTTGCATCAGCACTATCGACTAGGTGTTAGAGATGGTCTAAACAGCACCCACCATAGGCGCCAAAATGCAACATCCAACAATTGATAAATTATGCACAAACTACAAACTGGAGCAACTATGCCCACATTCATAACAAATCACATTTTCATTCAAATAATGTTAGTATTTACATGGCATTTGCAGAAATACTGGGGCAGATTTAGTTACCTGGTCCAGTCGCGATCCAGCGGCGCATTCTCCGTTGAGGATTAGGGTCTTCCGGCGATTCACTAAGGTAGTGCGTTCGATGTCCACCAGTTGTCGCTGCTGCAAACCTATTCCCGGTGCATGTAAGCGCATGTCAAGCGACACTTTTTTGTTTTTTAAATACCGCTGTTTTTCTGAATTCGTCGGGTTTTCCGATGGCCACGCCCCCCCCCCCCCCATTTCCGTTGCATGCATGCTGGCCCCGATATGCCACAATCCGATTGCGTGCGCAAAAAACCCGGGGCAATTTGCCGCAAACCGGTAATTTTCGGGAAACCTGATGAAAAAGAGCAATATGGACCCTTAGTGTGCCCCACTGTGTTTTTTTTCACATTGCGTTTTCACTGCAGTTACATTGTGTTTGTGTTACAATTGTATTTACAATGCATTTGCACCAACATTTCATGTATATACATTTTATTGTATATATGTTATATTGTATTTGCATTTACATCTACCTAATGTTTAAATGGTGTTTACATCTTGTTTGCTTTGCTATTTTATTAATGAGGAACATATATATATATATATATATATATATATATATATATATATATATATATATATATATATATATATATACACAAGGGGGATTCACATGCAATGTTTTGTCTTGTTCATCAGGCCATCATTATCCCTCATTTCCTCTTAGCCTTATCTTGTAAAATTATTGAGATCCTTGGAAGGTCCTACTACAAAGGCTGCAGAGGGACTCCTGCTCTGTAGAGGGTAGCTATCAACTAACACCATCAAAGCTGCAGCAACTCTAGAGATCTTTAAGAGGTTTCCCTCCGTATTTTTGACAAGATTAATATCCCAGTCATAAAGTTATGGTCCATCTCAGTCCAAGGCCAGATACATTTTTGGAATTGGGTTTGCCAGGGAAATGCATACCTGTCTATAATTAGGTTCTAGCATTCTCGGACATAGAGATATAAATATATCTGAATGGGAATATGGTAAACTGGTTATGTTGGGTATCAATGTGATCCAGGGATTCATCCGGATGTAATGACCAGGTTGGCTACTCACCAAATATATCTTGTTACATACCAGACTTATATCAAATGAGAGCTGGTGGTGGCCCACTGGGTAAATAAGGTCCTGTTTCTCTGAGGCTAGTGAAAGGGGGCTTTCAGCCATTCATGGGTGGGAGCTAGTCTTGTGCCATATCTGGAGGTTGTGTGGACAACTCCAACTCACTTCCTGCTCCTCTGAGAACCCATGCGTTCAGCAAATATCTCTAAAAACAAATCATTAATTGACTATTACATACCCCTACAGGGGTCCGAAAAGGTCTTGCAAACATTTATTAAAGCGTTTGCAACAGTAGTTTTTGGTCTGACTTTGGCATTAAAAAGAACATGCAAACTGCTTGCACATGTATTTAAGAAGTGTTTGCGTCAGTTTTCTGTCATGGCTGCACTGTGCCAAAAAATTCTGCACGTAAAGGGGTGTTCCACTGCAAAGTTGGACTGTGCAGCACATTTATTACTGCGACTCGATGAAATTGTGTCACACATTCTATGTTAAAGGCACACCAAAAAAGAGTTGTAGTACAATTTGCGAAAAATGTATAAGCAACAGTGTATAAGCATCTCTGCTCATGCCCTAAATATAGTTAACATGAGCTAATGAAGCTTTGAAATAGAGAGGGTGAGTGCAAAAGAGTGTGAAAAGATTGACTCTTGCTAGAAATACAAATGAAACTAAAAGACTGTATGTGTTTTCCTCAATAAATTATAACTATTTTCCATACTTATATCACAGTATGCTCATCTCCATATGTGTGAGCTGGTAAAAGGTCCTCTTTAAGGACTACTACATATACATTTTGTAACCTCCTTTCTTTTTTCTTAATGGTTTATAGCTAGCCAGTTCCCTGTCCCCTAGTATATAGCCAGCCCCTGACCCCCAGCATATGGCCAGACAGCTCATGTCAACTAGTATATAGCCAGCTAGGCAATATCCCCCAGTATATAGCCAGGCAATGCCCCCAGTATATAGCCAGTCAGCCCATGTCAACTAAAAAAGCCAGCCCATATCCCCCAGTATATAGCCAGTAGCCTATGCCAGCCAGCCATGCAGCCAGTATACAGCAGTATATGTCCAATAGCCCCTGCCCCCAGTATACAAACAGCCAGACAGCCAATGCCCCTTGTATATAGCCATCCAGCCAATGCACCTAGTATACAGCCAGCAGCCCCTGCCCCCTTGTATGTAGCCATCAGCCTCTGCTCCCAGTATAAAGCCTGCAGCCCCTGCCCCCAGTAAATAGCCTGTAGCCCCTGTCCCTGGTATATAGCTTGCAGCCCCTGTCTCCAGTATATAGCCAGTCCCATGCTGATCCTATAAATAAAACTCTTTACACACCTTTTCGATGCCCCCTAGCAGGTCCTCTTCTTTCTTGTGATGCTCCAGCTCCATGTCCTTCTGGGGTGCCGTTGCACTCACCATAACATCTGCCACTTGCTGACATCATAGTGTGGGCCGATGGCAGCGTTCACACTATGATGTCAGCAAGCAGCCAACGTCATGGTGCATAAAAAAAGAGGACCTGCTTGGGTGCATCAGAAAGGTGAGTTAATGTACAGCTGACACCTTAAACTTCTGGCACCAACCTCATTTAGCAGCCGTTTCAGAAGAGGGACTTAGTAATGCATCACAGGGGTAAGTCCCTGCTGCCGTGATGTAATACTACATTGAATGTTGAAAAGGGGTAATATGGTCTCCCAGTGTTTAGAGATGATGTATTTGGCTATCATTGAGTCATTGTTTAATGTAATAATATATCTAATAATGCCAATTATCAAATTGCTGTCATTGATTCTCACATATTAATTGATTTCTATTCTGACTACAGGAAGGGTGAAAAGCATCCCTGGGTACTCTATTAGGGTACCCTTTATGTTTAAACCTCTCCTGTTGGTTTAAACATTGGAAAACTTGCTCTGTAGCCTTAGGTAATGACCATGAGGTATCGCTCTTTTAAGAAGGATGGGATGACAACTATCCTAGCTAAGCAACCAATCTGTTGCCGATAGTATCTTCAGGCTCCTTGGATATAACAACATAGATCTCAAAAGTAAAGTACAGGACAATCTCATTCTGATTGAGATGCTCCATGAATCTGGTAAACTTCCAGATCATTAAGACATTGTCGATGTACCTAGGCCATAAAAATATGTGTTCTGTAAGCACATTGGTCTCTTGAGACCATAATGGTTTCCTCCCACCAGCCTAGGGGCAAATTACATAGGTTGGTGCACAAGGCCAACAAATTGCCATGACCCTGTGCTGGTGAAAGTATTTACTGTTAAATTAAAGGAAGTTCTTCTTTGGACATGTGATTGATGAAGTGGGGTTGTTAGGCATGATTGGAGAGTTTGGCATGCACCCTCTTTGCATCAGATATATAAAATAGGTGCAAGCGCAGTGGGTTAATGCATATGCCACCACGTTAACCATCATATCATACAGTAGATGCTCTTGTGCTACTGCTGTAGCACCCTCCCCCACTAGCCTACTTGTTACTGAATTTATTCCTGAGTTTATATGCAGTGGAAATGGGTTGGAATTTTTGACACAATAGACAGGGTCAGAGTGTGACAGGTAAAGTTGTGGACTGCCCCTTGTTAGGGGACATGAATTGGAATTCCTGATAGTGGCATGGGTCACATGTATATTTTAGCACATACTCTATCCAAATCTTCACTCGCACAGACCCACACAAAGGCTGAGATTAGAGCCAACTGAAGGTGTTGTGTGTTTCATTTATTTCACTTTTGGCTGGTTCAGAATAAGAGCAGTGATATTAGTCTCTTTTACAGCGAAGAATCTTCTATTGGCTCTAGTAATTGCACAAATGAATCATAAAACCTTACAACTCTCTATGTTCTTGTTCTTGTTAGGCCTTTTGTACTTCATATGCCCACAACAAAAAGCTATTTTATATATATAATAACCTGATTTAGTTGTTTAATTTATAAAAGTTTAAAATCTGTGAAATAGTTGAAAAACTATTAATTGAAAAACTCTAAGTTTTAAGGCATAGCAGAATTTGATATTATCGATATTGTAAGAATAAATAGTATGACAAACTACAACCATCTGAACATAGACAAATACATACCCACTGTGAACGTTTTTAAAAGATTTTCAATGGGAAATACCAAGGAATCATCTCCAAACACCATGTCAGGTTTATCAGATAAGTAATCTTCCAGAAGTTTTCTAGAGTCAAAGCCATGTACATGATAGAGCTTGTGGTCACATGAATCCATTGTCTTGTGTAACACCTTGAAGTTGACTTCAAGTTATTTGAGGGGCTGAGAGGCTGGTCCGTGTACCTGACGCGGGTCAATTAAAGGGGAGCTCTTTCTGCACTGACAGCTCTTCCCTGTGATGCTTCAGATCTCAGATATTTGCTGAGTTTGCAGAGAAGTCATGAGTTCCAGTCACGATGATTACTAAGATTAACCAATCACAGTGTTCACGTGAAAGTTTGCTGAAACAAACTTTCCTGCTGCCTGTTTTGCTCTACTATTCTTCTTTCCTGTCAGAGAATAAGAAAGATCTGAGCTTTAGCATCTGCAGTGAGTGTAAATAAACAAATGAAGTTTTTTTAAGAAAATCCATTATCTTCTAATAGTTAGTAGTTGGCAGATGTTCTCAATCTAGGAGTACATAGGAGTGTAGAATATGATATGGACAGGGTTATATGTCCTTAAGCATTAGTATAATAACATTGAATTTTTCATAATCCTACAAAGTTATATCTTTCCTCAGTAGTGTTCTCCTGGTTTTTAGTAAGATATTACCTTTCAGGTTTCTGTAACGTGCCAGGTGGTTGGGCTTGTTTTCCAGCTTGTTTGAAGTTTGTATTGACACTTTCCCTCCCGGCTGGAAGTAGTCTATGTGGGAGGTTATTGCCAGGAAGGCAGCGCATCACAGCTACATTTTATGTTAACACCATATACTACAGGAAAGTTTGTACAGAAGTATTTCTATGCGGGAAATGATGTGCCTCTAACGTCATCATAATGATTAACCCCTTAACGACCTGGCCTTTTTTAGTTTTTTCACTTCCATTTTTCTCACCACCTTCAAACATCTATAATTTTTTTATTTTTCCACTTAAAGAGCTTTGTGATAGCTTGTTTTCTGCATAACAAATTGCACTTCATAGTGATGTTATTTAATTTTCCATGTCGTGTACTGGGAAGCAGGAAAAAAATTCCAAATAGAGTGAAAATGGTGAAAAACCGCATTTGCGCTGTATTCTTGTGGGCTTGGATTTTACGTCTTTAACTGTGCGCCACAATTGACATGTCTACCTTATTCTTTGGATCGGTACGATCACACAAATTAACACCTGTACAAAAAAACATTTTTTGACTTTGCCGTCTTCTGGCGGTTAGAACTTTTTCATACTTCGGTACTTCGATACTTCATAACTCACAGAGCTGTGGGTGGTGTCTTTCTTTGCAACTTTTGATGACATTTTCAATGCTGCCATTTCTCAGACTGTACAATGTTTAGATCACTTTTTATAGTTTTTTTATATTTTTTTGAATGGCAAAAAGACTTTGGGCACTATTTTCCGTTACGGGATTAAATGCAGTGAAAAACTGTTATTATATTTTGATAGATCTGACATTTTCGGACGCGGAGATACCAAATGTATTTATTATTTTTACTGCTTATTTATATTTATATCAGTTCTAGGGAAAGGGGGGGTGATTTGAATTTTTTATGTTTTTTTATTATAATTTTTTTAACCTTCTTTTTATTTTTATTTTTACTATTTTTCAGACTCCCTAAGGTACTTTAACCCTAGGTTGTCTGATCGATCCTATCATATATTGCCATACTACGATATTTTCCTCCTCATTCATTACAATGTCCTGATCACGAGGCTGCCATGGCGACGGATCGCAGCTCTCCGATGACGTCACGGGAACAACGATCATCAGCAAGATGCCTTGCGATCAGTGCTGCAATATGCAGCAAAGACTTACCAGCTATGGAGAGGGCTCAGCCTGTGAGCCCTCTCCATGCAATGGGACCCAACGTGCACCATACAACTACAGCGCGTGTCGGTAAGGGGTTAAAGGTAGTGAGAATACAGTGTGGTTATACGATGTTGGCAATATTCCCATAGCATTCATGTGTTTTTTAACCCCTTAATGACCGCCGTATCGGCTTTTTAAGGCGGTCATTAAGGGTACTTCTTCTGACGAGACGCCTTTCTACGACAGCGCGCCAGAAGAAGATTTCGGGACATCGGGTCAGCATAGTGCCGGTGTGGGGCTGTGATATTGCAAGTATATTGCAGTGTAAAGGCTTGAACAAGCGATCAGATGATCGATTGTTCAAGCCAAGAAGTAGAAAATGCAAAAAAAGTTTAAAAAAAAAAAAGATTTTGTCATTTTCGAATATAATTAAATAAATAAATAAAATAAAAGTCCCATAATCTCCCCAGTTACACATAAAATGCAAATAAAGTGTATAAAACACAAAAACACGTACATATTTGGTATCACCACGTCGGTATCAATCTGTACAATAAATCTAAATCAATATTGAACCCACTCCGTGAACGACGTAAAAAAAAAACTCCCATAATATACAATTTTTCATCAAACACCATCACTCAAAATGTTCTAAAAAGTGATCAAAAAAGTTACGTTCCCTAATATGATACGACTGAAAAGAACAACTCTTTTCGCAAAAAATAAGCCCTCAACCAGTTCTAACAACAGAAAAATACAGAAGTTATGGCCCTAAAAATTTGTCAATAGTAAAAACAATGCAATTTTCTCCAATATTGTTTTTTGCTCAGGAAAATTGAGCAAAGATGAGAAAAAATGCAGTCGTAGTGAACCAGAGAATAAAGATAAAATATTATTTTTACATTACGGTGAGCGGGGGGGAAAAATGCTAAAAAATCCAAAATAAAAATTGATGATTTTGTTTGTGACCCCCTTGAAATAGTTAAGATTTACTTACCCAGTCCATTCGGGATCCAGCGGCACGTTCTCTGCGGGGGATTCGGGTCTTCCGGCGATTCACTAAGGCAGTTCCTCCAACGTCCACCAGGTGTCGCTGCTGCGCTGAAGTCAGCCGAGGTCCGCCGCAGTTCACGATCCTATTCCTGGTGAAGGTAAGCGCGTGTCCAGCAACAATCCGATCACGTGCGCCAAAAACCCGGGGCAATTCGGGGAAAATCAGCGCAAATCGGAGATATTCGGGTAACACATCTGGAAAAAGCGAATCGGGCCCTTAGTAAATGACCCCCTATGTGTAATCGAAACGCATCATTGTAAGTTATGTATACTGTGTGCGCTATTTTATAATGAAAATAAAGAAGACTCGTATGCATCCGATTGAGTGCTGGATACTACTTTTTTTCCACTTTAAATTGATCACCGGCAGGTAAATACCAGCAGTGTTTGGGCACCATCATCTTAATATAGAGTCTATATGCCCTATCATTGGGCATGATCTATAACAGTGTGCCATAGGCACCTCCGTGGTCCTTCCCGGTGTCCCACACCGCGGTCTCTCCAGGCCTTGCCTATGTTTGTTTACAGTGGTAAGGAAGTTCGGCTCACACCAGCCAAAGTGAAGCGGATATGCCCACCGACACCACCATACCGAGAGCTGTATCACACTATGAGATATGGGCGAAGCTGGCACCTCACCGTCCAGAAGCTCGCCTGAGGGGATCTTCCGTATCCCAGTATAGAAACAGGTTAATAACCCGACAATATGGCACCGTGGAGATAAGTACCGTGCCCAGGTTCCATATGAAGATCTGAGATCAGTCAGAGCAGCGTTCTTTATCTTAAAAATAAAAAAGACTTCTATACTCACCTCTGGCTTCTTCTCCCCACAGCTCTGTCTTCTCCTCCTGTCCATACGCATACAATATGACGCGGCTATAACATCATAGTGTATGTGGGCAGGAAGAGGAGAAGACATGCCAAAAAAAAAACAGAGGTAGGTTTTTTCTTTCAAGAGATCTCTGTTGTGTAGATTTCAGTGGACATCTGCTGTGGACATTTAATTAATGAGGTGTGGCTTCTGCTGGACATTTTTTTAGAGTAATGGCTGCATTTCTTACCCTAGAGCTTATACTCAAGTCAAAAACTTTTCCCAGTATTTTTGTGGCAAAATTAGGAGCCTTGGCTTATACGCAAGAATTTACAGTATAAGGGAGAGTTCAGCTGCATTGCACAGAGCCCGGGCCAGCCAGGGGCAGCATCCATGTTTCTTACACTGTCTGGGAGATCTGGTCTGGACTGTAGTCGGAGTGGATGGTTGCATGCAATTAGGGAATGTGATTGGCTTTCCTACATAGATGGGTTATAAGAGCTGGATTGAAGTTCATCATTAAATTATTTTTATGAACAATACAATAGTAAGGATGTTCTAGTTGCATATGGCAACCAATCAAAGCTCAGCTTTAATTTTCCAATAGCTGACCTCTGGTTGTTGAATGTTTCCATGGGCACCTAGAATAGTTTTAGTTCAAACACTTATGATAAATTACCTCAAGTATATAGATGATATAGAGTAGTTCTTAAAGGACATCCACCACCAAATTATTGGTGGTACACTGTAAACACAATCATGGTTGTTACCTTAGGGGCACGACCACAAAAAAGAAAGGAGTTATACCATTCTTAATATAAAATTACAAATCAAACAAGATACAATGGATACAAGTTAGAGAAACCCAATTATAACAGGTCCAATTGGGCTAATCCCCTATACACAATATAAAGTTGCCTACCAGCTATACATAGGCATACCACTGACGTAACCTCATATGGAAAAAATTATTAATGTACAATTCCTGGCAGCACTTTTGCTTACCTTGACATTGATTATATCTGTATAGGCGGACTTACGCATACGTGGTAGGTACCGCCGGCCTGTCGATGTCTCCTTGTGTCATCTCTAGGCACACAGTGCATGACCGGGGATCCGATAGCGCTGACGGACCACGGACATGTGCACTAGTGTCATGATGATGGAAGTGGGACAAGTGATGCGCCGGATGGATGTTCAAGGCGCATGCGCCAATTTCGTCCACATAAAATCCGGTCTCCCAGCGTATGTTTCGGACCCCCTGAAGAAGCGTGGGCGAAATGCATGGGCATCTGGTGAGCGATCTCACAGCATATAAATACACAAAAGAGGAAGCAATGCAGATATATCACCCTCCCTACATTAGACCCCAATCGCTGCCAAAATACAAAATGTGCTTAATAATCCTGAGATAAGTATAAAAAGGATAGGGAGGGAAGGTGAGTCGGGTGTGAAACCCACACATTGCGTCATGTCACCGTGACTTCCTCAGGGGTAATCTCTCAGAACAAATCATGGGAAAGACACTGATCTTTAACACTTAAAGGAAACCTACCATTTCAAATGGTAGGTTTAAGCTGTAAACACCGAGCACCAGCTCAGGGTGAGCTGGTGCCGGTGCTTAGTTTCGTTAGTGTTAAAACCGCGGTATCGCGGTTTTAACACTTTTTAAACCTTATAGCAGAAGCCGCTTCGGCGCGTGCGCGCAGCTACATATGAAATGCCGCAGGCGTTGCGCGCGCACGATCGTGCGCACGCAGCGCCGAAGCAGTTTATGCTATAAAGTTTAAAATACCGATACCGCGGTTTTAACACTAACGAAACTAAGCACCGGCACCAGCTCACCCTGAGCTGGTGCTCGGTGTTTACAGCTTAAACCTACCATTTGAAATGGTAGGTTTCCTTTAATTCTACCTCTTTCCCGTATACAGGCTGTAAGGAATTGTATGTTAGTATTTTTTTCCATATGAGGTTACGTCAGTGGTATGCCTATGTATAGCTGGTAGACAACTTTATATTGGGTATAGGGGATTAGCCCAATCGGACCTGTTATTATTGGGTTTCTCTAACTTGCATTCATTGTATTTAATTGTTAATATGCTTAATAAAGTTTGACTTGCAATTTTATATTTAGAACGGTATAACTTCTTTTTTTTGTGGTAGTGTATTCGACATTTAGGAGTAATTCTGTATTTTGAAGGTGGAGGGCTAGGCGCCTAGTCCCGTAATGTAGCAAATGTAGATGAGGTATTTTTTACCATAGGAGGTTGATTGCAGGCTATTTTATAACTTGTAGGGGTCCACAATAGCATGAAAAATAACTTTATAACAATATGTAAATGCGCCTGAGCATCACCTGAGCATCTCATGGTTTCATCAAACGCTAATTATGCCCACCCCCATCACTTGGTATTCACTCCTTTGTGCCTCCCCACTCTTGGCAGACAGCCACTGTTGACTGAGGTCAGCTGGATGTAAGGAAGTCTAGCACATGCACGAGAACTCCATTACTTGCGCAGCTCGCTGGTTACTACTATAAGTGTTTTGGTTGTAGTTCTGTTCTGTCCACTTGTGGCTTAAATAGTGCAAACAGCCCTATGCAAATCCCGTAGGGTGTGGATGCACCAAATTCAGAAATTGTGTCGCAGGTTCTTCATGTATCTGGCACAAATGGTTTTTAGTGCACCTACAACATAGAGCGTGCAACACAATTCTGTCAAACACTGCATGTTAAATGTGTTGCTTAGCCCAACTGTGCACAGGACCGCCCCTTTATGTGCAGAACAGTGCAGCTGCGACACAAATGTGTAGCAGACGCTTCTTTATTAAATGTGCAAGCAGTTTGGACTGAAAAGAACATGCAAAGCCAGAGAGAAAACTGGTGCACACTGGTAGTCACACAGAAAGAAGTCACAGGGAATCAGATTAGACAGATTAAAGTCATCCATCAAAATCCATTATGATAAACCAGGGACACTTACTCTTAGATCCAAGCACCATGACTGTGTTAATCTACTTACATGTGTTATCCATGGACTCCTTCTTTCTAAAATCAACTTTTAAAATTATGCAAGAAGGGCTCCTAGGGGTTGTTACTGCAGCCCCTCTGTTCTAAAGCCTCACATGCTATCTCACCATCCCCATCTACTCTCAAAACACATCCCCCTCTCTCTGCCTGATGTAATTCTACAGTGGGGAGGGTGGTCCATGCACACTGTAAAAGCCTGTAAAGCTGTTCACAGCTATGGTAACACCCCAGGAGCCATTCCGTTTCATTACCATAATCTTAAAAGTTCATTTTAGAAGGAAGCAGGCCATGGATAAATAATAATAGATTGCCTATCCCTGGTTTATCATGAAGGATTTTGCTGTATTTTCCATAGGGGAATCACAAAATCATTCATCACAAGTTGTGACAAGAGCACTGCCAAAATAGCAGGGGGGGCCATGTCGTTTAGAACAGCGGTCCCTTACCTTTTTTTGGGGACCAGCTGTAAACATAAATTTTCTCCAGGGGCCGGTGTGGTGGTGGTGGTGGGGGGGATGCGGTCTGGTATCAGTTTCATAGCCAAAAAAGAATGTTTGCATGCCCCACCATAACTCCCTAGCTTATACTGTCCCATTTCCTGAAGAAGCACCCACTTTTTGTAGCATGGCCAGGTCCCATGTAACCTTTCCTGCATCATGCCTTCCTCCCATGTACCCTTTAACCTTTCCTGCATCATGCCTTCCTCCCATGTACCCTTTACTTTAGATGCTCCCACCCACTGCTTGCAATATCAACTTTCCCAGTCGAACTCTGTAAAATTCTATTCTATTGTCATGATGACATCATGACACTTGCCATCAATAAAGCAGTGCATTAACATTCATTAAAAGTAAAGGAGGAGAAGACTTCTGCAGGGGAATGGGAAAGGTGAGAATGTTTTTTTTTTTCTGTTTTTACAGAGGTCGACTGCGGCCCAAAAGCAGGTGTTCCGGCCTTGGGCTGAGGCCCAATGGTTGGGGAACACTGGTTTAGAGGATAAAATCCGAAATCAGTGCAAGAACAATCCAGAGTGTTACAGTGTGGTGGGGGGTTAACCAAACCTGGACTTGTGACTAAAGTCTGGGTTTTGTCCTGTGCACCCGAAACCACAAGGTTTGGTACAAACCAGCACTTTGCGTTTGAGTCCACTTATCCCTAGTAAAGATCTTCCTAATGTAGTCTATATGTGGTATAAGCCATTACTTCAACAAATTCAGCTAGGAGTGGCCAGTGACATAATTCTTGGCAAAAAATGAGGGACTTTAGACTTTGTGCTAGCTTTTTCACAAAATATCATGTTTCACACGTGTCTTTTTCTGAAATTCAACTTCTAATGTGACAAATTACCTTTAAAAGTAGTTAAAAGGAGTGTTCATTGTTGAACAACATCAGTGTATTTGTCAATTTCCAAAAGTTAACACAGATCGATGCAAAAACCATAAGATTTCAGGGACCACTGTCTACTGTCCTTCCCGTAACCTTGACATAACTGTACGTCTTTGGATTTGGGTAGCTACGTTGATGAAGAGTTTTGTCATGCTGATTGCCTGGGCTCAGAAGCTAAGCCTTAGCGATTACCGTGGATCCCGGCAGTACGCGATAGCAGTTCCAGCGGGATCCTGGCTATCGTCTGTCTTACAGACACTGCAATAACTGTGCCAGCTATAGTGCATTGCCGCAATGATCGGCATCCTCCTTGAAAGTGAAAAACACTGAAAAAAACACAACATATTGGGTATCACTAGAACCCGTACAACAAATAACCCATACAAAAAATAACATTGTCAGTGAATGCAGTTAAAACAATCGCAAAAAATCTCATGTAAATTGTGGAATTTTCACATCTAAACACAGCATAAAATGTGACCAAAATGTAACATTCACCCCAACATGATACCAAGAAAAAGTACTGCTTGTTCCGGAAAAAATAAGCTCTAAAACATGATATGTAAGTAATAGTGATGACCCATAGAAGAAAGATAACACATTATTTTTATGGTATGTCAGGGAAAAAAGATGCTAAAAACCATAAACAAGAATTAATGTGTTTTTTTTTACCACCACCAAGAAAGAGTTTATAGAATTTATTATTAGCTATTGATCCCCCCGTAAATGATGTACCTGAAAAGTGGATCTCATACAACAAAAAATGTGTCCAAAATACTACAAAAATAAACATTTTATAGCCTGTAAAATGTGATAATACAGATCCGCTCTGAATGGCGCTCCTTCTGTCCTATGCCCATCCGTGTGCCCATATAGCAGTTTGTCATCATTTAATACATTGTGACTGTTTAAAGCTGTTTAAATTTCAGCTTGTAAATGACACCTCCATTTTGTTTCAACCCCTGTGAAACATTTAAAGGGTTAACACAGTTCTTAAAGTAGATTTTTTTTAAATTGTAGTTTCTAAAATGGCATTTACTGGGTTAACTGTTATCTAGGCCTCCCAGAGTCACTTAAACCAGAGCAGGTGCCTCCAAATAAGGGTTTTGGCGATTTTCATAAAAATGAGAAAAATTCCACCCAAAATTCTGAACCCTCTAACAACCTAAAAAAGAGAGAGTATGCATAAAAAGCCACACCAATATAAAGCCACCATTTGGGAAATGTTAGTTATAAAGTTTTTTAGAAATTTTTACCAGATTTCCGTTTTTTCTAAACACAAAAGATATCATCAAACTTTTTCTATTAATTTGAAGTACAGTGTGTGACGAGAAAACAATCCCAAAATCCCCTGGATATGTTAAAGTTTTACAAATGTCACAGGGCAGATCCCAGCTTTAAATGCAGGCTGTTAACTGCAGGTGTCTGCTATATAATGCCAATCAAAGGAAGCAAAGGGTTACATTTGGCTCTTGAAAATTGAAAGCTATTTTTTGTACTATGTTTTATTTTTAATATGTTTGTGTGATATGAATATTTGTATATTTGTAACCATATACCCAAGCTATGCTTGGAACCAGCACTTGTCATTTCCAGTGCTTGTCACTTACAGTCCTTGGACCAGCATCCGCGCGGCACCTTGTGTACGGACAACAGGTGTTCCGTTCAGTGTATCCAATGGTGAGTGCAGTGGGGAGTATTTAAGGGGAGCCAGATACTTAGTTGCAGATCTCTTATTGGTGTTTTTGTTTGACAGTGCGCTCCCATATACTCTAGCGGTTGTTTCCACTTTGTGGATATATATGCTATCATACTAACCACTATGGGATGGGAAGGGTCAGATTTGACCTAAATAGGAGGTGTTTTGTTGCTTTTTGTACTCAGATGAAGCAACATGTGCACTTGGAGGTACAGGCAGTCCCCGGGTTACGTACAAGATAGGGTCCGGAGGTTTGTTCTTAAGTTGAATTTGTATGTAAGTCGAAACTGTATATTTTATAATTGTAGATCCAGACAAAAAAAATTTTGACCCCAGTGACATTTGGAGTTTAAACATTATTTGCTGTAATGACCAAGGATTATCAATAAAGCTTCATTACAGACATCTTACAGCTGATTATTGCAGCCTGGGACTATAGTAAAGCATTCAGAGAGCTTAACCAGAGGTCAGAGGGGTCTGTCTGTAACTATGGGTTGTCTGTAAGTCGGGTGTCCTTAAGTAGGGGACCGCGTGTACTTTGGTACATTTTAATTGTTTTTATCATTGTCTGTGTTGTGTTTTTTTTCTATCTATTCAATAAACTTTATAATCTATTGCTTAGCCTTATGACATATGCTTTTTCTTCGTGTTATATATCTATATGTTTGTGTGTTGGTATTAACAAGATCATTACACTGATTGTGCAGGGTTCATTTTGTCTTTGAGAATAAATAAAAAAAAGAACTTGGAGAATTACAAAGGATGTGCTAACAAATCCAGAGGTTTGGAGGGGAAAATAAAAACCCACAAGTGACCCTAGTTTGCAAACTACATCCCGCAATGAAATAATTGAGGGGTATGGTGATCAAATGTGACCTAACAGTTGTTACAATAATTCCTTTACTGAACTGAATTCACAACAAAGGTTGAACGTGAATTGTGAATGCGTTGTGTATAGGAAGGGACATTCACCAGGGGACAACAAAAAAATTGTCACCCTGGAGTTCTTGCAGGTCTCTTAGTAGTATATAGTGTCCATCCTAACTCATCTTTTGGAATAGACTCTTTTCTGAGTCTTTCCTTTAGATGCAGCAGAATTCACCGGGAAAATGCTGTCCTGGCAAAACATGGGGGATATAATATATATAATTCTGATACAGTTACATTGATATGGTCCCAGCATAATGGTAATTGTAATCTTTATGTACTGGTTTCTATTTAGTAAGATTCTGTTGAAATGTTTCTGTTTCAATAAGTTTTATTAGTTTAACCCCTTAATGACTTGGCCATTTTTCGCCTTCCTGACACGGCCCTTTTTTTAAAATCTGACATGTGTCACTTTAAGTGATCATAACTTTGGAACGCTTTAACATATCCAGTTAATTTTAAGACTGTTTTTTTTCTTGACAGATTGAACTTCATATTGGTTGAGAAATTTAAGCAATATTTTTAGTATTTATTTATGAAATAAACTGGAATTTGGCAAAAATTTTGAAAAAACATATGTTTTCCAAATTCAAAATTTTCTACTTTTTGGAAAGTTGGTCATATCACCAAAATAACTTGATAACTAACATTTGTTTGATTTAGCTGCCATCATTTTTCAAACATTCTTTCCTTTTTTAGGATGTTAGTAGGCATATAACTTTAGGTGCGATTTTTGCGAAAAGTGCCTTTATAAGACCCACATGACAGAAAACCCACACAAATGACAACATTTTAGAAACTGCACCCCTCAAAATATTCAAAACAACCATTGGGAAGTTTGTTAACCCTATGAGCGTTTCATGAGGGGGAAAAATAAATGAAAGGGAAATTACAGAAATTTTATTTTATCTTACAATATATTCATTGAACACTTAATCTTGTACCTTCACAATGGGTTAAAAAAATGCATTTTACAATGTTTAGTGCTATTCCTCCTGAGTATGCCAATACCTATTGTGTCACTGTGCACCTTTGTACGGGGACAGGGGGGCACTTGGAAGGCATTGTTTTGTTTTTGGAGGACAAATAAGGCTGAAATGGTACTAAAATAGAGGAAAGCCCCAATAAGTGTCACCATTTTGAAAAGTACTCTCCTTGGAGAACTTAGCAAGGTGTTATTTGTGTATTTGCCCCAACTGGATTCAATTAGGCCTCAAAAAGGAAAAAGATAAAGATTTTCTCAAAAAATGTACTTTTACCCCAAAGGGATAAAAGATGGAAATAAACCCAGAAATGTGTAAAACAATTTCTCCTAGCATAGAATTGTCCTACTTGTGCATATAAAATGATATGTGGGTGCACAGTAGGGCTGAAAAGGGAAAGAAGGAAGTTTGCCTTTTGGAAGCCAAATTTGACAGAAATCCTTTACATGTGTTAGTATGCATTTGGAGAGCCCTAGTGGTACCAAAACAGAGGGGAACCCCAACAAGTGTCACCATTCTGTAAAGAACACTTCTTGGAAAATTTAGCAAGAGGTAATTTGTGTATTTTCCTCTACCGGTGTTTGATTCAATTAGGCCCCTTAAAAGAAAAAGATGAAAATGTTCCCAAAAAGTCAGCTTTACCCCTGATTTTTGTAAGCTGTAAGGGATAATATATGAAACAACCTGTAAACATGTGTAAAACTATTTCTCCTGAGTTTAGAATTGCCTCACATGTGCATATAAAATGTTGTATGGGTACACAGTAGGGCTGCCAAATTTGACAGACACAGACATGTGTCAGGATCCATTTGGAGAGCCCTAGTGGTACAAAACAGAGGAGAACCCCAACAAGTGACACCATTTAGGAAAGTACACCCCTTGGAGAATTTAGCAAGGTGTAATATGTGTATTTGCCCGTAAAGTGTTTGATTTAATTAGGCCCTAAAAAGGAAAAAGATAAACATTTTCCTTTAAAGGTCATTTTCGCCCCTAATTTCTTATAGCCACAAGGGATAAAAAATGTAACATCCCCCAAAAATGTGTAAACCTATTTCTCCAGAGTGTAGAAGTACCCAACATGTGCATATAAAATGTTGTATGGGCGCACACTATAAGGAAAGAGGGATGTTTGCATCTTAGAAGCCAAATTTGACAGAAATCATTCACATGTGTCAGGATTAGAGATGAGCGAGCACAAAAATGCTCGGGTGCTCGTTACTCGAGCCGAACATTTCCCAATGCTCGAGTGCTCGTTTCGATTAATGAGCCCCATTGAAATCAATGAGAGACCCGAGCATTTTTCAGTAAAATTACAAATTGAACAAGCACTGTTCAGTGCAGATGTTTTCACTGAAAGAACACAGTGAAAGAACACTGCAGAACAGATTGCAGATGTTCGCGAACATCTGCGATCTGTTCCGGAGACACGTGTGCAGAACGGTGTTCTCCGCAATAGTATTTGAAGAACAATATGTGTAGAGAACAACTTGCAGATGTTGCCAGGTTCAAGAGTACCTCAGTGACTTTAGTTGATTACGTGTGAATTGACTCAGATATATTTCTTTGATTTTTTTTTTATTATTACCGTACTTACTATCTTCCACATGGACAACGAATGTTGATCATCATCCTTAGCTCCTTATACCTTTCCTGGCTGCCCTTGATGCTCCTTATCTATCATTCACCATTTGGGACATAAACTTTTTGATTCTTTATATTGTGGTTGGAACCATATTTTGCATTATTTCTTGGTTTGCACTCTTATTGATGCACTATACATGAGTACTTTTGATAGATAGTACTTATTGCGCCTATATTTATATATACATATATATATATATATATATATATATATATATATATATATATTCTGCATGAACACAACAATTTATCAATGATATTTATAGGTTTACCCTTTTTGATATCATATATCTCCTTCGGTATATATTGCCTATACAGGGGGTCATTGGCATTACTTTGTCACACATCTTATGTTGTTTGCTATATATGAATTCAAGAACACTTTTGAGCTTATTCAGCAGGCTTGCGCTAATGCGTACATACCTAATAGGAAGTATCGTAAGCAGTAACTTTGTTGCTAGGTAACCATATACCTAAGCTATGCTTGGAACCAGCACTTGTCATTTCCAGTGCTTGTCACTTACAGTCCTTGGACCAGCATCCGCATGGCACCTTGTGTACGGACAACAGGTGTTCCGTTCAGTGTACCCAATGGTGAGTGCAGTGGGGAGTATTTAAGGGGAGCCAGGCACTATAGGGGACACTTCTACCCCTGAGGAAGTCTCCAATCGGAGATGTAATGCGTGGGGTGTCCCACACCTCTTTTATCTTCACCACCCTGAGTTGATGCTGTGATTATCTGATCCTGCTTGCCGCTACCTGACGTGTAACTTATATTAAGGATACTTATTGTGCAATTGTTTTTCCTTACCATTTCAGGTCTTACCAATACTTAGTTGCAGATCTCTTATTGGTGTTTTTGTTTGACAGTGCACTCCCATATACTCTAGCGGTTGTTTCCACTTTGTGGATATATATGCTATCATACAAACCACTATGGGATGGGGAGGGTCAGATTTGACCTAAATAGGAGGTGTTTTGTTGCTTTTTGTACTCAGATGAATCAACATGTGCACTTTGAGGTACTTTGGTACATTTTAATTGTTTTTATCATTGTCTGTGTTGTGTTTTTTTCTATCTATTCAATAAACTTTATAATCTATTGCTTAGCCTTATGACATATGCTTTTTCTTCGTGTTATATATCTATATGTTTGTGTGTTGGTATTAACAAGATCATTACACTGATTGTGCAAGGTTCATTTTGTCTTTGAGAATAAATAAATAAAGAACTAGGAGAATTACAAAGGATGTGCTAACAAATCCAGAGGCTTGGAGGAAAAATAGAAAACCTAAAAAAAACCTTAAAACCCACGAGTGTCCTGCTGCCCTGCCAAAACATGGGGGACATCTAATCCAGAGGTAATAGGGCCCTGCCCTTCTTGTCCAAATATTAGTTTCCTAATATCTTAATCTTTAAAATGGAGAAATGATATAACCCACCCGGACTCATCTCTCCACGCTCCTGTCTGTGCACCTCCTTCCCGAACAGGCTGCATGCTCCCGCTCCTTGGCGCGCGCGCCGTCTCTTTCACACTTTAACACGCTGGCTAATCCGGCTCGCCCTTATAATCCGGCACCTCCCTTCACTCCCCAACGGATTTTCAACATTATTTCCTGCTAAGAGAAAGCCCTACAGTGTTCCCTGTGTTTCTAGTGTTCCTCTCTGTTCCTGTGTTTCCAGAGATCCTCCGTGTTGCTACCATTCCTGTTACCTGCTGTGCCTTCCAGGGTTCGTGTCCTGCTGTGCCTTCAGGGTTCCTGTCCAGCGGAATCTTCAGTCTGTGCTAGCATCACCAGTGTTCCTTTATGTGCTATCTCTGCTGTGTCAATGCTGTGTCTCCATGTCTGTCGGTTCATGTGCTCCTAGATGTCGGTGCTCACTCTCCTGTGCAAGTTTCAGCATTCCTGGACTTTAGTTCTATGGGGAATTTTGAGAATGCGGCCCTGGTCTCCCAGCATCACATTCCGGTGGTTCCACTCAAGATTCCACTATCCTTGTCTTCCGTGGATTGTCAGGTCCTTTCTGAACTGGCTCTGGTTTTTTATGCTCTGCCATGATCCACATCGTCTCTTCTTCTAGGTCTTTCATGGCTGCAACTCCATGCTCCGGTCCTCAACTGGAAGACCGGTGAGATCCTGAGTTGGAGACCAGGCTGTCATTCTTGCTTAGCAATAACTTGAAAGAAAAAGTACGTGCGGCTCACCCTTTTTGGAGGTCTCGGTAAATCCAGACACTGGGGGGTGAAGTTACATGTGTGAATCCAGCACACCAGGAGTGCAATGGCGATGTCTGCTGGGACCGCAGATGTAGCATGAAGTCATGAAAGAAGAAACTTGTCGCAGCACTTCCATAAAATCGTAATCTTTATTCCAGTAGAATACCTTCCACATACCTACCTACATACCTTGCCTACCTACCACATCATGTTTTTAATTCTACTGGAATAAAGATTACGATTTTATGGAAGTGCTGCGACAAGTTTCTTCTTTCATGGCTTCACCACCTCTTGGCCTGATGAGTTTCCAGCTTCTTAGTTCCCTCCAGAGAACTAAATAGGACCTGGAGGCACCCCACCGCAGCAAGTCCATTTCGCTTTGCGGCAGGCTCTGGTGAAGACCAGGTGCCACTTAAACTCTGGTTCCGGGTTGCGGCTAGCTCCATCACCTCCCATGGTGGTCCACTGGGTCCACGGACTCTTCCCAAAAAGACTTCCACATATTTTCCCTCCTGAAGTGTGACAGACATGAGGATGAAGTTCTACAGAAAGGGGCCAAATACCAAAAAATGGAAGGGGCTTAAGGTTGGGGGCTTATAAATAGGGAGGCATAATGGGGTTCGTTCATATAGCAAGGTGTGTGGAAACACTATAATTAGAAATAATTCAGCACCATAGCAAACATTTTTATGTATTGACTCTCCCTGTTGACATTTTTGTCAACACAGCACCGCACACACACCATATTCCTCTCTTTGTCTAGCCGCCACATTACTTCCTCCCTTTATGTAAAAATCCCCAATAATTTATTCCCCCCTTTTTATAATCCACCAAATTGCAGTTGGAAAAAAAATTAGATACTAACCTTTCCATATTCTGGGGCAGTAGGGCTCCCCTCCTTATGCTTTCTGCTCTGAGCATCTCTAAAATCACAGGTGCAATGAAATCATTATATTGTGCTTGTTGGCCTCTTCCACACACAGTAGTGACAGAAACTAAATGATTGAGATTATGGAAAGAAAAAGGAAGGCAAAAATTGGTGGGATACATAAAAGAAGGCCTTTTATTGGCTAAAAAGGATGATGATGATGATGATTGAAATCTTTTGAGACTGATAAGGTCTCTTCATCAGGCCTGGCATAAAATAATATCGGAATGGAAGATATGTCCATTCAACCTTTGAAAATGGCTCATCTCAGGCAAAATATAATTTTGATTAATTAACATATAAACGGGCAAGAATCAACATAAAAAAGAGGTAATTCTTGAAAGGATATTTTATAACCTACTGGATGATAATCAGTGTTTAGTATTATGAAAGCTTGTGACAGGTATATGATCAAAGTCTTATATGTTGAGCAAATAATTCCATAATTAATGCAAAAACGGCATATCTAATGCTAAAACTGAAAATATAGGGGGCGGAGCCTGACTGCGCTGCATGGTGGACGCTTGCTGCTGAGCTCCCGAGACACAAGCCCTGCTACAAGGAAATTTCGCAGCTAAACTCACCTACGATGGGGAAAAATAACAAGGAGAAATCCACTGAGAACTGGGGCACACCGAGATCGAGGAGAGGGCAAGGAGATATCGATAAATTTCTAAGAAAAAGGCTGCAATCTCCGCAAGACCGAAGCTCCAAGATGGCGCCGTGCCCGCAGCCAGAGTCTGATGTACCCGATGACTCAGATCTTGAAAGCTTAACAGAGCAAGAGGACCAGACGGAATCTTCAGATCCTGCCCCACTATCAAGATCCTTCATGAAGAAGGTACTTTCACAGGCACTAGCCCCTATCATGAAGGAACTTACCGCGATACATGCGGAGGTCCGCGCCACGAGGCAGAGAGTGGAGGCACTCGAATCCTCACAAGCCGCCATTATTGATCACAGCTCGGCGCTGGTACACACTATGTCTACACAGGCAGATGGCCTGAATAACGCACTCCTACTAATAGAAGATCAAGAGAACAGGAGCAGGAGGAAAAATATTAGAATAAAAGGACTGGATGAATCTGTCTTACATGATAAGCTAGAGGAAAAGGTCAGATCTTTATTTGCTATATTACTCTCAGAAGATAAAGCACAAGCCATTATCATTGAATGAGTACATAGAGCACTGCGCCCCATGCCATCTAAAGATGAACCACCAAGAGATGTCATATGTGGTTTGCTGAGCTACAGAGACACAGCAGCCATACTAAAGGCTGCAAGGGAAAAAAGAGAAATAGAAGAAGAGGGTCGCAGAATTTCCTTTTTCCAAGATCTAGCACCTTCCACACTGTACAAAAGAAAGCTCCTGCGTCCATTAATGACCACCTTGAGAGAGCAGGGAATCCTCTTCAGATGGCTTTTTCCATTTGGGATAACTTTCACGAAGAATGGTAGAAGATGCACTCAAAACACCGGGGGATCTCACTAAAGCCTGGGACATCCTCGAAATTGCTCCACTTGATGTATCCTCATGGTTGCCGGTTACGGAGCAACATTTAGACCTATCAGCACTACCTGCAGTTGAAAAATGGGAGATGCCTCGTAAATTTAAATCACCAAAGATGAAGAAGAGAGTTTAAGAAAATCTGAGAGACTCCTTACACTATCCGCAGTTGTAAAGAAAGTGTTTTGTTATAAGTATTTTTCTGCATTTACACACTTCAATACTTAACCAAGGTCATAAACACTACAAACCCCATCGGGAGAGTTTTCTACACTTTAAAATACACGATGCATATGTAGCAAACTTGTGTCACTCCAGTCAGGAACACTACTCTACCTACACCCCCCGTAACAAATTAGATCCCCTCATTTGGGGATATAACTGTCAATACAACCCCACAGTTATAACACAGAGCAAACACCCACGCTCACAGGGGCAACCAGTACCCTAGTTAGTGGTCTGGAAGCTCAGCTGTAGAATTAGGAAGATGCTCAATGTTAAATGTTATCTTTTGAAATGTTTGTTTTTATTCACTCTTTTCAGATCCAACAAATCCATGAGTACGAGGTACGTCACAGCACCATCACAATACCTGCACATACATCCTAATGGCTGATATCAAGGTAACCACCTACAATGTAAGAGGCCTAAACTCGCAAAATAAGAGATCACAACTTCTCCAACTCTTGTATAAAGATAAAACTTACATCTGCTTTCTCCAGGAAACCCATTTGAGGAACAACTGCACACCACCATTCACACGAAGTAGATTTACTCACAGATATTATAATAGTTTCCACAAAGCAAAAAGAGGAGTGGGAATCTTAATCTCACGCTCAGTACCTTTTAAACACAGCCTTACATGGTCAGACTCAGAGGGAAGACTAATCATAGTCAAGGGGAAAATAGGACACACAACAGTGACTCTGGTTTGTATGTATGCTCCAAATACAGGCCAAGCTTTGTGGCTGAGGAGCGCACTAAGACAAATTGACACCTTGGCAGAGGGATACTAAATCTTTGGGGGAGACACTAATATTGCCCTAAACCCTCTCGTAGACTGTTCAATGGGTACCTCCTCCCAATCACAAAAATCTCTGAGAATTGTACAAAAAGCGATACATGAAGCAGGGCTGCTGGACACTTGGAGATTAATCCACCCAACAGGGAAAGACTTCTCTCATTACTCAGCAGTACATAAGACGTACCAACGTCTAGACTATATATTTACACCTATTAGCTACCCTGATATTGTCAAAACTGCCGAAATTGGCCCAAGCACAATATCGGATCATGCCCCGGTTTCAATAACTATATCATTAACAGACCTAGCAAATAAACCCCCACTGTGGCGCCTCAATGAGGCGCTTCTAGACAATCCCAATCAAGATAAAAACATAGAGGAAAAACTTAATTTCTATTTTGCAAAGAACAGGCCCGACGGTACTTCCCAAACCATAAGGTGGGAATCCCATAAAGTTGCAATAAGGGGTGAGCTGATGGCTCTAGGAGCATGGCATAAGAAGAAAAGAGAATCAAAGATACAAAATCTACTATCGCGCATTTTAGCAATAGAGTCAGCGACAAAACGCTCTAGTGTCAGAAGAAATATGGAGGAACTAACAAATCTTAGAAAGGAATTATTGGACCTCCTTAATCTATAAACAGCGAGAAAATATCAATATGCAAAATTTACACAATATGCACACGGTGACAAGGGGAATAAGTTAATGTCATACCTAATAAAAAAAGAGAGGGAACAGGCATTTGTAGACTCACTAACGACACATAAAGGTAAGAAATGTACCCAAACTAATGAGATAGCAGAAGCCTTTCGTGAGCTCTACCAAGAATTATATAACCTAGATAAAGGAAAAGACACAATAACATTTAACAAACAAAAACTGACTGATAGTTTTCTAGAAAAAATAAAGCTACCAACACTAAACGATGAGGCACAATTGAACCTTACAAAACCCATAACTATACAAGAAGTTAAAGAAATAATATCCTCCCTACCTCTAAAGAAAAGTCCAGGCCCGGACGGATTCCCCCCGGGATACTATAAAAAATTCGCAACAACTTTATTACCGTACCTAACTGACTGGTGTAATGCAATGATGGAAGGAGTACCGCTACCAAAGCATGCTTTATCAGCAACTATCACGGTCCTCCCCAAACCAGGAAAGAATCCAGAAAACTGCGGTAGCTACCGCCCGATTTCTCTATTAAACTCGGACATCAAGATATGGGCGAAATTACTATCGAAAAGACTGAGCCCTTATCTTCCCGAGTTAATAAATAAAGAACAAACTGGATTTGTCCCTGGTAGAGAGGGAAACCACAATTCAACTAGGGTCATACACGCCATTCATTATGCCTCAAACAGGAAGCTTCCCCTTGTCCTTCTCGGCACAGATGCCGAGAAGGCATTTGATAGGGTATCATGGCAATACATGATAGCAACATGTCAAAAATTCGGTATCCCACAGAAATTTACCCAAGCCGTGATGTCATTGTACTCTAACCCTTCGGCATGCATCAAAGTGAATGGGAACTTGTCAAGATCTTTTAATAAAAGGAACGGGACCAGGCAAGGCTGCCCATTTTCTCCAACACTCTTTATACTGGTGATGGAGACACTGTTACAAACCCTGAGAGAACATCCAGACATTCACGGGTTAAAAATAGGGAAAACAACTCACCTAAACGCAGCGTTTGCTGATGACCTGTTACTCTTGCTCACAAAACCGTCCCAATCGGTACCAAAAGTAATGGAAATTTTTCAAGATTTCGGCAAAATATCAAATTTTAAAATAAATTTTGGAAAATCAGAAGCACTTAACATTTCCACACCAGAAGCAGTAATTAAAATACTAAAGGAATCCACACCATTCCATTGGCAAACATCAAAAATAACCTACTTAGGGATACAAATAACTAAAAATGTAAACACACTTTATAAAGAAAATTATGCCCCATTACTAAATCAGATACAAACCACCCTAGATTCATACGCCATTCCTTTTGTCTCCTGGATGGGCAGGAAGAATTTGCTTAAGGCTTTCACAATGCCCAAAGTACTTTATTTGATGCAAATGACCCCGATAGCCTTGCCAAATTTATTTTCTCTAAAATTCGTACACTGTTTTCCAAATTTTTATGGAGAGGTACTAAGGCGAGAGTAGCTTATGATAGACTAATACTCAAAAAACAAGACGGGGGCTTTGGCCTACCGGACGTTAAAACATATCAAAAAGCGATTCACCTTAAAAGATGGACGCAATTACACAATCCGTTCTTCTCTAATTTAAGCACAGATATTGAACTAGCCTCATTAGAACAAAAACACAGGGCAAAACTGTGGGACATCAATACGAGATCCCAATGCACAAACCCTATTACTTTAGGCACGATCAAATCAGTGAACTCCCTAGGAAAACAAAAGAAAATCCTAAATACCCCTTCCCCATTGATGCCCAGCAGCCTGATTCCATATTGGACCAATCCCAAAAGGGAAGACACTTCAAGCATGTGGGACACCTTGACCATGACTCCCCTCAAACAGTTTCACTCTCTAACATATGAAGAATTAAAAGAGAAAGTCGTAGGACAGGGGTTAGGAATTACTTTTATTCATTTAGCTGAACTCAAATCCTCACATGAGACCCTGAAAAAGAACAACCCCCTTCTAAAAGATCCTACGTGGCTTGAATCATGGCTGAGAAAAGATACAATCCCAAAAAGTACTATATCAATTTTCTATGAATACATACTAAACAAAAATGTGTACCCTAAACCAGCACATGTCCTAGGTTGGGAGAAAGACCTCAATACAACTTTCACAGACTCACAAATAAAGACCATCCATAGACATTCCCATGGATTCTCCAAATGTGTGAGGATACAAGAAAATACATATAAGACTGTCACTAGGTGGTATAATACACCAGACAAACTGAAGCAAAAAGGGCTAACTGATTCAGAAAGCTGTTGGAGGTGCAAGAAGGAGAAAGGAACACTTGGCCACATTCTATGGGGCTGTCCTCTCATTAGATCGTACTGGTCAGAAGTAGAAAAACAAATCACGCAAATAATGGGAAAGATAATAACACTAACACCCGAGTCAGTCCTATTATGGTTGCCGCACAAAACTTGGGTACCAAATAAAAAAAACCTTACCACGCACCTAATCCAAGCCGCCAAACTTGTAATACCAACAAAATGGCTACAAACTAACCCCCCTACCTTAACGGAATGGGTGGAGAAGTTAGATAGCATTTATAGGATGGAAGAACTAGTTAGCTGGGAAAATAGATCACACCACAGATTCTCTCTTGTGGGAACCCTGGGTAAAATACAGACACAAACTTAGATAACATGCAAAATAAAGCCGTTGCCTCAGGAAACAATAAACCCAATCATAGGCCATACTAGAACAAGAGAATAAGAAGGTACTTGCCTCGAACATATAATCACAGATAAAAGCAGGAAATCTGATGAAATCAATACGCAGACTAACCAAAGACTCATGGATGGATCTTAACCCCTTAACGCTGAAGCCACTTTTCACCTTCCTGACACGGCCCATTTTTTCAAATCTGCCCTGTGTCACTATAAGTGGTTATAACTTCGGAACGCTTTAACATATCCAAGTGATTTTAAAATTGTTTTCTCGTGACACATCGTACTTCAGGTTATTTGAAAAATTTTGGTGGTATGTTTTGCATTTATTTATGAGAAAATCAGATATTTGGTGAAAATTTGGAAAAATTTTTGATTTTTGAACTTCAAAATGTTCTACTTTTTCCATACATAGTCATAACCGCAAAAAAACGTAATAACTAACATTCACTAAATGTCTAATTTATGTGGACATGGTTTTTTATGCATACTCTTATTTTTGTAGGATGTTATGGGGCTTTGAACATTAGGTGTGATTTTTCACATTTTCATAAAAAACGCAAAATCCTGCTATTGAGGGACCTGCTCAGGTTTCAAATGACTTTGAGAGACCTAAATAAAAGTAAACCCCATAAATTACCCCATTATAGAAACTACGCCCCTCAACGTACGTGAAACAACTTTTATGAAGTTTGTTAACCCTTTAATTGTTTTACAGGGGTTAAAACAAAATCGGATGCAATTTTGAAAGTAAAATTTTTTTGGCTAAATTAATATGTTTTTCAAAAAATTTACAAATTCTCAGTGGATAAAATACCAAAACGCTCCACAAAATTTGATACCCAATCTCTTCCGTATATAATAATACCCCATATGTGGTGGTAACCTGCTGTATGGGCACACGCCAGGGCATCGAAGGGAGCTGCGCCATTCAGAGCAGATTATGCATTGTCAATTTTTATTGGCTATACAATCTTTATTTTTTTGGCAATTTGGACATATAAGGGCTTATTTTCTGCGACATGAGATGCACTTTACAAATACTTCATTTTAGTGGGTCATTAGCTTATTGATGAGATTTTATTAACTCTTGAATGTATGGGTGAAAAGAAAATTGTCAATTTTGGTTTACTTTCTTTTCATATTTTTTGGGGGTTGTACACCGTACACTAAAAATATTATATTATCTTCATTCTATAGGTCACTACGATTACGGTGATACCTCATTTATATAGTTTTTCATTTATTTTTACAATTTTACTGGATAAAAACTAATATAGAGGAAATCTCATTTGTTTTTGCATCGCCATCTTTTCGGAGACATAACTTTAATATATTTTGGTTGACAGAGCTAGTTTAGGGCTTATTTTTTACGTGTTGAGTTGTTCTTTTCAGTGGTACCATTTTTGCGCACATAACTTTTTTTGATCACTTTTTAGAACATTTTTGTGTAGAGATTTTATGAAAAATGTACATTTTTGGCGTGTTTTTCGGGTTTTGTTTTTACGGCGTTCACCGAGCAGGTCCAATAATGTTTCTGAGTTATTGTACGGATAGTTACGGACGCGGCGATACCAAATATGTGGGGTTTTTTGGCGATTTTGTGTTTTTTTTCACTTTATTGCATGTGTATAGGGAATATTTGTGTTTAGGGGACTCTAACTTTATTTAATTAATTATTTTTATTATGTAGTGTTTTTATGTAGTGTTTTTAACATTTTTATTAACTTTTACAGGTTAGCTTGAACAAGTGATCCACTGATCACTTGTTCAAGCTCTTCTTCACATTACACAGTGTAATACAGATGTATTACACTGCGCATGCTCAGTGTGTTACAGCCGGGTCCTGTCAGAAGGCAGGACCCGGCTCCCGGCAGGAGGATCGCGCAGCCCCGGGCACCGGCAGTCCCGGGGCTGCGACCGGAGCAGCGGACCCCCCCGGTAAGCGCCGCGGGGGGGTCCGATTCTTCTGAAATGCCCCTTGCACGCCGCGGTCAGCGCGACCGCGGCGTGTCAGGGGTTAACACCCGCGATCGGAGAAATCTCCGATCGCGGGTGTTAGAGGCAGGTGTCGGCTATAATATATAGCTGACACCTGCAGCTTCTGGCGCCGGCTCCGTTCCTCGCCGGCACCTCCCGCGATGCAGTACTATTACGTCAAATGTCGGGAAGGGGTTAAGATGTTCACTGTATTCAAGTTATATACAAAGTTACTTTTAACTGGACAAGCTAAAATGGTTATTTCTGATAGCTTCAGATCAAAGGAATAACCAAGAAGTACCCCTACCCACATCCCAATTCCACCCTCCCTCCCAACACAACCAACACCCCCCCCCCCCCGCTCCTTTCTTCTTAGGACAAATGGTTAACACAAATTAAGGACATTTACGAGATCCTAGAAGATGGTGATCCAACGAAGCGATCTGCTGGGAAGATTTTCCTCCCCAATAACTCAAGCAATCTTTATAGCAACCTCCCCCTGTACCTTACCTCCCTTGGTACATCCCCATCCCCCCTAACCCAAAATATACTGGATTCTCTGAATAGAATGTAAATGATTATATAGCTCCTGCGTGAGCATAAGCAAATGAATAATGTTCTGTCAGAGTACTAATAAGAATATGTTTTTATTCTGTAACCCTCTTGTTACAAAACCAATAAAAAGATTGAAACAAAAAAAAAACTGAAAATATAGATAAAAATATTTTGCAGAGGGTATGGTACAGGTGATAACTTCTGGAGGCAGTCCCTGGAAATGGGCAACAACCCGGGAAATATCATGGGATGCTGCAAGCTGTTATAGGTAATGTTCCCACATTTCACTGAATAGTTACAAAGACACTGTTCTGTCTGTGTGAAAGCAGCTATGATAGTATAATTTAGGGTTTACTCAGCTGTGCAAATAAAAGGCAGCAAGTACACATAGAAGTCAACTGACTGCCTGCAGAGTTATTTGGCTGTCTACGCACACATTCAGTTGCTTTCTGTGTTTACTAATTGCTTCCAGCATCCTATGACTATCTGCTGACTGTGGTGCATTGCGACTATATACACAGTGGGGCATTTCCTGGGTAGTTACCCACTTTACTTGTGTTTACTGACTGGCTAGGTCTACCATTTGGGATTCCTTGTGTTTTTAAATGTTTTGTCATTTCACTTTGTCCATCTACATCGATATCTTTTGTTTTAATGAAATGTCAATAAAATAAAAATTTGGCTAATGAGTGTCAGTCTTGCAGGTGTGGATTCTCTGGACCACTGCAGACGATGACACAAGCCACTACCTGGGAACGGAGTCTAAGTGGTACGCGGTTCTCACCAGAGCCCGCCGCAAAGCGGGTTAGACAAGCTGCGGTGTGGTACCACCAGGTCGTTCCTCAGGTGTGACTTGTCTGCAGTGGCGGCCAAGGACGAGGTACAGAGACGGCAGACAATCTCGTGGTCAAAGTCCAGGCACAGGGTCAGGACAGGCGGCAGAGATGCAATGTCAGAGTCCGTTCTGGGGTCAGCAAAAGGAGGTCCAAGCAGATGGGTACGGGAACACAGCACACAGGATAGCAGCACGGAGGAACACTGGTACACAGGAACCCGGAGAGACACAGGAACCCGGAGAGACTCAGGAACGCAGGAGACAGAAACGCAGGAGACACAGGAACGCAGGTAGATCGCAGGAAACACTGGAACGCAGAAAAAATCGTAGTAGAGCTTTCTCTCAGGCTGTTAGGCACAAAGATACGGCAAGGCAGTAATGAAGGTGTCAGCTTTTAAAGGGGAAGTTTAGCCAGCGCTCCATGATGTGCTGGCCCTTTAAATTTCCTGGAAGTGCCGCGGGGCCTCCCTAGGAGACGGGGACGCGCGTTCACGGAGCTCGGTAAGAAATCAGGCACGGGGAAGGGTAAGCTGCGCCGGTACCGCGCCTGCGAGCCCCGGGAAGCACGGGTGACACCCACCCGTGACAATGAGTGACTGTTTGTTTTTTGATACAATTATGCTAATTTATTCTCATACTGACCAATGAGTGGCATGCAATGTTCATCTAGAAGCTGTGCTCACTCACATTTGCTAACAACAGTGCAAACTGCACTAAATGCAGTTCACCTGTGTAGTGTGAAAAACATACACATAAAAACAAACAAACATAAAAAAACCACAATGTTAGTGCTCTAACTCCACAATAAAATGCTAAGATTGAGAATTCCACAGAACGGTCTCACCGTTCTCTGGCGTTTTTAACCATTTTGATATGCACGCTTTTAATATTCTGTTTGTGAGTATGCTGGAATAAAATTCATTTTACCCTTATCCTTGGTGATCTGCACCATCTGTCCACATTCTTCCTGATACAGGACCGGTGCTGTGATCGCGTGCACGAGAGTGTAGCGTGGTCTCCCACAGGATCCAATAAAGAGAAGTGAACATTGTGACAGGAGGAATTACTGAGGAAATTTCTTCAATCTTCTATCTATAAGGAACTGGGTGAGACCGTTCTGTGGAATTCTCAATCTTAACGTTTTATTGTGGAATTAGAGCACTAACATTGTTTTTTTTTACATGTGTTTTTCTGGCTAATTTGGGAGTGTGCCAAGTTAGTAGCTCCTTCAGCATTTGCCTCACTTTTCTGAACACTGCAACACAATTTTTTTCTCACCTGTGTAGTGTGCAGGGTGCGCCAGATTCAGGTTTTCTGGCGCCCATTCTTCATGAATTTGGCCGATTCTAGCATATTTGCTGCCTGAGGCGAATATTAAAATGCTGCCCCCCCCACTCCCTGTTAAGTAAATCCTTAAACTTTACTAACAATTAACAACCCTACAGACAGTTCCCTGACACTGTGTGACTGACTACAGGATCTGAGAGGCATTAGTGGCATCTAGTACCTTATAGATGACAATCTCTTCCATCAGGAGGACTTTATTCCGGGTTCTCCAATCCATGACATATCACTGCTGAGCTCACGGCCAGATATCCGAGTGCCCAAATCACCCACAGCTGTTTTGCCGCCTGTCTCCGGACTCCGCATAAATTGTATTGCAAGCCCTATGTTAAAGGTGCACCATAAAAAGTGGTGCACTCTGTTGGAGTAATGCAGGGGCAGGGCCGCATCTGCCATGAGGCGAGATGAAAATCTCGCCTCAGGCAGCAGAATGCGGGTCCCTGTAAAGGGCGGCGAAATTTGCCGCTCTAAAGTGGGTGATTCGGGCGTCCATTAACGGCCGAATCGCCCACCAGCTAAATAAATCGTGTCTGTCTCTTTAAGCAGCTGCGCGCTCCGTCCTAAGCAGTGACACAGGCGTCATGACGTCATGCGCCTGCGTCATTGTGCGGAGCCGCGGCTCACAGGAGAGCCGCGTGAAGACCGGAGCCGCGCCGAGGGAGCAGCTGCCTGCAGGTGAGTATGATTTTATTATTTTTCATGTACTTTAATTAAATGTGGGGAGGTTTCATGTTATACTGGGAGGGGGGGTACTATATAGGGCTAGAAAACGTTTAATACTGGGGGAGGGGGGGACGCTATAGATATTATATGGGGCCATAATTATTTTATACTAGGGGGGGGGGATGCTATATATATTATTTGGGGCCATAATTATTTTATACTGGGGGGTGGGGTGCTATATGTATTATTTGGGGCCATAATTATTTTATACTGGGGGGTGGTGCTATATGTATTATTTGGGGCCATAATTATGTTATACTAGGGGGGGGGTGCTATATATATTATTTGGGGCCATAATTATTTTATACTAGGGGGAGGGGATGCTATATTTTATTTGGGGATTTGGGGCTATAATTATTTTATACTGGGGGGATGCTATATATATTATATGGGGCCATAATTATTTTATACTGGGGGGGATGCTATATATTATATATCAATAAGCTGGGGGCTGTATATGGGATACAGTATATTACTAAGCTGGGGGGCTGTATATGGGATACAGTATATTACTAAGCTGGGGGGCTGTATATGGGGTACAGTATATTACTAAGCTGGGGGGCTGTATATGGGGTACAGTATATTACTAAGCTGGGAGGATGTATATAGGGTACAGTATATTACTAAGCTGGGAGGATGTATATATGACTTCATACTGTAAGTGACTGTGGTATTTTTAGGGACGCCGGGTGGAGATGCTGCACGGAGCTGAAGATATCCGGCTGTGAATTCAGCAGTGATACGTCATGGATTGGAGAACCCGGAAAAAAGTTCTACTGATGGAAGAGATTGTCATCTATAAGGTACTAGATGCCACTAATGCCTCTCAGATCTTGTAGTCAGTCACACAGTGTCAGGGAGCTGTCTGTAGGGTTGTTAATTGTTAGTAAAGTTTAAAGGGAACCTACCACCACGAAACTACCTATAAAGGTAGATCGGGTGGTAGGTGGATCAATAGGACGTGAGGATAGCCCTTTTAAGGGCTAATCCTCACGTCCCTGCAATATTTTGAAAACTTTTATTGCCCCAATATTAAAATTTTCTTATGCCGCTACTGTGGCGTGGAGTAGCCGCATCTGAGGTTACACGAGGCGGCTACTCCACGCCCCAGTAGCCTCTTTTCTCCTCCTGCCAAAAATCTTCGGCGCGCTGCTACGAGGGGCTGCGCGCTCTCGTCTGGCACATCTGCTGTCTGCGCATGCGCAGAACAGCAGGCCCGCGCCTGCGCGGTCACTGCTACGGAGTCGGAGCTGCACAGGCGCGGGCCTGCTGTTCTGCACATGCGCAGACAGCAGATGTGCCGGACGTGGGCGCGCGCCGAAGATTTTTGGTAAGAGGAGAAAAGAGGCTACCGGGGCGTGGAGTGTCCGCCTCGTGTAAACTCAGATGCGGCTACTCCACGCCCCAGTAGCCGCATAAGAGAATTTTAATATTGGGGCAATAAAAGTTTTCAAATCATTGCGGGGACGTGAGGATTAGCCATTAAAAGGGCTATCCTCACGTCCTATTGATCCACCTACCACCCGATCTACCTTTATAGGTAGATTTGTGGTGGTAGGTGCCCTTTAAGGATTTACTTAACAGGGAGCGGGGGGGGGGGGGGGAGCAGCATTTTAATATTCGCCTCAGGCAGCAAATATGCTAGAATCGGCCCTGGCTGTGTATGTATAATGATGTGTGTAAGCTGCTGCCTGCTGTATATGATGCTGTGTATGCTGCTGCCTGCTGTATATAATGATGTGTAAGCTGCTGCCTGCTGTGTGTGATGCTGTGTGTATACTGCTGCCTCCTGTGTATATGCTGCATGTATATTCAATGTGTGTGTGATGCTGTGCATATGCTGCATGTATATTCAATGTGTGTGTGATGCTGTGTATGTATGGTGCTGCTCTGCCAGTGCTAGTTGCTTGTCTTCTAGAGCTACAGACTCCCCTCCCCCTCCTGCGCTGCTCTCCTAGGGTTGCTGTGTTGTCGGCAGTGAAAGGAGGGGGTGAGAGAGAAGCAGAGATGGCGCAGGAAGAAGATCATGGCTGTCCAGCCCCAGTAATGGCTCTCCTGACCCCTTCTCCACACTCCAGGTGCTCAGCTCTGAGGTTTTCCCACAAACTGCGCTCCCAGGGGCTTTCCTTCAGCTTCTCTCACCTCACACCTCCCTTAGCTGCTATTTTCCCTGCTCTTCCTGCTTACTTATTTTGGTCCGCATTTGACCCCCTCAGTTACTCTTTTGACCCCTCCATCTACCACCCGCTTATGTACTAGCAAGATCCACTGAAGAAGAATGGTAAATCATGATTCATTATAGGAGTAATGGTGTATTTCTTATATATGGCTGATGTATGTATACATGAGAAATTTGTATTAATGTGGAATGTTAATGTAGTAAGTTGTATATGTACAGTATATATGTATATGTAGTAAGTGGTATGTATATATATGTGCAGATAGAATGTGTTGCGTATTTCTGTGCTTTTAGTGTTAATACTATTTAATTTATGGAGGACACTTATCATTGCTTTTATACCAGTTTCTAGGGTAGAAACACTGAAATAATCACAATTTTTGCAGCGGTAAGCAATCAGAACCCGGTGTCTTGTATTGTTACATTGCAAGATACCGGGTTCTGGTTACCGATCACATGCGTTTCCATAAAAAATGTATGCATGATCTGGTCAAGGCCTGCCCCTGTACACTACTGCTGCGGTAGTGTTAAGTTCCGTATGTAAATTCAGTGGGCTGAATATAGAAGGAGACCAGGCTAGGATTTTTTTTTGGGGGGGGGGGGGGGGGCAGCATTTCAGTTTTCGCCTCAGGCAGCAAAAAAGCTAGAATCAGCCCTGGTTGCGTGCAACATAAATGTGGCGCGGGCCCTTCTTTAATACCTGCGCAAGCAGTTTGCACTAAAAATAAGTTGCAAGGTCCAACTGGCGCACAGAGCTTAGTAAATGTACCCTAATGCATACCCAAATTTCATAACATGATGTAAATGTGATTTGATCGCAGAAGCAATGTAAACTTAAACACAAATGTTATTACAAAAGCAATGTAAACAGAAAGAATACCGTCTGTAGATAATGTATCGATGCTCACAGATGATGTTAGGTGCGGAAACTCTGAGAGAATGAGACAAGGTAAGAAGGGGGGGGTGGGACACTCAAGGCTGTAGAGTGCGGGTGCCCTAGTAGACCCTAGTATTAGAGATGAGAGGTCCCTGTCCAACCCTTCGAACCTCACCACGGAGCCGCAGCCCTAGATGGCTGCCACCCCGTCTGGAATCTGTCCCTGCCAACGGCCCTCTAACCCTAATACAGGGGAGGTAAGGAGGGGGGAGGGAGGTATTCAGAAAAAAGTCTCTTGTGATGCAAGAGACCTTGTCTCATTCTCTCAGAGTTTCCGCACCTAACATCATCTGTGAGCATCGATACATTATCTACAGACGCACAACATATGGCATCCCGAGTAGGGGATGACCATTGCAGAACCACATATACCTAGAAATTTGAGTGCCACTCTGCATCATCAGTGCCTATACCCACTATATGGCATCATCTTCACGAACACTGGTAACTGATACATTTTCTTATTTTTATATTAATATTTTTTATTATATTATGTATTAAAAGCTAAGTTTTATATTGGTCCTCCACTTCCCTTGCGCGCTGTGTTGTGCCAGTGTGTGTGTGCGCGCTGTGTTGTGCCAGTGTGTGTGTGCGTGCTGTGTTGTGCCAGTGTGTGTGTGTGTGCACGCTGTGTTGTGCCAGTGTGTGTGTGTGCAGTGAGCAGACAGATGATTCTTTTTGTATAAATGGCGTCTATTAACATTATAAACACCTATGAGATGTGTATATGTATTACCAAAATTTTCATACTCCTCATCGGCTAAAAATACTCCTCAAAAATGGTAAGAGGAGTATTATTACCCTTCGGTAAAAATGTTAGTGTGACCTCTGGCCCCCTATGTACAGGACTATAACTACTATAATACTGCTATATTAGTAATACTGACTATAACTACTACAATACTGCTACTATAATAACTACTATAATGCTGCCACAAATATACCTACTGTAATACTGCCCCCTATGTACAAGAATACAACTACTATAGGAATACAATATGCATAACACAAATATCTGCACCCCCACTGCAGGGGTGGTGCGTAAGATATGGCATTACACAAAGGACTGCTGCAACCTGTAGCCCCGTACAAAGTTCTGCTTCACATAGTGGGAATGGCAGCATTCCTGTCCAAGAAAACATAGGAGTTCAGGCTGCAGCAGACCATTGTAAAAGATGGACCTATGGGGTGCAACAGACCTGTGTAATTTATCCACATGGCTGCTGCACCCCATGTCACCATATCATATACAGGAATGCTGCCGCAGCCCTGACGTGTGTGTGTGCGCGCCGTGTTGTGCCAGTGTATGTGTGTGCGCGCTGTGTTGTGCCAGTGTGTGTGTGTGCGCGCCGTGTTGTGCCAGTGTATGTGTGTGCGCGCTGTGTTGTGCCAGTGTGTGTGTGTGCGCGCCGTGTTGTGCCAGTGTGTGTGTGTGCGCGCCGTGTTGTGCCAGTGTGTGTGTGTGCGCGCCGTGATGTGCCAGTGTGTGTGTGTGCGCGCTGTGTTGTGCCAGTGTGTGTGCGCGCGCTGTGTTGTGCCAGTGTGTGTGTGTGCGCGCGCTGTGTTATGCCAGTGTGTGTGTGTGTGTGCGCGCGCTGTGTTGTGCCAGTGTGTGTGTGTGTGTGCCGCTGTGTTTTGCCGCTGTGTTGTGCCAGTGTGTGTGTGTGCCGCTGTGTTGTGCCAGTGTGTGTGTGTGTGTGTGCGCACTGTGTTGTGCCAGTGTGTGTGTGTGCGCGCTGTGTTGTGCCAGTATGTGTGTGTGCGCGCTGTGTTGTGCCAGTGTGTGTGTGCGCGCGCTGTATTGTGCCAGTGTGTGTGTGTGCGCGCGCTGTGTTGTGCCAGTGTGTGTGTGTGTGTGCGCGCGCTGTGTTGTGGCAGTGTGTGTGTGTGTGCGCGCGCTGTGTTGTGCAAGTGTGTGTGTGTGTGCGCGCGCTGTGTTGTGCCAGTGTGTGTGTGTGCCGCTGTGTTGTACCAGTGTGTGTGTGTGCGCGCTGTGTTGTGCCAGTGTGTGTGTGTGCGCGCTGTGTTGTGCCAGTGTGTGTGCGCGCGCTGTGTTGTGCCAGTGTGTGTGTGTGCGCGCTGTGTTGTGCCAGTGTGTGTGTGCGCGCTGTGTTGTGCCAGTGTGTGTGTGCGCGCTGTGTTGTGCCAGTGTGTGTGTGTGCGCGCTGTGTTGTGCCAGTGTGTGTGTGTGTGCAGTGAGCAGACAGATGATTCTTTTTGTATAAATGGCGTCTATTAACATTATAAACACCTATGAGATGTGTATATGTATTACCAAAATTTTCATACTCCTCATCGGCTAAAAATACTCCTCAAAAATGGTAAGAGGAGTATTATTACCCTTCGGTAAAAATGTTAGTGTGACCTCTGGCCCCCTATGTACAGGACTATAACTACTATAATACTGCTATATTAGTAATACTGACTATAACTACTACAATACTGCTACTATAATAAGTACTATAATGCTGCCACAAATATACCTACTGTAATACTGCCCCCTATGTACAAGAATACAACTACTATAGGAATACAATATGCATAACACAAATACCTGCACCCCCACTGCAGGGGTGGTGCGTAAGATATGGCATTACACAAAGGACTGCTGCAACCTGTAGCCCCGTACAAAGTTCTGCCATGTGTACTAGAATACAGCAATGTTACACCTGAGCGCTTCACATAGTGGGAATGGCAGCATTCCTGTCCAAGAAAACATAGGAGTTCAGGCTGCAGCAGACCATTGTAAAAGATGGACCTATGGGGTGCAACAGACCTGTGTAATTTATCCACATGGCTGCTGCACCCCATGTCACCATATCATATACAGGAATGCTGCCGCAGCCCTGACGTTTTTCCTTCCACACGACTTATGCTGCTACCTTGTGTGAAGCAGAAAGTGACATTTAGCAAATCACAGGTGATGATTTGTTCCATCAGGTATAGAAGTGCATAAATATTCTCCAGGCCAACACTTGTCGATGAAGAATTCACACTCGGCTGTGGTCGGCTCCTTGCATCACCTCTGTGATCCTAAAGACACTATAGTCACTTACACTATAGGGTCACCTGAATAACACTGTGCTCCTAAATGATATAATACATACCCCTGTCACCACAACTGACCACACTGTTCCTTAGGATGGTGTAATAAATTAATATTTTTTGATATTTACATTGCCGCTGTTAATAAACTATAATACATTCAGCTCCCCACTACATTACAATATCTACAATCTACATGAATAAATTATATATACTGTGAATACAAAATTATATTCTGCTATATTTCTAGTGGCACATTGTAATAGATAATGGGGCACATTTACTAAGGATCCGAATCATATTTTGCGCCGAATTGCCACAGGTTTTTGGCGCACGCGATCGGATTGTGTCGCATCGGCGCCGGGTTTCATGCAAGGAAAAACCGGGGGGGAATGGCCGCCAGAAAACGCTACGGATTCGGAAAAATCATGCTATTTTTTTTTTAAAAAGTGTCGCTTGACACACCCTCACATGCACCAGGAATAGGATGGTGAAATCCGGCGGACCTCTGCGCAGCAGTGACACCTGGTGGACATTGGGCGCATGACCTTAGTGAATCGCCGGAAGACCCGAATCCTCATCGGAGAACGCACTGCTGGATTGTGACAGGACCGGGTAAGTAAATGAGCCCCTATGTGTTAAATCCACATATACTGCCATACTGTACTATTTCAGTGTATTGTAGAATCAATCAGACAACCCAGGGGTGTAAAAAATAGTAAAACAAATGTTATTAAAAACAAACAACTAAAAATTGAAATCACAAATCCTCTAGAACTGATATAAAAATAAAAAAAAAAACAGTAAAATTCATAAACATATTAGGCATCCCCGATTCTCAAAATGTCTGATCTTTCAAAATATAATAAGGGTTATTCTCGGCATTGACCCCAGTAACGCAAAATAGTGCCTAACTCTTTAAAAACCACTTTTTTTTGGAGACTTCCGGTTCCGGCGCTGACATGTGAGGAAGCAGAGCCGAGCGCTCCCCGCGTCCCCGGCCAAAGAAAGAACATACAGCCCGACCGAAGTTACTCCCAAGAGCTGGCAAAAGCGGCCCAAACGTCCTCCACTGTAAGGGGGAATTAGATGGAACAAAATTTCCTGAGAAGCGGGAGAAAGTCCACAGTGATTCGGAGCGGACGGCGCAGCATGTTGGATGCAGGAGCGGCGTGTGCTCGCGCTCCGATGTGTGCCCGTAAGACGAGGTCGTTGGCTGAACGAGGTCGTTGGACAACGCGGCTTGCAGGATCCTAGGTGCTGTGGAGCGCTGCCTCGAGCGGAGAGATCCTGAGGCCCGGTGCGGGAGTGCCGGGGCTGGGGAGCCTTCAGCGGGGACGACGTGAACAGGACCAGAGGACGATACAACTGAAGCCAACATTGTCTTCTATACAGCTGGCTGCCGCATGAATAGAAATTTGGAAGTCCGAAAGAAGATTAAGTACATCAGCTGGGTGAGATCGTCTTAAGGCATTGTGATGATTTTATTACCTGCCTATACTACATTTTTTCCTGTTTCCAGCTGTCTTAGGATTCCATTTGTGGCTTGCGCATAATTTTCTGATTGCCCGGCTCTGTGCATAATTGTTGACTAACCTATGACTAACTATCTGCAGGGCTAAAGCATCTTAGCTCGCAAAGGGACCTTACATCTAATTGGAGTGTTCCTTTTTTTTTTTGCTTTTCTTCTCTGCCTTTGGGATTTCATCGACGTGATCTGCTTATAACGTGCTAACGGCCTGCCTATGCACAATAATGATGACTAACCTATGACTAACTATTTTCGTGTGCTAAACCGCGTTAGCTCTTCATAGGAATTTTCTTGACAATAGAGTTGAAAATAGTGCCTGCTCTATACAACGTTCAACACTAATTTTGCTCCTTTGCCAATACTGTAGGGCTTTGTGCAATATTGATGAATAACCCACGTATATCACATGTCCTTTGTTTAAGCACTTTAACTTTTGTTTTTCTTTTCTCTTGATCATTTTGCTGGAGCTGTTGAAAAAATAATAATAATAATAACTCCTGTGGTTATAGCCGGATAGAAGGTTTGCACTAACGCAGTCTAATTCACTGCGCTTGGTTATTTTATAACCTAATAGAAGGATAGTTGGGGCATTAAGGTAAATTGCGGGAGTCTGGCTTAGTAGGCAGAAAGAGAGTAAGTGGTCACCATGCCCCCAAAGAATTCATCACGAAAATCAATAGGAGCAGCTTCTCCGAAAGACAAAGGGAATTCCGGGAAAGGGGAAAATACAGCGAAAATAGATAAATTATGGAAATCCCCTACGGTCAAAACACGCACAATCCAGAAAAATCTTGGAAGCGAGGAACAGAGATCGCAGGGCTCAAGGTTTGCAGTACTTGAGGGAGAAGAACAGGAGGGAGAAGACCGAGTGATAGGAGGGGATAATGAGATGTTCAGAGAAATCTTAGCATCCATAAAAAACTGCAGTAATGCAATTGGTGAACTGACGGAGCAAGTGGGGGCCTTGAGAGGAGATATGTCCCTTTTGAGGGAGGACCTCAATAAAGTTAGAGAAAATCAGAAAAGAACAGAAGAGAAGTTAGCTACAGTGGAAAAGGAGGTTGGGTTAATAAAGAAAAGAACGGGTGTTCTGGAAAAGGAGAATGAGCTCCTTAAAAGGAGATTGACAGATATGGAGGATCGCTCCAGAAGAGCGAATTTGCGGATAATAGGGGTCCCGGAGAAGGAAGAAGGGGAAAATATAGTTCAGTTCATTAAAAATTGGCTTCTTGAGAAAATAGGCAGAGAACAGCTGTCGGCTAACTTTGAGATAGAACGTGCACATAGAATTCCTTTCGGACTAAAAGTCCCTGGTAATTCTCCACGTACCATTATATGCAAAACGCATCTGTCCAGGGACAGGGACACGATATTGAGGGTGGCCCGGGAACATAAAGATCTGACTATCCAAGGTGCAAAGGTGGCCATGTACCCCGATTTCTCCAAGGAGACTTTACAGAAAAGGAAAAGTTTTATAGAAGTCAAAAAAAGATTGAGAGAAAAGGGTATTGTGTACTCCCTCCTGTTTCCAGTTAAACTTAAAATTATTTTTCAAAATCAGTCCTATTTTTTTTCTACCCCGGAAGAAGCCTCTGACTGGTTGGCCTTGAAGGGGCTCTGAAGTAGAATACTTAGTCATCTGTTGAGTGTCGTTTTGCATCGGGGAGGGAAGGGGGAAGGGGGGGAGGGGGGGAAGTGGCTCTAGCAGGTGGAGTGCTACTATGGTAGGACAATGGGATGGGGTTAGGGGGGAGGGGGAGGGGGGAGTTGGGAGAGGGTGCTGGAAGTGTCAGGGTTTTTTTTTTTTTTTTTTTTTTTGTTTCTCTTTTTATGTGAGAGATGTCAGCTATAAGATTTATCGCTTGGAATGTTAGAGGGATGAAGGATCGATTGAAACGATGTATAATCTTTAATTATATTTGTAAACAACTGCCTGCAATAGTGATTCTGCTGGAAACCCATCTGGTGAAAGAGACACTTTATTTAATTGATAGAAGATGGGTAAGCCAGTCATATAGTTCAGTTTTCTCGTCCTTCTCTCGGGGGGTTACGATATTAATCCATAGAGCCATTGACTTCCAGGTTCTGGATTACCAATGTGATATGGATGGCAAATTTGTCTTCCTTCATGGTACCCTGGAAGGTACGAGATGCGTAGTGGCAGGGATCTATATCCCACCGCCCTTTAGATATGAAGTACTTCTACAGCTTATTAAATTTGTGGAGAAGGTAGGGGAGTGCCCGCTGTTAGCATTAGGAGATTTTAATGCCGTATTTTCAGATGGATTGGACCGGGTGAGGAAGAATCAACCGGTTACCCAGGCAACGGGGGTTACCCCGTTTGCGAGATTTTGCCAGGAAATAGGCTGGACAGATGTCTGGAGATATATAGCGGGTGATCAATTGGTATATTCATGCTTCAATCGTTCGCACAATTCCCTATCCAGGATTGACTTAGTGTTGGGGAATGATTCGGTCCTGGGGCGAATTAAAAAGATGAGATATGATAATCGCTCGATTTCTGATCATTCCCCGGTAGTGTTGGAGATATTGGGGTCGGGCGTAACATCTTGTAAATTTTGGAAGATCAATCCCCACTGGTTGACACTTATCTCGGAGGAAGATAAGCTAAAGAGAGAATTGTGCCATTTTATCACAGTAAATAGAGGGATTAATAAGTATGGTTTACTGTGGGACTCGACGAAAGCCTTCGTGAGAGGTATCTTAGATTCGGAAGTAATATACCTACGAAGGCAGTTTTCAAAACAGGAAAAGCAGTTAAAGGGAGAAGTGCAAAAGTGGGAGAGGGCTTTCCAGGAGAATAAAGCACAAAACAGCTTGGATAATATGGTATTGGCGCAAGAGAGGTATAATAAATTTGCTACTAATAAAGCCATACAAAAACAATTTTTTTTAAATCAATCGGCCCACTGTGAGAGTGGACTTTCCTCGAGAAGGCTTGTCCAGAAAGTAAAACAAAATCAGGAGATAAATAGAATAAAGGCGATTAGGAATAGTTCGGGGGAGTGTATAGTCAAAGCGAGATTAAGGCTACATTCACACTACAGTATGGGGGACGTATATACGGCCGACGTATATGCGGCCGATATACGTCCCCCATACACTTCTATGGGCGCGCGGCGCCCTACGGGAGCGGTACGGTGCAGCACACGTGCGGCACCGTACCGCTCCGTAGCCCGGGAAAAGATAGGACATGTCCTATCTTTTCCCGTATTACGGCGCCGCGGCCATAGATCGCTATGGAGAGGGGCGGGGGTGAGCTGCGCTCACCTCCTCCTCCTCTCCCCGCGCTGCCGTGTGCCCGCCGTGCTACGGTGCGGCGGGCTCACGGCAGTGTGAATATAGCCTAAGGATGAATTTATGAGGTTTTTTCTTTCGGTTTATACATCCGATCTAGAGGCCACGTCAGAAAACATCAAACAGTATTTAGATGGGATTACCTTTCCGAAATTAGAAGAAGAAAAGAGCAATTTATTATCTCAACCTATATCTGTTAAAGAACTTGAGGATACGTTAATGTCTTCCAGACGTAACGCTGCACCGGGTTTGGACGGGTTACCTCTGGAAATTTTTGCGAGATTTGGGTCTATCCTAATGCCTCTTCTGGTCGAAGTTTGGGGGGATGCACAGGTGAGGGGCAAGCTACCGGAGTCGTGGTACGAGGCAGGAATAGTGTTGATACATAAAAAGAATAAAGACCAACTAGAAAGGGAATCGTACCGTCCGATATCACTCTTAAATGCGGATGCCAAACTATTAGCGAAAGTACTGGCGAACAGATTAAAAACGGTGGTCCCTGAAATTGTACACAAAGATCAATGTGGTTTCGTGGCAGGGCACCACATTAGTACAAATATTAGACGACTTTTTGCGAGCCTGCAATTAGGCCAGGGGGGTGCCCGCTCCATTCTGTCGTTAGACGCCTCTAAAGCGTTCGACAGGGTGGAGTGGGACTTCCTCTGGGAGGTGCTTCATAGATTTGGTCTTGATAGTAAGTTTTTACATTGGATTAAATTATTTTATGTTGCCCCGAGGGCTCGCATAAGAATAAATGGAGATTATTCGCCGTTTTTCTCCTTAACGAGGGGTACGAGACAGGGTTGCCCCCTGTCCCCTTTACTATTTGCTCTTTTTATTGAGCCTCTGGCTATAAGGGTGAGATCGAGTGAGGAGATCCTGGGGGCAGGATATGCAGGTCCGAGCGATAAGATCATGCTATATGCGGATGACATCTTGCTTTGTTTAAAAGATTCAGTGAGGTCTGTACCAAAAGCGTTAAAAATGATCAACGAGTTTGGAAGATATTCAGGTTTTGAGATAAATGTACAGAAATCTATCCTGATGCCTCTAGATGAGGATTCTTTGAGCCAATTAGAACAGTTAGAGTTAGGTCTGAATATTAGCCTTAGGGTGAGTGATTATTTGTCATTGAATGTGGTCCCCCTTTTGTCAAAAGTGAAGACAAAAGTAAATACATGGAGCTCTCTCCCATTAAACCGTGCTGAAAGGGTGATGTTAATTAAAAGTATCGTTCTACCCCAAATTCTGTATGTATTAAGTAATTGCCCTTGCTGGATGGACAAGAAATGGTTTGGCCTCATACGGGCAATTATAAACAAATTGTTGTGGGGGAGAAAAAGGGTACGCATTAAACAAGAAGTACTAATGAGAGACAAAGGTAAGGGAGGGTTATCCCTTCCGTCTTTTTTTCACTATTTTTTAGCAGCACAGTTGCAATTCATAATAGAAAACAAAGGAAGTTTGCTGTTTCAAATTTATTCCACTAAAATTAAACGATGGTACACTTCACTTTTTGCACTTTTGGAGGCGGGGCAATTAAAAGGTCAGGAGACAGGGAAATTCCCATTGGCTAAACTTTGGGTGAACACATGGGGAGAGGTAAGGAAGTTGTTTGGAATTGTAGGGGGACTGGCATTTACTCCCTTATGGGGGAATATTAATCTCCCAGAGTTGTGCAAGATAGAGGATTACCTATTCTGGGAAAAGAGAGGTATTAGCACTCTGGAGCACCTGGGTAAACATGGGGATCTCCCCACATTTAAATTTTGGGTAGAAGCCGGTATTTTGAGGGAAAAAGATCGATTTAGGTATTGGAAATTTTCACATGCGTTTAGCAAGGAAAAAAATACTGCAGTGTTGAAGGTAGAGGGGGGTAACACCTTCACAATTATGTTAGAATGGGGGGTACGTCCAAAAAATTTAGCGAGAATATACCACTATTTTCGAAATCACATTGATAAGGAGAAGGGACACATTAGTCAAAGTAAATGGATAAGGCAGGTCGGTGAGATCACTAATGAACAATGGGAAGAAATATATAAAAATGTGGTTAGGAGCACGATTAATGTAAATCATAGATGTATACAATTGAATATTTTATATAGAACATATTTTTCACCTCAGTTAATGTATAAGATAGGGATTAGGGATAATTCTAAGTGCTTCAGGTGTAACAATCTTAATGCAGATACCCTCCATGTCCTATGGGAATGTCCAGTGATCGGTGAATTTTGGGGAAAGATTTTTGAGGTACTTGAGGCCCGGACTAGCTGTGCCCTTCCGCATTCAGTTACCTTGGGTCTAATGGGATTAATCCCAGATAAGATAGGCACAAAATCTAAACGAGATCTAGTGCTGAAGGCTTTATTGTTAGCAAGGGTGGTGTTGGTTAAACATTGGAAAGAAGCTAAATCTCCTGCAATAAAGGAATGGGAAAATATAGTGGATCGTATTAGTGCATATGAATGCGCATTTGAAAAAAGATATAGAGGAGGAAGAAGACTGAATGATATATGGGACCAATGGAAAGCTTAGAAGGTTTTTTTTTTTTTTTTTTTCTTGTGTTTGGGGTCCTGCACACTTCCAGCAGGGGAGGGGGGGGGGATTGGGGGAAGGGGGGAATAAGTATGGGTCTTTGCAAGTCCAATTGATATGCCAATCTTAATAGAAGTGTATTTTGTAGTATATGCGGTAAGTTAACTGTAATAGACGATTACTGTATACAGCTGTGACACTCTGATAACTTGCCTAGAACACCTCTGTAAGATACTAAATGTTAAATTTACTTGGACTTATTAATGTATGTATATTTAATAGAATTCTTTGAAAAAAAAAAAAAAAAAAAAAAAAAAAAAAAAGAATTGTATATACACTATTTAAAGAAGTTAGGCGCAGACATCGTCCTGCTACAAGAAACACACTTCCAGGGCATATCGATAGGAAACGAAACACTATACTGAGCATTATTTGCAGATGATGTTATGTTATTTACGAAAGACATTAAAAAAGACCTGCCGGGGATCAAACAACTTATAGTAGAGTATGGGAAGTTCTCTGGTTTTAGACGTAACTTAAACAAGTGCGAAATTCTTCCGCTAAGGGAAGTTGGTGGAGAAAGACTGGAGAGTAACGTGATAGAAGGGATACCGATAATAAGGACTAATATAAAATATTTAGGGATAAGAATAGGACGCACACAAGAATCAATTTACAGGTTGAACTATCCCCCACTAATAAGAAAGATAACTCAGGAATTGGACAAATGGCATAATCTTCCTCGCTCTCTACTGGGCAGAAATCATCTTTTAAAAATGATGAGCATGTCCAAACTGCTCTACCCACTGCAAACGATCCCAATGCTACTGAAACATATAGACACAAAAAGGTTGGAGAAGGCTTTCTTTACCTTCCTATGGAAGGGGAAGAGACCCCGCATACAAAGGGACAAGTTAGGAGCATCCAGGGACAGAATATACAATTTAGCATGTTTGGGGAGAAACATTTTTGATTGGGTAAAAGGGACGAGTGCATATTCAGACTATGAACTCGAATCAGCATTCACACACCCATATTCATTAGCAGCACTTCTGCATGCCCCATTAAATACAATACCACTACCCCTAAAGAAAGCAGTCATATGCAGAGACACAATAGCGGCATGGAAATGCTTACGGAAAAAATTTGGAGTTTCATTTCAGATCTCCAAACATTTACCATTATGGACTTCGCCGGCATTCCAACAGGGCAGGACGAATAAACTTTTTCACAAATGGAGAGATAAAGGGATATTAAGAGTGCAGCACCTACTGCATGAAACAGATCCACGCTGGTTGACACGAGAGGAAATAGAGGCGAAATATGATCTAGGACCCTCAAACTTTATTCAAACAGTCTATAATGAACAAATTAAGAGATGTAAGTAAGGAAACAACTAACAATGTATTTGACAACACAATACTGGTGGGATTAAGGGGTTCCAACATATCTCTAATATATAAAAGGTTAAGAGTAGAGATGAGCGAACACTAAAATGCTCGGGTACTCGTTATTCGAGACAAACTTTTCCCGATGCTCGAGTGCTCGTCTCGAATAACGAACCCCATTGAAGTCAATGGGAGACTCGAGCATTTTTCAAGGGGACCAAGGCTCTGCACAGGGAAGCTTGGCCAAACACCTGGGAACCTCAGAAAAGGATGGAAACACCACGGAAATGGACAGGAAACAGCAGGGGCAGCATGCATGGATGCCTCTGAGGCTGCTTAATCGCACCATTATGCCGAAATTATGGGCAACAGCATGGCCATGACAGAGTGACAGAATGAAGCTAGATAGCATGTAAAACATCCAATAATTGACCCTGACACTATAGGGGACGGCATGCAGAGGCAGAGGCAGCGGCAGCAGGCTAGAGAGTGGCATGGCGACATACCCTAATTGGACTCAGGCTTCAAACCAATGGGTGTCAGAGAGGAACCAAAGGAGGTGAGCAAGAAGCGCTCAAATAATATCGGTACATGATAAAAGTTTGCCAGTATATTTTGTGGATTACACAGCAGGGTGGCGACAAAGTTAACATGGAAGCCATGAAAACAACCCAAAATTCTGCCTGACACAGCTCGTTTGATAAGGGGACCATGTATGCTTACAGTTCATGCCAGTCGCTGCACTGGCTGCCAGTCTCCTTTCGAATACAGTTTAAAATAATAATAACCCTCATCCATAAAGCTCTGTATAATGCTGCACCCCCCTACCTCTCCTCTCTTATCTCAGTCTATCGCCCAACCCGTGCTCTTAGATCCGCCAGTGATCTTAGATTAACCTCTACCCTAGTGCGGACCTCCCACTCGCGTCTCCAAGACTTCTCTAGAGCTGCACCAATTCTATGGAATGCTCTGCCCTGGACTATCAGACTAATACCTAACCTCCAAAGTTTCAAACGTGCTCTTAAAACCCATTTCTTTAGGCAAGCCTATAACACTCATTAACTGCATGAAGTTTTAACTCTTCTACTAACCCGTCCTGTGTCGTCCTCCCATCTGTTATCCAGCAACCAACAGGCACCAGACTTCTCTGCAGTCCCATTCACCCTGGACCTGGTATATAAGATGACGGCTGAGTGGTTCAAGCGACAGCAATTCCATTTATTATATTTTTTTCTATTCCCTAAGAAGAATGGCTTGACCATTAAATATTCTTTTACCTCGTGTTACCCCATCATCTTCATAAACCGTAAGCTCTGGCGAGCAGGGACCTCACTCCTGTTGTTCCATACAAATGTTGTGCTCTGTTACATTACATTTGTATTTGTTTCCTATGATTTGTAAAGCGCTACAGAATATGATGACGCTATATAAATAAAGATTATTATTATTATTATTATGGAGGCAGTGAACTAGTAGTAGATTAAAGGTGCTGCAACTATGTTAGTTGGATCTTGGGATGGAGCTGGCGCTCTGCAGCCAGGCGAGCTTTTGCCAATCCAAGCCCCTGTCTCTAGGCTACTCCCCAAACAGCACTTCTAAGAACCTTTTGTATAAGATCAAGTGTAGTAGCGTTCTTATAAGTTTAGGATATGGCGGGTGAGGGGAATGTAAACAGATGCGCAAGAAGCGCTGAAATAATATCCCTAAATGGTAAAAGTTTGCAAGTATATTTTGTGGATTACACAGCAGGGTGGCGACAAAGTTAACAACTTTGATGTGGAATGCCCTGTAATAGCTCTTGGGCGGTGTGCCTTTTATCGCCTAGGCTCAGCAGTTTCAGCACCGCCTGCTGTCGCTTAGCGACGGCACTGCTGCTGTGCCTAGAGCTACCGACTGATGGCGCCATGCCCACGGATGGTAATTCGGAGGAGGAGGAGGTGGAGGAGGGGTGGGAGGAGGTATAGTAGGCCTTTGAGACCTGGACCGAGGTAGGCCCCGCAATTCTCTGCGTCGGCAGTATATGACCAGCCCCAGGGTCAGACTCGGTCCCAGCCTGCACCAAGTTAAGTGTAGTAGCGTTCTTATAAGTTTGGGATATGGCGGGTGAGGGGAATGTAAACAGATGCGCAAGAAGCGCATGATGCGCATGGAGCTGGCGCTCCGCTGCCAGGCGAGCTTTCGCCAATTCAAGCCCCTGTCTCTAGGCTACTCCCCAAACAGCACTTCTAAGAACCTTTTGTATAAGATCAAGTGTAGTAGCGTTCTTATAAGTTTAGGATATGCTGGGTGAGGGGAATGTAAACAGATGCGCAAGAAGCGCATGATGCGCATGGAGCTGGCGCTCCGCTGCCAGGCGAGCTTTCGCCAATTCAAGCCCCTGTCTCTAGGCTACTCCCCAAACAGCACTTCTAAGAACCTTTTGTATAAGATCAAGTGTAGTAGCGTTCTTATAAGTTTAGGATATGCCGGGTGAGGGGAATGTAAACAGATGCGCAAGAAGCGCATGATGCGCATGGAGCTGGCGCTCCGCTGCCAGGCGAGCTTTCGCCAATTCAAGCCCCTGTCTCTAGGCTACTCCCCAAACAGCACTTCTAAGAACCTTTTGTATAAGATCAAGTGTAGTAGCGTTCTTATAAGTTTAGGATATGCCGGGTGAGGGGAATGTAAACAGATGCGCAAGAAGCGCTGAAATAATATCCCTAAATGGTAAAAGTTTGCCAGTATATTTTGTGGATAACACAGCAGGGTGGCGACAAAGTTAACAACTTTGATGTGGAATCCATGAAAACAACCCAAATTTCTGCCTGACACACCTCGTTTGATAAAGGGACGATGTATGGAGGCAGCTATATGGACGACTTTTGGAGGTAGCAATGGAGACAACGTGTGGAGGCTGCTATGGAGACAATTTAATTTGGATAGTGCCTGTATGTGGCAGTCCCAAACATTTTTCAAACCAGAGGAGCAGGTAGGTGGCCCTCCAGTAAAATGGAATAGATTGAGTGCCTGTATGTGGCAGTCCCAAAAATGTTTCAAACCAGAGGAGCAGGTAGGTGGCCCTGCAGTAAAATGGAATAGATTGAGTGCCTGTATGTGGCAGTCCCAAAAATTTTTCAAACCAGAGGAGCAGGTAGGTGGCCCTCCAGTAAAATGGAATAGATTGAGTGCCTGTATGTGGCAGTCCCAAAAATGTTTCAAACCAGAGGAGCAGGTAGGTGGCCCTGCAGTAAAATGGAATAGATTGAGTGCCTGTATGTGGCACTCACAAAAATTGTTTCAAACAGAGGACCGGGTAGGTGGCCCTCCAGAAAAATTAAATGCATGAAGTACTATAGCAAGAGCCAGTGGGCCCTGTCAAAAAATAGCCATTTTCCTCTGCTTTACTGTACAAAGAGGAGGAGAAGGAGGAAAATGAGGAGGAGGAGGAGTGGATCAATTATTCAGGTTGAGCTTCCTTCACCTGGTGGAGATTGGAAATTCTGAGAAATCCAGCCTTTATTCATTTTAATAAGCGTCAGCCTGTCAGCGCTGTCAGTCGACAGGCGTGTACGCTTATCGGTGATGATGCCACCAGCTGCACTGAAAACCCGCTCGGACAAGACGCTAGCGGCAGGGCAGGCAAGAACCTCCAAGGCGTACAGCGCCAGTTCGTGCCACATGTCCAGCTTTGAAACCCAGTAGTTGTAGGGAGCTGTGTGATCATTTAGGACGATGGTATGGTCAGCTACGTACTCCCTCACCATCTTTCTGTAAAGATCAGCCCTACTCTGCCGAGACTGGGGACAGGTGACAGTGTCTTGCTGGGGTGACATAAAGCTGGCAAAAGCCTTGTAAAGTGTACCCTTGCCAGTGCTGGACAAGCTGCCTGCTCGCCTACTCTCCCTCGCTACTTGTCCCGCAGAACTACGCACTCTGCCGCTAGCGCTGTCAGAAGGGAAATACTGTTTCAGCTTGTGCACCAGGGCCTGCTGGTATTCATGCATTCTCACACTCCTTTCCTCTGCAGGGATGAGAGTGGAAAGATTTTGCTTGTACCGTGGGTCCAGGAGAGTGAACACCCAGTAATCGGTGCTGGAATAAATTCTTTGAACGCGAGGGTCACGGGATAGGCAGCCTAGCATGAAATCTGCCATATGCGCCAGAGTACCAACGCGTAAGAATTTACTCCCCTCACTGGCCTGACTGTCCATTTCCTCCTCCTCCAACTCCTCCAACTCCTCTTCTTCTGCCCATACACGCTGAACAGTAAAGGACTCAACAATGGTCCCCTCTTGTGTCTCACCAACATTCTCCTCCTCTTCCTCCTCATCCTCCTCCACCTCCACCTCCTCCGATATGCGCTGAGAAACAGACCTGAGGGTGCTTTGGCTATCAACAAGGGAATATTCTTCCCCTGTCTCTTGTGACGAGCGCAAAGCTTCCGACTTCATGCTGACCAGAGAGTTTTTCAACAGGCCAAGCAGCGGGATGGTGAGGCTGATGATGGCGGCATCGCCACTGACCATCTGTGTTGACTCCTCAAAGTTACTCAGCACCTGACAGATATCAGACATCCACGTCCACTCCTCATTGTAGACTTGAGGAAGCTGACTGACCTGACTACCAGTTCTGGTGGAAGTTGACATCTGGCAGTCTACAATCGCTCTGCGCTGCTGGTAAACTCTGGATAACATGGTCAGTGTTGAATTCCACCTCGTGGGCACGTCGCACAACAGTCGGTGAGCGGGCAGTTGGAGGCGGCGCTGCGCTGCCCTGAGAGTGGCAGCATCTGGGCTGGACTTCCTGAAATGCGCACAGATGCGGCGCACCTTCGTGAGCAAATCAGACAGATTGGGGTATGTCTTGAGGAAACGCTGAACTATCAGATTTAACACATGGGCCAGGCATGGCACATGTGTCAGTCTGCCGAGTTGCAGAGCCGCCACCAGGTTACGGCCGTTGTCACACACAACCATTCCCGGCTTGAGGTTCAGCGGTGCCAGCCACAGATCAGTCTGCGCCGTGATGCCCTGTAATAGCTCTTGGGCGGTGTGCCTTTTGTCGCCTAGGCTCAGCAGTTTGAGCACCGCCTGCTGTCGCTTAGCGACGGCACTGCTGCTGTGCCTAGAGCTACCGACTGATGGCGCCGTGCCCACGGATGGTAGTTCGGAGGAGGAGGTGGAGGAGGGGTGGGAGGAGGAGGAGGCATAGTAGGCCTGAAACACCTGGACCGAGGTAGGCCCCGCAATCCTCGGCGTCGGCAGTATATGAGCAGCCCCAGTGTCAGACTCGGTCCCAGCCTCCACCAAGTTAACCCAATGTGCCGTCAGCGATATATAGTGGCCCTGCCCGGCAGCACTCGTCCACGTGTCCGTGGTCAGGTGGACCTTGTCAGAAACGGCGTTGGTCAGGGCACGGATGATGTTGTCTGACACGTGCTGGTGCAGGGCTGGGACGGCACATCGGGAAAAGTAGTGGCGGCTGGGGACCGAATACCGAGGGGCGGCCGCCGCCATGAGGTTGCGAAAGGCCTCGGTCTCTACTAGCCTATAGGGCAGCATCTCCAGGCTAAGCAATCTGGAGATGTGCACATTAAGGGCTTGGGCGTGCGGGTGGGTTGCACTATATTTGCGTTTCCGCTCCAGCGTCTGGGGTATGGAGAGCTGAACGCTGGTGGATGCTGTGGAGGATCGTGGAGGCGACGATGGGGTTTTTGTGGCAGGGTCCTGGGCAGGGGGCTGACTAGCAGCTGACACAGGGGAAGGAGCAGTGGTGTGCACGGCCGGAGGTGAACGGGCTTGTTGCCACTGAGTGGGGTGTTTAGCATTCATATGCCTGCGCATACTGGTGGTAGTTAAGCTAGTAGTGGTGGAACCCCTGCTGAGCCTGATTTGGCAAATGTTGCACACCACAGTCCGTCGGTCATCCGGTGTTTCCTTAAAGAACCTCCAGACTTCTGAAGATCTAGCCCTCGCCGCAGGAGCCCTCGCCACGGGAGCTTCACTAGTTGACACATTTGGCGCTGATGCACCAGCTCTGGACCTGCCTCTCCGTCTGGCCCCACCACTGCCTCTTCCAACCTGTTCTGGTCGAGGACTCTCCTCCGTCTCAGAAGCACTGTGTTCACCCGGCCTCTCAACCCAGCTTGGGTCTGTCACCTCATCATCCTCCGATCCCTCAGTCTGCTCCCCCCTCGGACTTCCTGCCCTGACAACAACTTCCCCACTGTCTGACAACCGTGTCTCCTCATCGTCGGACACCTCTTTACACACTTCCACTACGTCAAGAAGGTCATCATCACCCACAGACTGTAACTGTTGGAAAACCTGGGCATCGGAAAATTGCTCAGCAGCAACCGGACAAGTGGTTTGTGACTGTGGGAAGGGTCCAGAAAACAGTTCCTCAGAGTATGCCGGTTCAAATGCCAAATTTTCCTGGGAGGGGGCAGACTGGGGGGGAGGAGGCTGAGGTGCAGGAGCTGGAGGAGTGGCGATTTCGGTGACATGGGTGGACTGCGTGGAAGACTGACTGGTGGTGGACAAATTGCTCGAAGCATTGTCAGCAATCCACGACATCACCTGTTCGCACTGTTCTGGCCTCAACAGTGCTCTACCACGAGTCCCAGTAACTTCAGACATGAACCTAGGGAGTGTAGCTCTGCGGCGTTCCCCTGCTCCCTCATCAGCAGGTGGTGTCTCACCCCGCCCAGGACCACGGCCTCTGACCCCTGCAGTAGTTGGACGCCCACGTCCCCGCCCTCGTCCTCTACCCCTAGCCCTCGGGTTAAACATTTTTAAAATGAGAGTTATAACTTTATTTTTTTTTATACTTTTTTTTGTTTTTTTTTGTGTTTTTTTTTTTTTTTTGTGTTTTTTGTTTTTTTTTGAGTTTTTAAAACCAAACAATGCTATCCTATTGCTATGGCTATTTTCTAGCCAAGTATCAAAGCACACTACTATGCCAGATGAGATGACACTGAGTTAGTGCCTAATTGAAATCCAACCCCTACTAAATTTTCCCACTTCGGTCTTTGCTATGGATATGTGCGTCACTAAGCGCAGAACACAGCGGTCGCAAGTCTCACTACAAATTGCTCAGAATTGGCTAGTACATGCACTGCAGAAAGTACAGCCACCAGCAGATCAACCAGAAATCAAATATATAGAACGCTACTGTATGCGTAAGTAAGCTCTTTGTATTCTCCTATGGCTATTTTCTAGCCAAGTATCAAAGCACACTACTATGCCAGATGAGATGACACTGAGTTAGTGCCTAATTGAAATCCAACCCCTACTAAATTTTCCCACTTCGGTCTTTGCTATGGATATGTGCGTCACTAAGCGCAGAACACAGCGGTCGCAAGTCTCACTACAAATTGCTCAGAATTGGCTAGTACATGCACTGCAGAAAGTACAGCCACCAGCAGATCAACCAGAAATCAAATATATAGAACGCTACTGTATGCGTAAGTAAGCTCTTTGTATTCTCCTATGGCTATTTTCTAGCCAAGTATCAAAGCACACTACTATGCCAGATGAGATGACACTGAGTTAGTGCCTAATTGAAATCCAACCCCTACTAAATTTTCCCACTTCGGTCTTTGCTATGGATATGTGCGTCACTAAGCGCAGAACACAGCGGTCGCAAGTCTCACTACAAATTGCTCAGAATTGGCTAGTACATGCACTGCAGAAAGTACAGCCACCAGCAGATCAACCAGAAATCAAATATATAGAACGCTACTGTATGCGTAAGTAAGCTCTTTGTATTCTCCTATGGCTATTTTCTAGCCAAGTATCAAAGCACACTACTATGCCAGATGAGATGACACTGAGTTAGTGCCTAATTGAAATCCAACCCCTACTAAATTTTCCCACTTCGGTCTTTGCTATGGATATGTGCGTCACTAAGCGCAGAACACAGCGGTCGCAAGTCTCACTACAAATTGCTCAGAATTGGCTAGTACATGCACTGCAGAAAGTACAGCCACCAGCAGATCAACCAGAAATCAAATATATAGAACGCTACTGTATGCGTAAGTAAGCTCTTTGTATTCTCCTATGGCTATTTTCTAGCCAAGTATCAAAGCACACTACTATGCCAGATGAGATGACACTGAGTTAGTGCCTAATTGAAATCCAACCCCTACTAAATTTTCCCACTTCGGTCTTTGCTATGGATATGTGCGTCACTAAGCGCAGAACACAGCGGTCGCAAGTCTCACTACAAATTGCTCAGAATTGGCTAGTACATGCACTGCAGAAAGTACAGCCACCAGCAGATCAACCAGAAATCAAATATATAGAACGCTACTGTATGCGTAAGTAAGCTCTTTGTATTCTCCTATGGCTATTTTCTAGCCAAGTATCAAAGCACACTACTATGCCAGATGAGATGACACTGAGTTAGTGCCTAATTGAAATCCAACCCCTACTAAATTTTCCCACTTCGGTCTTTGCTATGGATATGTGCGTCACTAAGCGCAGAACACAGCGGTCGCAAGTCTCACTACAAATTGCTCAGAATTGGCTAGTACATGCACTGCAGAAAGTACAGCCACCAGCAGATCAACCAGAAATCAAATATATAGAACGCTACTGTATGCGTAAGTAAGCTCTTTGTATTCTCCTATGGCTATTTTCTAGCCAAGTATCAAAGCACACTACTATGCCAGATGAGATGACACTGAGTTAGTGCCTAATTGAAATCCAACCCCTACTAAATTTTCCCACTTCGGTCTTTGCTATGGATATGTGCGTCACTAAGCGCAGAACACAGCGGTCGCAAGTCTCACTACAAATTGCTCAGAATTGGCTAGTACATGCACTGCAGAAAGTACAGCCACCAGCAGATCAACCAGAAATCAAATATATAGAACGCTACTGTATGCGTAAGTAAGCTCTTTGTATTCTCCTATGGCTATTTTCTAGCCAAGTATCAAAGCACACTACTATGCCAGATGAGATGACACTGAGTTAGTGCCTAATTGAAATCCAACCCCTACTAAATTTTCCCACTTCGGTCTTTGCTATGGATATGTGCGTCACTAAGCGCAGAACACAGCGGTCGCAAGTCTCACTACAAATTGCTCAGAATTGGCTAGTACATGCACTGCAGAAAGTACAGCCACCAGCAGATCAACCAGAAATCAAATATATAGAACGCTACTGTATGCGTAAGTAAGCTCTTTGTATTCTCCTATGGCTATTTTCTAGCCAAGTATCAAAGCACACTACTATGCCAGATGAGATGACACTGAGTTAGTGCCTAATTGAAATCCAACCCCTACTAAATTTTCCCACTTCGGTCTTTGCTATGGATATGTGCGTCACTAAGCGCAGAACACAGCGGTCGCAAGTCTCACTACAAATTGCTCAGAATTGGCTAGTACATGCACTGCAGAAAGTACAGCCACCAGCAGATCAACCAGAAATCAAATATATAGAACGCTACTGTATGCGTAAGTAAGCTCTTTGTATTCTCCTATGGCTATTTTCTAGCCAAGTATCAAAGCACACTACTATGCCAGATGAGATGACACTGAGTTAGTGCCTAATTGAAATCCAACCCCTACTAAATTTTCCCACTTCGGTCTTTGCTATGGATATGTGCATCACTAAGCGCAGAACACAGCGGTCGCAAGTCTCACTACAAATTGCTCAGAATTGGCTAGTACATGCACTGCAGAAAGTACAGCCACCAGCAGATCAACCAGAAATCAAATATATAGAACGCTACTGTATGCGTAAGTAAGCTCTTTGTATTCTCCTATGGCTATTTTCTAGCCAAGTATCAAAGCACACTACTATGCCAGATGAGATGACACTGAGTTAGTGCCTAATTGAAATCCAACCCCTACTAAATTTTCCCACTTCGGTCTTTGCTATGGATATGTGCGTCACTAAGCGCAGAACACAGCGGTCGCAAGTCTCACTACAAATTGCTCAGAATTGGCTAGTACATGCACTGCAGAAAGTACAGCCACCAGCAGATCAACCAGAAATCAAATATATAGAACGCTACTGTATGCGTAAGTAAGCTCTTTGTATTCTCCTATGGCTATTTTCTAGCCAAGTATCAAAGCACACTACTATGCCAGATGAGATGACACTGAGTTAGTGCCTAATTGAAATCCAACCCCTACTAAATTTTCCCACTTCGGTCTTTGCTATGGATATGTGCGTCACTAAGCGCAGAACACAGCGGTCGCAAGTCTCACTACAAATTGCTCAGAATTGGCTAGTACATGCACTGCAGAAAGTACAGCCACCAGCAGATCAACCAGAAATCAAATATATAGAACGCTACTGTATGCGTAAGTAAGCTCTTTGTATTCTCCTATGGCTATTTTCTAGCCAAGTATCAAAGCACACTACTATGCCAGATGAGATGACACTGAGTTAGTGCCTAATTGAAATCCAACCCCTACTAAATTTTCCCACTTCGGTCTTTGCTATGGATATGTATGCCACTAAGAGCTAAACACAACGGTAGCAAGTCCCCCTGCTAATTCCTCACAAAATGGTACTAGATGCAAATTAAAATAAAAAAAGTAGAACGTTATTGTAGCCCTAAGAAGGGCTGTTGGGTTCTTTGAGAATCACTCCTGCCTAACAGTAAGCTAATAGAACACCCTAACGCTTTCCCTGACCAGCAGCAGCTCTCTCCCTAGCGGCATCCAGACACAGAATGATCCGAGCAGCGCGGGCAGCGGCTAGTCTATCCCAGGGTCACCTGATCTGGCCAGCCAACCACTGCTATCGACGTGTAAGGGTACCACGTCATGCTGGGTGGAGTGCAGAGTCTCCTGGCTTGTGATTGGCTCTGTTTCTGGCCGCCAAAAAGCAAAACGGCGGGAGCTGCCATTTTCTCGAGCGGGCGAAGTATTCGTCCGAGCAACGAGCAGTTTCGAGTACCCTAATGCTCGACCGAGCATCAAGCTCGGACGAGCATGTTCGCTCATCTCTAGTTAAGAGATGAATGGACTAAAGGAGTGGCGGAGTGGGCATTTGATGCATGGGCAACAGTAATAGAGGGGGAAGAAATAGGGAAAAAGATCCAGGAAGGATGGATGGTACTACGGACAGCAGTTTTAAATGAGGTATGGCGAGATACACATTATCGTATAATCCACAGAGCTATTTATGGGTTTAACTTACCACCCTCTCCATTACACCCGGATAGGATAATCAATTGTCCGAAGTGTAAAGAACCGGGCACAGATCTATGGCACGGTCTATGGACATGCCCGAAAATAGTAGAATTGTGGGAACAGATTAAAAGATTATGCACCTCATTGTGGGGGTGGGAAATACCACTGCACCCTCTGGTATATATATTTCATTTTAGAGATGAAACAATGGGAGCTAACCCCCTCTATTTACCTAAACTGTTTCATGTGATCTGTCTGGTGACAAAAAGATGTATATTACAACATTGGCTACAGGAAACAATGCCAGCGACCACACTGATTATTGACCAGATGAATAAGCTTTTACATATAGAAAGGATAGAAACGCAACGAAATAAGAGCAAACTGGCAAAAAATTTCTTTAAGAAATGGCGAATGTTTATTGCACATTGTATGTCTCAAGAGGAAAGGGTCCAAATAATGCAACCGTTCACATTGACAGAATGGTACTTGACTGAGAGTTTGAGGGGCACATTGGGTCCGTTACAAATATAGAGAAAATGGAACCGGGTGGAATTTGCGAGTCTCCTCCTATCGGATGTGATCACGGAGGGGTCTCGGGCAGACACTTCGTACTTCCAGATGTACTGTGTTAGTAAGGGAAAATCAATAACTTAAAACAAAAGATCTTTTTTTTTTTTTTTTTTTTTTTAGTTTTAAAAAATTTTTTATTGAAAATTCGACAATACATGTCATATAAACATATAATTAGAAAGTCGGGGCGCGCAGGCACCGAATCTGCTAAATTAACAATTGTCTTATTACTATAAACAGGGTTGTAAGGGGTGGGGAAAGAGGGGGGGGGAGGGGATAGGGGGGGGGGAGGTTTGGGGCAGTAGGTGAGTAAAGGGAAGAGGTTACAGACATCTGGTTGACTATTGCACATTTTGTTCTCTCGTCTAGGAATCATATAATATACTTGTATGTTAGACAGTATAAGCCATTGTCATCTATGAACACAGTATGAACAAATTCTATTATATTTATATATTATAATTCTATATAGAGTTAGGAGATCACCGGCAAAGACATTTGGAATACTTGAGCAGGCTCTAATAGCTTTGGGTAACTTGGCTCCTAGACAGGAACCATGGGGACCAAATCTTTATGAACGTATCGTGTTTTCTATCAGACCAGCTGGTGAGCTCTTCCAATCTACACATTTGATCCACTTTATTAATCCATTCTGGGATCGAAGGAGGGGTCTTACTCAGCCAATGTAGTGGGATGAGCAATTTAGCTGCTTGTACTAAGGATGTAGTTAGATTTTTCCTCGAGGGAGTCCAGGTTTTGTTAGGAAGCCATAAAAGCACACTTGCTGGGGTGAGTTGAATTGACTGGGAAGTAATCTGATTTATTACTCTGGAAATATCCTTCCAGAATTTTTGAATGCCAGGACATGTCCAGAATATATGTGAGTGCGTGCCACTTGCTGCATTACATCTCCAACATCTGTCGTGCGTGGTTAATCCCATCTGGTTAAGGATCTTAGGTGTTCTGTACCACCTGGTTAACAATTTATAAGAGTTTTCTTGAACTCTTACGCATCCAGAGAAACCATGTGAGTTTCTATGAATTTTGGAGATCTCAATATCGTTGAAGGTGACTCCTAATTCTCTCTCCCAATTACCTATGTAATCAGGTTTTTGTACTCCTAGGGTGTCCTCCATTAATTTATTGTAAATTTTTGAAATCAGGCCTTTAGGTTTCTGTCTCTTACACATTAAATCCTCTAACCATGTGTTAGGTCTGGTTCTTGGGTTACTAGCAACTATTTGTTTTGTAAAGCTTTGTATTTCAATTTTGTGCAGAAAATGCATACTAGGGAATAGAACTTCTAAGTAATTAGACAAGGTGTCTGGTTGGGCTAGTTTATTAAGTATTTCTGAGGCTGGTATGGATTCTAGTCTGGACCATAGTTCTAATTTTTGTCTGTTTGTGGGCTTTACAAAGTACGGAAGCAACCGAGCTGGCATAACTGGGGATGGGGTAGGGAAGAGTGTACTGTAGCGTTGGACTACTTCCAGGGTGCCTTTAGTTAGTAAATTATCAGGTTTATTACACTTGCCCTTTATCAGCCCCCAAGTCCAAGCTAGTTGTTCGTCTGTTATGTTTGCCGATTCAATATCTACACCCATCTGCTTCCCCATAGGGGAGTTAAGAGGAATCCATCTTTTCAGGTGGATTGCTCTATAATACATTAATGGATCTGGGAGGCCCATTCCCCCTTTGTTTCTATGCTGGGTAAGGCGAGCATATTTTATTCTGGCTCTTCTGTTTTGCCACAGAAATCTACGAAATGTATTTTGCACTTGTTGAAAGAAGCTTTTTGGAACATGCAAGGGTAGCATTTGCATTAAATAAAGTAATTTGGGCATTATATATGCTTTTAGTATGTTTTTTCTTCCTATCCAAGACACAAAAGGGATTTTTAGTGAGTTTAAGAAGCTGTCAATACTTTTTAATAATGACTTATAGTTGGCGTCGTACAGTTTAAGCGGATCCCTGGTTATGAATATACCTAGGTATTTTATTTGGTTAGATTGCCAGGTGAATGGGAAGTTTTTCTGTAGTTCCTCTACTAATGCACTGTCAGCTGATATATTCAAAGCTTCTGACTTTGTGAAATTAATTTTAAAATTAGACAAGGAGCCAAATTCCTCTATAAGTGTCATTATGTTAGGGAAGGCCTCCTTTGGGTTAGTGATAAGAAGCAAAAGATCGTCCGCAAATGCGGCATTCAGATGAGTTGTGTTACCCACTTGGAGACCTTTTATATGTGGATGTTCTCTAAAAGATTGCAATAATGTTTCCATGATGAGAACAAATAGAGATGGGGATAGGGGACATCCTTGTCTTGTGCCGTTTCTAATTAGGAAGGGGTTGGAGAGGTAGTTATTAACTCTTACTCTAGCATTAGGCCTAGAATATAAGGTCATTATTGATTTTACAAATTCAGGGGGGAAGCCAAATTTACTTAGAGTGGAAGTCATGAAATCCCAATTTATTCTATCAAACGCCTTCTCGGCATCTGTACCGAGAAGGACTAAAGGAATTTTGTGTTTTTTGGCATGAAATATGGCATGAACCACTCTTGTTGAATTTTGGTTTCCTTCCCTTGAAGACACAAAGCCTGCTTGTTCTTGGTTAAGTAGTTGTGGTAATACTCTATTCAACCTTAGTGAAAGTATTTTGGCCCATATTTTTGCGTCCACGTTTATCAATGAAATTGGGCGGTAGCTACTGCATAACTCTGGGTTCTTCCCTTCTTTAGGGATAACCGTTATTGTGGCCTCTAGCGCTTGTGGAGGTAAAGGACTACCTAAACGTAAGGCTTCACACCATAATGTTATGTGCGGCAGAAGGGTGGTGGCGAATTTGCGATAGTATGCTGTCGGAAGGCCATCAGGACCAGGGGCTTTGTGTAGTGGTAGGGACATGAGGACTTCTTCTACCTCTTTCTGTGAAATTGGCTGCGTTATTTCTTCTTTTTCCACTCGTGACAGGGATGGCAAGGTAAGCTTATTTAAGAACGCATTTATGGCTTTTAAGGTTTGCGGTTCACCTGTAGGGTGTTGTGGAGTTAAGTTATATAGTTGTTCATAGTATAACCTAAATTCTTCTGCTATTTCGTGAGTTTTGTCTGTCTTGTGGTCAGGGGATTTTGCTATGCTAGAAATAACTGAGGAGTCTTTGTGTTTCTTAATTAAGAGGGTCATTAACTTATTCCCTTTGTTCCCATGTGAATAATGCCTAAATTTAGCATACAGATAATTCTTTGCAGCTTTAGCATTAAGAAGATCTTTTAATTTGTTCCTTTCTGCTTCTAACTCCTGTGAAGTAGCTACCAGCTTGGATTTTTTAAACACTGACTCTAATTTGTAGATTTTTGTGAGTATTTCATCTAAGGCCTTCATGCGCTTCTTTTTGAGGTAAGCTCCTAAGGCCATAAATTCCCCGCTAATAAAAATTTTATGGGCTTGCCAGTTAAGGGGTATGGATGTATCTTGTGGCTGATTTCTGGAAAAGAATGCCGATAACTTATCCTTTATGATTTTTATTTTCTCTTCAGAGTCAATTAGTGATTCGTTTAACCTCCATGTGTTTGATGCCGAAGGCACACTTTGGAAGCAAAGGGACACCGACACTGGCGCGTGGTCAGATACAGTGATTGACCCTATCTCTGCCTTTGTGACTGTATCTACAGAGCTATTGGATACAAATATATAGTCTAAGCGTTGAAAGGAGTGGTGGACTGGTGAATAAAAAGAGTAGTCTTTTACTAAAGGATTCAACATTCTCCAAGAGTCTGTCAGAGAGTAATTCCTAAGCGTTTTTATGACACTAGCTAATGATCTTTGCGAATGAACTGACTTAGAGGTGGATGAGTCAATTGTTGGATTTAGTGTGATATTTAGGTCTCCACCAACTATCCATGTCCCTTCAGCGAAAGTGCTCAACGTTTCCAACGTCTCTCTAATCCAATTTGTTTGCTGTTTGTTAGGCGCATAAAAATTGGCAAGAGTGACCTTAGACGCACCTATTTTCCCCAGGACGAATAGGAATCGACCCTCTGGGTCCTGATAAGATGCTAAATGCTGGAAGGGGACTTTCTTACTAATCGCAATTGTGACACCTCTTTTGGCTTGTGTATAACAACTATGAAACCACTGGTTAAAATAGTTGGTGGGTAGAGCTGGAATTCTCTCTGATTTAAAATGCGACTCTTGTATGAAGCATATATCTGTGTTCATTTTTTTAATTAGCGTAAAAACTTGCGTTCTTTTTTGTGGAACATTTAGACCTTTTACATTAAAAGTCGAAATCTTATATACTGTCATTGTTCACTATCGTTGTAAATCTATGGATACCAAACTTATTTTCCCGTGTTTTATCCAACTTAAAGATGTCTGTCAAAGGGGGGAAGTTAAACAAGAAACCGGGTAAACTCGCATGCCTGGTTATATTACCAAGCACCCTGTAACAATAAACTACCACAATTGTGGCGTAAAGTAGATTTGAGTACTGCTGCGACTTTAAATGTCTACATTTCTGTAGCTTTTTATACCAATTTGTTGACCTTCTCATCCCTTTATGGAGTGGCCACTCCAGGGTTGAGCTTGGTGGGGGGGTGAACGGAGTCACTGAGCCTGATCTAGGTGAGGGGTGTAGTGACCCGGGTAGGATGGTGGGAAAAGGGGGAGAGGGGGGAGAGGAATCTAGTTCTATTGTTCTTGCACATTGCTGAGTTCTGCAGGTTGCAGTTATGGTAATGGAGGAACGATTTTCCATCTATAACTAACATCAATTTGAAACTTTAAACGCTATTAACATGTTTCAGCTACCTCGTATGTGTCACATTCGTGGTGCAATTACTTAAGCATAGTTATACATCAATAAGAGTATACTTAGTGTCTCTCAGACGCTCTGTTCTTCATCTCGTGATCCACAACTGGCTTAGCGGATATACTGCTGTTGACTGTAACAGTCATTTTTTCGGTCTCGGCGACTTAGTGGACCCTGCTACTTTCCATGGCTGACGCTGCGGCAAGGGCGGTAATTCCAGTAGATGTTCCGGGACAGTCTGCCAGGACTGGATCTCCATCGGGTTAATGTCTAAAATGTCCCAGACTTGCGGTAGATCTTCAGGTGCTCTCACTGTACCTCTTTTCCCTCTGAATTGAAAGGTAAGTCCAAATGGGTATAGCCAGCGGAACAATATTTTATTGCTCTTTAAGTAATCCGTGAGCGGCTTTAGATGTCTACGCTTGTTGAGTGTAGAAGAGGACAGGTCTTGGAAGAAATTGATCTTATCTTCTCTGAAGGTATACTCTCCTTTCTCCCTTGCTGCTCTTAAAATGGCGGCTGTATCGACGTAGCTTAACAGCCCACATATGACGTCTCGCGGTGGATCATCTTGTTTAGGCGCAGGTCTTAGTGCTCTATGTATACGCTCTATGCATATCTGATTGGCTCTTCCTGGTGTCAGGAGATCTGCAAACATATCTACTGCATAACTCTGCAGGTCATCATACAGTATAGTTTCCGGGACTCCTTTTATTCTAACATTCTTTCTCCTGCTACGATTTTCTTGATCTTCTAATAAAGAAAATGCCGAATTGATTGCTCTTAATTGAGCTTTGTGACCTTCTGCCATAGCTGTACTATGTTCAATGATGGCTTCCTGCGCTTCTTCTAATGTCTCCACTCTCCTTCCTATTTGCCTGATTTCTGCTCTCAGGTCTGCTAGCTCTTTGGCTACAGGCGTTAGGGCTTGAAAAAGCGTTTTTTTCAGGAATGAACGTGATAGAGGTACCTCAGAGGTTGCTGTTGCATCGCTATTGTCTGCCAGGCTTTCCAGGTCTGATTCGTCTGGCCCATCAGAGTCATGCGGTTCAGCCGGCGCCATCTTGCGGCCTGTGGCCGGTGGAGTAGCGAGCTTCTTTTTAAGAAACTTATCCAAGTCTCCTTGATGTTTCTTAGTCCTCGGCGTCTCAATCCTCTCCGCAATTCTTTCCTTTGCTTTCCCCATCTTTAGAAGCGATATTATGATTGCTATATGGCGGGTCGCGTCTCCTCACAGCGGGAGCTCACTCAGATGCAGCCGTCTCGCTCTGCGGTCAGGCTCCGCCCCCAAAACAAAAGATCTTTTAAAAACAGTTTTTTCACCTTCAGAGACAAAGTGATATTTTATTGTTTGAGGGGGGGTTTATTTTAAAGGGTCTGCGTACCCAAGTGTTGTATATTATGTTTGTATAAAATTGAATAAAACATAAATATTAAAAAAAAAACACTTTTTTGCCATTTTGCAACATAAAAAATGTAATAACAAGTGATCAGAAGGTCATACAGTACCCAAAATGGTACTCACAAAATTTCACATCTCACACATCTCCACATACCAAAGTATGAAAAGAGAATTTTCTTTTTATACAGAAGGTTGTAATTTTTAAAATGTATTAAACCACAATAAATTTGGTACCCCGTGATCGTACTGAGACAAATGCATTTTTCCACCAATTTCACTACATTTGGAATTTTTTACCGGATGCCAGTACACGGCATGGAATATTAAATACCATCACTATGAAGTGAAATTTGTTACGCAGAAAACAAGCCCTCACACTGCTCTTTACATGGAAAAATAAAAAAGTTATAGATTTTTAAGTTGGGGAGTAAAAAATGGAATTAAAAAAAAAAGATAGAGGGCCTGGACGTTAAGGAGTTAATAACTATAGATCTAGTGACAACCTAATACTATCCCACAATAACAATAAAGTGCTCACTTTAATTAGTATTTGAATAAATTAGTGTCCCAGCCCTCCTAATAATAATCTAATGTAGTTTTAATTGTAAATAGTCCCTCACCAGCCCCAGCAGTGCCCCCTCCCCCACCTACACTTAAAGGAAACCTACCACTGCTCGCATGATGAAATCATGCGAACAGACCACCCGGTAGGCTATTTAATACTGATGCCGGCACATACTTTAGTTAGGCTCGGCGTACTTTAGTTTTGCTAAAAAAATGATTAACTTACATATGTAAATAGCACTCCGGTGCTACCCCTATGTCATCTTCGGAAGGACGATGGCTTCCGATGTTTAATTATTGACGCCTCCTTCATTGTAACCGTCCTCCTTCAGGTACCGAGAGCCGTGACGTCACCAAGCTCTCGGCACTTATCGCGCATGCGCAGATACTAACTCCCGCACAGCCGGCCGGCGATAGGTGCCGAGAGCTTGGGGACGTCACGGCTCTCGGCACCTGAAGGAGGACGGTTACAATGAAGGAGGCGTCAATAATTAAACATCGGAAGCCATCGTCCTTCCGAAGATGACATAGGGGTAGCACCGGAGTGCTATTTACATATGTAAGTTAATCATTTTTTTAGCAAAACTAAAGTACGCCGAGCCTAACTAAAGTATGTGCCGGCATCAGTATTAAATAGCCTACCGAGTGATCTGCTCGCATGATTTCATCATGCGAGCAGTGGTAGGTTTCCTTTAAAGTGTCACAGAGAAAGATGAACAATTGGACAGCAGAGGTTATGTTATTTAGTACATTACCCTGTCCATCCATACTGCTTTTAAAGCTGCTGTCACCTCTGGCCGCCTCCACGCTGTAAATCTTCATATGGAGTCCTGGGTTCTGCCATTCAGTCTGCAGCCGGGCCCGCGCACAGGAGCGCAGCACATAGTAAGTGCCGACACTCCTCCACGCTACACAGGTCGCGCAATGACGTCACTAGCGTGACCTGTGTAGCTGATATACAGGCCAGGCGCAGAGTATACATTGGCTAGTCCTCTCCTGCTAGGACACGGGAGTGATGCTCTGCAGCCAGAGTACAGATACAGTCACTGACAGCTGACTGTACTAGGACTGGAGCGGGCAGCCACAGGTGCGGGCCGGCGGGACATCACTGCCGCTGACTCATGTGACAGTCAACTTCCTGGGCTGACAGGAAGCATTGGCACCAATGTGCAGCGCCGATGCAAATAGAACTACGGGACCGTTAATGTCTGTGTAGGCAGACATAGTCAGCTGGTGGGGGCCCCCTGAGAGGGCAAGATGGTGGTCCAGCCCTGTGTATGTGTGCCACATTCATCTATTACAGCAAGCTCATCGGAAACGCCAGTTTTAGTAACGACATTTAGTGTTGACCTTTATAGCCTCCTGGACATAAGCAGCACTGGTATGGTTGTACAGACAGGAGATGGAAATAAGCTATGTGTATGTGTGTAGTGTTATTTTCTATCGTAGCCCTGTCTAGAATAATCCAAACCCATCAAATGAATAGAGTGTCCATAGTACTTAAAATCAATCCATTTTATTGAAAATTCATACAAAAAACTTGCATGACTATAATTATTTTCAAAATCTTGAAGTTTCCAAAATTAAATGCATTTTGCCCCACCTAGGGACTGCAAACTAATATGGTATAGCATATCAGAATACTCCATCCTGATATCGTGAACATGAACTGCGAGTTCCATACTGTGTATCAAGGAAATACCCTGTTTCCCCTAAAATAGGACATCCCTGAAAATAAGACCTAGTACAATTTTGTTCAATCTTAGAAATATAAGGCCTCCCCTCAAAATAAGACCTAGTGGCAGACATTGCTACATCTCACCCCAAGCCGTACATTAGTATTAGATTTTTTTAGAATAGGTTGTGACATAGGTGAAGAATTTGCGGAATAAAATCACTGACTGTTGCAGGACAAATGCGCTACAAGCAGCTACATAGACATGAAGTGGTCATTTAAGGAAAGTGCTATTGCTAAACATGAGAGATTTGGGCCAAATAGTCCAATAGTTCAGAGTTTGGAGAGTTATAAGGATAATAATAAGGATGTTTGAGAAGTTGATTTTTTGTTCACCAATAAATGTAAATTCTTGTTCATGGAAAAATAAGAAATCCCCTGAAAATAAGACCTAGTATCTCTTTAGGAGCAAAAATTAATATAAGACGCTGTCTTATTTTCGGGGATATTATAACATACAACCTGCTGGACAATCCAACCGTATATGATATTATCAACAAAAAGTTTATGTCTTACCCATAGCATTCAGTCTCTTATGGTAAGGGTGGGGCCCCCCAATGCACATTTCCCATGCTTACGCTTTGGGGGCCTACCTATTTTGTCTAGAATAAATAAGGTTAGTGTTACATAGAAAACCCTAGGAAAAGGGAGTTTCTGATTATTATTATATGGTATTAATTAATAAACCTATATATTGACATGGAAAGAAAACATATCAACTATTCCTAATAGCTATTTTACTTTCATTTCATAGTAACTAATATTTTTGTATATTCATTTTAACTTTTCTGAAGACTTTTGGAAAATTCTCTGATGCTCTGCTTCCATACTGTGCCAGTGATGTAATTGGGAGACCACAATAAAGCAGAGGGTTAATTGATCACTAACATTTCGGGCTCGGTTAAGATTTCGAAAAAAAAATAATACGCTTTATGCTTAGAAGCAGAGAAGTGACTTTGATCCACTCAAGGTAATCACAAAGCTTGATGTTGTATTTTATTCCAATGTTAATGTAATACACATAACCAGAAGCGTAATAATACCGCATGATGTCCCTGGTAATCACATTAAGTCCCGGAACTATATCACTTCTTAGAAAGGTTCCCGGAGCTTAGAGATAATAACTAATTAACATTATTATAATAGAAGTTCACAGTAATACTCATATTCTCAATCTTAAGACATTTATAGTTACAGGAATGTAAGGAGTTAATGATTTGCACTCTTTAACCATTTTCCTTCGACCCTTTATTGTTCCATTATTATGTGTGGATTCATTATGTGTTATTTTAAAGAATGAAAAATCATTATTCTTTTATAGAAATATAAACCTTCTTTTCAACTAAAAATCATCACGATGATGTAGTCACCGCTAAAAGAAGCTTGTACTGTATGCACATTGTAGATTGCATTGTACTTAAATACATATTGCTCTAATGTTTGTAAAGTTGCTGTGCAACTTAATTTAAAATCCTGCTTCATTTAATATTTGGGCAAGCTCAATTTAAAAATAACTCCCCCCCCCCCCCCATTCCAGATCCTGTTCGCCTGTACTTACAGTATAAGATGTGCTGTCTGAGGGAAAATCACCAAACTAACAATTCTCCTGCCTAAGTGGTGACCTTTACACACACAGCACTTGGCTGACTTACCGCAGCAGTTAGGTGAAGGCCAGTGATGGGTTTCAACAGGGAGTTGACCTTGAATATCAGGTGACATTAAAAAGTAAAGAATAGGAACTGCAATTTCAGGAAGCTAATGTAGCAGGAAACTGCTTAATGGGGTATTCACATTTCAACAAATGAATGTTATTGCTTGTATTATAAAATATGTGTACAATTTTCTTATATACATTCTGTATCAATTCCTCACTGTTTTCCAGATCTCTGTTTGTTGTCATTCTATAGAAAGTTTCTATGTTTACTTCCAGTGGACAGAAATCCGACCATGGTCACACAGGTGCACGGCTCGTTATATAATAGAGAGTAATCAGAGCTCTGTGATATAACGAGCCGTGCACCTGTGTGACCATGGTCAAATTTTTATCCACTAGAAGTAAACATAGAAGCTTTCTATAGAATGACAGCAAGCAAAGATCTCGATATTAATGATGAATTGATGCAGAAAGTATATTAGGAAATTGCATAACTTTTAATCATAAAAACATTAACATTAATTTGCTGAAATGAATCTGCCAGCAGAGCACCTGCTGCTAGGGATCTCTGCGGATGCACAGTAGCTCCCATTGATCTGGCATGCACAGACTGACCTCAGCACTTGGCTCACTGACCTCAGCATTTAGGTGAAGGCCAGTGATTGGTGAATATCAGGTCACATTAAAAGGAGAGAATGAGTACTGCAATCACAGGAAATGGGAAGCTAATGTAGGAAACTCTGCTTACAAAAACAATGTAAATTATTTGCTGGAATGTGCTTAAAGTGGACAACCTCTTTAAGGCTCTGTTAACATCAACATGTCAGGGCAATGTATGATACTATAACTGCAATGTACCAGACCTTCCCGCACATTGAAGGTTTGGGTCCCTGAGCTTCAACTTCTAGCAGAAGTTCAGTTTCAGGGACTCGAATCAACAATGCTTGCTCCAGTCTGGAACATTGTGGTTCACATCCGCTTTGGCGATCTGAACACCTTCGCAGCAGTAACTTCCATGATTGTGTGGGGATGAAAGTTAAATTTTCAGTACATTAACCCAAGCATAACCCAAGTTTTGGCCAAGCCCAAACTTCAAGGGGCCACTCTATACTACTATACAGTAACATACATCTTGCTTGCGACCTATACAACTGCCAATTTGGTCTGTAAAAGTTTCAGACCTACTTCTCCTTGTGAGCTGCAATGAAAATGGTGGCTTTATAGTCAATGAGATCACTCACATTTGTTCTCTCTTTAACCTCACAGCGATCAATAACAAAACCTTCTCCAACTAGAGCTTTCCTGGCGATATCCTCATCATATGTGAAAACATGCATCTTATCTTTCCCCACTATTATATATGTTGCTTCTAACATTCCAATGTATAATAGGTGTCCTCCAGGTTTTAGCAACTTTGAGAACTTCCTGAGATATCTGACATAATCATCTTGGTCTTTGCTGATGACATCCAGGAGCCAAGCGCTGATGATACAATCCGCTGGTGGTAAATCTATTGGTTCTGTTATATTTTCTTTTTCAAAGTCACATTTCACAACATGTTGCAGCGCGGATCTCACTTTTACGTCTTTGTCCTGGGACTGATCACTGAAAGAAATGGGAAAAAATGAAAATGATTGCCCCACAGTCATTATTAATATGAGTTCAGTATTTACCTCTAGATAATTGGTTTAGATAATTGGTAATGGTGGATAGTATTAAAAGTAGCCAAGGTCAATATCATGGGTGTCCCTGTGATCCACGTCTCGGATCGCAGGCATACCGGTGTCCTTCTCTGTGGCGGCGCTAGCCCCTGTCTTCACTTACCTCTCCATGCTCCTGCTTCCTCCTCATCTGGTCGGCTCTCAAAGATTTAAAGGGCTAGCGCACAGCGGATTGGCGCTGGCACTTCTGGGTTTTCCATAAAAGCCGGCTGCTCCAATCTATCCCTGCAGGATCTGTTTACTTCATGCCATCGAGAAAGCTGTTTCCCTGCATTCCTAGTGTTCCTGCCCTGACCTCCCGTTGTGACCCTAGACTTGACCCTGACTCTGCACCTCTGCCAACTGCTTTGAACTACTACTATTACTACCTGCTTTTGACCTCCAGATTGTCTGCCAGCATGCCGCTGATTGGCGCTAACACTTCCAGGTTTTCTATAAAGGCCGGCTGTTCCCATCATTCCCTGACGGATCTTTGAGCTAATGCAATAAGAGAAAGCTTCCATTGTTGTTCCTGTGTTCTGTTCCCTTGCCCGTTCCTGTTCTTGCGTGATTCCTGCTGTGGACCCCGGACCCAACCTCTGACCTCTGCATCTCTGCTGCTTTCCCTGACTACCAGCCTGAACTTGACTACAAGACTGTCTCCTGAATTGGAACCTCGACCTTGGCTGCCACCGCAGGCTAGTCGCACATGTGGAATGACCTGGTGCACCCCGCCACAGCAAGACACTTACATTCCGGCCCCCGAGACCTGACAGTTAATGCATTTACTTTTCCGTTACAACTGTACTACTACAATAGCACTGAAAAAGAACTAAAATAGTAAGCTCATACAATATGACGTCACATGGCCGCGACACTGCAGAAGGAGCCGTGGGGTCGGGGAGAAGAAGCTGAAAGGGGAGAACAGATTTTTTTTTTTCTCACATAGGCCCCGCGAATGGAGGGTTTAGTGGGTACTGTGGGCCCCTCGGACCCCCCTTTTGATGGAAAATGGGGAGGCCTTCAACACTCCCACTATACCCTAAATGATGGAGGCCCTGACAATTACAATGACAATGAGTTTCCTCTACTACTCATGAAATATTTCACCTCTTTCCTTCTATGTCTACATGGAGTTGTGCAGCATGTCCCCAGTGAAATGCTCCTGTACGAGTGTCCACCCATCTCTTCAGCTCCAGCATACATCTGTCTTGGACCTTCAGGACTATCATGTGGTTGAAAAACTCACAGGCTGCATACAGGTGATGAATAATTGAACCAATGCTGAAGTCTAGCAAGATATCTCCTTTAATATGACCTGTAAAACATATCCAAATAGTAAAACATATTATAAGTTTTTTCAGAATAGATGTTGTAGGTAAACGTGTCAACCTCACATCTAACACATTCATTAAACATACTGTAGATTCCCCAAAACCTCTTAAATTAAGAATGGGGGGTAGATTAATTTCACTTTACATAACTTTGCGCTAAACTAAAATTATTAAACAAGAAGGCATTAAAACAATGATTTGCACCAATATGTGACAGAAAAGCTGTTGTGATGCAGTCAATGATTTTACTACTGGACATTTGACAAAAAAAATTTATGGACAACTACATATACGATTTTTAGAATTTTGGAACTTCCTTTCTTTTTCCTCACTGTTTTATGGAGGTTACCTCTGGAGTTTAGATTTACAGTAGATGCACATAAAGGGTGATTTTATACTGGGATTTATCGGTTTCATTACCTTGAATTGTATTGTTATTTTATCATCGTGTTTTTTTTCCGTGGAATTCAGGGCTGGAGAATTTCTCTACTAAGTCCTGGAGGCTGATAAGAAGTTAACCGGGCCCTTTCCTGTCATTTCCATTTTTCACACCCCACCTTCAAAAATCTATAACTTTTTTATTTTTCCATGTACAGATCTGTGTGATGGCTTGATTTCTGCGTAACAAAATGCACTTCATAATGGTTGCATAGAATATTCCCTGCCTTGTACTGGGAAGCGGGAAAAAATCCAAATGCAGTGAAAATGGTGAAAAAACGCATTTGCGCCGTTTTCTTGTGGGCTTGGATTTTACGGCTTTCACTCCATGCCCCAAATGACATATGTACTTTATTCTTTGGGTCAATACGATTATGGGGATACCAAATTTGTATAGGTTTTATAATGTTTTCATACATTTACAAAAATTAAAACCTCCTGTACAAATTTTTTTTTGATTTTGCCGTTTTCTTGCGCTAATAACTTTTTCTTACTTTGATGTACTGAGCTGTGTGTGAAGTCATTTTTTTGCGACTTTTGATGATGTTTACAATGATATTACTTTTAGGAATTTACGAACTTTTGATCACATTTTATAGAATTTTTAATTTTTTTTTAAATGGCAAAAAAGTGCCATTTTTACCTGGGCACGATTTTCTGTTACGTGGTTAAACGCAGTGAAAACCCGTTAGTATATTTTGATAGATCGGGCATTTTTCGGACGCGTCGATACCTAATGTGTTTATGATTTTTACTGTTTATTTAGATTTATATCAGTTCTAGGGAAAGGGGGATGATTTAAATTTTTAGGTTTTTTTATTATAATTTTTTTTTTATTTTTTTTTTTATTTTTATTTTTACTATTTTTCAGACTGCCTAGGGTACTTTAACCCTAGATTGTCTGATCGATCCTACCATATACTGCCATACTACAGGGTTAGTATGGGTTAAAACGAAGTAGCCTCGGCATTCGGAACACCCGAGGCTACCATGGCGACGGATCGCCGCTCCCCGATGACGTCATGGGGAGCGATGATCCTCAGAAAGCCATCTTCTTGCAGGAAATCACCCGTGATCGGTGCTTTGCAGCAAAGGCTTAGCGGCTATGGAGAGGGCTCAGCCCGTGAATACACGGCGGGCGGTCGTGAACCCGTTAAACTGTGGATGCAATGAACAAATTTGATAGGAATAGAGGTGTGCTCATGACCTCACTCCATTTCTATAGAAACTACTCCTCCAATTTTTAATCAGAGAGCAAGTGTAACCTACAGTACCGGGGAAGGATAAAAATGTATGCCTACAAAAACACATGTAAAAAGTCCTCATGGGAGGGAGGAATAGCAGGACATGGTGGTGGGAACAAGAGCGAACAACATCCATTTCACGCTATACTGTGCCTCCTCTGGTTCTCTTGTATCATCATTTTTGTAAGTATAAATAAAGAAGAAAAGAACAAGCCTGTGGAGAGTGCCATTCCACTTTTGTTCTTATGGTTGCTACTACAATTGTGCACGTATAAAAGGAATAGAGCACTGCACTGAAAGTGAAACCACCTTCTGAAGAAACATATACATACTAAGACAGAACCCAGGTGGTAGCCATTAAGTACACTTTTTCTTTTTGTACACAGTGGGGCTCTTTTACTAAGGGTTTCCCGACGATTTCCATTTTGCGCCGCATTTAACAGGGGATTTTGGTGCACAAGATCGGCCTTTGGCCTCTACTCTTTCCCATGTATATTTTAGTACATACCCTATCCAATCCTTCCCTCACAGCCACCCATACATAGGCTGAGGTAAGAGAGAACTGAAGGGAGGATGTATCTAATTTGTTTCCATTTTTGCTGGGTTAGAATTAGAGCAGTGATATTGGCGTCTTTTGCAAATAAGAATCTTATTGGATCCAGCAGTGATCCAGTCAGGGCCAGCGCTATGGGTAGGGAAAGTGGGCAAAGTGGGCCTGAAAGGGGAGAATCTTTTCTTTCAAATGAATCTTTGTTTCTAGGTGCTATGGATCCAGAGATATTCAGGTTTAAAGTAGAGGAGATTCTCTCCTTTCATAGGAAACAAGAAGTGAGTTTCTATGTGTCACAGAGCCAGAGATACAGCCCCCTGAATTGTACCCCCTCCAAATTCTTAGGCGCCAGGCTACAGGGAGAATTTGCTGCACACAGGAGCTGCTGCCCCTCACAGGTAATGGAAATATTCACTTTATATGTTACTATATTTTCATAATGAATAATATCAACTAATGTTCATGTTTTAACCCTTCTCTATTGTAGGGGTTCAGCTCAAACCTGGTGCATTGTTAGACCCTTTGCAATGTGGAAGCTTTGGTCTGGAGCAGTGATCACACTTCTGTCTCCACTCCAGCAATTAGGGTCCTGTACCAGGTCTTCCAAGAGACTGGAAAACCGCTTCCAGTGTGACCTAATTCACACTGTGGTTGCTGTAATACACATAAACACTGATTTTCTCTCCAATTCAATAGTGACCTTGTCACACTATGCAGAACTATCTAAGAACACACTTTCTCTCGTATTGCCTTTTATTTCGTGATTTTTTTAATTTTTTTTTTACAAAATTGACTGATACGTTGAACATTCGATTCTCTTCTACTAATGTCACTATTATATGTTAACATTGTTCTGGGATAAAGTTTTTATTTCCCACCATCCTCCATTATTTACACCTATGTTATGACGTTCTCACTCTCATTCTTATGAAGCGCAGAGGGTTCTGTTATTGCGCGGTTAATACATTGACGCACATCTAAAAGTGACTTTTATTATCTCATTAGCTTGGTTTATGGATATATAGTTATTTATTTGGGTTACCATTGTGTAAGGGAGCATACAATGATACATCTGTGTGAGGCTCAGAGCAATTTTCTGCAAATATTGTTTGGTGTCCCCTGTGGATGTAACATTCCCTTTGCTGCATATTTTGGTGAATATCCACATGTGGGGTCTGTATGATCTCCTTACATCTAGCTGTTTTAGGAAAGTATATTTTCTTTATATAAGTATTCTGGATTTGTACATATTTTAGAGGAAATTTTGAATGTTAATTGCCAAATACATCGCCTGGTTGTCTGCTTTCAAAATTATATAGGTTTTATGGCGCCTTTACTTACTTTACTGGATTTATTTATGTGAACATATGAATATGGGACATTTTTTAACTCTACATATGTCCACCTTTTACATTAAGGAGATGTAAAGGTAAATATATTCTGTTTGGAGCACATTTTTTGCCATCAAATTTTAAGTATTTTTTATAAAATGTTTCAGTTTGTCTATAAATGTTTCATCCTATGTCTATAAACTCTTCAATCCAATTTTGAAAATGGGGCAAGTGTCTGCTTTCATAAAATATGTGGTTTGTTGCAGTTTACTTTAATTCTTTTTGCTGTAATTTCGATTTTATTTGTAAACGTCAAAATTGTAATAATTGTTCTGGTCAATTACACGACAAAATACACAGAAATGCCTGGCAGTGAAATGGTTAATACCCCTTGGTTGAATTCCTGGTGAAGATGCTTATAATCTATCGGTCTAGTTATCCGTCTCCTATAATCTGACCATTTATATATCTCGCTTTTTCTCTATCTATTTATCAATCTTCTATTTCTCTTCTACTGTATTTATCTCTCATATCCATCTACTGTATATATCATCTACTTTATATTCTGCATCTAGAAATCTCTATCATCTTTCATATTTATATTCTATCATAATGATTATAATGAATAATTATTTATATAGCGCACACAGATTACGCAGCGCTGCACAGAGCTTACAAATCAGTCCCTGTTCACATGGGGCTCTATTCAACCTACTAGTCTTTTTTTGAAGTGTGGGAGGAAGCCGGAGGACCTGGAGGAAACCCACGCAAACACAGAGAGAATATACAAACTCTTTGCAGATGTTGACCAGCGCTGAAAGGCTGTAGTGCTAACCACTAAGCCACCGTGCTGCCCATCTATTTCCCTATCATCTATCTATCTCCTATAAAATTCTCCCATATTACAGTTTGTTTTACCATACTAAAGGGAGCCTCTTACTGACTGTGACTGGTCATAAAATTTTATTTTGGGGCCCCATTTTTAGTTTTTCCCAGGGCCCCACTTTGTCTAGAACCGGCCCTGGATTCAGTCATTGACCTGTAAAGAGGACTCACACACCAATGACACATTTGCTGCAAACGATGGCACACAGATCTGTAGTTTGCTGCCTGTAAAAATCACATGTTTGTCTGCAGGAAAGGCTAGGCTGGATGTTAATTTTTCTCAAAAACCTAAGACTACAATTGTCAATTGTGCAAATAGGGCTATTTAGTTCACTTTGTTTTTCATAACATCTTTAATTTTACTTTAGATTCCAAATGTTTTGTAATATTTTAGTAAAAAAAGATTTAGAAAGATCAGGGAATTATAGTATTGCATATTGCCAGGTAATAAAAGATTCCAATGTAATTGCACAAAGGACTAAAATCTAGTAAATCTTTTTTAACCTCAATATTCTCCTCTTGAACTTACTAAAATGGAAATGACTCCTGTAAACCCCTACAATTCCCTATATTCTCTTTTGGCCTTTTGTACATCATACTCCTGAGAAGTGTTCTTTTTTCCACACAACAAAAAGCACTTTTGTATATAATACATTGATTTCATAGTTTAGCTTGAAAATGTTTAAAATCTGTAAAATCTTAAACTATTCATTTAAAAACATTGGGTTAGGTATAACTGAGTTTGATACAGTTAATGTTGTAAGGATACATTGTTTTAAAAATTATGACAAGCTACAACCAACTGAACTTAGACAAAGACTTACCCAATTTGAAAGTTTTTAAAAGATTTCTAATGGGAAACACCAAAGAATCATCTCCAAACACCATGTCAGGTTTATCAGATAAGTAATCTTCCAGAAGTTTTCTAGAGTCAAAGCCATGTACATGATAGAGCTTGTGGTCACATGAATCCATTGTTGGTCTGTGAGTCGGTCAATTGACGTGGAGATCTTTCTGCACTGACAGCGCTTCCCTGTGCTGCTTCAGATCTTAGTGACAAGAGCAGCAGAAGTACTAAGAGATTGCATCAATCAGGTCCCGATGATGTGAATACCATGATTAACCAATCACGGTGTTCACATGAAAGTTTGTTGGAGAAACTATCCTGCTGCCACTAAGGCTTCCTTCCTCTCAGATTCTTATCTGTCAGATAGGGAGAATTATTGAAGTTTCGGCAGCAGCAGGGTATTATTATTATTATCTACCACACACTGACAGTAACATAAAACAGTGGAATAAACACAAAAAAACTATACAAAAAATCCTCTAACTCCCAATAGCTAGCTAAATATAGACAGGAGTTCTCAATTTACTAGACAATTTAGTTAAGATACTGTTTTTTGTACGGTAATTAATTTATTTATACATTTATAATTCATTTATTTATACATTTGCTAAGATTAGTTTCAATCAATTAGTTTAGTTGAATGCGTATAGAACAATAGAATTTCACAGATCTATACACATATATACATGTTTAACTTCATTAATTTCTCTCTTGCCAGTAGCAATCAAAACATAACTCATTATTGGTAATTGTTATTGAAAATTTGTTATTATATGCAAGATTTGGTATCATAACAAAGGGATTGCTAAGGATTCTTCTACAACAGAAATGTGGATAAGAGTACCAACTATGCATTACAATGTGAGTGGTTTACATGAAAAAAATGAAGCATTATAAAAGCAGGAATTGAAGTACATTTGGAAGTTCTGGATCTGTAATAATGTCTATGGAGTAGAATCGTTCTTCATCAACTATTAAAGAGGGGGGGGGGAGTGGGGAGGGAGAGATAGACGCAATATCTTTTTTTCTGGTTATGGAAGTTGAGCTGGTTGGCAAATGTTTATAAGTAAAGAAATTGTAAAATAGGATATATGTAAATATAGTATCTCATATCAGGAGAAGGAAGAAAATCTTACTATCTATGTTAGGTCATAATAGTATCTTATAGTTATTACAATGACAGCGGTTGTGTCCTCTAGATATCTGTATGGTAAAGAAATGTAAATATTAGATAAGTAATATGTATAATTTAAAATTGTAAGGTACTTTTTTCTATGTTTTTTTTAAATGGGTATGTAATAATTTCAATGAAAATTAAAACAAAAAAAATATTTGTATTGCTCTTCAATTGATGTGTTGTGCTCATTTAATTGATTTTATATAGGTTTAACCCCTTGCCACATATTCAACGTAATTGAAATGGATGAATCCATTTATGAATTTTCAACCCTTTAGGATGCAGCCAGGTTACAGCTTAAAGGGATTGGCCGCTTTTTAATAAATGTGTTCAATTAGACATGTCTCTGCATGAATATGTAACTATACCTTGCCTCCTTGTATAATTTCATAATTTCCCTGTTCTCCCCATGCTGCCCTCTGCATATATACACAAGTTCCTATTTCTCACTCCTTCAGTCTCTCCTAATGGGGGTCTCCATTGTATCTTTTTTTCTCACAGTCCATCTCACTGACCAACACAGAGAGAAGGGAGGGGGAGCAGGATAAGTCATGATCGCCTACTGCAGGTCTCTTCAATTCACCAGTGCATAGACATGTAACCAAGATCCACAGAGAGTTTACAGGCAACACTAAACAAAGCATCCGGGATGATGAAACAATTGATGAACAATCAGTAAAGGCACAAGGCCATTGTATGTAAAAGAGTGGCCAACCATTCTAAGGCTCAGCCCTATTTTTTGTAATCTGCGTCGCTTTATATGGTTATAATTTTTGAACACTTTTATTTACCAATGATTTTGAGATTGTTTTGCGTTATTTATAAAGAAAAATGAAATACTGCCAAATTTGTTAAAAATCTTCACCATTTTTAAAATTTCAGATAGTTTTAACACCCATATTAGTTATTAAATAACATTTCCCATATGTCTGCTTTATGTTTTAAAAAATGTTAAAATGTCTGGCCTACAAACCAATTATCGGTTTTCCGTATTTTCCAGGATATTCCAGAATTGCCAATTTTGAGGATCATTATTGTTTGATATGAGATTTGAAATCTATAATATTAGAAACCCCCTATATATCACTCTGGCGAGGCACAGAAGGGAAGGAGGGCAATGGATTAGTCAGTTTTGCCCTACAGAATTAAGTGGCTTTTAGTGGGTTCATGGGAAAAATTTTGTGAGCTATAAAATATTTGTTTGTCGGTTAATGTTGCCATGTTTTTGTCGGATAAGATGTATTTTTTAGTGATACCATCTTATATTGCTAAAAATGTATTAATTATTTTTGTGTGTGTGGGAGGGGGGAGTAGAAAAAACATCAATTATTAAATTTTTTTACCATACACAGTAGGTAACATGCTATACTTAGGGGCACATGTATCATAGTTTCAGCAAATTGTCTTTTTTTGTGACTTTTCTCGCTTTAGCAACTTTTTTTTGCGACTTTTGTTGGCGCTATCCAAGTGCACCTTAGTCTGCACCTTTTGCAGTGTGCCTCATGTATCTTAACTTTTCAGATGTTCCGTGTGACTTTTCACTTTTTTTTACGCCTTTTTTTGTGACTTTTTAGGCGCAAATCTGCACCTGGTCCAGGGCAGGTGCAAAATCCCAAATTAACAGTAGTGTCCACTCCTGCATATAACCCCCTTACGTTGCTATGTCCATGTAGATTTCAGACATTTGCAACAAAAAGTCTAAAAAAAAAGCCAAAATTTGCGCCTGCCAGGATAGGAAAACTGAACATATATCACAAGTAAAAAGACAGGATCATACATAAAGCGCAAAAACTAGCCGCCAAAAGTCTCTAAAATTCACCACAGAGAGACCAAACTATGACACATGTGCCCCTTAATCTATGGATCAGTACAATCACATTGATAGAAAATTTCTATATTTTGCTTATGTTTTACTTATTTTGTAGAATAAAACCTAATGTGGGAAAACAATCTATAATTTTTGCATCACCATATTCTAAGTGGCATAACTCTTTACATTTTTGATCAATAGAGCTGGTTGAGAGCATTTTTTGCAGGACATTTTGTACTTTACATCATACAATTTATGCAGTTTATCGTGTCGGTTCAATAACATTTTTGTTTATTGTATGGAACTTATATAGTGATTTTCACTTTTTTATGTTATGTTTTATATATATTTTATATATTATTGGAGGGTAATCAATTATGTATTTATTATTTAAAACATTTTTCTTACTTTTTTACTTGTCTGCCTGATGTATTGAATTGTGTTATCACTGTTATCACTGTTCCTTTAGTTTAATTTGGGAGTACTATATTAGTCCTTATTGCTGTATTGACAATTGATACAGGTTGCAGTGTTCTCATTTTTGGCTTTATTGATTATCGCTGTCAGCCTATGCTTGGTGGTGGATCAGATCATGCATTTATTTGGGTATATATATGTAGTCAATTTTATATAACTAATTAAATAAGTGATCCAATCCACCACCAAGCAGCGATCCACATTTGCCTGTTTTTTTTACTATTATAAATCCATTACCTCATCCAATTTCATGTTGGATACCAGGAAACGCTGCAGCCTGACATAGAAGAACCCAATACTGCTGTCTTTGATTCAGTTGTTCATAATTGTATTGGGTTGTATTTTTATCTGTCTATTGCACTGTAGCCAGTAGTTATAGTACCTTCCCTGAGTAGCCCCAATGCCTGCCCCAGTAGCCAGTAGTCACAGTGATGCCCTCAGTAGTCAGAAGTCAAAGAGATGCCCCCAATAGTGAGTAGTCACAATAATGTCCTCACCAGCCAGTAGTTAATTTGATGTACCACAGTAGCCAGTCGTCACAGTCCTGTCCCGATTAGTCAATGGTATATAAAAATAAAAATAAAAAATTCTACTGTTGACCTCTTCACATTGATACCAGAGCTGCATTGGATCATCTACAGCAACCGGCCCTTGCAGGCTGATGCATCAAAACATCTTGCCAGTGATGCAAGACGGAGCTGGGGAAATCTAGTCAGACTGGATCCTGGGGACCACCCTACTTACTGCCACCCAGAAATATTACCTATATTGCAGGAGTCAGGGATCAGAGTATTTCTAGGAACTTGGGGGGAGGGGGGGAGTGAAATCTGATGCATCCTGCATTTCACCATTTTGCTTCAACTGGGTGCACAAGTGTAATATGTGTGTGACACATTTCTGTTGAGTTGCTGTAATAAATGTGGGGCACTGTCCAAATCGGCACCAGAACGTCCCTTCAGGTGCAGAATTTTGTGGCTCAGCAGACTCAGTGCAGTCATGACACAAAATTACCACAGACACTTCATAAAAACAAGTACAAATATCTTTCATGTTCTTTTTAGTGCACAGTCAGAGAGAAAACTGGTAAAGTCTGTTTAATAGATCAAAGTTCAGTATTCATGGTTCTGGTAACATGTCCCCCTAATTATAGAATCCTCTGCTACCAGCATTTGTCTAACACTTTCTGTGCTCCTATTTGCAACCTTCTTAAAATAGTAATTGCCCTTGTTGCTAGGAGCAACAGCCTGCTGTAGGAATGCTGCTCCTAGGTTTGCATCCCTAATATCAGACAAACATCCATATTTATTAAGGGTTGGTCAACTCAGGACTATACTTCCTGATGCTTTTCCCTCTATCCCTTTTTGTGACTATAATCAAGCTACCAGCCTGTGAACCCTGAGTTTCTACAACTACCTCATCTTCACTGACCCCAACCAGTGCCAACTGTGTGCTAGCTAGAGATGAGCGAGCACTAAAATGCACGGGTACTCGTTATTCAAGACAAACTTTTCCCGATGCTCGAGTGCTCGTCTCGAATAACTAGCCCCATTGAAGTCAATGGGAGACTCGAGAATTTTTCAAGGGGACCAAGGCTCAGCTTGGCCAAACACCTGGGAACCTCAGAAAAGGATGGAAACACCATGGAAATGGACAGGAAACAGCAGGGGCAGCATGCATGGATGCCTCTGAGGCTGCTTAATCGTACCATCATGCCAAAATTATGGGCAACAGCATGGCCATGACAGAGTGACCGAATGAGGCTAGATAGCATCTAAAACATACAATAACTGACCCTGACACTATAGGGGACGGCATGCAGAGGCAGCGGCAGCTGTGGCAGGCTAGAGAGTGTCATGACGACATACCCTAAATGGACTCAGGCTTCACCAAAGGAGGTGAGCAAGAAGCGCTGAAATGATTTCCTATGTGAACAAAAGGTTGACGGTATATTTAGTCGATAACACAGCATGGTGGCGACATAGTGACCAAGTTCCATAACGTATCTGGTGAAACACCCGAAAAATGAGCCTGACATAGCTCTTTTCATAAGGGGACGACATGTGGAGGCAGCCATGGAGACGACTTCCATGATTAAGAGCGACAGTATGGTGCATTCATATTGCGCTGCTATGATTGCAACTTCAGGTCTCCAGCATGGCGGCGACAGATGGGCCGAGTTCCACTATGTATCTGGTGAAACACCTGAAAATTCTGCCTGACACAGCTCGTTTGATAAGGGGATGATGTGCTGCATATCCTCTCGTGCTCCAGCGTCTGGGGTATAGAGAGTTGAAATGAGACATTGGTGGACGCTGTGGAGGATTGTGGAGGCAAAATGGACAGGAAACAGCAGGGGCAGCATGCATGGATGCCTCTGAGGCTGCCGAATCTTGGGATGAAGCTGGCGGTCCACTGCCAGGCGAGCTTTCGCCTGTCCAAGCCCCTGTCTCTCGGCTCTTCCCCACCCAAAATGGGCCTGGGGGCCAGAGGCGTTTACTTTGAAAAAATTATAATTTTCAAAGCAGGCCGGGTCGTTTGAATATTTCCCCTAGGAATAATGGAATAGCATAGTGGTTCTATTTTTAATTGTTTTAACGGAAATGGTTCCATGATTAAGAGCGACAGTATGAGGCATCCATATTGCGCTGCTATGATTGCAACTTCAGGTCTACAGCATGGCGGCGACAGATGGGCCGAGTTCCACTATGTATCTGGTGAAACACCTGAAAATTCTGCCTGACACAGCTCGTTTGATAAGGGGATGATGTATGGAGGCAGTGAATTAGTAGTAGATTAACGGTGCTGCAGTTAAAACTATGTTAGTTGGATCTTGGGATGGAGCTGGCGCTCCGCTGCCAGGCGAGCTTTCGCCTATCCAAGCCCCTGTCTCTCGGCTACTCCCCAAACAGCACTTCTAAGAACCTTTTGTATAAGATCAAGTGTAGTAGCGTTCTTTTAAGTTTGGGTTATGGCGGGTGAGGGGAATGTAAACAGATGCGCAAGAAGCGCTGAAATAATATCGGTAAATGATAAAAGTTTGCCAGTATATTTTGTGGATTACACAGCAGGGTGGCGACAAAGTTAACAAGTTTGATGTGGAAGCCATGAAAACAACCCAAAATTCTGCCTGACACAGCTCGTTTGATAAGGGGACCATGTATGGAGGCAGTGAACTAGTATTAGATTAAAGGTGCTGCAGTTAAAACTATGTTAGTTGGATCTTGGGATGGAGCTGGCGCTCCGCTGCCAGGCGAGCTTTCGCCAATCCAAGCCCCTGTCTCTAGGCTACTCCCCAAACAGCACTTCTAAGAAACTTTTGTATAAGATCAAGTGTAGTAGTGTTCTTATAAGTTTGGGTTATGGCGGGTGAGGGGAATGTAAACAGATGCGCAAGAAGCGCTGAAATAATATTGGTAAATGATAAAAATTTGCCAGTATATTTTGTGGATAACACAGCAGGGTGGCGACAAAGTTAACAAGTTTGATGTGGAAGCCATGAACACAACCCAAAATTCTGCCTGACACAGTTCGTTTGATAAGGGGACCATGTATGGAGGCAGCTATATGGACGACTTTTGGAGGCAGCTATGGCGATGACGTGTGGAGGTAGCAATGGAGACAACGTGTGAAGGCAGCTAAAAAGACGACGTGTGGAGGCTGCTATGGAGACAATTTAATTTGGATAGTGCCTGTATGTGGTAGTCCAAAATAGTTTTCAAACCAGAGGAGCAGGTAGGTGGTCATCCAGAAAAAATTAAATAGATTGAGTGCCTGTATGTGGCAGTCTACAAAAGTTTTCAAACTAGAGGAGCAGGTAGGTGGTCCTCCAGAAAAATTAAATAGATTGAGTGCCTGTATGTGGCAGTCCAAAAAAGTTTTCAAACCAGAGGATCAGGTAGGTGGTCCTTCAGAAAAATGAAATAGATTGAGTGCCTGTATGTGGCAGTCCAAAAAAGTTTTCAAACCAGAGGAGCAGGTAGGTGGTCCTTCAGAAAAATTAAATAGATTGAGTGCCTGTATGTAGCCCTCCCAAATATTGTTTTTTTTTTTTTAAAGTATTTATTTTTGCAATTTTTGGAAAAATTTTAACAATTACAATAAACAAAACTAAAGAACAAGATTGTCTGTTACATACTTTCTTCCCCACAATGCAGAATAATTGAATAACATCCGTGGTAACGAACAGGATCTTATTGCGTTCCAATATTAACTAAGGGATATATCGCAATAAATGACAGCAGATAATGTAGCCAGACGTCTTGTGATGACAAAAATAACTGTTGACACATAGACAATCAGTCACACACACACACATACCAGCACGCTCAGTCTCCTTCATTATGGTGAGAAGCTGATACCACATGTGATTATAAGGCTGTATGGGGAGTCACGCACCATCTGGACCAGATGCGATCAAACTTCTGGGGACACTTCCTGTTGACATACAGGGACCGATAGTGGGGGATGACACTGTTAATGAGTAATATCCATCTTTTTAATGGAGGGGGCTCCTGGTCCTTCCAGGTCATCACCACCACTTTTCGGGCGTAGTATAAGACAAACCTAAAGAAAATGTTATCATAGTGGCCATAGACAACTTCATTTATGATGCCGAGGAGACACACAGAAGGAGACAGTAAGCGTGGGAAATCAAAGTGTAAATTTAGGAACTCCAGCACTTCGGACCAGAAGACATGAACCCTAGGGCAGGGCCAGACACAATGCAGGAAGGATCCGACTTCAGCCTGACAGCGAAAGCAAAGGTCATTGGGCATTGATCCCATGCGGAATAGTCTAGCAGGGGTGAAGTATACTCGATGGAGGAATTTAGATTGGATCAGGAAGTCCCTCGCACTCACTACAGATGTGAAGTAGGACAGTTCGACTTCCCTCCAGTCATCATCTGACAGGTCAGGGATATCCTGTCTCCAGCGTTCACGGGCTCTATCAAACGGTCTGGACTTTTGCTCTTGTAGGAGTGCATAGCACTGAGTGAGTGGCTTAGGGAGGTCCGGGGTACTCATCAGAGTCTCCAGTTTGGAAAATTTCACTGTCAGGCTGAAGGAGCCGAATTGGGCTTTGAATGCATGTCGCAGTTGCGTGTAATGGAAGCTGGCCGTATTGGGTACAGTATGTCTCTCCATTATCTCGATAAAGCTGAGTAATTCTGCTTCCGGGGATAAGAGCTGACCTACAAATTTCACCCCCGCCGCCCCCCACATTGTCCAGCCTGGGAGGGAGAGGAAGTGAGAAAGCCACGGATTGAGCCACAATGGAGTCCTAGGCGAGAGAGGGGGAGGGCTGCCTGTTTCTACCAGGGATTGCGCCCTACGCCAGCACACCGCTACCGTACGTAGGGGAAGTGGGGTATCAGATGGGGATTTATATCTGTACAGCAGGTTTGTAAGGGCCTCGTAGGAGCCTACCAGGGCACCAGCCAGTGCAGTAGCTGCATTACCCATGTCTATATCTATCCACCACTGGGCATATACTAGCTGGGAAGCCAGATAATAAAGATATGGAACCGGGGCAGCCAGTCCACCCCTAGCCTTGGGAGCCTGAAGCAGCGCTAAACTGAAGCGCGGGAGGCCCCCTGCCAGTAGAAGGATCTGAGAATGCCGTCTATGCGTTTAAACAGGCTCTTAGGAAGCAGTATAGGACAGGCATGGAAAAGGTATAGAAATTTGGGGAGGAAGATCATTTGAATATGTTAATACGGCCGTATAGGGACAAGGGGAGAGTGGACCAGGCTTTTAAGCGGAATTCCGTTGCATTTATCAGGGGTGTAATGTTTAATTCCGTATATGCCTGAACCTTGCGTGACACCTGGACTCCCAGATATTTAAAAGTGGACACCACCTGGACTGGGACAGGGAGGGAGTGTACCCCTATATCTGATAAGGGAAAGAGGGCCGATTTGTCCCAGTTAACCCGGAGACCTGAGAACCCCCCCATAGCATTCTATTAGGGACAGAAGGGATTCCAGAGAGGGGCCCACATCCCCAAGGTATACAAGTGTATCATCAGCATAGAGAGATACCTTTTCAATGATAGAACCTCTAGTAATGCCCTTAATGCTATCGGAGTGACGGATCGCCACAGCAAGGGGCTCATTGGCAAGTGCAAAGATAAGGGGAGATAGTGGGCAGCCCTGCCTAGTGCCCCTGGCCATAGGGAGAGTGGATGAGATATTAAGATTGGTCCTTACCCTAGCCTTACGGTCGTTATACAATAACCTAACAAGTGCTGTGAAGCGAGGGCCAATGCCCAGCCTGGGCAAGAGGGTCCACAAATAGAGCCACTCCACAGAAACAAATTGTCTAAAGATAATATAAACCCAGGGTCTGAAGACTTCTCTGCCTCTGCAATATTCAGGTGTAGTCTTTGTATGTTTATGTCAGCTCCCCTCCCAGGCATAAAGCCTGTCTGGTCCGGGTGAACCAAGGATAATATTACTTTGTTAAGCCTTGTTGCCAGATTTTTTGCTAGTATTTTAACATCCGAGTTTAGGAGGGAAATTGGACGGTACGAGTCAGGAAGTAGCGGGTCCTTACCAGGCTTGGGAAGAACTACAATAAGGGCCTCTCGCATAGAATCAGGGAGGGAACCGCTGACAAGCGCATCGGAGTACAGGCTAAGGAGATGGGGGACCAGAGTCTCACAGTTATCCCTATACCACTCACCTCCCAGCCCATCAAGTCCAGGTGTCTTACCGGGGGGCAACGATTGGATGGCCAGTTCCACCTCCTCCGCCGAGAGCAGGGCATCAAGCTCCGATGACTATGCCGGTGTGAGCCTCCAAAGTGCAAGACTGTCAAGGAATCTGGAAATCTCGACGGAAGAGGCGGACAATCTGGAGCTGTAAAGAGAAGAGTAGAATTCGTGAAAAACCATGTTTATGGCCCAGGGTTCTGTGATCAAGGCTCTGCTACTGTCAAGGATAGAGGGAATGGAAGCACAAGGACGTTCAGCCCGCGAGAGATACGCAAGCAGCTTCCCATTTTTATCTCCGAATTCAAAGATGGACGCTTCCCTGGCTAGCAGGCGCTTGCTGGTGCGCTCCTTCACTACAGCTAGATGGTTCCTCTGCGCCTGAGCCCAAGTCTTTTTGTTCCCCGGAGTAGGCTTCTCTAGATATTCCTTTTCTGCAGTCACCAGTGCGGCGGTCAGCCTTTCCTCTTGCGCATTTAGTGACTTCCTTTGGCCAGCTACCCCCGACATGAATGCTCCTCGCACCGAGGACTTGTACGAGTTCCAGACTAGAAAGGGATCAGGATGGGTTGAGTGTACATCCCAGAACTCGCTGTGCGCTGCCCTAACAGTACTCTGGACCGCTGGGGATAGGAGCCAGGCTGGGTGCAGGCGCCATAAGCGGGAGTCGCTGGGGGGTCCTATAAAGAGACTGATGAGCAAGGCGGAGTGGTCTGAAGCACTGCGCGGGCAATTGGATACTTGATCAACGTGTTGCAACATGTCAGGGGAGACAAAGGCCAGATCAATCCGAGAGAAGCTCTTGTGCACAGAGGCTGGATCAGGCGGGTCAGTGCCGTCCTCATAGCTTACAAGCTGTGGCGGGCTCTGGGAGCCTTCAAAGAGGGAGGGAGAGGAGTTTGGGGACCCCTGAGGAGAGCAGGGCTGTGTGCGGGAGAATTTCCCCAACTTTTTGGCAGCGTTCGACTGTATCTGTGGAAGAACAGCTTGGGATGTGGAGCATTCCTGCGCATCCAGGGGTTCCAGGGACTGGAATGGAGGATCTTCATGGACGGATTCATCATCCGATGGAGGCGCAGACGCCCCGGACGCTGCTTTGTGCAATTTAGCCGTCTTCCTCTGGTTACCCATGGCGTCTGGGCAGAGAGGGCCAGTGATAAACAATCGAGGAGCATAGCGTCCAGTAATTAGCAGAAATAGAGTAAGGGCCCACGCGGGAAATTGCAGCGGCACTGCAAGGGTTAATATAATACAAAACCCAGGAGCAGGGGATCACTGGGAGTATGGAGGACTCAGTGCCTGCTGGGCTGCACAGCTTGGGGTCCCCAGGTGAGAGGTGGGCAGCAGCAGGGGAATTACTTCCCTACCTTACTCCTGGCTGCAGTCCGGCAAGGGAGAGGTTAACCCTGTGCGCCTAGGCCTCAGGCAGCGCAGGGGAGTCCAGCAAGATGGCGCCTCCGGCAGGATGCAGGACTGACTGGCGCACTGCCGCGATCCTATGACAGAGTGGGTCGGCGGCTCAGTATGTACGGAAGGGGGGGGAGGTTTCCCTCCCCCGGTATTCCTCACCGCACCGATATGTAGCCGCGATGTCGGGCGGCTATGGTCCCACCGCCGCGCGGGGCACGTGGGAGGCTGCGGGAGCTGGAGTGCGGGGGGACCGCACGGAGCCGGAGACCACCGCGATACCGCCACCGGAGTGCGAGGGCCGGTACCCGCGGCACCGGGGAATAGGCTGGAGGGGGTACAGGTGAAGGATGGCTGCCTAGGAAGCGTGATAGGGTGCCGAGTCCCGGGAGCTCCTCGGCGCACGTCCTCCTAGGTCGGCATCAGGCCACTCCCCCCCCAAATATTGTTTAAAACAGAGGACCGGGTAGGTGGCCCTCCAGAAAGATTTAATACATAGAGTACTTTAGCTAGAGCCAGTTGGCCCTGGCAAAAAATAGCCAGTTTCCTCTGCTTTAGTGTACAAAGAGGAGAAGAAGGAGGACAATGAGGAGGAGGTGTGCATACATTATTCAGGTTGAGCTTCTTTCACCTGGTGGAGAATGAAAATCTGGAGAAATCCAGGCTTTATTCATCTTGATAAGCGTCAGCCTGTCAGCGCTGTCAGTCGACAGGCGTGTACACTTATCGGTGATGATGCCACCAGCTGCAATGAAAACCCGCTCGGACAACACGCTAGCGGCAGGGAAGACAAGAACCTCCAAGGCGTACAGCGCCAGTTCGTGCCACATGTCCAGCTTTGAAACCCAATAGTTGTAGGGAGCTGTGTGATCATTTAGGACGATGGTATGGTCAGCTACGTACTCCCTCACCATCTTTCTATAAAGATCAGCCCTACTCTGCCGAGACTGGGGACAGGTGACAGTGTCTTGCTGGGGTGACATAAAACTGGCAAAGGCCTTGTAAAGCGTACCCCTGCCAGTGCTGGAAAAGCTGCCTGCTCGCCTACTCTCCCTCGCTACATGTCCCGCAGAAGTACGCCCTCTGCCGCTAGCGCTGTCAGAAGGGAAATACAGTTTCAGCTTGTGCACCAGGGCCTGCTGGTATTCATGCATTCTCACACTCCTTTCCTCTCCAGGGATGAGAGTGGAAAGATTTTGCTTGTACCGTGGGTCCAGGAGAGTGAATACCCAGTAATCACTGCAGGAATAAATTCTTTGAACGCGAGGGTCACGGGATAGGCAGCCTAGCATGAAATCTGCCATATGCGCCAGAGTCCCAACGCGCAAGAATTAACTCCCCTCACTGGCCTGACTGCCCATTTCCTCCTCCTCCAACTCCTCCAACTCCTCTTCTTCTGCCCATACACGCTGAACAATGAAGGACTGAACAATGGTCCCCTCTTCTGTCTCGCCAACATTCTCCTCCTCTTCCTCCTCATCCTCCTCCACCTCCTCCGATATGCGCTGAGAAACAGACCTAAGGGTGCTTTGGCTATCAACAAGGGAATCTTCTTCCCCCGTCTCTTGTGAGGAGCGCAAAGCTTCCGACTTCATGCTGATCAGAGAGTTTTTCAACAGGCCAAGCAGCGGGATGGTGAGGCTGATGATGGCGGCATCGCCACTGAACATCTGTGTTGACTCCTCAAAGTTACTCAGCACCTGACAGATATCAGACATCCACGTCCACTCCTCATTGTAGACTTGAGGAAGCTGACTGACCTGACTACCAGTTCTGGTGGAAGTTGACATCTGGCAGTCTACAATCGCTCGGCGCTGCTGGTAAACTCTGGATAACATGGTAAGTGTTGAATTCCACCTCGTGGGCACGTCGCACAACAGTCGGTGAGCGGGCAGTTGGAGGCGGCGCTGCGCTGCCCTGAGAGTGGCAGCATCTGTGCTGGACTTCCTGAAATGCGCACAGATGCGGCGCACCTTCGTGAGCAAATCAGACAGATTGGGGTATGTCTTGAGGAAACACTGAACTATGAGATTTAACACATGGGCCAGGCATGCCGAGTTGCAGAGCCGCCACCAGGTTACGGCCGTTGTCAAACACAACCATGCTTGGCTTCAGGTACAGCGGTGCCAGCCACAGATCAGTCTGCGCCGTGATGCCCTGTAATAGCTCTTGGGCGGTGTGCCTTTTATCGCCTAGACTCAGCAGTTTGAGCACCACCTGCTGTCACTTAGCGATGGCACTGCTGCTGTGCCTAGAGCTACCGACTGATGGCGTCATGCCCACGGATGGTAATTCGGAGGAGGAGGAGGTGGAGGAGGGGTGGGAGAAGGAGGAGGCATAGTAGGCCTTTGAGAACTGGACCGAGGTAGGCCCCGCAATCCTTGGCGTCGGCAGTATATGACCAGCCCCAGGGTCAGACTCGGTCCCAGCCTCCACCAAGTTAACCCAATGTTCCGTCAACTATATATAGTGGCCCTGCCCGGCAGCACTCGTCCACGTGTCCGTGGTCAGGTGGACCTTGTCAGAAACGGCGTTGGTGAGGGCACGGATGATGTTCTCTGACACGTGCTTGTGCAGGGGTGGAACGGCACATCGGGAAAAGTTGTGGCAGCTGGGGACCAAATACCGAGGGGCGGCCGCCGCCATGAGGTTTCGAAAGGCCTCGGTCTCTACCAGCCTATAGGGCAACATCTCCAGGCTAAGCAGTTTGGAGATGTGGACGTTGAGGGCTTGGGCTTGTGGGTGGTTTGCACTATACTTCCTTTTGCGCTCCAGCGTCTGGGGTATGGAGAGCTGAACGCTGGTGGATGCTGTGGAGGATCGTGGAGGCGAAGATGGGGTTTTCGCACGGGAGGTGTTTGGGCCGGGGTCCTGGGCAGGGGGCTGACTAGCAGATGACAAAGGGGAAGGAGCAGTGGTGTGCCCGGCCGGAGGTGAACGGGCTTGGTGCCATTGAGTGGGGTGTTTAGCATTCATATGCCTGCGCATACTGGTGGTAGTTAAGCTAGTAGTGGTGGAAGCCCTGCTGATCCTGGTTTGGCTCAGGTTGCACACCACAGTCCGTCAGTCATTCGGTGTTTCTTTAAAGAACCTCCAGACTTCTGAAAATCTAGCCCTCGCCACGGGAACTTGACTACGGGCAACATTTGGCGCTGATGCACCAGCTCTGGCCCTGCCTCTCCGTCTGGCCCCACCACTGCCTCTTCCAACCTGTTCTGCTATAGGACTCGCCTCCATCTCAGAAACACTGTGTTCACCCGGCTTATCAACCCAGCTTGGGTCTGTCACCTCATCATCCTCCGATCCCTCAGTCTCCTCCCCCCTCGGACTTCCTGCCCTGACAACAACTTCACCACTGTCTGACAACCGTGTCTCCTCATCGTCCGACACCTCTTTACACACTTCTTTCACTACGTCAATAATGTCATCATCACCCACAGACTGCGACCGCTGGAAAAGCTGGGCATCGGAAAAGAGCTCAGCAGCAACTGGAAAAGTGGTCTTTGACTGTGGGAAGGGTCCAGAAAACAGTTCCTCAGAGTATGCCGGTTCAAATGCCAAATTTTGCTGGGAGGGGGCAGACTGGGGGGAAGGAGGCTGAGGTGGAGGAGCTGGAGGAGTGCTGATTTCGGTGACATGGGTGGACTGTGTGGAAGACTGACTGGTGGACAAATGGCTAGAAGCATTGTCCGCAATCCACGACATAACCTCTTCGCACTGTTCTGGCCTCAACAGTGCTCTACCAAGAGTCCCAGTAACTTGATACATGATGAACCTAGGGAGTGTAGCTCTGCGGTGTTCCCCTGCTCCCTCATCAGCAGGTGGTGTCTCACCCCGCCCAGGACCACGGCCTCTGACCCCTGCAGTAGTTGGACGCCCACGTCCACGCCCTTGTCCTCTACCCCTAGCCTTCGGGTTAAACATTTTCCAAATTAAAGTGTAAACTTTAATTTTTTTTTTTTTTAAACAAAACGATGCTATCCTATTGCTATGGCTAGTTTCTAACCTACACTGACAGCACACACCTGGATTTTGTGCTGTGCCTGATGACTTTGAGTTCTAAAAAGAATTAAACGTAAAAAAAAAATAAATCAGCAGACTCTGCCTAATTCTAATCAAACCCCTAATAAATTGTCCCACTTCGGTGTTTGAGGTGGATATGTGTGTCACTAAGAGCTAAACACAACGGTCACAAGTCCCCTGCAAATTACTCACAATATGGTACTAGCTGCACTACTAATGGCAGCAAGCCCAGCCACAAGCAAACCAAAAAAAAGGAAAATATAACGCTATTGTAGGCCTAAGTAAGCCGTTGGGGTTCTCCTATGGCTATTTTGTAGCCTACACTGAAAGAACACTGCTTTGCCAGATTACTTTGAGTTATAAAAAAACGTAAAAAAAAAATAAAAAATCAGCAGACTGTGCCTAATTCAAATCAAACCCCTAATAAATTGTCCCACTTCGGTGTTAGAGGTGGATATGTGTGTCACTAAGAGCTAAACACAACGGTCGCAAGTCTACCAGCAAATTCCTCACAATATGGTACTAGCTGCACTACTAGTGGCAGCAAGCCCAGCCACAAGCAAACCAAAAAAAAGTAAAATATAACTCTATTGTAGGCCCAAGTAAGCCGTTGGTGTTCTCCTATGGCTATTTTCTAGCCTACACTGAAAGCACACTGCTTTGCCAGATTACTTTGAGTTATAAAAAGAAATAAACGTAAAAAAAATAAATCAGCAGACTTTGCCTAATTCATATCAAACCCCTAATAAATTGTCCCACTTCGGTGTTTGAGGTGGATATGTGTGTCACTAAGAGCTAAACACAATGGTCGCAAGTCTCCCAGCAAATTCCTCACAATATGGTAATAGCTGCACTACTAATGGTAGCAAGCCCAGCCACAGGCAAACCAAAAAAAAGTAAAATAAAACATTATTGTAGCCCTAAGAAGGGCTGTTGGGTTCTTGTAGAATCACTGCTGCCTAACACTATTCTAATAGAACACCCTAACGCTTTCCCTGACCAGCAGCAGCTCTCTCCCTAGCAGCATCCAGACAGAGAATGACCCGAGCAGCGCGGGCATTTTCTGGAGCGGGCGAAGTATTCGTCCGAGCAACGAGCAGTTTCGAGTACGCTAATGCTCGAACGAGCATCAAGCTCGGACGAGTATGTTCACTCATCTCTAGTGCTAACCAGTGACCCCGCCCCAGGAGCAAAATTCCCTTCAGTGTTGCCAGTTGACCATTTAGATACAGAAGCTGGAGTTCCAAATACACATTGTGCCTGCATCTAGTAGAAAAATATTCACCCTCAAACAGCTGTATCTCAATAACAGAGGCTGCTGACCCCTTTCTTCCAGCCAGGCTGAACAGCAAGTGCACTGCCTTGCCTTGACCATTCTCCATACAACTCTGAAGGAGTGCCAAGTGTATAGTCTCAGCTATTTTCATTGCTCCTGTATAAATGAATGGAGAGCATCAGAGCATGTGCACTGTTCTTCCCAGATGTCAGAATTGGGTCAGTGGACTCCCATATAAATGATTTGGTTATCTAAGTTCACCATCCATTTTTTCAACAAAAACCTGCCCCCATAGGGCACTTTGAGGGGTGGATGTGACACTTATGGAGACTGTGCCAAACATATTGTTGATAACCTCACTTTCTTGGGGACACAGATTGACTATCCTTCCCTTAAGATATTTAGGCCAATTGAAGAGATCAATCCCACAGTCAAAGTATTTAGGACCCATTTAACTAATTCCAGTGCACTCAAGTAAAAAAAAATGTTTATGTTCTGCTAACCATGGAAAACCCCAAATAATGTCACAGAAAGGATGTTTTAGGACAAAATACACTACATACTCAATGTGGATAGAACCAGCTTACATGGATATTTGTGGAGTCTTGAAATAAATCCTACCTCCCCCTTAAAAGGGTAGAATCTGCCCCAATTAACAGGATACAAGGATCCTTTTTAATTGCATCTTGCCCTACAAAATCAAAATCAACGAAATTACTAACAGATCCAAAATGATTAATAGTCTGTGTTCTCACAGAAATACTAGTAACACTATATGAGAAACTAACTTGGGAAATACTTGATTGCTAGATTAGCTCTCCAGATTACCACTCAGGAACTGAAGTTTTCTGGCAGTGAATGGGGTCTAATTGGGTTCTCCTGCAGGAAATGTCTTCATTTACAGCAGTAGAAACAAAGAAATTTTATGGCGATGCTCTCTCCAAGTTGTGGCTTTAGAGGTATTCAGTTGCATGCAGAAGGGACATATTTTTAAGAAAATAGAGAAGGTAAAAAAGAGGGACTTACATCTATCCCTTAGTCATCAGGGATGGTGATCCTCTCCAACATGCCTCCTCAGTGCGGCTGTTTTGGGGGAAAAAATTGCTAGAATGTTGGAGGAGTGTTTAAACTAGAGACTTAGGGGGAGGGCAACTACACTTGTGCAGGGCAAAAAGACATAAATAAGGAAGTGGGAAGAGGCACGGTACATGGGGGAGGAAGGGGTGCTGGAATAAGATTTATCAAATATAATATTGTGGGTATTAATGAGACATTGCTGGACAATAGCTATGATTGGGCTGTAACCATAGATTGTTATAGCCTTTTTTTTTATAAATGATCGTATAAATAAGAAAGGGGGAGGGGTTTGTTTATATGTGAAATCTGGCCTCAAGCCTGCCCTGCGAGATGACATCGGCTAACTAGAGGTATGAATAAGAACCATGTAACATCGGTTCGAAATGTGTCACCTCAGTCCATTTGTACCAACCTGTTTTAGAATGTTAGTCCTCTTTTTTCCTTATGTTTTTCATTTTATACTGGAATTTTGAATAAACATATGAAATTTTACCAGCTGGTGCCGAAAGATTCTTCCTACTGTTTCCTTTCATCATTGTACTTGGGACCAGACCAAGATAATCTTGTCCAGGTGAGCACAACAAAACCTCTTATGTGGAACAACACTACCTGGTGTGTGAGCATACACATAATTTTTTTTTTCTTCACTGCAATTCAATGTTGGTCCCCAATTTTTGTTCCAAATAGAATATTGATCATTTTAATGTATAATTATTTATAATATATTCCTTAATGACATTAGACTAAATTTCAATAATGCAAATTCACTTTAAAGTGGTAAAATTCAAGGACTCTAAACGATAAAACTAATAAAATACACGCTCTGGGATCTATAGAACAATAAGCCTTTTATGTTTTCATAACCTTTATTGATTGTAAAGCAGTTTTCAAAACTTAAATTATGACATGAATACACAATCTATGAATATTAATGAGGCAGTGGAAGCATCAGATATACTGCTCTACTCCTTTTTGCTAGCTGAAATGAATAGGACACCCTGATGGTCTATAAGGTCACTCCCAGCTTTGCTCTTCATAACCTTACTATAGTTAATTGTAAAACCTTCACTAACTAAAACGTTCTTGACAAAATCCTCATTATATTTGACAACATGAAACTTCTCTTTGTGAATTGTAAAATAAGTTGTATCTGTAACCCCAAGTAAAATGAGGTGTCCTCCAGGTTTAAGCAACTTTGTGAACTTCCGCAGATATTTAATATATTCATCTTTGTCTTTGCATATCACATCCAGGATCCAAGCACTAATGATACAATCTCCTGGTGGTAAATTTATCGGCTCTGTTATATTCTCTTTCTCTAGGTCACATTTTACAACATGTTGCAGCGCTGATCTCACTTTTCTTTCTTTGTCTTGCGAGTGATCACTGAAAAAAATTGGAAAAATTATGAAAGTTACTGGGGGTCATTTTTCTTCCTGTTTTTTTCTGGCTTTATTGAGACATTTTTTGGGGCATTGCAATTTTTGTGCCTTTTTCGGGACATTTTGAAATGTTCGACAGACATTTGTTTTTCATCAGTAAGACATATTTATCTTCTATTCTTTTCAAATAGTCTAAAATTTGCAACATTTTTTGGGACAAAAAAACTCCACACTAAACCATAGTTAAGGAAAACTTGGAAAATGGAAGGAAGTTATTTGCAACATTTGTGCTACATTTTGCAACATTGGTAACAAATGTCTCAAAAAGAGATCTTAAAAAAAATTCCCTATTTTACAGAAAGGAAAAGGTGAGATTGATAAATTACCAAAGAAGCTGATGGAAAAACGACAGGTAAAAACTAGCCAAAACAGATAGAGATAAGATAATTAACCTCAAACGACTTACAATTGTTAGCAAACTATTGATCTTTTATATTGCCCTATGGATTATTGGTTTCAAGTCCTGATGGAAGTAATGAAATTCTATTAAAGCTGGTGCGGCAAGGTTTATCTAACAGAACCATAATTATATAGGGCTCTAATGATAAGGAGACTGGAGAGCAGAAAAGTAATTTTTTTTTACCAAATTCTAAAATATACAAGATTAGCATTAAAATAGAATTTATGATTTTCTTCCCTGATCCCATAAACCATAGCTTTTTTATTTTTCGGCTCTGTTTTTACGGCTTATACTGTACGTTCCAAATTACATATTCCCTTTAGTCTTTGGGTCAGTTCAATCTTGGAAATACCAAATTTAAAAGTAATTTAAAAAAAGGCTTTTTTTGTGTGTTCTAATGTGGAAATAAAGACATGAAGTACATAGTACAACCGCGAAACGCGTTATTCTTAATTCCTTTTTAGATATATATTTTTATTCTGATTGAATTTTCTATAAAAATAAAAAAAATATATAACACCAATGCGACCATGCCAGCGCCATTTTTTAGCGTTCTTCACCGGAGAAATAATTACCATATAGAGATGAGCGAACATACTCGTCCGAGCTTGATGCTAGTTCGAGCATTAGCTTACTCGAAACTGCTCGTTGCTCGGACGAATACTTCGCCCACTCGAGAAAATGGCATCTCCCGCCGTTGTGATTTTTGGCGGCCAGAAACAGAGCCAATCACAAGCCAGGAAACTCTGCACTCCACCCAGCATGACGTGGTACCCTTACACGTCGATAGCAGTGGTTGGCTGGCCTGATCAGGTGACCCTGGAATAGACTAGTCCCTGCCCGCGCTGCTCGGATCATTCTCTGTCTGGATGCCGCTAGGGAGAGAGCTGCTGCTGGTCAGGGAAAGCGTTATGGTGTTCTATTGGAATAGTGTTAGGCAGGAGTGATTCTACAAGAACCCAACAGCCCTTCTTAGGGCTACAATAACGTTTTATTTTACTTTTTTTAGGTTTGCCTATGGCTGGGCTTGCTGCCATTAGTAGTGCAGCTAGTACCATATTGTGAGTAATTTGCAGGGAGACTTGCTACCGTTGTGTTTAGCTCTTAGTGACACACATATCCACCTTAAACACCGAAGTGGGACAATTTATTAGGGGTTTGATTAGAATTAGGCAGAGTCTGCTGATTTATTTTTTTTTACCTTTATTTCTTTTTATAGCTCAAAGTCATCTTGCAAAAAAAATTTGCTTTCAGTGTAGGCTAGAAAATAGCCATAGGAGAACCCCAACGGCTTACTTAGACCTACAATAGTTATATTTTCCTTTTTTTTGTTTGCTTGTGGCTGGGCTTGCTGGGATTAGTAGTGCAGCTAGTACCATATTGTGAGGAATTTGCAGGGAGACTTGCGACCGTTGTGTTTAGCTCTTAGTGACACGCATATCCACCTCAAACACCGAAGTGGGACAATTTATTAGGGGTTTGATATGAATTAGGCAGAGTCTGCTGATTTATTTTTTTGTACCTTTATTTCTTTTTATAGCTCAAAGTCATCTTGCAAAGCAGTGTGCTTTCAGTGTAGGCTAGAAAATAGCCATAGGAGAACCCCCAATGGCTTACTTAGGCCTACAATAGCGCTATATTTTACTTTTTTTTGTTTGCTTGTGGCTGGGCTTGCTGGCATTAGTAGTGCAGCTAGTACCATATTGTGAGGAATTTGCAGGGAGACTTGCGACCGTTGTGTTTAGCTCTTAGTGACACGCATATCCACCTCAAACTCCGAAGTGGGACAATTTATTAGGGGTTTGATTAGAATTAGGCTGCTGTTTTATTTTTTTTACCTTTATTTCTTTTTATAACTCAAAGTCATCAGGCACAGCACAAAATCCAGTTGTGTGCCGTCAGTGTAGGTTAGAAACTAGCCATAGCAATCGGATAGCATCGTTTTGTTTAAAAATAAATAAATAAAAAAAATAAACACAAAAAAAAAAATGTAAAATTACACTTTAATTTGGAAAATGTTTAACCCGAGGGCTAGGGGTAGAGGACGAGGGCTTGGACGTGGGCGTCCAACTGCTGCAGGGGTCAGAGGCCGTGGTCCTGGGCGGGGTGAGACACCACCTGCTGATGAGGGAGCAGGGGAACGCCGCAGAGCTACACCCCCTAGGTTCATCATGTCTCAAGTTACTGAGACTCATAGTAGAGCACTGTTAAGGCCAGAACAGTGCGAAGAGGTGAAGTCGTGGATTGCGGACAATGCTTCTAGCCATTTGTCCACCAGTCAGTCTCCCACGCAGTCCACCCATGTCACCGAAATCAGCACTCCTCCAGCTCCTCCACCTCAGCCTCCTTCCCCCCAGTCTGCCCCCTCCCAGCAAAATTTGGCATTTGAACCGGCATACTCTGAGGAACTGTTTTCTGGACCCTTCCCACAGTCACAAACTACTTGTCCGGTTGCTGCTGAGCTATTTTCCGATGCCCAGGTTTTCCACCGGTCGCAGTCTGTTGGTGATGATGACATTATTGACGTAGTGGAAGAAGTGTGTAAAGAGGTGTCGGACGATGAGGAGAAACGGTTGTCAGACAGTGGTGAAGTTGTTGTCAGGGCAGGAAGTCCGAGGGGGGAGCAGACTGTGGGATCGGAGCATGATGAGGTGACAGACCCAAGCTGGGTTGATAGGCCGGGTGAACACAGTGCTTCTGAGACGGAGGCGAGTCCTATAGCAGAACAGGTTGGAAGAGGCAGTGGTGGGGCCAGACGGAGAGGCGGGGCCAGACATGGTGCATCAGCGCCAAATGTTTCCCGTAGTCAAGCTCCCGAGGCGAGGGCTAGATTTTCAGAAGTCTGGAGGTTCTTTAAAGAAACACCGGATGACCGACGGACTGTGGTGTGCAACCTGTGCCAAACCAGGATCAGCAGGGGTTCCACAACTACTAGCTTAACTACCACCAGTATGGGCAGGCATATGAATGCTAAACACCCCACTCAATGGCACCAAGCCCATTCACCTCCGGCCGGGCACACCACTGCTCCTTCCCCTGTGTCATCTGCTAGTCAGCCCCCTGCCCAGGACCCCGGCCCAAACACCTCCCACGCGAAAAACCCCATCTTCGCCTCCACGATCCTCCACAGCATCCACCAGCGTTCAGCTCTCCATACCCCAGACGCTGGAGCACAAAAGGAACCCACCCACACGCCCAAGCCCTCAACGTCCACATCTCCAAGTTGCTTAGCCTGGAGATGCTGCCCTATAGGCTGGTAGAGACCGAGGCCTTTCGAAACCTCATGGCGGCGGCCGCCCCTTGGTATTCGGTCCCCAGCCGCCACTACATTTCCCGATGTGTCGTCCCAGCCCTGCACAAGCACGTGTCAGAGAACATCATCCGTGCCCTGACCAACGCCGTTTCTGACAAGGTCCACCTGACCACGGACACGTGGATGAGTACTGCCGGGCAGGGCCACTACATATCGCAAAAGGAAGTATAGCGCAACCCACCCACACGCCCAAGCCCTCAACGTCCACATCTCCAAGTTGCTTAGCCTGGAGGTGCTGCCCTATAGGCTGGTAGAGACCGAGGCCATCAGTCGGTAGCTCTAGGCACAGCAGCAGTGCCGTCGCTAAGCGACAGCAGGCGGTGCTCAAACTGCTGAGCCTAGGCGACAAAAGGCACACCGCCCAAGAGCTATTACAGGGCATCACGGCGCAGACCGATCTGTGGCTGGCACCGCTGAACCTGAAGCCAGGCATGGTTGTGTGTGACAATGGCCGTAACCTGTGTGTGACATGCCTGGCCCATGTGTTAAATCTCATAGTTCAGCGTTTCCTCAAGACATACCCCAATCTGTCTGATTTGCTCACGAAGGTGCGCCGCATCTGTGCGCATGTCAGGAAGTCCAGCACAGATGCTGCCACTCTCAGGGCAGCGCAGCGCTGCCTCCAACTGCCCGCTCACCGACTGTTGTGCGACGTGCCCACGAGGTGGAATTCAACATTAACCATGTTATCCAGAGTTTACCAGCAGCGCAGAGCGATTGTAGACCGCCAGATGTCAACTTCCACCAGAACTGGTAGTCAGGTCAGTCAGCTTCCTCAAGTCTACAATGAGGAGTGGACTTGGATGTCTGATATCTGTCAGGTGCTGAGTAACTTTGAGGAGTCAACACAGATGGTCAGTGGCGATGCCGCCATCATCAGCCACACCATCCCGCTGCTTGGCCTGTTGAAAAACTCCCTGGTCAGCATGAAGTCAGAAGCTTTGCGCTCGTCACAAGAGACGGGGGAAGAAGATTCCCTTGTTGATAGCCAAAGCACCCTTAGGTCTGTTTCTCAGCGCATATCGGAGGAGGTGGAGGAGGATGAGGAGGAAGAGGAGGAGAATGTTGGCGAAACAGAAGAGGGGACCATTGTTCAGTCCTTCACTGTTCAGCGTGTATGGGCAGAAGAAGAGGAGTTGGAGGAGTTGGAGGAGGAGGAAATGGGCAGTCAGGCCAGTGAGGGGAGTGAATTCTTGCGCGTTGGGCACATATGGCAGATTTCATGCTAGGCTGCCTATCCCGTGACCCTCGCGTTCAAAGAATTTATTCCAGCACCGATTACTGGGTATTCACTCTCCTGGACCCACGGTACAAGCAAAATCTTTCCACTCTCATCCCTGGAGAGGAAAGGAGTGTGAGAATGCATGAATACCAGCAGGCCCTGGTGCACAAGCTGAAACAGTATTTCCCTTCTGACAGCGCTAGCGGCAGAGGGCGTACTTCTGCGGCACAAGTAGCGAGGGAGAGTAGGCGAGCAGGCAGCTTTTCCAGCACTGGCAGTTGTACGCTTTACAAGGCCTTTGCCAGTTTATGTCACCCCAGCAAGACACTGTCACCTGTCCCCAATCTCGGCAGAGTAGGGCTGATCTTTACAGAAAGATGTTGAGGGAGTACGTAGCTGACCATACCATCGTCCTAAATGATCACACAGCTCCCTACAACTACTGGGTTTCAAAGCTGGACATGTGGCACGAACTGGCGCTGTACGCCTTGGAGGTTCTTGCCTGCCCTGCCGCTAGCGTGTTGTCCGAGCGGGTTTCCAGTGCAGCTGGTGGCATCATCACCGATAAGCGTACACGCCTGTCGACTGACAGCGCTGACAGGCTGACGCTTATCAAGATGAATAAAGCCTGGATTTCTCAGGATTTTCATTCTCCACCAGGTGAAAGAAGCTCAACCTGAACAATGTATGCACTCCTCCTCCTCATTGTCCTCTTTCTCCTCCTCTTTGTACACTAAAGCATAGGAAACTGGCTTTTTTTTGCCAGGGCCAACTGGCTCTAGCTATAGTACTCTATGTATTTAATTTTTCTGGAGGGCCACCTACCCGGTCCTCTGTTTTAATCAATTTTTGGGAGTGCCACATACAGGCACTCAATCTATTTAATTTTTCTGGAACACCACCTACCTGCTCCTCTGGTTTGAAAACTTTTTTGGACTGCCACATACAGGCACTCAATTTATTTAATTTTTCTGGAGGACCACCTACCTGCTCCTCGGCTTTGAAAACTTTTTTGGACTGCCACATACAGGCACTATCCAAATTAAATTGTCTCCATAGCAGCCTCCACATGTCGTCTTTTTAGCTGGCTCCACACGTTGTCTCCATTGCTACCTCCACACGTCATCGCCATAGCTGCCTCCAAAAGTCGTCCATATAGCTGCCTCCATACATGGTCTCCTTATCAAACGAGCTGTGTCAGGCAGAATTTTGGGTTGTTTTCATGGCTTCCACATCAAACTTGTTAACTTTGTTGCCACCCTGCTGTGTAATCCACAAAATATACTGGCAAACTTTTATCATTTACCGATATTATTTCAGCGCTTCTTGCGCATCTGTTTACATTCCCCTCACCCGCCATATCCCAAACTTATAAGAACGCTACTACACTTGATCTTATACAAAAGGTTCTTAGAAGTGCTGTTTGGGGAGTAGCCGAGAGACAGGGGCTTGGATAGGCGAAAGCTCGCCTGGCAGCGGAGCGCCAGCTCCATCCCAAGATCCAACTAACATAGTTTTAACTGCAGCACCTTTAATCTACTACTAGTTCACTGCCTCCATACATCGTCCCCTTATCAAACGAGCTGTGTCAGGCAGAATTTTGGGTTGTTTTCATGGCTTCCACATCAAACTTGTTAACTTTGTTGCCACCCTGCTGTGTAATCCACAAAATATACTGGCAAACTTTTATCATTTACCGATATTATTTCAGCGCTTCTTGCGCATCTGTTTACATTCCCGTCAACCGCCATATCCCAAACTTATAAGAACGCTACTACACTTGATCTTATACAAAAGGTTCTTAGAAGTGCTGTTTGGGGAATAGCCGAGAGACAGGGGCTTGGATAGGCGAAAGCTCGCCTGGCAGCGGAGCGCCAGCTCCATCCCAAGATCCAACTAACATAGTTTTAACTGCAGCACCTTTAATCTAGTACTAGTTCACTGCCTCCATACATCGTCCCCTTATCAAACGAGCTGTGTCAGGCAGAATTTTCAGGTGTTTCACCAGATACATAGTGGAACTCGGCCCATCTGTCGCCGCCATGCTGGAGACCTGAAGTTGCAATCATAGCAGCGCAATATGGATGCCCCATACTGTCGCTCTTAATCATGGAACCATTTCCGTAAAAACAATTAAAAATAGAACCACTATGCTATTCCATTATTCCTAGGTGAAATATTCAAACGACCCGGCCTGCTTTGAAAATTATCATTTTGTCAAAGTAAACGCTTCTGGCCCCCAGGCCCATTTTGGCTGGGGAGGAGCCGAGAGACAGGGGCTTGGACAGGCGAAAGCTCATCTGGCAGTGGATCGCTAGCTCCATCCCAAGATTCGGCAGCCTCAGAGGCATCCATGCATGCTGCCCCTGCTGTTTCCTGTCCATTTTGCCTCCACGATCCTCCACAGCGTCCACCAATGTCTCATTTAAACTCTCTATACCCCAGACGCTGGAGCACGAGAGGATATGCAGCACATCATCCCCTTATCAAACGAGCTGTGTCAGGCAGAATTTTCAGGTGTTTCACCAGATACATAGTGGAACTCGGTCTATCTGTCGCCGCCATGCTGGAGACCTGAAGTTGCAATCATAGCAGCACAATATGAATGCCCCATACTGTCGTTCTTAATCATGGAAGTCGTCTCCATGGCTGCCTCCACATGTCGTCCCCTTATCAAAAGAGCTGTGTCAGGCTCATTTTTCGGGTGTTTCACCAGATACGTTATGGAACTTGGTCACTATGTCGCCACCATGCTGTGTTATCGACTAAAAATACCGTCAACCTTTTGTTCACATAGAAAATCATTTCACCTCCTTTGGTGAAACCTGAGTCTATTAAGGATATGTCACCATGACACTCTCTAGCCTGCCACTGCTGCCGCTGCCTCTGCATGCCATCCCCTATAGTGTCAGGGTCAATTATTGCATGTTTTAGATGCTATCTAGCCTCATTCGGTCACTCTGTCATGGCCATGCTGTTGCCCATAATTTTTGCATAATGATGCGATTAAGCAGCCTCAGAGGCATCCATGCATGCTGCCCCTGCTGTTTCCTGTCCATTTCCGTGGTGTTTCCATCCTTTTCTGAGGTTCCCAGGTGTTTGGCCAAGCTTCCCTGTGCAGAGCCTTGGTCCCCTTGAAAAATGCTCGAGTCTCCCATTGACTTCAATGGGGCTCGTTATTAGAAAAGAGCACTCGGGCATCGGGAAAAGTTCGTCTCGAATAACGAGTACCCGAGCATTTTAGTGCTCGCTCATCTCTAATACCATACATTGGGTGTTCGAAGACGTACTTTCTATACACTGGTGCCGAAAACTGTACAAAATATTCCTTGTGTTGTCTGACCAGGGATTTGTATAAACTATACAAAACTATGTCCTTATCATAAGAATCTATTCCACTCTTGATACATCTTTTAAAAAAAATCACTAAAATTTATTTTACTATCAACCAATACTCACAAATATTTTTCTCCATCAGTTTTACCAAGAAATGTATCATTTAACACATAATTATAATTTTAGTTTCCTCAACCCAATTGCATAGACTTACATTTGTCTACATTAAACCTCATCTGCCATTTGTCAGCCCAATCCTCCAGTTTTCACAAATCCCTGTTATACTTACTATCGTCCTCTGTATTAATTATTTTACAGACTTTATCTTCTGAAAATACTGAAACTCTACATTCAAAACTCTCTATAAGGTCATTAATAAAAATATTAATTTGTGGCCCCAATAGTGATCCCTGTGGCTCCCCAATGGTAACCTCAACCCAATATGGCTATATGCCATTAATGATGACCTTCTGTTTTCTATCATTGGCAATCCAATTGCTTACCCAAATAAAGAAATTATCCTCCCAGCATTCTTGTTTTATGTAACAAGCTTTTCTGTGGCTCTGTATAAAATGTCTTGGAAAAGTCCAGATACACAACACCCACCCCCTCCCCCAGGTTCAATCTGGAACTTACCTCCTTGTAGAAGCTGATCAAAATCGTCTGACAGGAATGATCCCTCATAAATCCATGCTGATACTGGGTTATAAGGTTATATACAGTGAGATACTCCAGGATAGCATCTCTAATAAACCCCTCAAATATTTTCCCCAGCAACCGATGTTAGACTCACAGGTCTATAGTTTCCAGAATCTCTTTTTGACCATATTTTAAATATTGAAACCCTATTTGCTTTGTGCCAGTCCTGTAGAACATAACCTGGTCTATCTGAGCCCATGGATTTGTCTATTTTAGTGGTGAGGAGGTGGTTAAGCAGCTGACAATTAATGGCAGATTTACGCTATTCCTTATCATGTTATTTCTCAATGGACTTTCCTGAGTAAAGACAGTTGAGAAGGAGAAATTCAATAGATTTGCCCTTTCCTCAACCCCCTCCAACATGACCCAAGTTATTCCTCAGAGGGCCCACATTATCCATTTTTAGTTTACTTATATATTTGTAAAAAATGATTGGAGGAGCAGTAATGAACTGCATCTCCCTCCACCCTATGGTCTCCGGGTTTTTGACCTCAGAAGACCCAGCCCTACTCCCACTGCTAGCGTGGGAGCAGTAGAAAATTGCAGCGACATCTAAAGACATTGCTGCAGACTCGGGACCTGCGCCCATTGACCGTACTCTGCACCCAAACTCTGTAATATAGTGGACAGCAGTCCTATACAGAGGTGGATCAGCTTATGGCCACTACAGATACACCCTCAATGATACAATAATTGTAATAGTAATAATAGTAATAATATTAATAGTATGTCAGGTGTTCCTTAGATTGTCTTAATTTTTTTGGAATAGTAACTACAATCATATCAAAAGATTATATTATCTAATATTTGGATAAACAATTTACCTTTTTCCTTCTACATCTGCATGAAGTTTTGAAGCATATCCCCAGTGAAATGCTCCTGTACGTGTGTCCACCCATCTCTTCAGCTCTAGGATGCATCTTTCTCTCACCTTCAGTACAATGATGTGGTTAAAGAAATCACAGGCTGAGTACAGATGATGAATGATGGAACCGATGCTGATGTCAATCAAGATATCTCCTTTAATATGACCTGTCAAATTAAATTTCCATATGCTTTAATACTAATGTGTTAAATTATCATAGATGTAAAGATAGGTAAACAGTATATATATATATTCTTCAACAAAAAAAATGAGTTTACCAAAACTTAACCCCTTCGGGACTCAGCCTATTTTGGCCCATTTTTCACATCTGCCCTGTGTCACTATAAGTGGTTATAGCTTTGGAACACTGTGAAATTTTGGAAAATTCTTTATTTTCAAAGTTCTTTATTTTCAAAGTTCTAAATTCTCTGCTATTAATGCAGAAAGTCCAAATAAATTCACAACATTTCCTAAATGTCTGCTTTATGTTTGCATGGTTTTATAAGATTGACTGTGAGAGGCCTAAATAATAGCTAGACTCGTAAATTACCCCATTATGGAAACTACATCCCTCAACTTATGAAAAAGCTTTTTTAAGAAGTTTGTTAACCCTTTAGGTGTTTTATAGGGGTTAAAACAAAATGCTGGTGTGGTCTACAAATTGTAATATTTTTAACAATACATTCATTTTGGGTGGAAAATTAAACATTTGCAATGGATTAAATGAAAAAAAAGCTCCACAAAGTTTGATACCCAATTTCTCCAGAGTGTATGGCACGACCGGGCATAGAATGGAAGGCACCGTCCATAGCACATTTGCATTGTCAAATTGTACAGGCTATAGTTTTCCTTTTTTCCTTTTTTTAATGTGGACCTAAAGGGGCTTATTTTTTTGCCACATGAGATGCACTTTTCTGGTACATAATTTTGGGGTATCTATAGCTAATTGGTGAGATTTTATTAACTCTTTGTTGGTGGAGGAAATGAAGATCATCAATTTTTAGGAAGATTTTTTTTGTTGTTTTTTTTGGGCCATTTACCATACCATAAAAGTAGCATATTATTTTCATTCTATGGGTAACCATGATTATGAAAATAGCCCATTTATATTAAGAGCCTGATTAAGAGATTATTTTTTTGTGAGAAGTGTTTTTATTTTAAGTGGTCTTATTTTAGAGTGTGTAACTTTTTTATCACTTTTTAGAGCATTTTTTAAAGGATATTAATTAAAAATTATCTTTTGTTGGAGCATTTTTTGGAGATGTTTTTTTTACAGAGTTCACTTATGAACTCCGCAAACTCCATAAACTGCGGGTTTAATAATGATTTTCTTTTATTATGAAGATTGTCACGGACGCAGCTATACCATATATGTGGGGGTTTTGTGTATTTTATTAAATTTTACTAAATAAAAACTAATTTGGAGAAAATCTTGTTCGTTTTAGCATCACCATCTTTTCATTTGCATAACTTTTTTATTTTTTGGCTGACAAATCTGGTTAGGGGCTTATTTTTTTTAAGAAGAGTTGTTCTTTTTAGCGGTTTTATTTTATCCCTTTTTAAAGGTATTAATTAAAAAATATCTTTAAACTGAAGGTTTGTTGTGTTTTTTTCCCCCAGTGTTTACCATGCAGGTCCAGTAACAATTCTGTTTTATTATACAGATTGTTATGGACGTGGAAATGCCAAATATGTGGAGTTTTTTGTGTGCTTATGTTTTTTTATACTTTAATTAAGTGTTTTATGGGAAAGTGACATTTTAGGAACTTATATTTTATGTTTGTTTTTTTTTTTATTCTAATGTTTAAACTTTACTGTTTTTAACTTTTTTTACTTCTACAAACTTGAACTTGAAGTTTGAAGCTCTGGTTGCTGGTTCAAGTCCAATACACTGCTCTACAATACTAATTCATTGTAGACCAGTGTAAACTGTCTGAGCATGCAGATGCATGCGCAGACAGTTTACGGTCAGACCAGGAAGGGGTCTGACTGCAGAAGAGATCAGGCAGCCCGAGGCACTTGACAGACCTCGAGCTGACCAGAAGAGGATCTGATCCCCCAGTAAGAGGCACTGGGGATCCGATTCATAGGACAAAGACCCTTATCATGCTTGACCACAGCGTGTAAGGGATTAACAAATGGGTGTTAGATATACAGCTGACAGCCACTGCTTTGGGTGCTGGCTCCGTTCGTGAGGCAGTGCCAGAAGTGGGACGTTATAGAACGTCCCGTGCAAGAAGTATCTTCCTGCAGGGACGTACTATAACATCTAGGTGCACGTAGGGGTTAATGTTAAGAAAGACATAACAAAAAAATGTTCCATGTGAGTTGAATTGTTTCCATTGCAGAATCCAGATTGGAAATGTTCCTATACAATAACATAACAAAGTGACCCCCTGCTGGGACCCACCTGCAGTCACCTAAAATCTGTTGGAATCGCTAGCTTTAAAGTGGTTGTCCACTTTTAGCAAATAATTGATATGATTTATGTAAGGAAAGTTTTTCAATTTTCGAATATACTTTCTGTATCAATTCCTTACAGTTTTATAGATCTCTGCTTGCTGTCCTTTACTGGAAGTAAACATAAAAGCTTACTATAGCAGAACAGCAAGCAGAGATCTAAAAAACTGTAAGGAATTGCTACAAAAAGTGTTTTAGAAAATTTTATAATTTCTCATTACACAAACCGTATTAATTATTTTCTGAAAGTGGAAAACCCCTTTATGTATTCAGTTTACCTATAGTGCTAACATAGAGTAAACTAAGTTTAATTTAGTGTCTTTTCAAATCAAGCATGGAAGCACAGAAAACCCAACTGAGGGTGATTAACATAGAGAGCAAATTATATTATTGTAGACATTGGCCCACATTTATAAAAACTAGAGCAGTTTGTACTATGTGGAGTGTGTAGTGTGTAGGGTGCGCCAGATTCATCATAACTGGAGACCACTTTTCATTAATCTGGTACACCCTGCACTGCTAGGGAAGTGTGCACCATTTCGGTGCACTTTGTTAATGCTGAAGTATGGTGGCATAGATACAATTTGGTGCATGTCAGACGCAATTGAGGTGTACAGTCCGACTAAGCACTAACACACTCCTTTAGGTGCACATTTATCTGACTCAGTGCAACTGCGACATAAAACTGGCACAGACACTTGTGCAATATGTGCAAGCAGTGTGCATGTTCATTCTAGAACAAAATCAGAAAACTAGTGCAAACGCTTTATCCCCTGTGTTATCAGGCCTTAAAATGCTTAAATGACCAGACAATTTTTCCTACTTATTGATTTAAGGGCCATAACTTGCTTTCTTTGTGCGATGCCATAAAAAAATTGCTGCATTTTTTTCATGACACATAAGGATAGTTTAAAATAAAAAAGTTAAGGGAGCTTTTTTTCCATTTTCAGGATTTTTATGGGTTAACGTCACAAAGCATTGGACAAAAAATAATATTCTTTGTAATGTTAAGTATTTAAAATTAACTCAAAATGACCATTGTAAATTAATTCCCTAATCTGTGATGGTCGTTTTGATTGCAATTGGATTGAACTGGCTGAAGGATCATATTCAGAGAGTTGTGGTCAATTATTCCTACTCGGAATGGTCACCAGTTATTGCAGCTGACACCAAACTTTGTAGTGTAATACAGTCTATGGAGGATGTTCATAGGCTGCAGGTTGGCTTGGACAAACTGAGTATTAGGTCATCCACTTGGCAAATGAGGTTCAATGTGGATAAATGTAAGGTTATGCATCTGGAGGCTAAAAATCCACATGCAATTGTAATTGGGGGAGTAAATCTGGAAAAATCCCTTGGGATTGGGATAGGGATGTAATATTACCACTGTACAAGGCATTGGTTCGACCTCACCTGGAATATGCTGTCCAGTTCTGGGCACCAGTCTCAGTTATTAGGAAACAACTAGATTTATTTTTTTTCGAAAAGAGATGACTAAAAGGGCAGGGCCAGCTCTAGGTTTCAGTAAGCCCTTGGACGACCAAGCCTCAGTGGGCCCATTTTCAATAGACTTGCATAGCAGCATGGATTTATTATATACAGCCTCCTCATCCCCATGGATTAATTATATGCACCGCCTCATAAATTAACAGTATTCAGCCCTCTTACCCGCCATGGATTAATTATATACACTCCGGGCCTCCATCACCACCCATAAATTATTATATGCAGCCCCCTTCCCCACATGGATTATATGCAGTCCCCTCCTCAACCCTCATACATTATATGCAACCCCCTCTTCACCTCCATTCATTATATGCAGCCCATCCTGACCCTCATTCATTATATGCAGCAACTCCTGACCCCCATTCGTTATATGCAGCCCTTCCTCGCTCCCATTTATTATATGCAGTTCCCTTCTCACCCCCATTCATTATATGCAGCCCCCTCCTCACCCCCATTCATTATATGCAGCCCTTCTTGACCCCCATTCATTATATGCAGTCTCTCCTCCTCACACCCCATGGACTAGTAAATGTGACAACTAAAAAAAAGTAATAGTCATTTCTGTCCTCTGCCGTCTATCTCATCCTGCCTGCAGATGCACACTGCAGAGGCACAGGCCAGCATCCTGCCATCCACGGAACGCTGCTTTATAGGGCCAGCAACCGGCATGGTAAGGCTGCTGGGAACGGACATATGGCCACGGCAGCTGTGGGCTCCGGCACTTGCCTGGTGCTGGTTCCAGCCCTGTAAGAGGGGACATGATTAATTCAGATAAATATATGAAAGGTCCATACAAAAATTATGGTGAAAAGTTGCCCAGGTTAAATCAAATCAAAAGACAAGGGGGCACTGTCTCCGTCTGGAGAAAACAAGTTTTAATCACCATAAGGGATAGGGCTTTTTTACTATGAGAGCTGTTGGTCTGTGGAATAGCCTGCCTCAGGCGCTGGTCACAATAGGGGCAGCAGAGAGCTTCAAGAAGGGTCTAGATGCCTTTTTACACCTGGGAGCAGAAGAAAACTGCAGCAATGTCTAAAAACAGTGGGCGGTGGGGATTGAGTTAATAAATCTTGGCCATTATTGTTCTAAATACATTTTTGAGAAACAAAATACTTGTATATCAACAAGTCAAGAGATATATTTTGGTTTCTGGAATGTCATTGAAAAGCAATAATAAAAACATAATGCAAAATCTGAGGAAGCCCCTCAACCATCATGTGTCATTTATAGTAGGGCTCTCCTCATATGGGGAAAAATTGCATATTGGGGCACTTAAGGCTTCAGAGCCCATGTGCACCCATAACCACTGCAAGTAATAACCCTGCTTCCAAAATCACTTGGGAAACCTATGATGCCTGAAATCTTTACTAACATTATTACCAAGATGCTCCATCATTCTACATTATTTTCTCAATCTCTTATACATTTACTCCCTTTTTGGTAACGCACATGGAAACTGCTTGATGAGTGCAATGCACTTTTGATGTTTCTCCATAGACTTGTATATACAAGAGACTGGAAAAAACTCACTATAGCTGTAGTAGAGCTATAAAAGCTTTTATATAAGCCTATAGCTTTTCACACATTACTTGCAAAATACATGTCTGACAAAATCTATGAATACCATGGGGCAGTGCAAGTGCAAGTCAGAAACATTCAAAATACTCATGTGAAAAATGTTTGTGTGAAAGGGGCTTAGAGTGCGCTCATACATTCAGTTTTTCAGATGCAGTTTTTGATGTCCAAACCAGTAGTGGAGTGAAAACAGAGGAGCAACAGCTTCTTATAATGATAAATCTGTCAAATAATGAATAAATCTGTAAAAGTTAAAGTGTGAACACACCCTAAAGAAAAGTCTTGATCAATTCAACTCACTATCAGCTTGTATCTCTGCTGCATAACAAGCCACTTGTGTCCAAGGATGCAACAGGATCACCTGCTGGACAGCAGTGTAAACAAATGCTTGCAAAGCGTAATTGGGTCATTTACAATGTCCATATTATAGTGGATACTATTGATGAAAGAATGAAAATTTCTCTATAATAAAAGTATGAAAAATTAAATAATTCAATAGAGAAAAATATATACCTGATTTGAAGGTTTGCATAAGATTTTCAATTGGAAATCTCAAGAAGTCCTCTTCAAATACCATTTCAGGATTATCAGGATTAAGGTAAGTCTCAAGATGTTGTCTGGAATCAAAGCCATGGACATGATAGCGCTTACGTAGAGTGGAGTCCATTGTGTGATCTTGTATGTCAGATTGATTGATTTCTTCTACACTGCTGCTCAAGGTTTTTGTATTATTTCCAGAAATGAATATGCAATTTGTATCGGGAATCACCTGTCAAATCCTGAGGTATAATTTTCATTAAGTTAAGGATGAGAATTTCATAAAGCCAGTCATGGGAATCATCAGGCATATACTATAATAAAGCAAGAGACATTTACTAAACAAACTTGTCTTCCTGTCAGTTTGAAATGACAAAGTGCATTTCAAAACAAGTGCAGTATAAATTATAATGTTATATATTATGTGGTTAAGGATTTTTTTTAACTTTCTTTGTTTTTATAGCTTTCACTTCCAAATGTCATATTCCCATTATTTCCTGGCTCGGGGAAATCAGATACCACATTTGTATTCCTTCAATACCTTAAAAATGGAAATCTTTGAAAAAGCTTTTTTTGCTGCTTCACAATATTCTTTTGCCCATAACGGTTTCATTGTAATTTTTTCTTGGACCAGCTGTTGTTTTCATTGATATGATTTTGGATACTATGCAACTTATTCATCGCTTTTCATTAAGAATGTGTAAGTGTGCTAAGCAGCAATTAGGACATAGTTACATAGTTAATATGGAGGTCCCTACCCACGATCTGTACCAGCAGCAATTGCCGGTATTAGTATTGGGTATCTACTGTATAATACAGCACTGTCCCCCGAAATGTGGAGTGTGCTGAGCCTATAAACCCTCTCAGTACAGCTTTAATGCCTCTGTGTTGTTCCATCATTTTTAGTGTAGTTAAAGGGGTTGTCCACTTTCAGCAAATATTTGATATGGTTTGTGTAAGTAAAAGTTATTGAAGTGTCCAATATATTTTCTGCATCAATTCTTCATGGTTTTCTGGATCTCTGCTGCTGTCCTGCTATAGAAAGCTTCTATGTTTTCTTCCAGTGGACAGAAATCTGACCATGGTCATGTGATGGACATGCAGGTGCATGTTATTATCACAGAGAGTAATAGGGATTGTGTCATTAATAACTGCCTGTGCACCTGCATGTCCATCATATGACCATGGAAAGATTTCTGTCCACTGGAAGAAAACATAGAAGCTGAACTAAATTGAAAAAATTATGTTCTGTCTGTTTTACCACTGACTTATCCACCATCTCCACTTGTTTTGCAGAGTGAATTGGAATTTAAAGTGTAGAAGATTCTGGATTCCTGTAGGGTCAAGAATTAATTCTAGTATCTGGTCCATTGGAAGGGACATTGCCTTGGGAAGCAGATAAGTGCCTGTGGCAAGAACCTTCATACTCCATGCCTCCTCAGGTTATACCATCCTTACACTCATGGCCAAAAGTTTTGAGAATTATACAAATGTAAATTTTTACAAAGTCTACTGCATCAGGTTTTATAATGGTCATTTGCATATACTCCAGAATGTTATAAAGAGTGATCAACTAAACAGCAATTAATTGCAAATTCAATATTTGCCTAGAAAATGAACTTTTTCCCCCCGTAACACATTTCAATTTCATTGCAGTCCTGCCTTAAAAGGAGCAGCCAACATCATTTCTTTGATTGCTCCATTAACACAGGTGTGGGTGTTGATGAGGACAGGGCTGGAGATCAATCTGTCATGATTAAGTAAGAATCACACCACTGGACACTTTAAAAGGAGGCTGGTCTTGGCATCATTGTTTCCCTTCTGTTAACCATGGTTATCTCTAAAGAAACACGTGCAGTCATCATTGCACTGCACAAAACTGGCCTAACAGGGAAGAGTATAGCAGCTAGAAAGATTGCACCTCAGTGAACAATCTATCGCATCATCATGAAATTCAAGGAGAGAAGTTCCCTTGTTGTCAAAAAGGCTCCTGGGCGCCCAAGAAGGACCTGCAAGCGGCAGGACTGTCTCTTAAAAGTGTTTCAGCTGCGGGATCGGGCTACCAGCAGTGTAGCGCTTGCTCAGGAATGGCAGCAGGCAGGTGTGGGTGCATCTGCATGCACTGTGAAAAATGTTTGTATGAAACGGGCTTAGGGTGCATTCATAAGCTCAGTTTTTCAGATGCAGTTTTTGATGTCCAAACCAGCAACAGCTTCCTATAATGATAAATCTGTGAAATAATGAATAAATCTGTAAAACTTAAAGTGTGAACACACCCTAAAGAAAAGTTTTGATCAATGCAGCTCAATATCAGCTTGTCTCTCTGCTGTATAACAAGCCAGTTGTGTCCAAGGATCAACAGGATCACCTGCTGGACAGCAGTGGAAACAAATGTTTTCAAAGCGTAATTGGGTCATTTACAATGTCCATATTACAGTGGATACTATTGATGAAAGAATGAAAATGTCTCTATAATAAAAGTATGAAAAATTAAACAATCCAATAGAGAAAAATATATAGCTGATTTGAAGGTTTGCATAAGATTTTCATTTGAAAAAAACAAAAAATCCTCTTCAAATACCATTTCAAGATTATCAGGAATAAGGTAAGTCTCAAGATGTTGTCTGGAATCAAAGCCATGGACATGATAGCGCTTACGTGGAGTAGAATCCATCGTGTAATCTTGTATTCAGGTTGATTGATTTCTTCTACACTGCTGCTCAAGGTGTTTGTATTATTTCTAGAAAGTAATATGCAATTTGTATCGGGAATCAACTGTCAAATTCTGAGGTATAATTTTCATTAAGTTAGGGATGAGAATTTCATAAAGCCAGTCATGGGATTCATCAGGCATATACTATAATAAAGCAAAACCTCATGAGACATTTACTAAACAAACTTGTCTTCCTGTCAGTTTGAAATAACTTCTCATAATGAGTACTTGGTAAACCATACCATTGGGATTGAAGGATTAACCCCTTAATGTGCAGCCCTCTTTAATTTTTACGTTTCCATTTTTTTTACTTCCCTTCAAAACGCCAAAACAAGCCATATGAGGGCTTTTTATCTGCGGGACACATTGTACTTCTTAGTGTCAGTATTAAATATTTCATGAAATGTACTGGGAAGACAAAAAAAAATACAAATGCAGTATAAATTATAAATGTAGTTAAGGAATTTTTTTTAGCTTTCTTTGTTTTTAGCTTTCTTCTAAATGTCACTCCCTTTATTTCCTGGCTCAGTGAAATCAGATACCACATTAATATTCCTTCAATACCTTTTCATTAAAATGTGTAAGTGTGCTAAGCAGCAATTAGGACATACTTGCATAGTTAGTATGGAGGTCCCTACCCACGATCGGTGCCAGCAGAAATTGCCAGTATTAGTATTGGGTATCTTCTGTATAATACAGCACTAACCACCGAAGTATGGAGTGGGCTGAGCCTATAAACCCTCTCAGTACAGCTTTAATGCCTCTGTGTTCTTCCTTCATTTTTTGTGTAGTTAAAGGGGTTGTCCACTTTCAGCAAATATTTGATATGGTTTGTTTAAGGAAAATTTATGTAGCAATTCCTCATGATTTTCTGGATCTCTGCTGCTGTCCTGCTATAGAAAGCTTCTATGCTTTCCTGCAGTGGACAGAAATCTGACCATGGTCATGTGAAGGACATGCAGGTGCCTGAGCTGTTATTATTACAGAGAGTAATAGGGGCGGTGTAATTAATAACTGCCTGTGCACCTGCATGTCCATCATATGACCATGGACAGATTTCTGTCCACAGGAAGAAAACATAGAAGCTGGACTAAATTGAAAAAATTATGTTCTGTCTGTTTTACCACTGACTTGTTTTTACCTTCTCCACTTGTTTTGCAGGGTGAATTGGAATTTAAAGTGTAGAAGATTCTGGATTCCTGTAGGGTCCGGAATTCATTTTAGTTTCTGGTCCATTGGAAGGGACATTGCCTTGGGAAGCAGATAAGTGTCTGTGGCAAGAACCTGTATGCTCCATGCCTTCTCAGGTTATACCATCATTAGAATCCTAAAAGGGTGTGAAAAAGTAAGAGGTGTTGTGTGGGAAAACCTCTTTCTGTCTTACAGGCAGATAAAATGCAGGTGGTAAAAGCCCTGGATTTGTCTGGAGTAAACCAAGGGTTAATTCAGATATATAGTAAGCAGGAATAGTCTGTTTGATCCATGTTGGCCTAGCTAACATGGACACATTGGTAATGTCCATACTGGGCCTGCTTATTATGGAGTAGGGGTAGGCTGGTAGTGGGACTCTTACTCCACCCGGGCTTTGGTCCTGGGATTTTGTATAGCCCACAGGTGTGGTTCCCAGGCCTCGTTAGAGCCTGATGTAATCTGCAGGCCAGAAGCAGTAGGAGGGGCACTACCTGGAGAGCTGAAGGCTAAGACTGAGTTCACAGAGCTAAGGTAACTGAGTGCCTCCTGTACTACTGCTGGCCAAGAGCGTGTGCAAGGCAGCTAGGATCTGATATTGTATTAGGGTTTATTTTTGTGTTGCTTTATATGTGCCAAAACCAATGCTGAATTTATGTTGTTTTTGAAGTGTGAATAAAACACTTTATTTGGACTTTAACCCTGCATGTGTCCCTGCTTCTTGCACTACTACCAGGCATCTACCTGAGCAATTCCCCACAGGGGGCTTACTGTAATATCTGTGCAGCTGTAATCTTCTGTGCATAGAATATGGCTGAGGATTAGAGATGAGCGAACACTAAAATGCTCGGGTGCTCATTATTCGAGACAAACTTTTCCCGATGCTCGAGTGCTCGTCTCGAATAACGAGCCCCATTGAAGTCAATGGGAGACTAGAGCATTTTTCAAGGGGACCAAGGCTCTGCACAGGGAAGCTTGGCCAAACACCTGGGAACCTCAGAAAAGGATGGAAACACCACGGAAATGGACAGGAAACAGCAGGGGCAGCATGCATGGATGCCTCTGAGGCTGCTTAATCGTACCATTATGCCAAAATTATGGGCAACAGCATGGCCATGACAGAGTGACCGAATGAGGCTAGATAGCATCTAAAACATGCAATAATTGACCCTGACACTATAGGGGACGGCATGGAGAGGCAGCGGCAGGCTAGAGAGTGTCATGGCGACATACCCTAAATGGACTCAGGCTTCAAACCAATGGGTGGCAGAGAGGAACCAAAGGAGGTGAACAAGAAGCGCTGAAGTCGATAACACAGCATGGTGGCGACATAGTGACCAAGTTCCATAACGTATCTGGTGAAACATCCGAAAAATGAGCCTGACACAGCTCGTTTGATAAGGGGATGATGTGCTGCATATCCTCTCGTGCTCCAGCGTCTGGGGTATAGAGAGTTGAAAGTTGCGCATGGAGACATTGGTGGACGCTGTGGAGGATCGTGGAGGCAAAATGGACAGGAAACAGGGCCAGCGTGCATGGATGCCTTTGAGGCTGCCTAATCTTGGGATGGAGCTGGCGGTCCGCTGCCAGGCGAGCTTTCATGAAACATTTCGTGAAACATTTGGCGCTGATGCACCAGCTCTGGCCCTGCCTCTCCGTTTGGCCCCACCACTGCCTCTTCCAACCTTTTATGGTATAGGACTCGCCTCCGTCTCAGAAGCACTGTGTTCACCCCATCATCCTCCGATCCCTCAGTCTGCTCCCCCCTCGGAATTCCTGCCCTGACAACAACTTCACCACTGTCTGACAACCGTGTCTCCTCATCGTCCGACACCTCTTTACACACTTCTTCCACTACGTCAATAATGCCATCATCACCCACAGACTGCGACCGGTGGAAAACCTGGGCATCGGAAAAGAGCTCAGCAGCAACCGGACAAATGGTTTGTGACTCTGGGAAGGGTTCAGAAAACAGTTCCTCAGAGTATGCCGGTTCAAATGCCAAATTTTGCTGGGAGGGGGCAGACTGGGGGGAAGGAGGCTGAGGTGGAGGAGCTGGAGGAGTGCTGATTTTGGTGACATGGGTGGTCTGCGTGGAAGACTGACTGGTGGACAAATGGCTAGAAGCATTGTCCGCAATCCACGACATCACCTGTTTGCACTGTTCTGGCCTCAACAGTGCTCTACAACGATTCCAAGTAACTTGAGTCATGAACCTAGGGAGTGTAGCTCTGCGGCGTTCCCCTGCTCTCTCATCAGCAGGTGGTGTCTCACCCCGCCCAGGACCACGGTCTTTGACCCCTGCAGTAGTTGTACGCCCACGTCCACGCCCTCGTCCTCTACCCCTAGCCCTCGGGTTAAACATTTTCTAAATTAAAGTGTAAACTGTAATTTTTTTTTTTTTTTTAAACAAAATGATGCTATCCTATTGCTATGGCTAGTTTCTAACCTACACTGACAGCACAGAACTGGATTTTTTGCTGTGCCTGATGATTTTGAGTTATTAAAAAAAATAAACGTAAAAAAAAATAAATGAGCAGACTGTGTCTAATTCAAATCAAACCCCTAATAAATTGTCCCACTTCGGTGTTTGAGGTGGATATGTGTGTCACTAAGAGCTAAACACAACGGTCGCAAGTCTCACTGCAAATTCCTCACAATATGGTACTAGCTGCACTACTAGTGCCAGCAAGCCCAACCACAAGCAAATCAACCAATAATACAATATATAACGCTATTGTAGCCCTAAGAAGTTCTGTTGGGTTCTTGTATAGCTAGTTTCTTACCTATACTGACAGCACACAACTGGATTTTGTGGTGTGCCTATCACTTTAAGTTTTGAAAAAAAAATAAAAAATCCTCAGACTATGCCTAATTTGATCAAACCCCTAGTAAATTGCCCCACTTAGGTGTTTGAGATGGATATGTGTGTCACTAAGAGCTAAATAGAACATTCCCAAGTCTCCCTGCAAATTCCCCACAATATGGTACTAGCTGCACTACTAGTGCCAGCAAGCCCAGCCACAAGCAAACAAAAAAAAAATAAAATATAATGCTATTGTAGCCCTAACAAGGGCTGTTGGGTTCTTTTAGACTCACTCCTGCCTAACAGTAAGCTAATATAACACCCTAACGCTATCCCTGCAGCAGCAGCAGCTCTCTCCCTTACGGCATCCAGACAGAGAATGATGCGAGCAGCGCGGGCAGGGGCTAGTCTATTCCAGGGTCACCTGATCTCGCCAACCACTGCTATCGACGTGTAAGTGTACCACGTCATGCTGGGTGGAGTGCAGAGTCTCCTGGCTTGTGATTGGCCTTGTTTCTGGCTGCCAAAAATCAAAACGGCAGGAGATGCTATTTTCTCGAGCTGGCGAAATACTCGTCCGAGCAACGAGCAGTTTCGAGTATGCTAATGCTCGAACGAGCATCAAGCTTGGACGAGTGTGTTCGCTCATCTCTACTGAGGATGTGTTGGGTCATTGTGAGTCACAATTACATTTCTGTGTGAACACAGGTTTATGCTTTCTTTCTACCATGTTTGATTTGCACCATACCCATCACTCCTTGGCTCATCAATAGGTAACCGGCTACTAATAGGTAATCTGCCACTAATCATATTTCTCCTTTCGATTTTTTTTTTGTCTGGACTTCAGAGTTCTGAGCCAATCACTTCCTGGGGCTGGTACAGCCAAATAGGTTTTTTACCTACCAAAGTGTTAGCTCTTGATAACCTATAATTATGTCTGTCTGTGTGTGTTACATGTCCGTTCTGAGAGCATACTTTACACTCACACAGCATTTGTTAATCTACTTAAATATTGACTTTCCCACATGTACAGCACTAGGAGTTATTTATAAGGACCTAAAGCGGAATCATGCGAGAAAAGTAGTTGTGGTGAGGGACCATGGGTTCATGTACTAGGAGACTGCCCTCCCTCAAGTATTGGATAGGATCTGAGAGAGAGTCAACTCAGCAGTTTAACTCTTGAAATGCTGTGATCAATGTTGATCAGAGAAACACAAAGAATGGGCTTTCTTATTAACGGCTCCTCAGCAAGTTGTAGGGGTTATGCTTCATCACAAAGGTCACCAAAACAGTAATGTCCAATATGGTTTTATTTTAACAGTCTCTAATGAAAATAAACAGCTTTCTTCAGCAGGTGCAAAATGAAGGCATAACATAAAGTTGACGTTTCTTCAGGCAAAAGGCTTTAATATAAGACAGGTTATTCTCAGTATTTGCCTTGATGCTTGATTCCTTTTCGGATTCCTTCCTGATTGTTGCTGTTCCTACATGGCTTTCCGTGCATTGGCTAAGACCAGGACTGCACTAACCAGGGAGGTGAGCTGAACCATATCTTTTTTCTATTCTCACCATACATTCTTTGAGTTTACAGCGGACACCTCCAACATCTCTAATTTGGAGAAAAATAAAATATAAAATATATTTTATAAATATATTTATAAATATATAAATAAAATATATATTGGCCTCACAAGCCGAGAAATTAAAATCCGCGTTAGAGAACATGTACAGGACATCATTGCCTCTAAAGATATTGATTACAACATTGAAGGAAAACCAGTAGCTGCACACTTTAGAGATAAACATGATTCAGACCCAGGGTCTAAAAGTATGCGGTATTGACAGAATATTGCTAGTTATTAGAGGGGACCCATCCAGAAAAGGCTGGTTCAAAACGAAACACGGTGGATATGGACTTTAGACACACTTTCCCCAAAGGGACTAAACGAATCACTGAGTTTCGCTCCATTTCTCTAGGGTGAATAAGCCTCCCCTCCTCTCCAATTTTTTGACCCAATTTTTGGTCATGGTCTCTGAGCTATGCACGCTAACCTTACTGGTGTCAATCCAGTCATATATTGTTTTAAGTGTTTTTAACTAATTATTTTCCTTCTTCTCCCTTCTTTCTCTATACTTTTTTTCAGCATGCACACTCCCTGGACCATCATATATTGGGTATTCCCTGCAGCTACCTTCGAAGAAACATGGACCCAAAAACAAAACAACATTCCTATTAATTTTTAAGATCAACATATTCACAATTTCTATTGGTGCTTGGCATTACTTTATTATTTTTTATATTTTTTTTTTTTTTTTTTTTTTATATATGTTTTTTTGGATCAATCGTTATATTGCTGCATATTCTACTATACTGCATATATCAATCTTTATATATATTTGTTCTCTTGATATTACAATATGTGTGTTTCACCAAGGATATATATGATACAACAGTCCGTATGAATCATATAGATCTCAATAAGCATGATTACAGAAAATGTAAGGTACAATTGCCGCCTAATATGATTATTATATATTATCTGTAGAATTCACTCTGCCTGGTTCACACCATCACTTCACCTCACCTCCTACCTTCACTCTCTCACCTCACACCCCCTCACTTTTGTCCCCCCCATCCCTTCTTTCACTCCCATGCACGTCACGTCGTTAATCATGAATTTAATTTTACTAAATATTAGTGTGTGTTTTTCACTAGTCCACTTCTGTGGACCTTACAAATTCTCAGCAGGTCTATATCTGTATTGATATAACTGTCATAATAGATAAGTTTATGGCTTTATACTGTTTATAGATGTATTTGCATGCAATAGCACTTCATAGACAATTTTTATGAATTCATGCATATTGCTTTTTATTCACATCATGTCTTTTTCTTTCTATTTTTAATATACCAGTTCTGTAAAATGCGAATTTACACTTAAAATCGTTTATAGATGTATCTGCATTTAATAGCACTACATATACTTTATCAAAGTTATGTTAATGAAAGTTGCGTAAGACAATTTTTATGAATTCATGCATATTGCTTTTTATTCACATCATATCTTTTTCTTTCTATTTTTAATATACCAGTTCTGTAAAATGCGAATTTACACTTGAAATTGTTTATAGATGTATCTGCATGTAATAGCACTATATACACTTTACTATGTAAGAGAAAGTTGTGCAGGATAATTTTTATGAATTTTTTTTTTTTTTTTCAAAAACACTCTTTATTGATTTTTTCACATTAAACAATGCAGTACATATAGACATATTCAAGATCGTCATGGTGTTGATCAAATGCGAAAGTAATGATACATTTAGCTGAGATAACAGAGATGAGTAAAATATACTATGTAGATTGCGACATAATCGCGACCTAGAAATAAATGCGGGTTTTGTCTAAAGAACTGCATTTTACCAAAGCAAAGATGAATATATCATTAAAAAAAATGAACAAGAAATGTAATATGTAAAATACAAATAAAACAGTAAAAAGGAAACTTGTGACCAAGTACTGTAGTATTTACAATTTTTATGAATTTATGCATACTGCTTCTGAATCTCATTATGTCTTTTTCTCCTTAATTTCTATATACCAGCTTTGTAAAATGTGAATCTACAGGCATATATTGAGTGGCGATTATATACATAGGGATGGTTTACCTATATAAGCTGATGCGGTTTTTCTGATTCATAGGAGCAGATAGTCCTCAGATGCGCTTGTCTCAGTCAGTGCCACTATTTACACCGACACTGACGCCAAAGCACTGCTGTCGTGAATATCTAGCTCTACGGGTACCCTTGATTGGCCTGCCGCGTACACGCCTACTCCCCGAGCGGGTCCCATATGCGCATGCGCCGGTTTGATGTCTTTTGCACATGCGCACGAATCGCGATCACGTGATCGCTACAATAAATCCGATTGGTCCAAAGTGCGCATAAATTGTAACCCCTGACCTGGATGCCATCCCGGACAGTGGAGCATGACTTCTAATACTTGGGTAAGACATGTGCAATACTGCAATATTGAGATGGGTGTTTTTTCTGCTTGTCCTTTGTATTTAACTATGTATATGAAATAGCCATACTGATTGCCCACATTGAAGTCCCATTCTATACCCCTTTATATATGTATTTACTATCCTCCATATTGTGTCTGGTGATGCCCTATTTCTTCCTCTGCCACTACCTAGATGTTTTAAAGTTTCAATGTACTGTATGTAATAAAGTTTTTCAACATTTGTACATACCTCTCAGTTTGACTTTCTTCCCTTAAAGAATTTTTTCCCTTTGAGGACAATAGGTTTTTTGGAGAAAAACACTAAACCCACAGCTCAGTCTTGGAGCCACACACTCTCAGCTCTGCTAAACCACCTGGATAATAAATGCCAGCCCGGGTCAACTGCAGCAAGAAGCTTCTATTAAATAAGGGTCAGCAGCCTAAGGTTACTGACAAAGATTAGCGGCTTACTTCACTGAGGCCAGGCACCTCAGTGACACGTATTGGCCATCAACCACAATACCTTGTGCCTTGTCACAAAGTGTAAGCTATAGCTATGAAATTAAGCATGGTTGCGGCAGTTAAGGAAAGAGACAGAGGAAACAGGAGTAACGTGGAGTGCAGAGTGCTTGCCATGGCAGCCGGAGGTCAGATGCAATAAGGGATTAAAGTATTGTACTGCAATGTATTGTATAAGGGATCAAGGTATCACCAGTGTAAGTCCCTTAATGGGACCATAAAAAAGTTTTTAAATAGTTTTAAAAATAAATAATAAAGAAACATTTAAAAAAACTGAATAATCACCTATTTCCCTATATATAATTATATTTTGTATTAAAAAAATAAAATAACCCTCCCCCCAAAAAATGTGTATTGTTGCGTCTGTAGCTACCTTGGCTAAGCTGATATTTCATTATTATTATTATCTTTATTGTGAAGGATATAAAAAAAAGAATCTAGATAAAAATTGCAATTTTAATTCCTACCTCCCAAAAATATGTAATAGAAAGCGATCATAACAAAAAAAAATCTAAAAATTGCTTTAAATAAGTAAAAGTGGTCAAAGCTATGTCCTGAAGGGGTTAAGCACTGTGGGTGTGTATAACAAGTTAAACTCATATATACTCAGACAATTTATATAATAATTAGGTATATATGAGTGTATTAATCTGTGCGTTTGTAACTCACATTTTTGTATGCTTACTAGAGATGAGCGAGCACTAAAATGCTCGAGTGCTCGTTATTCGAGACGAACTTTTCCAGATGCTCGAGTGCTCGTCTCGAATAACGAGCCCCATTGAAGTCAATGGGAGACTCGAGCATTTTTCAAAGGGACCATGGTTCGGGAATAAAATGTGTTAATTAATTGAAAGAGAATGTCTTCTGATAAGTTAGCAGATGTATGCAAACATCTGCAATCTATTCTTCACCGTTCCGCGCGTATATTATCTCCCAACAAGTTACAGATGTGAAGAACAGTGAAGAATAGGATCATTTAAGTGAAAAACACAGTGAAGAATAGATTGCAGATGTTCGGCACATCTGCTTACTTGTCGGGAGATACGCTGTCTCCGTGCCCCGCTGTCTCCGTGCCCCGCTGTCTCCGTGCCCCGCTGTCTCCGTGCCCCGCTGTCTCCGTGCCCCGCTGTCTCTGTGCCCCGCTGTCTCCGTGCCCCGCTGTCTCCGTGCCCCGCTGTCTCTGTGCCCCGCTGTCTCCGTGCCCCGATGTCTCCGTGCCACGCTGTCTCCGTGCCCCGATGTCTCCGTGCCCCGATGTCTCCGTGCCCCGATGTCTCCGTGCCGCTCCGTGCAACGATGTCTCCGTGCCCCGCTGTCTCCATGCCCCGCTGTCTCCGTGCCCCGCTGTCTCCGTGCCCCGCTGTCTCCGTGCCCCGATGTCTCCGTGCCCTGCTGTCTCCGTGCCCCGCTGTCTCCGTGCCCTGATGTCTCCGTGCCGCTCCGTGCCGCTCCCCGATGTCTCCGTGCAACGATGTCTCCGTGCGGCTCCCCGCCGCTCCCCGATGTCTCCGTGCCCCGATGTCTCCGTTCCCCGATGTCTCCGTGCCGCTCCGTGCCGCTGCCTGATGTCTCCATGCTGCCGCTGCCCCATGTCTCCGTGCTGCCGCTGCCCCATGTCTTCATGCTGCCGCTGCCCCATGTCTCCGTGCTGCTCCCCGGTGTCTCTGTGCTGCTCCCCGGTGTCTCTGTGCTGCTCCTCGTTGTCTCTGTCCTGCTCACCGTGTTCTGCAATGTATTCTTCACACATATATATTGTTCTTCACATGCTATTTTGTTCGCACCGCTCCGCGCGTATCTCCCGACAAGTAAGCAGATGTGCCGAACATCTGTAATCTATTCTTCACTGTGTTTTTCACTGTGTTTTTCACTTAAATGATCCTGTGTTCACTGTGTTCACTGTTTTTATTCTATTCTTCATTGTTCTTCACTGTGTTTTTTTAATTAAATGCTCGATCTCGAGCAGGGGAAATACTCGTCCGAGCAACGAGCAGTTTCGAGTACCTTAATACTCGAACGAGCATCAAGCTCGGACGAGTATACTCGCTCATCTCTAATGCTTACACATGTATATTTTTTCAAGGGGAAAGGGAAGGCCCATTCAGAAGGATGCTTTGGGGCCCAGTTACACCATAGGCTTTAAAGTATCCGTTTGATTCTATTTGCTTAATCCACAGGTACCGGTAGTAGTTAGAAAAACCCAGAAAACGCTGAAGGGCTTTAAGACGGTTCAGACTTTCCTAGTTCTCAATAGCTGTGACCTTGATTAGATCCATGAAAAAAGATTCATGTAACCGAGACTACAAACAAACATTTAGATAGTTTAGCATACAATACATTTTAGCATAGTCTTAAGAGAAAACTTCTCACAAGTTCCATATGAGTGGCCCAATCATGGGAAACATAAGAATATTGTCCGTTCACAAATTGCTGGAATAATACAGATGCATTTCACAAGCCGAAGTGAATCATAAATGTCCTTCTGGGGTATTGGAAGCAGTCTTCAGCTCATCTCATTCTCAGATCATGAACAGGTTGTACACCCCAAGATCATATAGCCTCATATTCTTGGAGATACAGATGGAATATCCTTCTGTTGGGATATTTAGACCCCCAGAAGAAATCAACCCCACAGTCCTAAGACTTTATTATGCTCATCAGTGAATTAAGACAGATTATCCTCCTCCATTTGACACCCAGATTTGACACCCAGATGAATGCATGAATGATTCAAAGCAGTGAAATGTTAAGAATAACATTTCAGCAAAATATACAATGTAATAGTTCACAAATAAACATATACGGGTGTTAGAATGGGCAATTCAAAGTTTAGACCTGAATTTAATCAAGAATCTGTGGAAAGAGCTGAAAACTGCTGTTCACAAACACTCTCCATCCAACATAACTGAGCTGGAGCTGTTTCACAAGTAAGAATGGGCAGGAATTTCAGTCTCTCGATGTGTAAAACTGATAGAGACATAGCCCAAGTGACTAAAAGCTGTAATCACAGTAAAAGGTGGTGCTACAAAGTATTAACTTAAGGGGGGCGAATAATATTGCATGCCCCACTTTTCAAAGTTTAAAATATCCAATAAATTTTGTTCCACTTCACAATTGTGTCCCACTTGTTGTTGATTATTCACCAAAAAATTACAATTTTATATATTTATGTTTGGAGCCTGAAATGTGGCAAAAGGAAGAAAAGTTCAAGGAGCAGAATACTTTCACAAGGCACTGTAACTAATTCCCTTCAGTCAAAACAGGCACTACAAAAACACTACAAGCTTAGTGTGGACAGAGCCAACATTCATAGATATCTGTGGAGTCTTAAAACAAGTCCTAACCTCTTTAAAGGGGTAGGATTTACTCAATGACCAGTATAGTAGAATACTGTTTGTTAAATTTTAGGGCTAGAGACAAAACAAAAGGCAGAATCAATAAAATTAGTGCCAGATCCATAAGCAATCATAGCCTGTCCAGAAGTAGTTTTATCTTTCACAGACAACGATATTGATAACAATATTTGAGAAACTGACACAGAAGATTCTTTATTGCTTGATTGGCTCTCCCTATTATCACTACTGTACTGATGTTTTCCAGCACTGACTGAGGTCTGAATGGGCAGTCCCACAGGAAAAGTCTGGATTCAACACAGTAGAAACACAAGAAATTCTTGCAATGTTGATCTCTCCTGGTTGTGGGATCTGAGGTACCCAGATGGATTGGTTCTTGTTCAGACATAACAGTAGGATACATTTTTTTGCAACATAGAGAAGGTAAAACAGAGAGACAACTAGGGTCTACTATAGTCAGGCATTTCTCCCTTAGTCAGCAGTCAATATGGACCACCATTGCAATCATTTGGTCCAAAGAACTAGAATCAAAATGACCAATCTGGGCATCTTTAACAGGTTCTGAAACTCCTCATTTGAAGAGGGCTTTCAGGGAATGCTCACACCAATTCCAAGTCACACTGTGATGGCTAAGAGTTTGGATTCCGCAAGCTTACATTATCAGATTCAGAATAAATTAACCCTAAGGATATCGATCCAAGGATGACCTTTCCTCGCACCACAGGAAAGCTTCAAGGCCCGGGACTATGTATCCCCCTGAAGAAAGAAGATAACTACACCAACTTGGGCTCTGGAGGTTAAAGTGTTAACCTGAAAATATAGCAATCAGAATTCCTGTAATGTTTTGAATTTCTCACAGTAACCTATAGTCAGGTCCGCAGGGGAGAACGCTCGGACTTCTACTGATGCTTCTGGTATGGCTAACAGCATTCTCCGACCTCCTACGTGTCTCCAAGGAGATTCCACCTCTCATCCGCTACCAGTGGGCAGCGGCTGCTAAGACCTCACACTGTTTAGGGTCTGTGTTCTGGACTACTGGGAGTTGTGGTAACTCTGCATGGTGTCTGTAATGGTGCTTTGTTGTTCTGCACCATGAGGGGTTAATTCCCAGAAGTTATCCAGCTCCAATCAGGTTCTGGAGGTGGGCTTCTGGCAGCATAAATTGCAGCTTCACTAGTCACCTGTGCCAATGTTTGAAATCCCTTCATCACTTGCTCTCTGCTTATAGGTTTGACTTGCTCTGTGTTCTGTATTGTTGTTATCTCGGCTAGTTTCTGACGTTGACCCTTTTGCTTACTGATTTTGCTCTTGACGTACCCTCTCGTTGTGACTCCAATTTGCTTTGTGTGTCGGAAGTTCTATTCTTTGTGTTGAGCACATCAGACTTGAGCACATTGACTGCAGGTCCATGTTGAGACCCACTTTCCAAATATAATTTTGATCATTTTAATGTATATTTAATTGTAAAATATTTAATAATTGAATTGATAATAATATATTCATTAAAGACATTAGACTATGTTACCATCATGCAAATTCACTTTTAAGTAATAAAATTCAAAGACTGTAGAAGACAACACTAATAAAATACACGCTCTGTGATGTATAGAACAATACACATTTTATGTTTCCATAACCTTTATTGATTGTAAAGCAGTTTAAATTATGACATGAATATGCATCATATGACTATTATTGAGACAGTGAAAGCAAGATATAAGCATGGAGTATAGAGATGGGAAGATCCTGCGTCATATCCTAAATGATTTCTTTAATCATTGTACACAACACCCAGTGTACTGTAGAAGCAAGAGGCAACTTTTCTATACTATATTATAAGATCATACATTTGTTTTTAAAGCTTTAACTATAAACTCATAACATATAGACTTAGGTTGACTGCCCATAAATTAGCTCAGTCTGTGGAAACAGGACCATGCGGTGGCTGGATTTCACTAATTTCCGGGGACGGGAGTCCTTGCATCATAAAGATATGTGATGCAAGGATTCCCTGCTTGCCAGCAGAACAGCAGCATCACCATGTAATCATATTTCACTATGATGCAGGTACTCCTGTCACTGCCAGTGTGCTCGATACATCCAAGCAGCACAGGGCCCTGTTTCCAAGCACATTTGTGTGCATCTAGTCTTAACTGCTCTATTTCTTTTTGCGAGCTGCAATAAATAGGACACCCTGATGGTCAATAAGGTCACTCTTAACTGTTCTCTTCATAACCTTACTATAGTCAATTGTAAAACCTTCATTAACTAAAGCGCTCTTGGTAAAATCCTCATTATATTTGACAATATGAAACTTCTCTTTGTGAATTGTAAAATAAGTTGTATCTGTAACCCCAATTAATATGAGGCGTCCTCCAGGTTTTAGCAACTTTGAGAACTTCCTCAGATATTTAATATAATCATCTTTGTCTTTGCAGATCACATCCAGGATCCAAGCACTAATGATACAATCGGCTGGTGGTAAATCTATCGGCTCCGTCATATTCTCCTTCTCCAGGTTACATTTTACAACGTGTTGCAGAGCTGATCTCACTTTTCCTTCCTTGTCTTGTGGTTGAGCACTGAAAAAATTGGCAAAATGATGAAAGTTATTGACTTAAAATTGTTAGGGCAATATGAAAGTTAAGTGGAAGTTGGTGGAAGGATTGAAATTCCATAAAATGTGGTGCCGCAAGGCTTATCTAACAAAACCATAATTATATATGAGAATGGAGAGCATAAATGTAACTTTTTTCTTGTTACATTTACAGGCTCTGCTTTTACATCATGTAATACACTTTCCAAATTACACATCCTTTTAGATGATCATGGAAATACCACATTTATGAAGGTTTTACTCATTTTTATTCTTATGAATTTTAAATGTTCAATTTTTTTTTTGTGTGCCGACATTTGAAAATATATTTTTTTCCATTAGGCTTACGTCGCATGGAATAAGCATGTTCATAATTTGTTAGATGAGCCATTTTGGGACATAATGATCAATAGTGGAATATAATGGACAGTAGCCCGGGCCCAAGACTTCTAAGGGACCCATAACACAAACCAAATTTCAGACCGAGTAGGACCTTCACCCATGAAACCCTCGTACAACTGTTTCTGCTCTCCAAAAACATGTACACAAGAGCGATTTCAGAAACCAGACATCCTCCTTTCCCCAAAGAGCTTGATACTAGTATTGTATGAAGAAAGTGAATTCCAGACCTGAAGGGGCTATAATATTAATACAGCCTAGATCCCATGGCAGTGTTAATCTGCCCCTGGTAGTGATACCTGGCATGTTAATGATAATGTTTATGTATTTTTTATTCCATTCTAGGGAAAATAAGACACTTGATCCCTGGAGGTTCTGATCACTACATCTAAAATATATCTTATAAAGCAGTGAGAAGGCGGGTAACGATCCAAGCAAATATTTTTCATAAGGTGCTTAAACGGTTAGCACCAGCAATTAGTGTCAGCATTATAGCGGTGGGTGTCTTCTCTGGAATACAGCGGACAGCAGTCCCATATGAAAGAGGATCAGACTGTGACCTTTCTTAACGCACCATCAACGACACAATAACATGATAGTACGTCATATGTTTTATACGTTTTCTTATCTTTTTGGTTTAGTAACTACAATGATATCTAAAGAGTATTTTCTCTAATATTTGGATAAATACTTTTACCATTTTCCTTCAATGTCTGCATGAAGTTTCATAGCATGGCCCCATGCCATCTTATCTTTTTGGTTTAGTAAGTACAGGCATTCCCCGGGTTACATACAAGATAGGGTCTGTAGGTTTGTTCTTAAGTTGAATTTGTATGTAAGTCGGAACTGTATATTTTATCATTGTAATCCCAGCCAGAACTTTTTTACGTCTCTGTGACAATTGGATTTTAAAAATTTTGGATTGTAATAAGAACCAGGAATAACACTAAAGCTTCATTGCAGACACCTGTGATAACTGTTATAGCTGATCATTGTAGCCTAAGGCTAAAGTACAATAAATTACCAATATCCAGAGGTCCGTTTGTAACTAGGGGTTGTATGTAAGTCGAGTGTTCTTATGTAGGGGACCGCCTGTACAATGATATCTAAAGAGTATTTTCTCTAATATTTGGATAAATACTTTTACCATTTTCCTTCAATGTCTGCATGAAGTTTCACAGCATGGCCCCACTGAAATGCTCCTGTACGTGTGTCCACCCATCTCTTCAGCTCCAGGATGCATCTTTCTCTCACCTTCAGGACGATGATGTGGTTAAAGAAATCACAGGCTGCGTACAGATGATGAATCATGGAACCGATACTGATGTCAATTAATATATCTCCTTTAATATGACCTGTCAAAATACATTTCCATATGCTTTAATACTAATGTGTTAAATTATCATAGATGTAAAGATAGGTAAACAGTAACATAAGCAAATATTTCTACCACCATAATATGGCTTTCCTATAATTTAGAGATAAAAAGGCATAAGTAATAAATGGTTAAATGTTCCATGTGGATTGAATTGTTTCTGTCCTTCTCAATGGAAATGTTCCTATACAATAAAAAGGACGGACCTGTTGTCGGTGCTAGCACCGATCGTTGCTGTTTCAGCCCGTGAGCCCTCCCGATTCACCTGCACACAATGCATGACGTAGTACTATGTCAGGTGTCAGTAAGGGGTTAATATACTGTAGTCATGCCATCACATACATCAGCATAAACATCTGAATTCCATTAATTTGTCCCAAACCGCTTACTGAAGAAAGACGTCAGCGGTTGCAGAATCTGCACTGACATCTTTTTACAGTAATACAGTTTTTTTCTAACTCGTCTGCAATTCAGACCTGGAGGTCTTGTGACCACCGGGTCTGTAGACGCTAATCAACGCTTCTACTTCTGAAAACAAGAAGTAAAAAAAAATGTTAATTTATTATTTTTTTTTAAATGTGAAAACGTCCTCCAGTGTTTTTTTTATCACCTCATGGGGGAAATATAAAGTTATACACACATACACATATCACATATAAAAATAAAAAATAGAATAAACATTAATATTCCCCAATAAAATTTTTAAATATCCCAAAAGCTAAATTGTAGAATCTTTGATGCTGGGATTTTTTTTTTTTCATTAAATTTCACAATTGCAGTGATAACATATTTAAATTGCAAAACTTTACACTGCAGGAACAGACTTTTACTTAACCCTATGTTCTTTTTTTTATATTGAATGACTATGATCTGCTCCCCTTAGTGGAGTATTATGGTTGTCCCCCCTCTGATATTTCCCACTCCAAAAATCAAACTCCTTTTTTTCTCCATTTTGGCTTATGGACATACACAGATTGGTTTTCTCCTCTAGGCTTCAGTGATTTTTCACTGATACCTTCTTTTCAAAGGGCTTTTTTACACTTGAGTTTTTTTCCACTGATCAGTAGAAAAAAATGTAGAACCTGACATTTTTGTGTTCACCAACAACCCATTGAAAATAACTTGTCGTCAACATTGTGTTTACAAAATGCAAGTGTTAATGCAATGTTAACTCAAATGCAATGGAAACACAATGGGGCAGATTTATCAAGCTGTCTGAAAGTCAGAATATTTCTAGTTGCCCATGGCAACCATTCACAGCTCCCCTTTAAAATATTTATGAGCACTGATAAAATGAAAGCTGCGCTGTGATTGGTTGCCTTGGGCAACTAGAAATATTCTGACTTTCAGACACTTGATAAATCTGTCCCAATGTAACCTCAGCATATGATCAAGGCTGAAGCCTTTGGAATCTGTCAAAAATGCAACAACAAACACAATGCAACACATATTGTGAACGTGGCCTCAGGGTGCATTTGCATGCTCAGTTTTTATAGCCAAAAGCAGATGTGGATGATAATGGGTAAGAACATATCATTAAGAGAATCTGCTCCTCCTCTTTTTTCACTCCTCTCCTGGTTTCGACATCAAAAACGGCATCTGAAAAACTGAACATGTAAATGTACCCTTAGGCAGCAGGCTAGTCTTGATAATTGGGTTAAGCACTATGTCTGTATTATAGTGAAATACTATTGATGTAAGAACGTAAACTTCACTGTAATAAAAGTATGAAAAAAATTAAACAATTCAATACAAAAATTACATACCGGATTTGAAAGTTTCTATTAGGTTTTCAATTGGAAACATCAAGAAATCCTCTTCAAAGACCATTTCAGGATTATCTGAAAAGTAAGTCTCAAGATGTTGTCTGGAATCAAAGCTATGGACATGATAGCGCTTACGTAGAGGGGAGTCCATCATCTAATCTTGTATGTCAGATTGATTGATTCCTTCTACACTGCTGCTCAAGGTTTTTATATTATTTCTAGAAATGAATATGCAATTTGTGTTGAGAATCACCAAATCATGAGGTATAATTTTCATTAAGTTAGTGATGAGAATTTTAGAAAGCCAGTCATGGGAATCATCAGGCATATACTATAATAAAGCAAAATCCCATGAGACATTTACTACACAAATAGTTTTTTTTTTTCAATAACTAGAATCAATTTAAAAAAATGAAATGACTTCTCATGATGATTGAGTGGTAAGCCATGATATATTGATTGAACGATTAACCTCTTAAAGGCGTATTCCCACGAAGACAAGATTCTTAAATATACTCAGGATAACAAAAAAAACACATTCTCTAATTCACTGTTATTAACAAAAATACAGCATTTCACAAATATAATTCCAACCTGTCTCTATCAGTAAGACACTGCAGTGGGCTCCGTTCTGCATCGTATTCAAGACAAGCTCACACAAACACACACACAGACTTCATGCCGGAAAATAGCAGCATGAGGAAAGTAAATCTACAAGCTCCTTTTGTGAGTCTATTTTTTGCACCTGATTTGTCTATGTTTTATCACATAATTTTTCTTTGTGCCTTATTAGGCACACATTTTGAAAAAGTTTCAATATTTTTCCCAAATCACTTTATTGCCTTTCCTAAGCATGGTCAGGATGGGCATGTTATTGCGCAATTATTTGAGCCCATATATGTGCAAATCAATGTTAATAAGGTGCAAACATCTGGAAGCAGAAGAAATACAAAGACAAATTAAGCACAAAACAGGATCACTGCTACACCGCAAACTGCTTGAAAAATGCCTAACATTTTTTCAAATACCCCAAAGCGCTAAAAAAGTCACTAAAAAGGCACATCAGACTAAGATAAATGACCCCCAAAGTCTTTATCCAGGGGAGGCACAGCACAGATGACAGTGTATGTTATGGCTGAGATAACATTTTGAGAGCTGAGAGTGTCATTGTGTGTTATATGCATCTCTTTTCATAGATCTTATCATCTCTCCTCTCCAATATGTCTCATATCTCTTTCTATGTGTCAGATACCAGTGAATGTTCAGAAGCTAAATGAAAGTGTATATAAACGTGTACCCTGATAATCTAACCACACTGTAAGCATTTCAAAGCACTAGAGGAATCTTGAAGTGTCTGCATAGAGAGTCCCCGTCCACACTCCAGTAATAAAAACTGAGCAATAAAACTGAGTAAAATTGCGAGGCGTTAAAGATGATCTTTGTTGTGTAAACATCAATTGAAATTTTTGAATTCTCTTTCATGGTCAAACCCCTTTAATGAGCATTTCCACTTTTATTTACTCCTCTTTCAAATGCTTGAAAAATTGGCCCACATTCATGAAAGTGTTTGCACCAGTTTTCTCCAACAAGACAGAAAAAATGTGCACCTACAGAGGCTTTTTACTGCTTAGTTGGACACAATTTTGCCCAACGTGCACCACAATTGTGTCTGCAATACAATTCCTCAGCATGAACAAAGAGCACCAAAAAAAAGGAGCTTCCAGAGCAGTTCAGGGGGCGCCAAGGTCATGAAGAATGTGCACCACAATTCCTGAATCAGACACAGCCTGCACACTCCACAGGCAAAAAGCAACTAGTGCACTGTTTTTGATAAATGCGGGCCAGTGTACTTCCTTTATGTCAGTATTAACCCTTTCCCGCTGAGGCCCTTTTTCGTTTTTCCATTTTTTACTCCTCACCTTTTAAAATCTATAACTTTTTTTACTTTTCCATGTAAATATCTGTGTTAAGGCTTATTTTCTGCATAAAAAGTGCACTTTATAGTGATGGTATTAAATATTCTATGCCATGTACTGGAAAGTGGGAAAAAAATTCTAATGCAGTGAAAATGGTGAAAAAACACATTTGCACCACATTCTTGTGGGCTTGGATTTTACTGCTTTAACCCCATAGCGCAATAAGACGTACCCTTACGTCTTACTGCGCATGGGGGAGTATGAAGAGGGCTCACAGGCTGAGCCCTCTTCATACTCACCGGGCGTTTGCTTCATAATGAAGCAAACGCCCGTCGCTAACACCCGCGATCGGTGCTTGCACCGATCGCGGGTGTTAACCCTTTGATTGCCGCCGGCAAAGCTGCCGGCGGCATTAAAGAGCCGGCGGCGCGTGGGCGCCGCCATCTTGGCTCCGATCGTCACTCCCCGTGACGTCACCGGGGAGCGGCGATCCGTTGCCATGACAGCCTGGGATCACACAAAGATCCCAGGCTGTCATGATCGGGGCTTTCTATTATAATGTGCGATCTGCACATTATAATAGATGGTATGCAAAATCCCCATATACTGCCATACTGTAGTATGGCAGTATATGGTAGGATCAATCAGACAACCTAGGGTTAAAGTACCCTAGGGAGTCTGTAAAATAGTAAAAAAAATAAATAAAAAAAAGTAAAAAAAAAAAATTATATTAAAAAAACATAAAAATTCAAATCACCCCCCTTTCCCTAGAACTGATATAAATATAAATAAACAGTAAAAATCATAAACACATTAGGTATCGCCGTGTCCGAAAATGCCCAATCTATCAAAATATAATAACCGTTTTTCACTGCGTTAAACCCCGTAGCGGAAAATAGCGCCCGAAGTCGCAAATGGCATTTTTTTGCCATTTTGAAAAATAGAAAAAATTCTATAAAAAGTGATCAAAATGTCGAACAGTCCTAAAAATAGAAGCATTGAAAACGTCATCAGAAGTCGCAAAAAATTACACCACCCACAGCTCCATACACCAAAGTATGAAAAAGTTATTAGCGCAAGAACACTGCAAAATGAAGAATTTTTTTTCTGTACAGGAGGTTTTAATTTTTGTAAATGTATGAAAACATTATAAAACCTATACAAATTTGGTATCCCCGTGATCGTATTGACCCAATGAATGAAATAGACATGTCATTTGGGGTGCACAGTGAAAGCTGTAAAAACCAAGCCCACAAGAAATGGCGCAAATGTGTTTTTTCATCATTTTCACTGCATTTAGAATTTTTTTCCCGCTTCCCAGTGCACAGCATGGAATATTTAATACCATCACTACGAAGTGCAATTTGTTACGCAGAAAATAAGCCATCACACAGCTCTGTACATGGAAAAATAAAAAAGTTATAGATTTTTGAAGGTGGGGAGTGAAAAATAAAAACGCAAAAACGAAAAAGGGCCTGGTCCTTAAGGGGTTAAAGACATGTGTACTTTATTCTTTGGGTCGGTGCAATCACGGGGATACCAAATTTGTATAGGTTTTATAATGTTTCCATACATTTACAAAAATTAAAACCTCCTGTACAAAAAAAATACTTCTTAGTCTATCTTCTGGCGCTTTTTCGTACTTTGATGTACAGAGCTATGGCTGGTGTTATTTTTTTGCGAGCCTTTACTATACAGGGGGGTATGGGGTTAAATATTTTATGCAATTTACCGGAAACATAAAAGAAATAACACAGGCATTTTCTTACCAAATTAATTTTTTGCAGCTATCCCTTTTAGATGTCACATTCCATTTAATACCGGGGTCAGTAAAATCAGAGAGATAACAAATTTATATTTCTTCAATACCTTATCAAAATGTAAATATTTGGAAAATCTTGCTGCTTCACCATTTTCTTATGCCCATGTATGTTTCATACATTTTGTATGTGGAACTGTGTAATTTTTTTCTTGGACCAGCTCAGGACAGTTTCTAGGTACTTTGTTGTACAGGGCAAATCTAAAACAAAAATACTTCCCCCCCCTGCCTCATTGAAATTTATTCAGCACACCATGAACCCCTTACCGCCTAAGGCAGTTTTCACCTTCCTGACTCGGCACATTTTTAAAAATCTGACATGTGTCACTATAAGTGGTTATAACTTTGAAAATCTTTAAGATATCCAAGTGATTTTGAAATTGTTTTCTCATGTCACTTTCTACTTTATAATAATATAAAAATTGTGGTGGTATGTTTTGTGTTTATTTATAAATAAAAAAGATATTTGGTGACCATTTGTAAAAATTCTCGAATTTCTAAATTCAAAATGTTTAACTTTTTCCACAGCAAATAAACTTGGTAACTAACATTTACCGAATGCTTGCTTTATGTTGATTTGCTTTTTTATGCATCTTCTCATTTTTGTAGGATGTTATGGGTGTTTGAACATTAGGTGTGATTTTTCACATTTAAAAAAAACAACACAAAATCCTGCTATTGAGGGACCTGCTCAGGTTTCAAGTCACTTTGAAAAACCTAAATAGTAGTAAAACCCCATAAATTACCCCATTATAGAAACTATACCCCTCAACGTACATAACACAACTTTTATGAAGTTTTTTAACCCTTTAATTGTTAAACAATTAAAACAATTGTAAAACAATTGTACAGTTGTACAATTGTAAAACAATTGAAAAACAATTAAAAAATACCTGCATTAAGCCAAAAAATACAATTTCAAAATTGCATCCGATTTAGTTTTAACCCCTGTAAAAATATTACCAAAACACTCCACAAAGTTTGATACACAATCTCTCTCGAGTATAACAATGCCCCATATGTGTTGGTAACCTGCTGTATGGGCACACAGTAGGGCATTGAAGGAAAGCCGTAGAAGCGTGTTCACACTATACAGAGCAAACACCCACAATGTGCACCATCAAAGGATTAAAGTGTATATTAAGGGGGATTTTAGGGGAAGAGGGAAAAGTTGTGAGTGTATCACTTTAAAATGTAACTTTTATTTGTTCTTATATTAAAATAACCAAGACTCGTGTGCGTCTACATACACCATGAGGTTCTGTGTGGCAATACAAACCACACTTAATCAATGTCACCGTGGCTATATACTGTAAGCCTGGGACAGTAATACAGGAGAAGGTCCCCTTAGTTTGAACAGTCCTCCTGTAGTCCAATGTCACGTCCTCTTAATAATTTTTATAAGAGGACAAGAGGAGACAGTGGTATATTGTTTGCATCATCCAGCGGCAGGTGCTAATAATCTTTTTATGTTTATTGTATTTCTTATCTTCTCAGTTATGTTTCTTTACAGGTTGTTACAATGAGCAGAGCAGGTCGCCCCCTACACTTCCTGCCGCTGATAGATTACACAGGCTTATTGTGACTGCCTGTGAAGATACAGCACCTTGAGGCTCTGGAAACACATAACAGAGCACGTCAAGCAAATTATCATAATTTTAAAAGTTTTTTTAAGAAGGATGGAGTGTATGAATAACAAATATAAGAAGACTAGCTGTAGGTCCCGGTGTAGCCCGGTATAGTAAATAACTGCTCTTAGCTGTAACAAAATAGAATGGGTTAACAATATTTTATATGTATCTAAAGACTGTCTCAGACTGTCTCAGACTGTCTCAGACTGTCTCAGACTGTCTCTGTCACTGATCGTCTCTGTCACTGACAATATCTGTCTCTGGCACTCTAATTCCAGTGACTGTCAGTTTCGGGCACTCTCATTCCGGTGACTGTTTGTCTTGGGTTCTCTCATTCCAGTGACTGTCTGGGGCGCTCTCATTCAGTGACTGTCTGTCTCAGGAGCCCTAATTCCAGTGACTGTCTGTCTCAGGAGCCCTCATTCCAGTGACTGTCTGTCTCGTGCACTCTCATTCCAGTTAATGCTGGGGAGCTGTATATAGTTAATGCTAGGAGGCTATGTATAGTTAATGCTGGGGGTGCTGTATATATTTAATCCTGGGGGTTTGTATATAGTTAATGCTGAGGGGCTGTATATAGTTAATGCTGGGGGGTTGTATATTTTTAATGCTGGGGTACTGTATATAGTAAATGCTGGGGGACTGTATACAGTTAATGTTGCGGGGGCTGTATATAGTTAATGCTAGGGGCTCTTTAACATTAATGCTGGGAGGCATATAATTAATGCTGAATGGGACTTTAAATAGTTAATGTTAGGGAGCTTTATATAGTTAATGCTGAGGGGCTGCATAATGTTAATTCAGGGGGGCTATATATAATTAATACTGGGGGTGCTGTATACAGTTAATATTGGGGGGGCTTCAGGTTCAACCCTTAGTTGGCATGGCCCAGGAGCAGGTCAGCGCTGCTCACCTGTCCTCAACCAGCCTCTGTCCTGTTCAATGCCCATAGCCAGAGATCTACTAGGTGGTCTGGGCTCAGCGCCACTATACAGTGAGGATGAATTCTTTGACAAGGTGAAAAGGTGGCGCAGACATCTGCTGATTTGTGCAGTAGGCAGGAAAGTAGAGATGTGGAGAGTGGCATGGAAGGTTATGTTGCACTTTAAAGTAGTCATGCTGTGAATACTGAGACCGTTGAGGAGAATAACAGTGATGGGGAAACACAAATCGATGATGATGTAGCTGATCGCACTTGGGAGCCGGGTGAAGCCAGGGATTCATTATCATAGTCGGGAGAAGAGGGTGTCAGCTTGCGCATCATGCAGCGAAGCAGGAAGCAAGTCGCTACTGTGGTCGTGTGTCAGCAAGTTGGCAGCAGTGCGAGGATGGGAGCCAAACGGCCACGGGGTACAAACCCCACTTAACAGGTCCAAGTAAGCAATGGCACAGGGAATCAGAGAGGTAGCAGCGTTAGTAGTCACTCAGTGCAGAGTGTTGGCAGTAAAATCCCCACCTCGGCGGTGTGGCAGTATTTTGTTAAGACACCAAAGGAGTCGCCAGGGAGCTAACGTTGGCACCACGGCTCTGCGTCAACACATGCAGCGTCACCATCTAATGGCCTGGGAGAAATGTGGAACAGATCTGGAGGTCCATCCTGTCACAGTAGCAACAGCAGCAGGATCTAGTAGAACACATGCCATTTCAGCCAGTCAATGCTCCAGGACCTCTGACTAAGGGAGCTGCTTGTCTTTGACATCATCTCCCAGTCCAGATGCTCCTGCTCCTTGCTACGCATGGCACCAGCAGTCGTTGAAAGAGGCGATTACAAAGAGACAACTATATGCGTCCAGCCGTCCTGAGGTGGAGAAGCTGACCATGCTCCTGTCCAAGTTACTGCAGGACTTTCCAAGTTGTGGACTCTGCACCCTTCAGAAAACTAATGGCTTGTGTCAATCCAAGGTGGAGAGTTTCAAGCCGCAATGCCAGCCCATCACAAATATGTAGAACAGAAGGTGGGCCAGTCCTTGAGCTTATTGGTTTCTTAGTCACTGTTGTGTGTGAATACACACCAAACAAACCTGCTCAAAACTCCAGGTGCACGGTCCTCTGAGAGTACTTCTCTTCTTCCAAGCAAACATAAACTTCAGAACAGATGAGGTCGGCACTTTTTGTTTCACCGGAAATCTTGAATCCTTTATTCAAACATGGTGACACAGCAAGTTACAAGTATTAACACTAGAGATGAGCGAACATACTCGTCCGAGCTTGATGCTCGGTCGAGTATTAGCGTACTCGAAACTGCTCGTTGCTCGGACGAATACTTCGCCCGCTCGAGAAAATGGCATCTCCCGCCGTTTTGCTTTTTGGCGGCCAGAAACAGAGCCAATCACAAGCCAGGAGACTCTGCACTCCACCCAGCATGACGTGGTACCCTTACACGTCGATAGCAGTGGTTGGCTGGCCAGATCAGGTGACCCTGGAATAGACTAGCCCCTGCCTGCGCTGCTCGGATCATTCTGTGTCTGGATGCCGCTAGGGAGAGAGCTGCTGCTGGTCAGGGAAAGCGTTAGGCTGTTCTATTAGAATAGTGTTAGGCAGGAGTGATTCAACAAGAACCCAACAGCCCTTCTTAGGGCTACAATAACGTTATACTTTTTTTTTTTTTATTTGCAGCTAGTACCATATTGTGAGGAATTCGCAGGGGGACTTGCTACCGTTGTGTTTAGCTCTTAGTGACACACATATCCACCTCAAACACCAAAGTGGGACAATATATTAGGGGTTTGATTTCAATTAGGCACAGTCTGCCAGTTTCTTTTTATTTTACGTTTATTTTTTCATAACTCAGCATCATCTCATCTGGCATAGCAGTGTGCTTTCATACTTGGCTAGAAAATAGCCATAGGAGAATCCAAACGGCTTACTTAGGCCTACAATAGCGTTATATATTTTATTTCTGGTTGATCTGCTGGTGGCTGGCCTTGCTGTAGTGCATCTACTACCATATTGTAAGGAATTTGCAGTGAGACTTGCGACCGTTGTGTTTAGCGCTTAGTGACGCACATATCCATCGCAAAGACCGAAGTGGGACAATTTATTAGGGGTTGGATTTCAATTAGGCACAGTCTGCCATTTACTTTTTATTTTACGTTTATTTTTTCATAACTCAGCGTCATCTCATCTGGCATAGCAGTGTGCTTTCATACTTGGCTAGAAAATAGCCATAGGAGAATCCAAACGGCTTACTTAGGCCTACAATAGCGTTATATATTTTATTTCTGGTTGATCTGCTGGTGGCTGGCCTTGCTGTAGTGCATCTACTACCATATTGTGAGGAATTTGCAGTGAGACTTGCGACCGTTGTGTTTAGCGCTTAGTGACGCACATATCCATCGCAAAGACCGATGTGGGACAATTTATTAGGGGTTTGATTTCAATTAGGCACAGTCTGCCATTTACTTTTTATTTTACGTTTATTTTTTCATAACTCAGCGTCATCTCATCTGGCATAGTAGTGTGCTTTCATACTTGGCTAGAAAATAGCCATAGGAGAATCCAAACGGCTTACTTAGACCTACAATAGCGTTATATATTTTATTTCTGGTTGATCTGCTGGTGGCTGGCCTTGCTGTAGTGCATCTACTACCATATTGTGAGGAATTTGCAGTGAGACTTGCGACCGTTGTGTTTAGCGCTTAGTGACGCACATATCCATCGCAAAGACCGAAGTGGGACAATTTATTAGGGGTTGGATTTCAATTAGGCACAGTCTGCCATTTACTTTTTATTTTACGTTTATTTTTTCATAACTCAGCGTCATCTCATCTGGCATAGCAGTGTGCTTTCATACTTGGCCAGAAAATAGACATAGGAGAATCCAAACGGCTTACTTAGGCCTACAATAGCGTTATATATTTTATTTCTGGTTGATCTGCTGGTGGCTGGCCTTGCTGTAGTGCATTTACTACCATATTGTGAGGAATTTGCAGTGAGACTTGCGACCGTTGTGTTTAGCGCTTAGTGACGCACATATCCATCGCAAAGACCGAAGTGGGACAATTTATTAGGGGTTGGATTTCAATTAGGCACAGTCTGCCATTTACTTTTTATTTTACGTTTATTTTTTCATAACTCAGCGTCATCTCATCTGGCATAGTAGTGTGCTTTCATACTTGGCTAGAAAATAGCCATAGGAGAATCCAAACGGCTTACTTAGACCTACAATAGCGTTATATATTTTATTTCTGGTTGATCTGCTGGTGGCTAGCCTTGCTGTAGTGCATCTACTACCATATTGTGAGGAATTTGCAGTGAGACTTGCGACCGTTGTGTTTAGCGCTTAGTGACGCACATATCCATCGCAAAGACCGAAGTGGGACAATTTATTAGGGGTTGGATTTCAATTAGGCACAGTCTGCCATTTACTTTTTATTTTACGTTTATTTTTTCATAACTCAGCGTCATCTCATCTGGCATAGCAGTGTGCTTTCATACTTGGCTAGAAAATAGCCATAGCAATAGGATAGCATCGTTTGGTTTTAAAAACTAAAAAACACAAAAAAAAAAAAAAAACACAAAAAAAAAGTAAAAAAAAAATTAAAGTTATAACTTTCATTTTCAAAATGTTTAACCCGAGGGCTAGGGGTAGAGGACGAGGGCGGGGACGTGGGTGTCCAACTACTGCAGGGGTCAGAGGCCGTGGTCCTGGGCGGGGTGAGACACCACCTGCTGATGAGGGAGCAGGGGAACGCCGCAGAGCTACACTCCCTAGGTTCATGTCTGAAGTTACTGGGACTCGTGGTAGAGCACTGTTGAGGCCAGAACAGTGCGAACAGGTGATGTCGTGGATTGCCGACAATGCTTCGAGCAATTTGTCCACCAGTCAGTCTTCCACGCAGTCCACCCATGTCACCGAAATCGGCACTCCTCCAGCTCCTGCACCTCAGCCTCCTCCCCCCCCAGTCTGCCCCCTACCAGGAAAATTTGGCATTTGAACCGGCATACTCTGAGGAACTGTTTTCTGGACCCTTCCCACAGTCACAAACCACTTGTCCGGTTGCTGCTGAGCAATTTTCCGATGCCCAGGTTTTCCACCAGTCGCAGTCTGTGGGTGATGATGACCTTCTTGACGTAGTGGAAGAAGTGTGTAAAGAGGTGTCCGACGATGAGGAGACACGGTTGTCAGACAGTGGTGAAGTTGTTGTCAGGGCAGGAAGTCCGAGGGGGGAGCAGACTGAGGGATCGGAGGATGATGAGGTGACAGACCCAAGCTGGGTTGAGAGGCTGGGTGAACACAGTGCTTCTGAGACGGAGGAGAGTCCTCGACCAGAACAGGTTGGAAGAGGCAGTGGTGGGGCCAGACGGAGAGGCAGGGCCAGAGCTGGTGCATCACCGCCAAATGTGTCACGTAGTGAAGCTCCCGTGGCGAGGGCTCCCGCGGCGAGGGCTAGATTTTCAGAAGTCTGGAGGTTCTTTAAGGAAACACCGAATGACCGACGGACTGTGGTGTGCAACCTTTGCCAAACCAGGATCAGCAGGGGTTCCACCACTACTAGCTTAACTACCACCAGTATGAGCAGGCATATGAATGCTAAACACCCCACTCAGTGGCACCAAGCCCGTTCACCTCCGGCCGTGCACACCACTGCTCCTTCCCCTGTGTCAGCTGATAGTCAGCCCCCTGCCCAGGACCCTGGCACAAAAACCCCATCGTCGCCTCCACGATCCTCCACAGCATCCACCAGCGTTCATCATACCCCAGACGCTGGAGCGGAAAAGGAAATATAGTGCAACCCACCCGCAGATTGCTTAGCCTGGAGATGCTGCCCTATAGGCTAGTAGAGACCGAGGCCTTTCCCAACCTCATGGCGGCGGCCGCCCCTCGGTATTCGGTCCCCAGCCGCCACTACTTTTCCCGATGTGCCGTCCCAGCCCTGCACCAGCACGTGTCAGACAACATCATCCGTGCCCTGACCAACGCCGTTTCTGACAAGGTCCACCTGACCACGGACACGTGGACGAGTGCTGCCGGGCAGGGCCACTATATATCGCTGACGGCACATTGGGTTAACTTGGTGGAGGCTGGGACCGAGTCTGACCCTGCGGCTGGTCATATACTGCCGACGCCGAGGATTGCGGGGCCTACCTCGGTCCAGGTCTTTCAGGCCTACTATGCCTCCTCCTCCTCCCACCCCTCCTCCACCTCCTCCTCCGAACTACCATCCGTGGGCATGGCGCCATCAGTCGCTAGCTCTAGGCACAGCAGCAGTGCCGTCGCTAAGCGACAGCAGGCGGTGCTCAAACTGCTGAGCCTAGGCGATAAAAGGCACACCGCCCAAGAGCTATTACAGGGCATTCCACATCAAACTTGTTAACTTTGTCGCTACCCTGCTGTGTAATCCACAAAATATACTGGCAAACTTTTATCATTTACCGATATTATTTCAGCGCTTCTTGCGCATCTGTTTACATTCCCCTCACCCACCATATCCCAAACTTATAAGAACGCTACTACACTTGATCTTATACAAAAGGTTCTTAGAAGTGCTGTTTGGGGAGTAGCCTAGAGACAGGGGCTTGGATTGGCGAAAGCTCGCCTGGCAGCGGAGCGCCAGCTCCATCCCAAGATCCAACTAACATAGTTTTAACTGCAGCACCTTTAATCTACTACTAGTTCACTGCCTCCATACATGGTCCCCTTATCAAATGAGCTGTGTCAGGCAGAATTTTCAGGTGTTTCACCACATACATAGTGGAACTCGGCGCGTCTGTCGCCGCCATGCTGGAGACCTGCAGTTGCAATCATAGCAGCGCAATATGGATGCCCCATACTGTCGCTCTTAATCATGGAAGTCCTCTCCATGGCTGCCTCCAAATGTCGTCCCCTTATCAAACGAGCTGTGTCAGGCTCATTTTTCGGGTTTTTCACCAGATACATTATGGAACTTGGTCACTATGTAACCACCATGCTGTGTTATCGACTAAATATACCGTCAACCTTTTGTTCACAGAGGAAATAATTTCAGCGCTTCTTGCTCACCTCCTTTGGTTCCTCTCTGCCACACATTGGTTTGAAGCCTGAGTCCATTTAGGGTATGTCGCCATGCCACTCTCTAGCCTGCCGCTGCTGCCGCTGCCTCTGCATGCCGTCCCCTATAGTGTCAGGGTCAATTATTGGATGTTTTAGATGCTATCTAGCTTCATTCTGTCACTCTGTCATGGCCATGCTGTTGCCCATAATTTTGGCATAATGGTGCGTTTAAGCAGCCTCAGAGGCATCCATGCATGCTGCCCCTGCTGTTTCCTGTCCATTTCCGTGGTGTTTCCATCCTTTTCTGAGGTTTCCAAGTGTTTGGCCAAGCTTCCCTGTGCAGAGCCTTGGTCCCCTTGAAAATTGCTCGAGTCTCCCATTGACTTCAAAGGGGCTCGTTATTCGAGAAGAGCACTCGAGCATCGGGAAAAGTTTGTCTCGAATAACGAGTACCCGAGAATTTTAGTGCTCGCTCATCTCTAATTAACACATAAGTGCAGAAAAAAGCATCTTCTTACGCGTTTATGACCGATAAGGTCCTTAGTCATAGATAGCTTCCAATATGGGGTTACATACTGATAAACCCAGCTCACGGGAAGTGAAGTCAGCCCATTGCAGGAGAGCAGGTGCTTAACCCATTCTGGTATATGTCACAGATAAAGAAAAAACTTGTTGCAAGTATAAAAACATACATAGAAAAAATATATACACAGTAAAAACATCTTTCAATAATTGACAAGTATGTCGTTCCTGACATTGAAACCTTTAGGGTATATACAATCTTTTGTCAGGATCCAAAATCCTTCACGATTCAACATTTTTTTTCTTTTGTCTCCACCTCTATTGTTGTGCTTAACTCTTTCCAAACCACAGAAAGAGAAACCAGATAGATCTCTATTGTGTTGCTGTATAAAGTGCCTGGCTGCATTAGAAGGGTTGTTATGTTCCATGTTTGTGATCCCATTGAGATGTTCACGTATACGCTCTTTGGAAAGAGTTAACAATAGAGGTGGAGACAAAAGAAAAAAACAGTTGAATCGTGAAGGTTTTTGGATCCTGACAAAAGATTGTGTATACCCTAAAGGTTTCAATGTCAGGAACGACTTACTTGTCAATTATTAAAAAATGTTTTTACTGTGTATATATTTTTCTATGTATGTTTTTATACTTGCAAGTTTTTTCTTTATCTGTGTCATATACCAGAAGGGGTTAAGCACCTGCTCACCTGCAATGGGCTGACATCACTTCACGTGAGCTGGGTATATCAGTATGTAACCCCATATTGGAAGCTATCTATGACTAAGGACTTTATCGGTCATAAAAGCGTAAGAAGATGCTTTTTTTCTGCACTTATGTGTTAATAGAGGGGAACAGCAATGGTAGTAACTCTGCACTACCTTAACCCCAACATTGAATCAAAACTAGCAATGAATGTGCTCAGGTGATATACAGGTGCTTAACTGTATGAAAATTGGAAGTATAAAAGGGGAAATTGCACCAAGCACCAATCCACCCTAATGGTTAGATACTATACATACACATTATTTATTAACTATGATGGTTAAAATACAAATTACAATTTGATGTATTATTTGATGTAATTTGTATTTTAACCATCATAGTTAATAAATAATGTGTATGTGTAATATCTACCATTAGCGTGGATTGGTGTTTGGTGCAATTTCCCCTTTTACACTTATGTGTTAATACAAGAGATGAGCGAGGACTAAAATGCTCTGGTGCTCGTTATTCGAGACAAACTTTTCCCGATGCTCGAGCGCTCGTTTCGAATAACGAACCCCATTGAAGTCAATGGGAGACGCGAGCATTTTTCAAGGGGGCCAAGGGTCTGCACAGGGAAGTTTGGCCAAACACTTGGAAACCTCAGAAAATGATGGAAACACCACGGAAATTGACAGGAAACAACAGGAGCAGCATGCATGGATGCCTCTGAGGCTGCTTGATTGCACCATTATGCCAAAACTATGGGCAACAGCATGGCCTTGACAGAGTGATCGAATGAGGCTAGATAGCATCTAAAACATCCAATAATTGACCCTGACACCATAGAAGACGGTATGCAGAAGCAGCGGCAGCAGCGGCAGGCTAGAGAGTGGCATGGCGACATACCCCAAATGGACTCAGGCTTCAAACCAATTTAAAAAATTCCTTTTGGCGAGGATAACGTGTAGCACTGTATGTATCAGTATTTTGCTTGTTAAGGCAGCAGAGAGGAACCAAAGGAGGTGAGCAAAAAGCATTGAAATGATTTCCTACGGTATATTTAGTCGATAACACAGCATGGTGGCAACATAGTGACCAAGTTCCATAACGTATCTGGTGAAACACCCGAAAAATGAGCCTGACAGCTTGTTTGATAAGGGGACGACATGTGGAGGCAGCCATGGAGACGACTTCCATGATTAAGAGCGACAGTATGGGGCATCCATATTGCGCTGCTATGATTGCAACTTCTGGTCTCCAGCATGGCGGCGACAGATGGGCCGAGTTCCATTATGTAACAGGTGAAACACCCGAAAATTCTGCCTGACACTGCTCGTTTGATAAGGGGGTTGATGTGCTGTATATCCTCTCGCACTCCAGCGTCTGGGGTATAGAGAGTTGAAAGTTGAGCATGGAGACATTGGTGGACGCTGTGAAGGATCGTGGAGGCGAAATGGACAGAAAAAAGCAGGGGCAAGATGCATGGATGCCTCCGAGGCTGCCTAATCTTAGGATGGAGCTGGCGGTCCGCTGCCAGGCGAGCTTTCGCCTGTCTAAGCCCCTGTCTCTCGGCTCCTCCCCACCAAAAATGGGCCTGGGGGCCAGAAGCGTTTACTTTGAAAAAATTATAATTTTCAAAGCAGGCAGGGGCTACAAACGGCACTTCTAAGAACATTTTGTATAAGATCAAGTGTAGTACTGTTCTTTTAAGTAATTGGCTTTGTTATGGCGGGTGAGGGGAATGTAAGCAGATGCACAAGAAGCACTGAAATAATATCGGTAAATGATAAAAGTTTGCCAGTATATTTTGTGGATAACACAGCAGGGTGGCGACAAAGTTAACAAGTTTGTTGTGGAAGCCATGAAAACAACCCAAAATTCTGCCTGACACAGCTCGCTTGCTAAGGGGACGATTTATGGAGGCAGCTATATGGACGACGTGTGGAGGCTGCTATAGAGACAATTTAATTTGGATAGTGCCTGTATGTGGCAGTCCAAAATAGTTTTCAAACCAGAGGAGCAGGTAGGTGGTCCTCCAGAAAAATTAAATAGATTGAGTGCCTGTATGTGGCAATCCCAAAAATTGTTTAAAACAGAGGACCGGGTAGGTGGCCCTCCAGAAAAATTAAATACATAGGGGGTCATTTACTAAGGGCCAGATTCGCGTTTTCCTGACGTGTTACCCGAATATTTCCGATTTGCGCCGATTGTACCTGAATTGCCCCGGGATTTTGGCGCACGCGATCGGATTGTGGCGCATCGGCCCTGGCATGCACGCGACGGAAATTGGGGGGTGTGGCCGAACGAAAACCCGACGGATTCGGAAAAACCGCAGCATTTAAGAAAAAAAATGTGTAGCGAAAATTACATTTACCTTCACCAGGTATAGGCCGATGCAATTTCAGGGCATTCCATTGCGCCTCCGGGGAACTTCAGCGCAGCAGCGCCACCTGGTGGACGGCGTGGGGAACTACCTTAGTGAATCCCGGCCGGACCGGAATCCACCCCAGAGAACGCGCCGCTGGATCGCGAACGGACCGGGTTAGTAAATCTGCCCCATTGAGTACTATAGCTAGAGCCAGCTGGCCCTGGCAAAAAATAGCCAGTTTCTTCTGCTATAGTGTACAAAGAAGAGGAGAAGGAGGAAAATGAGGAGGAGGAGGGCATACATTATTCAGGTTGAGCTTCTTTCACCTGGTGGAGAATGGAAATCCTGATAAATCCAGGCTTTATTCATCTTGATAAGCGTCAGCCTGTCAGTGCTATCAGTCGATAGGCGTGTACGCTTATCGGTGATGATGCCTCCAGCTGCACTGAAAACCCGCTCAGACAACACGCTAGCGGCAGGGCAGGCAAGAACCTTCAAGGCGTACAGCGCTAGTTCATGCCACATGTCCAGCTTTGAAACCCAGTAGTTGTAGGGAGCTGTGTGATCATTTAGGACGATGGTATGGTCAGCTACGTACTCCCTCACCATCTTTCTGTAAAGATCAGCCCTACTCTGCCGAGACTGGGGACAGGTGACAGTGTCTTGCTGGGGTGACATAAAACTGGCAAAGGCCTTGTAAAGCGTACCCCTGCCAGTGCTGGACAAGCTGCCTGCTTGCCTACTCTCCCTTGCAACTTGTCCCGCAGAAGTACGCCCTCTGCCGCTAGCGCTGTCAGAAAGGAAATATTGTTTCAGCTTGTGCACCAGGGCCATGCATTCTCATACTCTTTTCCTCTCCAGGGATGAGAGTGTAAAGATTTTGCTTGTACCGTGGGTCCAGGAGAGTGAATACCCAGTAATCGGTGCTGGAATAAATTCTTTGAACGAAAGGGTCACGAGATAGGCAGCCTAGCATGAAATCTGCCATATGCGCCAGAGTCCCAACTCGCAAGAATTCACTCCCCTCACTGGCCTGACTGTCCATTTCCTCCTCCTCCAACTCCTCCAACTCCTCTTCTTCTCCAACGCCGCCGCCAGTTTGACTTACGGCGGCGCCCGGCACAAAGTTTGAGAAGAAAGAAGACGGCGCGGAAGCCAGAAGAGGACCCGCACGGACATGGGGGGAGCATCGCTGCGCATTGGGGCCACCGGAGGGTGAGTATATAAGTTTATTATTTTCTTTTAATTCTGGGCTGGCTGTATATTACTGGGGGCAGTGCTGTATACTACTGTAGGCAAGCTGTACTGGGGGCAGTGTTGTATACTACTGGAGAATGGCTGTATACTACTGGGGACTGGCTGTATACTACTGGGGGCAGTGCTGTATACTATTGGGGGCAGTGCTGTATACTAATGGGGGCAGTGCTGTATACTACTGGTGGAAGTGCTGTATACTACTGGGGGCAGGCTGTATTCTACTGGGCGCATTGCTGTATACTACTGGGGAAGGCTGTGTACTACTGTGGACAGACTGTATACATACTGGGGGGGTCAGTGACCAATGCATTACCCACCCTCGGCTTATACTCGAGTCAATAGATTTTCCCTGTTTTGATGGTAAAATTATGTGTCTCGGCTTATACTTGGGTCGGCTTATATTCGAGTAAATTCCTCACAATATGGTACTAGCTGCACTACTAGTGCCAGCAAGCCCAGCCACAAGCAAACAAAAAAAAAAATATATATAACGCTATTCTAGCCCTAACAAGGGCTGTTGGGTTCTTGTAGAATCACTCCTGCCAACAGTAAGCTAATATAACAGCCTAACGCTATCCCTGCAGCAGCAGCAACTCTCTCCCTAACGGCATCCAGACAGAGAATGATCCGAGTAGCGCGGGCAGGGGCTAGTCTATTCCAGGGTCACCTGATCAGGCCAGCCAACCACTGCTATCGACGTGTAAGGGTACCACGTTATGCTGGGTGGAGTGCAGAGTCTCCTGGCTTGCGATTGGCTCTGTTTCTGGATGCCAAAAATCAAAACGGCGGGAGATGCCATTTTCTCGAGCTGGCGAAGTATTCGTCCGAGCAACGAGCAGTTACGAGTACACTAATGCTCGAACGAGCACCAAGCTTGGACGAGTATGTTCGCTCATCTCTAGTCACCACGATTAAGATGATACTCCTTTTATTTAGGATTTTTATGGTTGACTTGTTTTGTAGAATATAGAATTCATTTAGTGAGAAATTAAAGCATCACCATGTTCTAAGAAGCATAAAATTTTTTGTTTTTTACATACAGAGCTGTCTTAAGTCTTTCTTTTGTCAGTTAAATGTATTGCACCATATTACCCTAGTCAGTCTATGCATTCTGCATAGGATGACAGGAGTGCTGTTGATTCGCGGTGAAAGCATGATCTAATAGGCATTTACTGCCAGAGTCCTTCATAGGACCCCAGGACTGCCATGGAAGCCAATCGGAGGATACTGACCAACTGGGTGTGTATCTGGTACTGCTCCATAGACGCCGCTGTCATCATGACCTTAATGTATACAGGGCTAAACAGCTGAAATTGTGAGTATCGCTATCCCAGCTTTTAGTGTGGGAGCATAGCTGTCCAACACAACCAAACTTCCACAGCTTTCGCACAGGCTTTGCCTGAGGCGAATTCACTGGCCTCATGCGATTCCCTGAGATGCACCAGACCACATTTCCCAACGTACATGTACTTCAGAATGCGCCACATGGTCGGGGAAATCCAATCCTTACAATACAATCACCCTTCCATACAATTATTACTGCCTTTACACATTGTTATGGCCCACAGAATGCCTACTATAGACCAGAAACATGCTAATCATGGTACGGTAATTGTTCATCAATACACACACTGCTTATAGCATAGGTTAATTGCTAGCAGAGAGACATTCACAGGATAACATGGCTCGACCACTGGCACTATGGCAAGGGGCTCCGTTTGGATCAATCGGAGGCCCCTGCCAGTGGCTTCAATAATACTCGATGCGACCGGAAATGGCCGCTCAAGTACTATCACTAACTGCAGCCACAGCAGTGAGTGCAGCACCACGGGGTACTTCGTGCTGGAGCTGCGTGGCCGTGCAATGACGTTACAATGCGGCCGCACCGTGACGACATCGCGCATCCGCCCCGTGACATCATCGCACGTCCGCGCTATAACATCATTGCATGGCCACACAGCTCCAGCGACAGGAGACGGGCACAGGATGAGGTGAGCACATTTTTTAGGTTTTTTTGCTGTTGGCAAAAGGGAGGGAGAAGGGGGGACTTAATAAAATATGGAGGGGGGAAGGGGGGCCTTAAAATATGGAGGGGAGAAGGGGGGGCCTTAATAAAATATGGAGGGGAGGGGGAGGGCCTTAATAAAATATGGAGGGGAGGGAGGGCCTTAATAAAATATGGAGGGTTAGTGAACAGTGCGAATGCTTACATCCCTAATCACAGCCCAGCCACCTTTAGAAAGCCCGGGAAACCAGGGGTAACTCTTACACTATCCCTAACCACAGCCCAGCCACCAGCAGAAATCCTGGGAAACCAGGGGTAACTCTTATACTATCCCTAGCATTAATGCCCTGAGGCAACATCACCACTGCAGCCCCTGTACACAAACCAAGAGCCGAGCCAAGAGAGATGGAGAAAGGGATTAGCTTTTCCTTTGCTTCACTGCCACCGCTAGTGCTTAGAAATTCCCTTATCACAGAATATTTCTATTTAGTAGTAGGTGGGCCCCCAAAATCTATTTCACTGGTGGGCCACAGGCACTCTAGTCCGACCCTGCTTAGCGCTAATTTGTCTCTACAAAGAATGGAATTAATAAGAGTCTCTTTTATTCTGTGATCTGCTTTTGCTGGTATCCACTGGTTTCTGAAACTAGATCTATGACTTGACTGGAAAAGTCCTCTGTTAAGGTAACACTCTCTCCCGATGCACAACATCATCTCTATCAATGCCTGGATCAGCATATTATTAGTTTCGGTCTAAGTATTTTTTTTTTGGAAGCAAGCATTTGAAATAAACATAACTAACATTTTTGTCCATTTCTGTAATTTTAACACAAAAATAAAATAGGTTTTTTACTCTATTGGGCTCATTACTAAGGGCTGCGCTACTCACTTTAGTCAGACTGTTTGTCAGACAGGTATTTAACAGGTGTTTGTGCTGGGATTATGTTGCATGTGACATTTTCCATACTACACAAATTGGGAGGCGGGCTGTTGGACGATCCAACTGCTTTGGATTTAACTTTCAAATTGTGTCGCAACACATTGCACTTACATGCACCACTAAGAAGAAGGTGAACTCTGTCGGACCTGAGCTGAGAAGCGACACATGAAGGATATTGGGCGCACAATCTTAGTGAATCGCGGCACAGTGCATCATCGTCTGACAATGCACTTTCGGTGGACTCCGCGGATGGGGTAAGTAAATGTGCCCCTCAATGTGTTATACAATGGTGTGGAAAAATAATACCACTTCCCTCAAGGAAATCACGAGGTTCAACGTTATCTCTTTACTTTTCATTCAATGTTAATACAATGCATATAGCCAAAAGTGTTCTAATACCTCATGATGATCACATATGTTACAGAACTATATGACTCCAAAACTAATTAACTATTTAGTTAACAAAATGTTTTCTAAAATAATACCAAAGCCTATTGTGCTCCTTTATACTTATTTGCATTAGTTATTGGAGAGATATGTTAATTGTTAAATATAAAAAACTGAGAATGTTTATCCTTTAACCAATTGTTTTGCAATTTAACCCCTTCCCGCTCTGAGGTGGATATATCTGCCGCTGAGCGCAATGACTTAGAGCTCAGTGGCGGATACACGGGTGCCAGCTGTAGCTAACAGCTGACATTTGCATTTAACCCCCATTTAACATGCCTTCTGGGGGGTTTCCCCCACGATCGGCCCTCCCGTGCCGTCTTAAGGGGGCGCTGATCGTTGCTATGGCAGTCCTGGGGTAAGATCATTTTCTAGATTACAAGACAAGTGAAAAGTGGTGGCGGAGGTGGTATAGAGCATGTGGTTCTGTTAGGGTGGATTCACATTGGGCTTTTTTTTCACAACAGCGATTTTTTACTGAAGCCTTTTTGGCTTATGGACACAAACAGATTGGCCCACATTTACTACTGTCCTTGCACCAGTTTTCTACTGGACTTCGAACATTCTATAATATGCAAAATGCTTGCACATGTATGTAAGAAGTGTCTGTGCCACGTATATGTTTCATGCAACATTTGTGTGGCGCAGCTGCACTATTCTTCATGCGACACAAATTTCTGCATGGAAATGGGCGTTGTGGTGCTCAGTCGAAGTGTGTCGGGCACCATGGGGGACATGGGGGAAATGGGCATGTGGTGCTCAGTCGAAGTGTGTCGCACACCATGGGGGACATGGGGGAAATGGGCATGTGGTGCTCAGTCGAAGTGTGTCGCACACCATGAGGGACATTAATCAAAGTGGGTCTTAGGTTCGCTTATTTATGAGCCTGGTTTGTTCTTTTTTTTTGGCTTCTGATCTAGTTTTGCCTTAGTAAATGAGTTTTGAATTGTCACGTGTCTGTTTCATTTGTGCCTAATTTTGCACCAAATTTGTATCAAATTATTACCCTACAAAGTAGATCTCAAAAATGACACGAGACTGAGAAAAGGTGACAGAACGTTCAGGGCTTCATTTTTGCACATAAAGTAAGTGCTTGTACAATGACTACATTGTGTTGTAAATGCAGAGATTAACATAACAGATATGAAAAAAAACTTGAGAAATTTGACACTTTAAAACTGCACTGAAGTATTTTTTTATGTTGCATAGAGATCATTTTTCATTTGGGTAGTGATGACCTTTGTGAAAAAGGCAGTTTTTTTCAAGTGCACCTCAAAGTAGATGTATTTTTGCAACTTTTTGGGTGCAAAATTGTGATAGATACCGTGCAAACATCTGTATAACAGCCACTTGTGTCGGATAAGGTGCAGACACTCAAAACCACTAAGTGCCGAACGTTTGCTCGGACCCAAAAAAGTCTCAAATTAGAGAAAAATGTACTAACTGCGCCAAAAAATTGTGCAAAAAAAAATCAAAAACAGTCTAAAAAAATATGATCAATGTCCCCCCATATGTTAACCCCTACGGGACTCAGCCTCTTTTGGCCTTAAGGATGCGGCCCCATTCTTCAAATCTGACCTGTGTCACTATAAGTGGTTATAGCTTTGGAACGCTATGAGATATCCAGGGGATTTTGAGATTGTTTTCTCGTGACACATTGTACTTCAAATTAGTTTAAAAATTTGGATGAAAAAAAACAAAATTTGGAAAAATTCTTTATTTTCAACGTTCTAAATTCTCTACTTTTGATGCAGATAGTCAAAGCACCCAAATAAATTCATAACTTACATTTCCCAAATGTCTGCTTTATGTTGGCATGGTTTTTTAAGATTCCACATATTTTACTAGAATGTTATGATGCTCAGAATTTAGGTATCATTTTTCACATTTTTTGTAAAATCACCAAAACCTGTATTTAGATGGACCTGCTCAACTTCTAAATGACACTGAGAGGGCTAAATAATAGTGAGACTCGTAAATTACCCCATTGTGTAAACTACACACCTCAACGTATGAAAAACCACTTTTAAGAAGTTTGTTAACGCTTTACGTGTTTTATAGGGGTTAAAACAAAATGGAGGTGCAGTCTGCAAATTGTAATATTTTTTCACAATACACCCATTTTGGGTGGAAAATTAAACATTTACAATGGATTAAATGAATAAAGGCTCCACAAAGTTTTACGGGGTTCCCTTTGCGGATCTAATAACGTTTCTGTTTTATTATGCAGATTGTTACGGACGCAGGGATACCAAATATGTGGGGGTTTTGTGTATTTTATTCAATTGTACTGAATAAAAACCAATTTGGAGAAAATCTTGTTCATTTTAGCATCACCATCTTTTCATATGCATAACTTTTTTATTTTTCAGCTGACAAATCTGGTTAGGGGCTTATTTTTTGCGAGAAGAGTTGTTCTTTTTAGTGGGCTTATTTTGGAGTGCATAATTTTTTTTAAAATACTTTTTAGAGCATTTTTTTTATAGGGTATTAATTAAAAATAATCTTTTTTCGGAACGTTTTTGCATTTTTTTTTTACCGTGCGGGTCCAGTAATGATTTTGTTTTATTATACAGATTGTTACGGACGCGGCAATACCAAATATGCGGGGGGTTTTTGTGTTTTTGTGTTTTTTATACTTTATTAAGAGTTTTTATAGGAAAGTGACATTTTAGGGGCTTATATTTTAATGCATTTATTTTTTATTTATTCTAATGTATTAACTTTAGTGTTTTTGACTTTTTTTAAATTATACATACTTGAACTTGAACCAGTGATGCTCTGATCACTGGTTCAAGTCCAATACACTGCTCTACAATACTATTTTATTGTAGAGCAGTGTAAACTGTCTGAGCATGCAGGGGCATGCTCAGACAGTTAGCAGTCAGACCCGGAAGGGGTCTGACTGCCATGGAGACCGGGCAGCTCCGGGGCACATGCCAGTCCTCGGAGCTGCCCAGAAGTGGATTGGATCCCCCGGTAAGCGGCACGGGGGATCCGATCCACAGCGCAAACACCCTTACATGCCGCTGTCATGCTTGACCGCGGCGTGTAAGGGGTTAACACCCGCGATCGGAGCCGGTTCCGATCGCGGGTGTTAGCGCAGGCTGTCAGCTGTACTAGACAGCTGACAGCCGCTGCTTCTGGTACCGTCTCCGTTCGTAAGCCGTTTCCAGAAGCAGGACATTATAGAACGTCCCCGTGCACTAAGTATCTAGCCCCGGGGACGTACTATAACGTCCTGGTGCGCCTAGGGGCTAAAGTTGCACCAAAAAAAAGTTGGTCCACTCTGTTGGAACAATGCAGGAAGCACCAGAGTCATGCAGAACGGACGCCAAAAATCCTGAATCTGGCTCACCCTGCACACTACACAGGCAAACTTCATAGTGCATCTTTCTAGCATCTGTTACGATTTGTCTCTGTCGTGTCCCTGTTTTGCCTCCGTTTTGTTTTTGTGTCCGCAAAAAATAAACTGAAGGTTTAACATTACTTTGAAAATATCACACCTGGTTTTTCAACCTCAGTGAACATCAGTGAAAAAAAAAACAGATGTTTCATCAGCTTTTTTTTTGCGGACCCAAAGTCTTCTATTGCCTTCCATGATCCGCATTTATGAAAAAAAAGGACATATTTCATAATTTTTTTTTCACGGGAAACAGCCAATATGAAAACAGCCATTGAAAGCAATGGCTTTGTAAGGCATTCGTGGAATTCACTGAACCATTGACATGAAAAACATGAAATGTGAAAGAGCCCTAAGGCCTGTGACACACATGGCATTTTTGTCACATTTTTGTTGCGATTTTGTACGCATTGAAAACGCACGTGTTTCTATGCATGCATGCATGTTATCCCTGCTATTTGTGAATGTAATCACATGCGTTTCAAAATGCAAACCACAATCACATGAGTATTCAAAAATGCAACTTCATTGAAAAACGCAATAAAAAATTACCTCAACACTTTATCCAAAAAACATTTAAAAAGCCGATATGCAAAACTGATCAGTATTCTCATCCTTCTACTGTCACCAAGTGTTACCATGTATGGGTGATGGCACACATGTCGATTTGAACGCGCTTTTGGCCCTTTTTTAAGCAGTCTGTCAAAAACTGCATGCGTTTTTGAAAAATGCATGCTTTTTTTTTTTAAATGCTTCTGGTTTTGACCACTTTTTATTTAGATAATTGGTCAAACCTGTCAAAAACCGATGTGTTTATAAAAAAAAAATGCATGCGTTTTTGACAGACAGCTTAAAAACGGCCAAAAACGCGTTCAAAACACCACGTGTGCCATCACCCTATGGCTGATCATCACTGTTCCCCCTACCCGCAGACCTCTCACAGCTGTCCCTGTACATATTAGTCATTCAATTTGACTGAGCAATCACAGCTAAAAAGTTAAAAGTAAGGCCCCTTCTAAACTAGCGTTTTTCACGCGCGTGTCCTGCTCGTGCTTTTGACGCGCAGAACTTGCATTGCACCCTGACCTATAGTAATCAATAGGCTTTTTCAGCATTTTGCTTTTTTCTTCATGCACACACGCATTTTTTAAATTCGCGTTTAAATCTCAGCATGCTCTACTTTTGCAAGTCACGCGTGTGAAAAACGCACCATACAAGTCTATGGAGACGCATCAAAAATGCATTGCACTCTGAGACACATGCAAGTCCAATGCAAGTGCAATGTGTTTTTACGCATCAATTGCCATAGAGAAGATAGAGATCAGTCCTTAGTCCTTTTCACATGCGTTATCTGCGCATGAAAAACGCATTGAAATTGCATTGAAAACACGCCTGATCGCACCCTGATCAGACTCTGATCTGCAATGCAAGTGTAGCAAGGGACCTAACAATCACTCCTCAATAGCTGTGATCTCATTTCTGTAAGGATATCCAAGCTAAAAGCTGACTGAGGAGATTTATGGCCCTCTCACTCAAAGATCTATAGACAAACCTCGCTACATACTCGTGAATGTTTCCCAGTGAAACATTCCACTTAGACATTCCACAATATTTTTCTGTTTTATTAAAAAAAAACTAAGGAAATTAAAAAAAAAGATTTAAAAAAGTTAGATTGTTAATAACATTAATTAACCTAATCAATGTCTGATTTTTTGGGCTTCTTGTTATTATATATATATATATATATTATTATTTTTAATTTTTTTTGTTAGCTTTAACTATCTATCCAAGAATCTGTTGTCCCATTCTGTGGTCACATTTTTGGCATTTGTTAAACTTTTTTTTTAAGCCTTCCAAACAGACCCCATACTATTATAGCACATGTCAGAAACAGGTGTATGGAGAGCGCTCTCCATATGGGGTGGGTGTTTGTTGCATATTGCAGCAAGCATCCACCTCTTACACCCATGGTCGGTGCTGGCACTGATTGCGGTGTTAACTTAAAACGCCGTCGCCAAAGCTGCCGGAGGCATTTAAATTGCTGTAGCGCTGCCATCTTCAGTTTCACCCCTGCTCCCATGATGGCATCACAGAGACGCAGACAGGTACTGGATGACAGGTACTGGAGTGTTTGTAAGGGCGCTGTCACACAGGACGTTTTGGCTGCGTTTGCAAACGCAGACCAAACCACACCCACCGGGGTGGCCCGATTGCATCGGTTTCTATGAAAACGCCTGCAATCGGGAATGAGCCACCAGTGTTTTGCTTTACTTTAATACAAAACACCGGTGGCTTGTTCCCGAACGCGGGCGTTTCCATAGAAATCAGGCCGCGACCCGCCCCGGTGGGTGTGGTTTGGTCTGCGTTTGCAAACGCAGCCAAAACGTTCTGTGTGACAGCGCCCTTACACACACTCCAGTACCTGTCATTCAGCCTCAAGCAGCTGCTTACAGGTCAAAGGCAAACCTGCCATATACTGCAATAAAGTATTATTACAGTAAATGGCAAGAGCAATCAGTCTCCTTAGGGTTAACGTACCATAGGTGGGGGCTGAAAATTTGCAAAAAAAAGTTTAAAAAATTTATAAAAATCTAAATGTTCAAGTCACCCCCTATCCCTAGAACTGATTTAAAATAAATTGAAAAAACAAATAAAATCATAAACATATTAGGTATAATTACCAAAATGCCCAATATATTAAAATATAAAAATGGTTATTATCAAAAAATGTTCACAGTGTCCAGCCTTTCCTAAAGCATGTGCTGACATTTTGCCTGTCAAGTCCCATATGTATTTTAGAGGCATTTACTATGGACAGCCCTGGGGTCTTAGCTCAGATCCAGGGGTTTCAATAGCAACAATAGGCACCCCCTGAAAACACTGCATCGATCAAGCAAGGAATCACCATGCAGCCATTTAAATGCTGCAGTCACTCTGACCACGGGTCTTCCGAAGACCCAAGCCTGTCTCGTTTCAAACATTTCATTACAATATGCAATACTGTCATACTGTAGTATGGAAGTATATGCTAAGATCGATCAAACAACCTAGAAAAGACCCTAGGGAGTAAAAAAAAATAAAAAATAAAAAAAGTAAAAAAAAACATGATAATAAAAAAACCCTTAAAATTAAATTCACCCCCCTTTCTCTAGAACTGATATAAATATAAATAAACAGTAAAAATCATAAACACATTAGGTATTGCCGCCTGATCTATGAAAATATAATAATGCTTTTTTGCCATTTTCAAAAATATAAAAATTCTATAAAAAGTGATCAAAAGGTTGTACAGTATAGACCTTAAATTGGTAGCATTGAAAACGTCATTGTAAATCACACAAAATGACACCACCCACAGCTCCGTACACCGAAGTAAGAAAAAGTTATTAGTGGCAGAAAATGGCATAAAAAAATAAAAAAATTTTATTACAGGAAGTTTACATTTTTGTAAATGTAAGAAAACATTATAAAACTTATGCAAATTTGGTACCTACCCAAAGAATAAAGTAGATATGTCATTTGGGGCGCAAACAATGCAAATGCGTTTGTTCACCATTTTCACTGCATTTGGAATTTTTTTCCCGCTTCCCAGTACATGGCATGGAATATTCGATATCAATGCAATGCAATGAAATAAACTAAATAGGGCCAGGTCATTAAGGGGTTAAAGTGTCAATAAGCAATATACACAAGAAGGTGCCACAATTGATTTTTTTCCTAAATACTACTGTACCCCTGGTACAAAAATGTGATGCAACGTCTGCATGAGGGGGACACAAAGGTCTGAAGGAAATGACAGATGAGTTTTTGAGGAGAAGGATGACAGAAGGGTCTGAAGGAGGAGTACAGAGGAGACTGGAGGAGGACAAGTAAGTCTAGAGGAAAACAGAGAATCTGGAGGATTATTGAGTGGCCCAAAGGAGGAGGACAGATTTGTCTGGATGAGGAGGAGAGAGGGGTCTGGATGAGGAGGACAGAGAGGCATGGAAGAGAACAGAAGGTCCAGGAGGAGAACAACAGAACTGGCATGATAATTACAAAGGGTCTGGAGGAGAATTACAAAGGGTCTGGAGGAGAATTACAAAGGGTCTGGAGGAGAATTACAAAGGGTCTGGAGGAGAATTACAAAGGGTCTGGAGGAGAATTACAAAGGGTCTGGAGGAGAATTACAAAGGGTCTGGAGGAGAAACACATAGAGTCTGGAGGAGAATTACAAAGGGTCTGAAGGAGAAGTACATAGAGTCTGGAGGAGAATTACAAAGGGTCTGGAGGAGAAATACATAGAGTCTGGAGGAGAATTACAAAGGGTCTGGAGGAGAAGTACAAAGGGTCTGGAGGAGAAATACAAAGGGTCTGGAGGAAAAGGACAGAGGAGTACTTCTGCTGAAGGGTGTCACTTGTAATGATGGAGAGATGAATATATAGAAAGCAGTTGAAATCATGTAAAAGTGATAAAATCTAGGGAAAGCATTATGTATTTCACACTATATAGATAAAATACTTCATTGGAGTTGCTGTATACAAAACAGTTGACTAGTAAGGGCAATGTATAAAAATTGTTAGTGGGGGCATTATATAATTATATAATTAATTGGAGAGTGTTACATACAAAATAATTCTTATGTGAATCATGTTGTACCTCCATTTATCAGTACATTCTTACTTATACGTATAGGATAGGAGTAGTATTACTGTTCTGTGCTCATATATACAGGATAGGAGTAGTAGTACTGTTCTGTGCCCATATGTAAAGGATAGGAGTAGTAGTACTGTGCTGTGCACATACATATAGGATAGGAGTAGTAGTACTATGTTGTGCCAATATATACATGATAGGAGTAGTAGTACTGTGTTGTGCCTATATATACAGGATAGGAGTAGTAGTGATGTGCTGTGCCCATACATATAGAATAGGAGTAGTAGTACCGTGCCCATATATACAGGATAGGATTAGTGGTACTGTGTTGTGCCCATATATACAGGATAGGAGTAGTATTAATGTGCTGTGCCCATACATATAGAATAGGAGTAGTAGTACTGTGCCCATATATACAGGATAGGTATAGTAGTACTGTGCTGTGCCCATACATGTAGGATAAGAGTAGTAGTTCTGTGCTGTGCCCATATATACATGATAGGAGTAGTAATACTGTGTTGTGCCCATATATACAGGATAGGAGTAGTAGTACTGTGCTATGCCCATATACACAGGATAGGAGTAGTAGTGCTGTGCCAGTATATACAAGATAGTAGTAGTTACTGTGCTGTACCCATATATACAGGATAGGAGTAGTAGTACTGTGCTGTGCCCATATATACAGGATAGGAGTAGTAGTACTGTGCTGTGCCCATATACACAGGATAGGAGTAGTAGTGCTGTGCAAATACACTCACCGGCCACTTTATTAGGTACACCTTGCTAGTAATAGGTTGGACCCCCTTTTGCCTTCAGAACTGCCTCAATTCTTCGTGCCATAGATTCAACAAGGTGCTGGAAGCATTCCTCAGAGATTTTGGTCCATATTGACATGATGGCAGGGCCGGATTATAGGCGGGACTCCCGGGGCTCGAGCCCCGGGGCCCCCACCATCTTGCCCCCCCAGGGGGCCCCCACCAGATCGCGTCCCCCGGTCCCTGACTCCTCAGCCGCCGCCTCCCTTAGTCGTCCGCGGCCGCCCTCGCCACACGTCACCACCTCCACGCATATCCCCTTGCATGGCCTGCCCGCCCACCTCTCCGCCCTCCGGCACAAGTTACCGCCTCCCTTCAGCTGCATGGCCGAGCTGTCCGCCCCCTGCCCGCCCATCCCGCTGTATTGCCAGGCATCCCCGCCCGCTCGGAATCCCGCTCGTACTCCCCCCGACCCCCCGAACAAGTAGCCTTACCCTGCATCCTCCGCATCCAGCACTCCTCCCCGCCGAAAAATTCAGCCGTCCTTCGCTCCCCGCACTCCCCCCCGGAACATTCAGCCATCCTTCGCTCCCCGCGCGCGATGCCCCCCCCCCCCCCCCGCCGGAACATTCAGCCGTCCAATACCTCCCATCCCGCACCCCCCTCCCCCCCAGGTATCAAGCAGTCATCCTCCGCATCCCAACGCCCCCCCCCGGTAACATGCAATTGGCCTCCGTTCACCAAGACACCCCCCCCCCCGCCGCCGAGAGCAAGAAGCCGTTCTCCCGCCCGCTGGAACAAGCAGCCGTCCTCAGCTCCCCCCCCCCCCCCCCGCCCGAACACCCTCCTGACGGGACAGCCGAACACCCTAATAGGGTAAGTATACATTACATATTTATTCAGCAGTGTGTATATATGATGTATATTGTGTGTATATATGTATATACTGTGTATCTCTGTATATATGTATATACTGTGTATCTCTGTATATATGTATATACTGTGTATCTCTGTATATATGTATATACTGTGTATCTCTGTATATATGTATATACTGTGTATCTCTGTATATATGTATATACTGTGTATCTCTGTATATATGTATATACTGTGTACCTCTGTATATATGTATATACTGTGTACCTCTGTATATATGTATATACTGTGTACCTCTGTATATATGTATATACTGTGTATCTCTGTATATATGTATATACTGTGTATCTCTGTATATATGTATATACAGAGAATATACTGTGTATATGTGTATATACTGTGTATATATGCAGCTAGTGTATATATGTGTATATATGCATCTACTGTGTATATATGTAAATACTGTGTATAGATGAATATACTGTATTTATACACGCATTTATTTGTATAAGCATATATATGTGCACATTTAAATATATGCATATATATATGTATGTATAAATGATGTTTATGTTTATATGCTGTGTATATGGTATGTATGTATATGCTCTGTATACTGAAAGTGTGTGTATTTCCCGTATGTGTGTGAACATGCTGTATATACTGAATGTGTCTGTATTTGCTGTATGTGTGTATATTCTGTATGTATATGCAGCATGTTTGTATATGGTGTTTTTATACTGCATGTATATGTATATATGGTCAGTGTACACTGAATGTGTGTATATATATATATATACATACATAATGTGTATGCCGTATGTGTGATGTATATATACTGTATGTGTGTATATACTTTATGAGTTTGTGTATACTGTGTGTATTAGTGTATAAATGTATATGGGTACATAAATGTGTGTGTATACTTGTATATATATGGGTGCAAGCATACGAGTGTAGAACTTTATGTGTGTATATAAAGGTGTGAATATATCAGTGTATAAATGTGTGTAATTGTATAAACTGTGGGACTGCATGTCTGCTGCGGGCTGAGGTGTATGTTAAATGGGACTGCATATCTGGTAGGGGTGAAGGTAGATACAAAGATGTGTTACTGGGGGCGAGGCGGCTGTATGTAGCTGTGTTACTGGGGGTGAGGCGGCTGTATGTAGATGTGTTACTGGGGGTGAGGCGGCTGTATGTAGCTGTGTTACTGGGAGCGAGGCGGATGTATGTAGCTGTGTTACTGGGGGCGAGGCGGCTGTATGTAGCTGTGTTACTGGGGGTGAGGCGGCTGTATGTAGCGGAGTTACTGGGGGTGAGGCGGCTGTATGTAGCTGTGTTACTGGGAGCGAGGCGGCTGTATGTAGCTGTGTTACTGGGGGTGAGGCGGCTGTATGTAGCGGAGTTACTGGGGGTGAGGCGGCTGTATGTAGCTGTGTTACTGGGGACGAGGCGACTGTATGTAGCTGTGTTACTGGGGGTGAGGCGGCTGTATATAGCTGTGTTACTGGGGATGAGGCGGCTGTATGTAGCTGTGTTACTGGGGGTGAGGCGGCTGTATGTAGCTGTGTTACTGGGGGCGAGGCGGCTGTATGTAGCTGTGTTACTGGGGGAGAGGCGGCTGTATGTAGCTGTGTTACTGGGGGAGAGGCGGCTGTATGTAGCTGTGTTACTGGGGGAGAGGCGGCTGTATGTAGCTGTGTTACTGGGGGCGAGGCGGCTGTATGTAGCTGTGTTACTGGGGGAGAGGCGGCTGTATGTAGCTGTGTTACTGGGGGAGAGGCGGCTGTATGTAGCTGTGTCACTGGGGGTGAGGCGGCTGTATGTAGCTGTGTTACTGGGGGCGAGGCGGCTGTATGTAGCTGTGTTACTGCTGGGATTGTGGAAAGGAAGCAGGAGGACGTGTATGTACGCTACACTCAGTGGGGGCCTCCACCAGATTTTGCGCCCAGGGGCCCCCACCAACCTTAATCCGGCCCTGCATGATGGCATCACACAGTTGCCGCAGATTTGTCGGCTGCACATCCATGATGCGAATCTCCCGTTCCACCACATCCCAAAGATGCTCTATTGGATTGAGATCTGGTGACTGTGGAGGCCATTTGAGTACAGTGAACTCATTGTCATGTTCAAGAAACTAGTCTGAGATGATTCCAGCTTTATGACATGGCGCATTATCCTGCTGAAAGTAGCCATCAGATGTTGGGTACATTGTGGTCATAAAGGGATGGACATGGTCAGCAACAATACTCAGGTAGGCTGTGGCGTTGCAACGATGCTCAATTGGTACCAAGGGGCCCAAAGAGTGCCAAGAAAATATTCCCCACACCATGACACCACCACCACCAGCCTGAACCGTTGATACAAGGCAGGATGGATCCATGCTTTCATGATGTTGACGCCAAATTCTGACCCTACCATCCGAATGTCGCAGCAGAAATCGAGACTCATCAGACCATGCAACATTTTTCCAATCTTCTACTGTCCAATTTCGATGAGCTTGTGCAAATTGTAACCTCAGTTTCCTGTTCTTAGCTGAAAGGAGTGGCACCCGGTGTGGTCTTCTGCTGCTGTAGCCCATCTGCCTCAAAGTTCGACGTACTGTGTGTTCAGAGATGCTCTTCTGCCTACCTTGGTTGTAACGGGTGGCGATTTGAGTCACTGTTGCCTTTCTATCAGCTCGAACCAGTCTGCCCATTCTCCTCTGACCTCTGGCATCAACAAGGCATTTCCGCCCACAGAACTGCCGCTCACTGGATGTTTTTTCTTTTTCAGACCATTCTCTGTAAACCCTAGAGATGGTTGTGCGTGAAAATCCCAGTAGATCAGCAGTTTCTGAAATACTCAGACCAGCCTTTCTGGCACCAACAACCATGCCACGTTCAAAGGCACTCAAATCACCTTTCTTCCCCATACTGATGCTCGGTTTGAACTGCAGGAGATTGTCTTGACCATGTCTACATGCCTAAATGCACTGAGTTGCCGTCATGTGATTGGCTGATTAGAAATTAAGTGTTAACGAGCAGTTGGACAGGTGTACCTAATAAAGTGGCTGGTGAGTGTATATACAAGATAGAAGTAGTAGTTACTGTGCTGTACCCATATATACAGGATAGGAGTAGTAGTACTGCTCTGTGTCCTTATATACAGGATAGGAGAAGTAGTACTGTGCTGTACCCGTATATTCAGGATTGGAGTAGTAGTACTGTGCTGTGCCCATATATAAAGGATAGGGGTAGTAGTACTATGCCAATATATACAAGATAGAAGTAGTAGTTACTGTGCTGTACCCATATATGCAGGATAGGAGTAGTTGTTCTGTACCCATATATACAGGAGTAGTAGTACTGTGCTGTGTCTTTATATACAGGATAGGAGAAGTAGTACTGTGCTGTACCCATATATTCAGGATAGGAGTAGTAGTACTGTGCTGTGCCCATATATACAGGATAGTAGTAGTAGTACTGTGCTGTGCCAATAAATAGAGAATAGTAGTAGTAATACTCTGCTGTGCACATCTATACAGAATAGGAGTAGTAGTACTGTGCCAATATATGCATATATGTAGAATATGCATATTTGATAAAGGGGGCACTAAATATAATAATAATAATTAAAAAAAAACATAATTAATAAGTAGGAGCACTGTAAGACTGTATAGATGAAATGATTAATTGGAAATGATTAGAGATGAGCGAGCACTAAAATGCTCGGGTGCTCGTTATTCGAGACAAACTTTTCCCGATGCTCGAGTGCTCGTCTCGAATAACGAGCCCCATTAAAGTCATTGGGAAACTCGAGCATTTTTCAAGGGGACCAAGGCTCTGCACAGGGAAGCTTGGTCAAACACCTGGGAACCTCAGAAAAGGATGGAAACACCACGGAAATGGACAGGAAACAGCAGGGGCAGCATGCATGGATGCCTCTGAGGCTGCTTAATCGTACCATTATGCCAAAACTATGGGCAATATTGTTTGAATATTTCACCTAGGAATAATGGAATAGCATAGTGGTTCTATTTTAAATTGTTTTTTCGGAAATGGTCCCATGATTAAGAGCGACAGTATGGGGCATCCATAATGCGCTGCTATGATTGCAACTTCAGGTCTCCAGCATGGCGGCGACAGATGGGCCGAGTTCCACTATGTATCTGGTGAAACACCTGAAAATTCTGCCTGACACAGCTCGTTTGATAAGGGGACCATGTATGGAGGCAGTGAACTAGTAGTAGATTAAAGGTGCTGCAGTTAAAACTATGTTAGTTGGATCTTGGGATGGAGCTGGCGCTCCGCTGCCAGGCGAGCTTTCGCCAATCCAAGCCCCTGTCTCTCGGCTACCCCCAAACAGCACTTCTAAGAACCTTTTGTATAAGATCAAGTGTAGTAGTGTTCTTATAAGTTTGGGTTATGGCGGGTGAGGGGAATGTAAACCGATGCGCAAGAAGTGCTGAAATAATATTGGTAAATGATAAAAGTTTGCCAGTATATTTTGTGGATTACACAGCAGGGTGGCAACAAAGTTAAAAAGTTTGATGTGGAAGCCATGAAAACAACCCAAAATTCTGCCTGACACAGCTCGTTTGATAAGGGGACAATGTATGGAGGCAGCTATATGGATGACTTTTGGAGGCAGCTATGGCGATGACGTGTAAAGGTAGCAATGGAGACAACGTGTGGAGGCAGCTAAAAAGACGACGTGTGAATGCTGCTATGGAGACAATTTAATTTGGATAGTGCCTGTATGTGGCAGTTCAAAAAAGTTTTCAAACCAGAGGAGCAGGTAGGTGGTCCTCCAAAAAAATTAAATAGATTGAGTGCCTGTATGTGGCAGTCCAAAAAAGTTTTCAAACCAGAGGAGCAGGTAGGTGGTCCTCCAGAAAAATTAAATAGATTGAGTGCCTGTATGTGGCACTCCCAAAAATTGTTTAAAACAGAGGACCGGGTAGGTGGCCCTCCAGAAAAATTAAATACATAGAGTACTATAGCTAGAGCCAGTTGGCCCTGGCAAAAAATAGCCAGTTTCCTCTGCTTTAGTGTACAAGAAGGAGGAGAAGGAGGACAATGAGGAGGAGGAGTGCATACATTATTCAGGTTGAGCTTCTTTCACCTGGTGGAGAATGGAAATCCTGAGAAATCCAGGCTTTATTCATCTTGATAAGCGTCAGCCTGTCAGCGCTGTCAGTCGACAGGCGTGTACGCTTATCGGTGATGATGCCACCAGCTGCACTGAAAACTCGCTCGGACAACACGCTAGCGGCAGGGCAAGCAAGAACCTCCAAGGCGTACAGCGCCAGTTCGTGCCACATGTCCAGCTTTGAAACCCAGTAGTTGTAAGAAGCTGTGTGATCATTTAGGACGATGGTATGGTCAGCTACGTACTCCCTCACCATCTTTCTGTAAAGATCAGCCCTACTCTGCCGAGACTGGGGACAGGTGACAGTGTCTTGCTGGGGTGACATAAAACTGGCAAAGGCCTTGTAAAGCGTACCCCTGCCAGTGCTGGACAAGCTGCCTGCTCGCCTACTCTCCCTCGCTACTTGTCCAGCAGAAGTACGCCCTCTGGCGCTAGCGCTGTCAGAAGGGAAATACTGTTTCAACTTGTGCACCAGGGCCTGCTGGTATTCATGCATTCTCACACTCCTTTCCTCTCCAGCGATGAGAATGGAAAGATTTTGCTTGTACCGTGGGTCCAGGAGAGTGAATACCCAGTAATCGGTGCTGGAATAAATTCCTTGAACACGAGGGTCACGGGATAGGCAGCCTAGCATGAAATCTGCCATATGCACCAGAGTCCCAACGCGCAAGAATTCACTCCCCTCACTGGCCTGACTCTCCATTTCCTCCTCCTCCAACTCCTCCAACTCCTCTTCTTCTGCCCATACACGCTGAACAGTGAAGGACTGAACAATGGTCCCCTCTTCTGTCTCGCCAACATTCTCCTCCTCTTCCTCCTCATCCTCCTCCACCTCCTCCGATATGCGCTGAGAAACAGACCTGAGGGTGCTTTGGCTATCAACAAGGGAATCTTCTTCCCCCGTCTCTTGTGACGAGCGCAAAGCTTCCGACTTCATGCTGACCAGAGAGTTTTTCAACAGGCCAAGCAGTGGGATGGTGAAGCTGATGATGGCGGAATCACCACTGACCATCTGTGTTGACTCCTCAAAGTTACTTAGCACCTGACAGATATCAGACATCCACGTCCACTCCTCATTCTAGACTTGAGGAAGCTGACTGACCTGACTATCAGTTCTGGTGGAAGTTGACATCTGGCAGTCTACAATCGCTCTGCGCTGCTGGTAAACTCTGGATAACATGGTTAATGTTGAATTCCACGGGCTGCGCTGCCCTGAGAGTGGCAGCATCTGTGCTGGACTTCCTGAAATGCGCACAGATGCGGCGCACCTTTGTGAGCAAATCAGACAGATTGGGGTATGTCTTGAGGAAACGCTGAACTATGAGATTTAACACATGGGCCAGGCATGGCACATATGTCAGTCTGCCGAGTTGCAGAGCTGCCACCAGGTTATGGCCGTTGTCACAAACAACCATGCCTGGCTTCAGGTTTAGTGGTGCCAGCCACAGATCAGTCTGCGCCGTGATGCCCTGTAATAGCTCTTGGGCGGTGTGCCTTTTATTGCCTAGGCTCAGCACTTTGAGCACCGCCTGCTGTCGCTTAGCGATGGCACTGCTGCTGTGCCTAGAGCTACCGACTGATGGCGCCATGCCCATTGGTGGTAATTCGGAGGAGGAGGTGGAGGAGGGGTGGGTGGAGGAGGAGGCATAGTAGGCCTTTGAGACCTGGACCGAGGTAGGCCCCGCAATCCTCGGCGTTGGCAGTATATGACCAGCCCCAGGGTCAGACTCGTCGTCAGTGACATATAGTGGCCCTGCCCGGCAGCACTCGTCCACGTGTCCGTGGTCAGCTGGACCTTGTCAGAAACTGTGTTGGTCAGGGCACGGATGATGTTGTCTGACAAGTGCTTGTGCAGGGCTGGGACGCCACATCGGGAAAAGTAGTGGCGGCTGGGGACCGAATACCGAGGGGCGGCCGCCGCCATGAGGTTTCGAAAGGCCTCGGTCTCTACCAGCCTTTAGGGCAGCATCTCCAGGCTAAGCAGTTTGGAGATGTGGACGTTGAGGGCTTGGGCGTGTGGGTGGGTTGCACTATACTTCCTTTTGCGCTCCAGCGTCTGGGTTATGGAGAGTTGAATGCTGGTGGATGCTGTGGAGGATCGTGGAGGCAAAGATGGGGTTTTCGCACGGGAGGTGTTTGGGACGGGGTCCTGGGCAGGGGGCTGAATAGCAGATGACACAGGGGAAGGAGCAGTGGTGTGCCCGGCCGGAGGTGAATGGCCTTGGTGCCATTGAGTGGGGTGTTTAGCATTTATATGCCTGCGCATACTGGTGGTATTTAAGCTAGTAGTGGTAGAACCCCTGCTGATCCTGGTTTGGCACAGATTGCACACCACAGTCCGTCGGTCATCCGGTGTTTCTTTAAAGAACCTCCAGACTTCTGAAAATCTAGCCCTCGCCACGGGAGCTTGACTACTTTAAACATTTGGCGCTGATGCACCAGCTCTGGCCCTTCCTCTCCGTCTGGCCCCACCACTGCCTCTTCCAACCTGTTCTGGTATAGGACTCGCCTCCGTCTCAGAAGCACTGTGTTCACCCGGCCTATCAACCCAGCTTGGGTCTGTCACCTCATCATCCTCCGATCCCTCAGTCTGCTCCCCCCTCGGACTTCCTGCCCTGACAACAACTTCACCACTGTCTGACAACCGTGTCTCCTCATCGTCGGCAACCTTTTTACACACTTCTTCCACTACGTCAACAATGTCAAAGGAGGCTGAGGTGGAGGAGTGCTGATTTCGGTGACATGGGTGGACTGCGTGGAAGACTGGTGGACGAATGGCTAGAAGCATTGTCTGCAATCCACGACATCACCTGTTCGCACTGTTCTGGCCTCAACAGTGCTCTACCACGAGTCCCAGTAACTTGAGACATGAACCTAGGGAGTGTAGCTCTGCGGCGTTCCCCTGCTCCCTCATCAGCAGGTGGTGTCTCACCCCGCCCAGGACCACGGCCTATGACCCCTGCAGTAGTTGGACGCCCACGTCCACGCCCTCGTCCTCTACTCCTAGTCCTCGGGTTAAACATTTTCAACATTAAAGTGTAAACTGTAAATTTTTTTTGTTTTTTGTTTTTTTGTGTTTTTTTTCAACAAAACAATGCTATATCCTATTGCTATAGCTAGTTTCTAACCTACACTGACAGCACACAACTGGATTTTCTGCTGTGCCTGATGACTTTGAGTTATTAAAGTAAATAAATGTAAAAAAAAATAAATCAGCAGACTGTGCCTAACATACGGAGAAGGTGAAGGGTTGTAGTTAGTTATTCTTATTGGTAAGTTAGTGCTAAGCACAATGCATCCACTGTGAAATCCGGTGAAATAGGGAATATTTCTAGGTAGCAATATGGTGGGCCCCCAGAATCAATTTCTCTGGTGGGCCCCAGGCGCCCCAGTCCGACCCTAAGCATAAAGTATGACAATGCAGTGGGATATCATAATATCATAGTATAGAAGGCGAATCAATCAAGTCCAATCTTTAGGAACAAATGTTTTCTCTCCATAAGCCCTGATATTATTGTTCTCCCAAAAGGAATCCAGGCCTCTCTTGAACATATCCAAAAAGTCAACCATTGCAACCTCCTACGGCAGAGAGTTCCATAGTTTCACTGCTCTTACAGTAAGGAATCCCCTCCAGGGCCAAATTATAAAGGGGGCCACTTTGCTGCTACAGGGGGCCCCCAGCAATTCTTTACAATGTGGGTGATTCATCGCCCACTAGACACGTGCAGAACCACGGAGCAGCAGATTTTGGTTTATGGCAGAGCAAGGGAACAATGTCACAGTACAGAGGTATTCCGAGAGCGTCCAGGTGCAGGCGGCGCAGTGACGTCACAAACTGTGAAGCTTGCACCAGACATCTGACCTGCCAGAAGAGCAGGAAGTTGATCTGCCCAGTCTGGATGCAGGAGAAAGTGAGTAAAGTTTTATTATTTTCCTGGAAACTGTATATAGTTAATGCTGGGGGGGCTGTAGATAAAGCTATGGGGCTGTATATAGTTAATGCTGGGGAGCCTGTATATAGATAAGGCTAGGGGGCTGTATATTGGTAATGCTGGTGGGCAGTATATAGTTAATGCTGGGGGGAGCTTTATATAGTTAATGCTGGGAGACTGTATATAGTTAATGCTGGAGGGGCTGTAAACGGTTAATACTGGTGGACTATATATATATATATGCTTGGGGGACTATTTATAGTTAATGGTGGAAAAATGTATATAGTTGATGCTGAATGGGCTGTATATAATTCATGCTGGAGGGCTGTACATAACTAATGCCGGGTGGCTGTATATAGTTTATGCTGGGGAGGGGCTGTATACTGTTAATGCTGGGGGGCTCAACATAGTTAATACAGGGGTCTGTACATAATTAATTCTGGAGGCTGTATATAATTTATGCTGGGGGCTTTATTTAGTTAATGCTCGGGGGGCTTTATATAGTTAATTATGGGGGGCTGTATATAATTAATGTTGGGGAGGCTGTATTTAGTTAATGCTGGAGGGGTTGTATATAGTTAATGCGGGGAGACTATATATAGGTAATGTGGGGGCTCTATACAGTGAGTACTGGGGGCTGTATATAGTGAATAATGGGGGATGTATATAGTGAATACTGCAATCTATGTATAGTTATTGTTAGGGGGCTGAATATAGTTATTACTGGGGCTGCATATAGTGATTACTGGGGGCTGTATATAGAAGGCAAAAAACAGAAGTCTTGTGGAGTAGCACTGTGGTAATTAGGATTATAATCCGATGTGGGTGCAGGCTTCACTCCGTTAGAATGACCTGAAGATCCGGCAGGGGATGCTGGAAATTGCCAGGCTATATAGCCGAGCCGAGAATGCCAGAGCCAATAAGGAGGACGCTGGCCCTTTAAGGCTGGGAGAAGTCTGTGCGCGCCCCCTCTAGTGGCAGGAGCGCGCGACTGCAGGGAAGAAGCATGCGGCCTACACGCCAAGAGCCAGAGTACAGGCCGGAGCCAGGAGAGTTAAGTGAGGACAGGGGGAGCGGGGACCGCAGCAGCAGGCACCCGCGTTCCGTACCGAGGGTCGCGGGTGTAACCGTGACAAAAACAATCGTATCAGGAAATACACACCAAAAATATCATTTTTAAAAGAGGATGGAGCTCTCCTATTCTGTATCAGAACTCTCAGAACTTCTGTAGTCACTAATTATTTAAAAAACAGATTTTAACCCCTTAACATCATTGCTAGTTTCACCATTTTGACAAAGTCCTGTGTTCAAATCTAACATGTGTCACCTGATGGGGCAATAATTTACAAAAGCTGCAAAATGACTTTTTTTAGCACTTTTTATATTGTTTATGGGGAGTTACTTTCCGCAGTGTCATACAATTGCAGCACTTGTCATTAGAAATTGTTTAATTAAAAGATATAGAACTGTGCTCCTGCTAGTGGTGGCTGTTAATTTAGTTGTTGCTTATAATTCTAATGCCAAAATTTAGATGTGCATAATTTTTGTCAGTTTTATTTAAGGGCAATACAACTTTTCTACAATTGACTAAGTAATCTGCTTATCAATTTTTCTCTACAATTTTAAAATGATAAATAAGAACATAGAAGAAGACTTGTCTTGTATTTTTCTACCACAGTCTACTTCTCTTTATGAGCTGCAATGAATATGACATGATTATGGTCAGCAAGATCACTAATAACTGTTCTCTTAAAAACATCACAATAGTCAATTTTGAAGCCTTCTCCTACTAGAACTCCCCGGACAAATTCCTCATCACATGTGAGAACATGAAACTTCTCTTTGTGAATTTTGAATTGTGTTGCTTCTAAAGACCCAACTAATATGAGTTGTCCTCCAGGTTTCAACAACTTTGAGAACTTCCTGAGATATCTGACATAATCATCTTTGTCTTGGCTGATAACTTCCTGGAGCCAAGCGCTGATGATACAATCGGCTGGTGGTAAATCTATTGGTTCTGTCATATTTTCTTTCTCAGGGTCAAATTTTACACCATGTTGCAGCGCGGATCTCACTTTTCCTTCTTTATACTGAACATCATCACTGTGAGAAACAAAAAAATTATCAAAATACAATGGTATTGTTAATATTCATGTGAGTGGAAAAGTAAACATTACTGACCACCAAAATGTAATCATTTATGTATCATTTTGGCTAGTACGCTAATAGTACATAAATCATATGCTGTCTACAAATTTATGACATTTTCTTCATATCTCTTGTAAAGCAGTAGCAAAATCAAGTGTTTCACCTGTTTCCTTCCTTGTCTACATAAAGTTGTGCAACATGACACCAGTCAAATGCTCCTGTACGTGTGTCCACGCATCTCTTCAGCTCCATTATGCATCTGTCATTGACCTTCAGGACTATGATGTGTTTGAAGAGCTCACAGGCTGAATACAGATGATGAATCATGTAGCTAATGCTGAGGTCAATCAAGATATCTCCTTTTATGTGACCTGAAATGGAAAGTAAAACAGTGTTATAAAAATATTTTGTAAAATGACTTGTGAGATATGTGATGTGAGTGCCCTTGTGTTTTGTATCACAAAACACACTTATTGGAATTTCTCCCATATGTACCAACAAGAACAAAAAAATTATAAAATAACCCTTGAGTATACTAATTAGTTAATATGACCAGTGAAAACAGTTTACAAATACATTTAAAATGATTCATAATATAATATATAAAGATAATTGTATGCGTGTATATCTGTGTAGGTATGTCCTCTAAATGAATACAATCACTAAATTTTGCACAGTCGCTCTCTCTCACCCGGGAACATCATAGACAAAGTTTTGAGTCCAAATGTTCACCCAATGTTTTCCAAAATACACTTATTAACCACCATATACAGGAGACATTGTTTGCTGCTGCTCTGGCAGTTAGCAACCAATCACAGCTCAGCTTCTATTTTGCCCCAGGTCATTAATATGCGCTCTGAGCTTTATTTGGTTACTATAAGCAATGAGTTTAAGACAGATTATATATGTGGTAATAAGCATTATCCAATATATTTTCTGTATTAATTCCTCATGATTTTCTAGATGTCCGCTTGCTGACGTTCAACAGACAGATGCATTGTTTAGTAAAAGTGGATAGAAATCCATCCCTGGGCATGTGATGCCAAACTGGTGCATGGATTGTTCAAATCACAGAGAGAAATCTGAGCTGTGTTTTATAACTAGTACTCCTGTGTGCCATCACATTACCAGGGACAGATTTTTAGTGCATCTTTATTTCCAATACAAATTCCAATAAAAACTATATATAATAAGAAACCGCTTGTGTCTTGTCAATAGCTGGCTGTGAAAAAAGATGATGTTAGTTGCTTGGCTTGGCCAACGCGTTTCTAGTGTTGTCCGACACTTTTACCCATGGCTAATGTTTAGTACATCTAAGGTAGATTAAATGCTAGAAAACCGATAATTGGGGATTAACATTAAAAAAGTATTTCCTCTGGCAAGAAGAACAGAGGACAAAAACTACTTATGAAAACGTCACGAATAATGTCTTCCAGGGTTTTAATTTTGAAGAACAAAAAACATTGATGAATTTACTAGAATTAGACAATGAAGAAAAAGCCAATAAAGAAATATAGATGTCCCACCTATCCACAAAAAATTGTCATTCTACCCAAAAAAAGCAATAGTTGAAGTTATGACTATTTTTCAAGGAGTAATAGAAAGGGAAATTACAAATCACAGAATTTTATATTCAAACAAAATAAAGCCTTGAGGGAACATAAAAATAATGATGAACTCACAATCAGAAGATAAAGGTGGTTCCATTATAGTTATGGAGACCAATGAATACATACTCTGGGTACAGGAAATGTTAAAGGACAAAACTACATATAGACCCCTAACGTGCAACCTCACAACTAGATTCCAAAAAACACTTAAAATTATCTTGGAAGAGGGATACAGCATGGGTTCCATCAGTAAGAAACAAATAGAATATATAAATCTAAGTGATCCCAAAGCCCTGTTTCTGTATGCCCTCCCCAAGGTGCACAAGGGCAATTACCCACCTACCATGCACTCGATAGTATCGGGAATAGAATCTTTAAATGAAAGATTAAGCGAGTGGTTGGTTTCATTACTCCAACCACTAGCTATCAGAATCCCGGGCTGTTTGAAAGACACAGGTGACGTACTTAAATCTTTACAAACAGTAACATGGCAGAATACTTATACATGGCTCAGCTGTGATGTAACAGCACTGTACACTACGATTCCACATCATATAGCATTAAAGCCATGAATAACCATGTAAAGAAATACAGTATGTACAGTCAAAACCTACAAAATTTCATGAAAGAAGTTCTATGGTATCTCATGACATTTTCTTCCTATTTGAAAATACTTTTTATCTACAATTAGCAGGTGTTCCCATGGGTGCTTAATATTCACCTTCCTTGGCCAATTTAGTTATAGCATGCTGGGAGGAAACCCATCTGTATGCAGATTCTAATCCATTCTCAGATTCGGTCTTCTGGTATGGCAGATACATCGACGACATGCTCTTCATTAGGTCGGGCGATGTGTCTGCCATACCGGAATTCATGAATTACATCAATACCAATCCATTCAATCTACATATTCTCATCATGCTATACATACAGGGGGTCATTTACTAAGGGCCCGATTCGCGTTTTCCCGACGTGTTACCCGAATATTTCCGATTTGCGCCGATTGTACCTGAATTGCCCCGGGATTGTGGCGCACGCGATCGGATTGTGGCGCATCGGCGCCGGCATGCGCGCGACGGAAATCGGGGGGCGTGGCCGAACGAAAACCCGACGTATTCGGAAAAACCGCCGCATTTAAAAACCGAAAAAGTGTCGCTTGGGGAGCGCTTACCTTCACCTGGTCCGAGGTGGTGCATTCCGGCGCGATGAGATGACTTTCAGCGCAGCAGCGCCACCTGCTGGACGGCGGAAGAACTACATTCATAAATCCCGGCCGGACCCGAATCCAGAGCAGAGAACGCGCCACTGGATCGCGACAGGACCGGGTAAGTAAATGTGCCCCACAGTGTTTTTAGACCTGAATCGGTCAGTTACAAAGAATCAGATACAAACTAACACACATCGCAAACAGATTTCAGGAAACACTATCCTGCATGCAAGCGGTTCACATCCCAATCGCATAGTAAAAGCAATAAAAGGAGAGTTTACACAAGCTAAAAGGAACTGCAGTACAACAGAGAAATAAAAAACATCAAAAGCAGATTACTGTCAGGATCAGTAGATCCTCTGGACCAATGCGGGAGATGGAACTAGTCGACACCTGGGACCGGAGCCCAAGCGGCACCTGGTTTTCACCAGAGCCCGCCGCAAAGCGGGTTGGACTTGCTGCGGCAGGATACCACTAGGTCGTTCCCAGGCGTGACCAGCCCGCGGTGGCAGCTGATGTCGAGGTACCTTAGCGGATGACAATCTCGTAGTCAGGTCCAGGCACAGGGTCAGGGCAGGCAGCAGAGATGCAACGTCAAGTCCAAGTCCGGGGTCAGCAACGGGAGGTCCAGGCAGGTGGGAATGGGAACACAGGCACACGGAACACATCAACACGGAGGAACTCGGGTAACAAGGCAACACAGGACTCAGGAGCGTGAATACACAGGAATACACGGGAACGCAGGAACACACAGGAACGCAGGAATACAAAGGAACGCAGGAATACTCGCTTGGAAGCTTTCTCTTAGGCTATGAGGCACAAAGATCCAGCAAGGCTTACAGGAAGAGGCAGGCTTATGTAGAATTGGGCAATATGGCCAGCGCCAATTAATGGCGGGCTGGCCCTTTAAATTTGGAGAAGGTGCCGAGCGCGCGCCCTAGCAGTCGGGGACGCGCACAGCGGAGGGGAGCGGGCCAGGAGCCGGGACGGGTGAGATGCGCTGTCGGCGCGCTGGTGAGGGCAGGGCAGCAAGGGTGAGCCTGCGACCCGCGATGTGGGTCGCGGGACCACCCGTGACAATTACACAAAAGCGGTTATACACGATGGCAACTACAAAGAGCAGACAATATAGTAAGAAATAAAGATAGAAGAGATCTCTTACAAAACACAAAATTGAAAGAAAAAAAGAAAGACATGAAACCCACTTTAGTGCTCCAATATAGCCCCCAATTTACCAACATTAAAATGATAGTGAACAAATGTCTTCCTATCTTGTTCCAAGATGAAGATCTAGCGATGATATTAAAAGAAGGTTGCAATGTAGTATTCAGGAGAGGAACCTCTATAGGTAACATTATTGCCCCCAGTTTCCCTTAGAAAAAAACTAAAAAAAGTTGGTTACATCGTAAGGGCTTCTATTAATGTGGCTCACATCCATGCAAAACATGTAACTATGCACTGCCAAGTAAAGTCTTTTGTAAACATGACAACACACAACAACACAACATTCAGACATACATGAACTATAATACAGAAGGAGTGGTCTATATAATTGAAGGCATAGAATGCAATAAAAAGTATGTAGGGGCCACCACTAGGAAACTGAAAACTAGATTTTTAGAACATCTAGGATATATGAAAAACAGAGACATTTTTCAAAATAACAAAACAATATCAGGGGCATCCAAACATTTCATTTCACATCTCTATTTGACAGAGAAGCCTTTTGGATCTTTCATTTACAAACCAGACAACCACAGGGTCTCAATTACAAAAAATGTATTAATGTTTCATTATAGAAAATGAAACACATCATATATATATTATTAACCAAGATCTGTGTTATCTCCCCTTTTCTTTCTTTTCCCACATTTTTCCATTCTTTCTTCTCCGAGGAACAGACACATAAACACGTTAAAAAGCATTTAGATTAAGTGTTAACAAATGTGTAAACACGTGTTTACAGTTAACACTAAATATATATTAATGTTTACGCTTATATGAATCAAAGTTCATCTGACCATCTTGCAATAGTCATTGCAGTTCGCTCTTATTGTGTCTAAATATGCAGGAGCTCTCTATGATCTTAAAACAAGGAGTGTATAATTTATGGTCATCTTTACCATTTGAAGAAAGTGTTTGCACTGTTAAGTAAAAACTAATAGATTTATATATCTGTATCTTTTTAAATAATTCACTTATGTAAGATGCCGTTTTCTAAGAACGCTAATATTCCATGCCGGATGTTTCCAATTACCGTATCTAGACATCCAAGTTTCCGGTTTTCTAGCATTTAATCTACCTTAGATGTTCTAAACATTAGCCATGAGTAAGAGTGTCGGACGACAATAGAAACGCATTGGTCAAGCCAGGCAACTAACATCATCTTTATTCACAGCCAGCTGTAGACTAGACACAAGCGGTTTCTTTTTATATATATTTTTATTGGAATTTGTATTGGAAATAAAGATGTAATTTTTTAAAAAATACCTTCAACTTTGGACGCTGGATTCATTACCATGATTTCTTCAAGTTTAACGCACCTGGTCCAGGTGGACTCCGTGACGTTGCAACGCACAGAGCCAACATCGGGTGAGCTACAACGCTTTTTCTCTTCTATACAGATTTTTAGTGATGAGTGGGTGTAAACTGAATTTGTCAAAATTGGCACCCTGATCGACTCCTGATCCCAAATACAGTATATGCCACTGTTAGTTCTTCAGGTGCATGTTTGGGGAATAAGCACCGGAATAAGCACCAAACTGGTTGATTGACTGCTGAGTAACCACTCAACCAACTTCCACCACTGTAGCAACCACAGGCATATCCTCTGTGGACAGGGCTGTGATTGGCCAGTTAGGACATATGAATCTGCTGTATAAGAACAGGCTCACATATCCAGATACCATAACAGAGAGGTTTCTGCCCTTCATAGCGTCAGAAACAAATACTAGCAATCACCCTTGGAAAGGAGAGTAGGCTGCTGTGATAAGGGACAGCTTGAAATCTGATACAATAGCCCTTTCAGGACTCTGTGAAAAACTGCATTAAGCTACTGATAGGCTGCTATTGTCCAGGACCAGACTTAGTACTGTAGGTAGTTACTGCATCATCCATCAATATCTTATAAGCACCCACTCTGTATAGTTTACAGTTCTAGCAAAATCTTTAAAGGCAGTCTCAGTATAGTTTGAAGTTTCAGCATCATCAAGCACAATCTTAAAGTCCCTATCTCAGTACAGTATAGTTTGTAATCCCAGCATCAGTCATCAAAATATTAAAGGTACTGTCTCAGTAAAGTTTGCAGTTCCAACAAAATCTTTAAAGGGAATTCTCAGTATAGTTTGCATCTGTCTTAACTTACACTCTCAGCCTCTCTGTCCTCCATCACCAGAACTAATGGCTCAGGCCTGCGGATCTCACCCAAGAACTACTGTAACACAAAAAAATGCAGCCTGCTTGTTCCTGCAAGATACATCTCCATATATTATCCTATTCCGACCATATCCTTCTGCTTCCCTCCTGAAACTCTGGCGTAACAATGCTTTCTTGATGAATCTCCCTTCATGTAACAATTAGAGCTTGCTCTGCAGGACTATTCTACCTTTGATGAGAGCCTGGAAGTTAGCCCATTTTTCTTATGGACCCTACACAAATTAAATATTGGTGCTTTCATGTAGGAGCACACAACCATAGGAGTAATAAAGCTCTTTTAACACATCCCATGATGCAGTTTTCAATCACTGAACAATAGAGATGAGCGAGCACTAAAATACTTGTTACTCGAGTCGAATGTTTTCCGATGTTCGAGTGCTCGTTTCGAATAACGAACCCCATTGAAGTCAATAAGAGACTCAAGCATTTTTCAAGGGGACCAAGGCTCTGCACAGGGAAGCTTGACCAAAAACCTGGAAACCTCAGAAAATGATGGAAACATCACGGAAATGGACAGGAAACAGCAGGGGCATCATGCATGGATGTCTCTGAGGCTGTCTAATTGCACCTTTATGGCAAAATTATGGGCAACAGCATGGCGATGACAGTGTGACCAAGTGAGGCGAGATCGCATCTAAAACATTCAATAATTGACGCTGACACTATAGGGGATGGCATGCAGAAGCAGCGGCAGCAGCGGCAGGCTAAAGAGTGGCATGGTGACATAATTCAATCAAACCCTTAATAAACTGTCCCACTTAGGTGTTTGAGATGGATATGTGTGTCACTAAGAGCTAAACACAACGGTCGCAAGTCTCACTGCAAATTCGTCACAATATGGTACTAGCTGCACTACTAATGCCAGCAAGCCCAGCCACAAGCAAACAAAAAAAAAGTAAAATATAACACTATTGTAGCCCTAAGAAAGGCTGTCGGGTTCTTGTAGAATCACTCCTGCCTAACACTATTCTAACAGAACACCCTAACGCTTTCCCTGAGCAGCAGCAGTTTTCTCCCTAGCGGCATCCAGACAGAGAATGATCTGAGCAACGCGGGCAGGGGCTGGTATATTCCAGGGTCACCTGATCAGGCCAGCCAACCACTGCTATCGACATGTAAGTGTACCATGTTATTCTAGGTGTAGTGCAGAGTCTCCTGGCTTGTGATTGGCTCTGTTTCTGGCCGCCAAAAATCTAATCGCAGCGAGATTACATTTTCTCGAGCGGGCGAAATAGTCGTTCGAGCATCGGGCAGTTGCGAGTATGCTAATGCTCGAACGAGCAGCAAGCTCGAACGGGTATGTTCGCTCATCTCTAGAAATATTCAATGTAAATTTCAATTTGTAGATTTGAGACACCACATGCATAATACATTACAGTTTTCCTGAAAATATCAGGTCTTTGCAAAAAATAAAAAAACTGCAAAGTAGGCACAAGCAGCAGCAGCATGAGGTTAGAGGTGTGGAGGTGACGGCAACATGGAAGGCCACAGAGTGTCACAATGATATAGCGTGAAGGTGGCATCAGCAGCAGGAGTCCGTTGGGTGGCACAATGATATAGTGTGGAGGTGGCATCAGTAGCAGCAGTAGCCCGCAGGGTGGCACAATGATATAGTGTGGAGGTGGCATCAGTAGCAGAAGAAGCCCGCAGGGTGGCACAATGATATAGTGTGGAGGTGGCATCAGTAGCAGAAGAAGCCCGCAGGGTGGCACAATGATATAGTGTGGAGGTGGCGTCAGTAGCAGCAGCAAAATCAGGAGCCCACAGAGTGGCACAATGATATAGTGTGAAGGTGGCATCAGCATCAGCAGGAGCCCACAGAGTGGCAAAATGATATAGTTTGGAGGTGGCAACAGTAGCAGCAGGAGCCCACAGAGTGGCACAATGATATAGTGTGAAGGTTGCATCAGAAGCAGCAGGAGCCCGCAGAGTGACACAATTATATAGTGTGAAGGTGGCAGCAGCAGCAGGAGCCCACAGAATGGCACAATAATATAGTGTGGAGGTGGTGTCAGTAGCAGCAGCAGCAGGAGCCCGCAGAGTGGCACAATGATATAGTGTGGAGGTGACGTCAGTAGCAGCAGCAGCAGCAGGTGCCCACAGAGTGGCACAATGATATAGTGTGAAGGTTGCATCAGCAGCAGCAGGAGCCCGCAGAGTGACACAATAATATAGTGTGGAGGTGGTGTCAGTAGCAGCAGCAGAAGTTGCCCGCAGAGTGGCACAAGGATATAGTGTGAAGGAGGCATCAGCAGCAGCAGGAGCCCACAGAGTGGCAAAATTTTATAGTGTGAAGGTGGCATTAGAAGCAGCAGGAGCCCACAGAGTGGCACACTGATATAGCGTGAAGGTGGCATCAGCAGGAGACTGCAGAGTGGCACAATGATATGGTTTGAAGGTGGCAGCAGCAGGAGACTGCAGAGTGGCACCATGATAAATTGTGGAGGTGGCAGACAATTCCAGTCCCTGGTAAAGATGGTAGTAGACAGATGGAGATACTGGCAGCAGATGTGTGGCATCAGGTGGGTGGCAGCATCAGAATAGTGGCTGAGGCAGGTAGTTAGAACCCAGACGTTTGGAGGAGGTGTCATGGCTGATCTAATTTGATGCATTAGGCATTGGTGAGTTGAAATCCTGGCAGATCCAAGTCTGATTCATCTTGACAAAGGTCAGTCTCTCCACATTACGGGTGGACAAGCGGGTTTTCCTTGGGGTAACGATGGCCCGCGCTGCACTGAACACCTGCTGATGCCACACTGCTGGCCGGGCAGGACAGCTACCTGAGGGGATAAAGTGTTGTCCAAGTAAGCCAACACCTGCTGGGGCAGGGTCTGCTCCATGTGCTGCTGCTGCAGGTGGCAGCTACCCTCCTCAATAGGCGGGTGAAGGAAATAGCTCATTAAAGAATCCAGACTTAAGCTGCTGTGGATGGAACTGCTACTGCTCCTACCCCCCCCCCCAGCTCCCCGTAGCAGCCGTGGCAGTAGGACGTCAGCGATGAATGCCAGGAATCCCCCGTTCAGACCTGACAGAGAATGGACATTGGTGCACATACATAGCGGCCAACTGTGTGCACAGTATTTCACTATAGTATGCCAGTTGTTCCTCCCTCTCAGCAGCTGGAAAAAAAGTCACACATTTTTGACCGGTAGCGAGGGTGGAGATGGTGGAGAGCCAAAAGTCATCCCTAAGGCAAATGTTAACTATTTGGCTGTCACTAGTTAGGCAAAGCAGCATGCTGTGGGCCATCTGCACAAGTGACTCTTAGATACTCCCGGCCTCCATCTACACTGTATACTTTCACAGTGATTCTGGTTCATCTGCCTTGTCTTCTACCTCCTCCGGATGCTCCTGCTCCTCCTCTCCTGTCACCTGAGTAGAAAAAACACAAATTGCACCAGACTCTTGTGCTCCAATGTCCTCCTCCTCCTGTTCATCCCCCACAGGACTCATGTGGCCATAAGATGTAGTCTCCACTTCTCCAGTGCCCTGACTAGAAAGATTTTGCAGCATGAGTTCCAGGACATGAAGCAGTGGAATGACGTTATTCATCCCACAGTCCTGGCGACTGAAAAATAATGTGGCCTCTTCAAAGGGCCTGAGCAAACGACAGGTGTCACACGTGAGTTGCCAGTGGCTGACATCAAAGGTACACAGGGGAGTTCTCCGGTCCGCTTGCATCATCAAAAAATCATTAAAGAGGTATTCCAGGAATAAGCATAATTCATATGCAAATGGATACTCAAAATATAAGCTGTGTAATTAGTTGTTATTTAAAATTTTGCACCCCTTAGCAGAAAAATGCTGATGACATAGACTTTAATGAAGAATTAAAATGCTACCGGCCCTTTAATCAGTATGTTAATTTCCTCAGCGCGGTCCGTTGCAGAACAGAAGATGGCCGCTGGTCACATGTCCTGCACCTGCCTGGGCAGGTCATGTGATCACCACTAAGTTTGGCTGTAGTCGGTTGGTTGTAGTGCATCCAGTAAGGCCAGTGGTTTGGTGATGGCAGTTACACATCACTGGGAGCAGAGCAGTTACTGAGGGAGGAGGAGGAGTTACTGAGAACTAAAGGATCATGGGACTTGTATTTTCCAGTGGCGGCCATCTTGGAGATAACTCCACCTACTTTAGAGAGGCCATAAATTTTGTAAATCATAAAATCAAACTAATTAAGCTCTGTTTTGTGACTAATGACATTGAGTATTGTTGTATTCATTTATTTATATCATCAATGGTTTTTGTGTCAGACATTCATATTCCCGGAATACCCCTTTAATGGCTTTTCTCTGTTGATACAGGTGGTCAAACATATGGAGGCTGGAATTCCAATGGGTGGAAACATTGCATATCAGACAGTGTTGGGGTAGGCCATTCTGACGCTGCAACTTGAGGAGGGTGGGCTTGGCTTTGTAAGAATGGCTGAACTGCATGCTCAGTGTCCTGGCCATTTTTAGAATGTCTTGCAGATGGGTGGAAGACTTCAGGAACTTGTTGACAATCAGATTGAACACGTGCGCCATGCAGGTTGTATGAACCATCCCTCCTCAGTGCAGCGAGGACACCATGTTCCTCCCATTGTCTGTCACCGTGGTTCCGATTTTTTGTTGTAGCGGAGAAAGCCACACATTGATTTCTTGTTGCATGACGCGGAGCAGTTCCTCCCCTGGGTGATTTTGTTTGCCCAGGCAAACCAGGTATAGAACTGTGTAACACCTCTGTGCCCTGCACATGTGGTATGATGGAGCAGCACTTGTGGAGGCTGAGGTGGTGGTGGAGAAGAAGGAGGAGGCTTACACTGGCAGAAGAGCAGAAGTTTAAAAACGTGGAGGAGAAAGCGCCATCTCTTGTGGAAGTTGTTGGTGTGGCTGGGCGGGAAGCAATTTCACCCGGTGGGCTGTAAAGGACATGTACTGGCCCTGACAATAGTTACAGCTCCACATGTCTGTGCTGCCATGCACCTTGGAAGAAACTCATATGCTCAAGGACTTGCCCAACTTCTGTTGTACATATTGGTGAAGGGCTGGCACTGCCTTTTAAAAAAAAAAAGCTTGGAACTCTCCACCTTGGTTCGGCACAAGCCATTAGTTCTCTGAAGGGTGCAGAGTCCATGACTTGGAAAGAGACTGCAGTACCAACAACTTAGGCAAGAGCACGGTCAGCTTCTCTACCTTAGGATGGCTGGACGCATAGAGTTGTCTCTTTGTAATCGCCTCGCTCAACGACTGCTGCATGCATAGCGAAGAGCAGGAGCATCTGGACCGGAAGATGTCAAAAACGTGTGCCATTAGGTGCTGCTGCTGTTGCTGCGCCAGTAGGATGGGCCACATCTGACACCCGTTTCTTCCAGGCCATTGGATGGTGACGCTGCATGTGTTGGCGCAGGGCCCTGATGCCAACGTTAGCTCCCTGGCCACGCTTCACATTCTGCCTGCCGATACGACATATACCCACGCTCGGCTCCTCTGGTGTCTTTACAAAAATCTGACACACCGCCGAGGTGGTAATTTTACCGCCAACACTCAGCATTGAGCACTACTACCACTGCCTCGTTGAGCCCCTGTGCCGCTGTTTACTTGGACCTGCAAATCGAGATTTGTACCCCGCAGACGTTTGGCTCCCATCCTCGCACAGCTGCCACCCTGCTGACTCATGGCCACAGTAGCGACTTGCTGCCTGCTCTGCTGCCTGACACGCAAGCTGACACTCTCTTTGCCTGACAATGATAAATCCCCTGCTACACCCTGCTCCCAAGTGCGATCGGCTGCATCATCGTCAATTTGCATTTCCCCGTCGCTGCTACTCTCCTTACCGGTGTTAGTATGCACAGCCTGCCTACTGCAGGAAGCAGCGGAAGTCTGCCCCACCTCTTCACTGCCAAGCAGCTGCTGACTGTCCTCATACACTTCATCCTCGCTGAATAGTGATGCTGAGACCAGACCACCCAGTAGCTCTCTGGCTGGGGGAAAGGAACAGGATAGAGGCTGGTTGAGGACAGGTGAGGGCTGCTGACCTGCTCCTGGGCCATGCCAACTATTTGTTGTATCTGAGGGACCCACGGCTGGGGTTGTCAGATTTTATATTTGAGGAATTGGATGACCTAGTCAACCATTCAACAACCTTTGGATTGTTGATCAACACACTGCCGCTAGATGACAACGGCAGTTCTGGCCTCACAGAGTCACCCCTGCTGCGGCGTCCCCTTACTGTGCTGCGACCTCTGCCTGCTCCACCTGCCACCTTACTGCCTGACAGTGGTTTATAAACTATGTGGATTTGACATGTAAATCTGCCTCTAAACTATAGCCACAAAAAGGTATGGCATTTTGCGTTATACAGATACCCCACAACTGACACTTTGTAATTTCAGCAAAAATCACTGTATAAACTACGTGGTATAAACTACGTGGATTTGACATGTAAATCTATCCATAAACTATAGCCACAAAAGGTATGGCAATTTTCGTTATACCGATACCCCATAACTGACATGTGGAGCTGTAACTATTGTCAGGGCTAGTACATGTCCTTTACAGCCCACTGGGTGAAATTGCTTCCCGCCCAGCCACACCAACAACTTCCACAAGAGATGGCGCTTTCTCCTCCACGTTTTTAAACTGCTGCTCTTGTGCCAGTGTCAGTCTCCTCCTTCTTCTGCACCACCACCTCAGCCTCCACAAGTGCTGCTCCATCATACCACATGTGCATAGCTTGGCATACTTGGGGCACGCTGTATACCACTTGGGGCAGGGCAGGCTGTATAGTACTTGGGGCAGGGCAGGCTGTATACTACTTGGGGCAGGGCAGGCTGTATACCACTTGGGGCAGGGCAGGCTGTATACCACTTGGGGCAGGCTGTATACCATTTGGGGCAGGCTGTATACCACTTGGGGCAGGGCAGGATGTATACTACTTGGGGCAGGGCAGGCTGTATACTACTTGGGGTAGGGCAGGCTGTATACTAAACTCTCGACTTATACTCGAGTCAATAAGTTTTCCCAGTTTTTGGTGGTAAAATTAGGGGTCTTGGCTTATACTCGGGTTGGCTTATACTCGAATATATATACGGTAATCATAATGTACATTAGTTAATGCTTTCTTAAGGGGTTATTGTTTCTGTATAAAGAAACGTTAATATACACTCACCGGCCACTTTATTAGGTACACCTGTCCAACTGCTCGTTAACACTTAATTTCTAATCAGCCAATCACATGGCGGCAACTCAGTGCATATAGGCATGTAGACAATCTCCTGCAGTTCAAACCGAGCATCGGTATGGGGAAGAAAGGTGATTTGAGTGCCTTTGAACGTGGCATAGTTGTTGGTGCCAGAAGCTGGTCTGAGTATTTCAGAAACTGCTGATCTACTGGGATTTTCATGCACAACCATCTCTAGGGTTTACAGAGAATGGTCCGAAAAAGAAAAAACATCCAGTGAGCGGCAGTTCTGTGGGCGGAAATGCCTTGTTGATGCCAGAGGTCAGAGGAGAATGGGCAGACTGGTTTGAGCTGATAGAAAGGCAACAGTGACTCAAATCGCCACCCGTTACAACCAAGGTAGGCAGAAGAGCATCTCTGAATGCACAGTACGTCGAACTTTGAGGCAGATGGGCTACAGCAGCAGAAGACCACACCGGGTGCCACTCCTTTCAGCTAAGAACAGGAAACTGAGGCTACAATTTGCACAAGCTCATTGGACAGTAGAAGATTGGAAAAACATTGCCTGGTCTGATGAGTCTCGATTTCTGCTGCGGCATTCGGGTGGTAGGGTCAGAATTTGGCGTCAACAACATGAAAGCATGGATCCATCCTGCCTTGTATCAACGGTTCAAGCTGGTGGTGGTGGTATCATGGTGTGGGGAATATTTTCTTGGCACTCTTTGGGCCCCTTGGTACCAATTGAGCATCGTTGCAATGCCACAGCCTACCTGAGTATTGTTGCTGACCATGTCCATCCCTTTATGACCACAATGTACCCAACATCTGATGGCTACTTTCAGCAGGATAATGTGCCATGTCATAAAGCTGGAATCATGTCAGACTGGTTTCTTGAACATGACAATGAGTTCACTGTACTCCAATGGCCTCCACAGTCACCAGATCTCAATCCAATGGAGCATCTTTGGGATGTGGTGGAACGGGAGATTCGCATCATGGATGTACAGCCGACAAATCTGCGGCAACTGTGTGATGGCATCATGTCAATATGGACCAAAATCTCTGAGGAATGCTTCCAGCACCTTGTTGAATCTATGCCACGAAGAATTGAGGCAGTTCTGAAGGCAAAAGGGGGTCCAACCCGTTACTAGCATGGTGTACCTAATAAAGTGGCCGGTGAGTGTAAGTAAAACAATGTTAGTAGAAATAGTATCTCATTAAAGACATGATAACACAATTGTTAAACATTGACATCAAAAAGATGAATAAAGAAAAAACTTTTTTTCTATACCATATCTTCTCCCCCATATCAGATGTACTCATATATTCATAAGTCAGACTAGTAATGACAAATTTTATAATCCCTATTTAGACCATGTGGTTCCAAGGTTCTTAACTCATGTATCCAATAGGCCTCTTTTTGTTGCAGTAACTTGGTAACGTCTCCCCCTCTTCTTGGTAGGTCTATTTTGTCTATTAACTGGTATTTTAATTGCGGTAAGGAATGGTTATATTTTTTTTAAAGAGTGTGGGTATTGACAATAAGAGATTTTTCCCTCCTAATAGTAGATTTATGCTGACCAATGGGGTACACCCTGGCGGGTTTCACCAATGTACAGGAGGAGGGCGCAAGTGCATTTGATGGTGTATATTACATCTTTCGAGTTACAGGTAAAATAGCCTTTTATTTTATATGCACGTCCTGAATGGGGGTGAAAAGATAGGTCACTTTATTTACATTACTGCACTGTTGGCAACCTAGACAAGGAAAGGTGCCATTTTTCCCTGTGGCCAATTGAGTTTGTCTTGTAGATTTTTTATCACTGCCATAGTCTACTCTCACCAGTCTATTCTGTAGTGTAGGTAATTTCTTGTTACATATTAGGGGGGGTTCTTGAAACTCCGGTATATGTTGATATGTATCTTTTAGTAAATGCCAGTGTTTCCTAATCATCCCATCTATTTTATACATTAGTGGATGATACTGTTTTACAAATGTTAGAGGGGGGTTGGTTGTTAGTGTCTCTCTAGTTCTAATATTGGATGTTTGTCTTGATTCTTCAAGTATTTTAACGGGGTATCTTTTTAGTACAAATGAATTTTTAATTTCCTCTATCCTTACTTGTTTAAGCATGGGATCTGAGACTATACGGTCAACTCGTTGAAATTGGAATTTTGGGATTGATTTTTTTGCCTGAAAGAGGGTGGGCACTATCAAAGTGCAAAAGACTGTTTCGATCCATGTCTTTTCTGTAAATGTCAGAGAATAATGTACCATCTTCTTGTTTAATTATTTTAGTATCCAGGAAGCTCACGTCACGCTGACTATATGTCATGGTAAATTTTAATTCCTCACAAATAGAATTTAATTCATTCAAAAAATCCAAAAGGGCATCGAGTGGCCACTCCCATATGCAAAAAATATTGTCTATGAACCGCCTCCATACTTTTATACAGTTCTCAAACAAATGGTTACCATAGATGTATTGATTCTCAAAGAAGGCTATAAACGATGCAGATGTCATCGGGGGTGCTCCTTTCTTTTTCCCAGAGTTGTCTGCCCCATGTAACACGTAGTGTTCGCTTTTTCATTTAGCGGAAAAAAAGGGGAAAAAAAACCTCTGCTCCTGCGAATCAGCGTAAACTGCGTCTTTGTGACGAATCAAATTTTTTGTGAAATTCGTATTGAATTCCACTTAGTTAGAATCGATTCGCCCATCTCTTCTCACTATGTATAGAAGAGTACCACTGGAAGATTTACCCTGGGAGCCGTTTTTCCAGGAATTGCCCCAGGAGCGTGGCTGCAAGAAGATGCCAAAGGACATAAGTGATACTTGGAGTTGTGCCCGATCGCACAACCCCATGAGGTTAGTAGTTCCAATACTGTTTTTTGTTCCACACTCGTTAATAGAGGTTACTGCATTATAGGAACGCCCCTTTCTCCATTATATTTCATACATAGATTCAAGTGGTGTTCATGAGGTGTTCCATTTGCATAGTGTGTCATGTTTTATTGTTTAGTTAAAGTATTTATTAAGGACAAAAAGCTTTTTTATTAATCAGGGATTAATGGTGTCAGGGAAATCCAATCCTTACAATACAATCACGTTTAATACAATTATTACTGCCTTCACAAATTGTTATGGCCTATCGAATGCATACTTATGGACCAGAAACATGCTAATCACGGGACGGTACAAATTCATCTGAACACACACTTCTTAAACCATAAAACAGGTTAACTGCTAGCACAGAGACATTCCCAAGATAACATGGCTTAGCAGTAATTTAGCTCTCCAAAGTCTTTAACATTCTGTGAATTGCTTTTACAGGTCTCCACTGGATTCTGCAACTAGATCCTCCACTTGACCACCATTGGCTGGAAACATCCCAGATTATGGTAACACTCTCTCCCGGTGAATAACATCACCGCCATCAATGCCTGAATTAGCATTTTGTTCGATTTTGCCCTTGTAGCAAGGATTTGATATAAACATTACTAACAATTTTGTCCATTCATTTACTTTTCTGAAATTGAAACACAAAAAGAATCTAGGGTTTTTACAATTAGACTCATTTGTTTCATATAATGGTGTGGAAAGGTATCACCACTGCCCTTAAGGAAATCACAAGGTTCAAGGTTATTAGTTTACTTTTCATACAATGTTAATCCAATGCATATAGCCTGAAGCGTCATAATACCACATGATGATCACATTTGTCCCAGAACTATATTACTCCAAAGATTGATGACAGCTAACTAACCATTTAGTTATTTTTTTTTAAATCAAAACAAAATCATCAGAAAGACACTTTTTTTTTAATACAGATGTGCTAAATGTCGCAAATGGTGCTTGTATGTCGAGAAAATTGTAGAAGTACTGTGTTAGCCAGGAAAAATAAAAAATCTGATGTGAATACTTTTGAGTAAAAACTACAAAAGCGCTTAAGGAATGATACCTTTATTGGCTAGACAGAAAAATTATATTTATTGCAAGCTTTCAGGGCACACAGTCCCCTTCTTCAGGCATCGATACAAATGAAGCACTGAGAGAAAAACACAACATTTAAGGGATGTTGCACTAAGACAGATGGCACTCAGAGCCCTCTTTATGGGCACCCTTGCCATCACCCCAGGGTAGAGTTGGCCAGACAGGACTCAAGGCCTCTTCCAGTCCCAGGTAGCCCAGGACCCCAGAAGGAAGCTACAATGATAATCCAAAATCCTTCTCCTTTTTTCTACTGTATTGGTGTCCTCAGGTGCCTATACAATTTTTTTATCATTCAAAGCTTTATTGAATAAATTGAAACTTGTACAGTATAACAGAAGGTTATGCATTAATTGCCTTTGGGGCATGCATAAATAACATATAAACAAACATTCAGATTTGAAAGCAACGGAAATAATAAAAAGAGATAGGAACCATCTCGCAGGGCGCGAAGAACATTCACCATAAGTGTGGTGAGGCATTTGTTTCACACGCTAATAAGCGTAAATCTATAGTTAAAGTGAAAATAGAGATATTGGTTGGGGGGTGTGTAGGAGGAAACGAATAGAGAGAGGGAAGGATTCTTAGGTAAGCCAGGATGGGGAAAAGGGAAGGGGGGGGGGACTAGGGGTTCAGGTGGAGGTGTGAGGGAGGGGTAGGTGGAGCATTTCCCAGCTGCATCACTTCCACAGAGAGTTTAATCTTGTAATGTACGATAGAGCGGTGAGCTCACAAACTGCTGCCATTGATACCAGGTTTTTGAGAATCGTGTGCGGTCCTTTGGCGATTGAGCAATAAGTTCTTCCATTCTGTGCGTCAAGGCTATTTCCCCAAACCACTCACTTATTGTCGGAGGGGATTCAGATTTCCATTTCCTTGGGAGTATTGTTTTGGCTGCCTGCAGGAGATGCTTGGTCAACAATTTTTTATATGCTGAAATTGGAATGTCAAACATGTATAGGAGGACTGCTTCCGGGGTGTTGGGGATTTTAAGTCCTGTGATCTCCTCAATTACCTGGAGAACACCAGACCAAAAATTTTGTAGACGAGGGCATTGCTACCATATGTGTCATATTGCCTCCCGTAGCTCCACAACGCCAGCAGTTGTCCGGTATTGATGGGAACCATATGTGTAGGAGTGTGGGCACTCTGTACCACCTAGTCAGTATCTTATAACTAGTTTCCTGGTGTTTGGAGGCCATAACTGCTTTGTGCGCTAGGGAGAAACATTGGGACCATTGTCCCTCGGAGAATGTTTTCCCCAGTTCCGATTCCCACGCTTTGCAGAACGGTGGTGTAGGTATATGATCGGGAGTCGTTAGCAGTTTGTATACCACTGATAGAGCATGGGGTGTATGTTCGCGTGCTGTACACATTTGTTCAAATTGCGTCAGAGTGCGGGATAGTTGGGTGTGTGGTCTGAGGGAGTTGTAAAAGTGTTGGAGTTGCGCATATTGGAAGTGTTGGGTGGTTGTTGGTGTGCTGCCTGGGAGAAGAGCAGATAGCGGTTGGAGGGTGTTACCCGCTAGCACCTGTGTAAATCGAAGGGGTTTATGATAAGTACCTGAGAGGAATTCCCTTTTAGAGAGACCGGGTGGGAATAGTGGGTTATCCATGATGGGTGTGAGGGGTCCCTGTCTGTCCACTAGGGAACGCCGCGGGCCTAGGTTTTTCAGAATGCGTAGAGTGTGTTCGATGGAAAATGAGAGGGGAGTATGTTCCTTAGCCGGTTAAGGACCGGGCCCTTTCCTGTTTTTTCATGTCCATTTTTCATTCCCCACCTTCAAAAATCTATAACTTTTTTATTTTTATACGTAAAGAGCTGTGTGATGGCTTGTTTTCTGCGTAACAAATTGCACTTCATAATTATGGTATTAAATATTCCATGCCATGTACTCGGAAGCGGGAAAAAAATTCCAAATGCAATGAAAATGGTGAAAAAACGCATTTGCGCCATTTTCTTGTGGGCTTGGATATTACGTCTTTCACTGAGCGTCCCAAATGACATGTCTACTTTATTCTTTGGGTTGGTACGATTAAGGGGATACCAAATTTGTATAGGTTTTATAATGTTTTCATACATTTACAAAAATTAAAACCTCCTGTACAAAAATAATTTTTTTGATTTTGCCAACTTCTGGTGCTAATAACTTTTTTATACTTTGGTGTACGGAGCTGTGGGTGGTGTCATTTTTTGCAAAATTTGATAATATTTTCAAAGATATCATTTTTAGGACTGTACACTTGATCACTTTTTATAGATTTTTTTTAGATTTTTCAAAATGGCAAAAAAGTGCCATTTTCGACTTTGGGCGCTATTTTCCGTTACGGGGTTAAACGCATTGAAAAACCGTTATCATATTTTGATAGATCGGGCATTTTCGGACGCGTTGATACCTGATGTGTTTATGATTTTTACTGTTTATTTATATTTATGTCAGTTCTAGGGAAAGGGGGTGATTTGAAATTTTAGGTTTTTTTATTATAATTTTTTTTTTTTTAACTTTTTTTTATTTTTATTTATACTATTTTTCAGACTCCCTAGGGTACTTTAACCCTAGGTTGTCTGATCGATCCTATCATATACTGCCATACTACATTATGGCAGTATATGGGGATTTTCTTCCTCATTCATTACAATGTGCTATCAGCACATTGTAATTAAGGGGTTAAAACGAAATAGCCTCGGGTCTTCGGAAGACCCGAGGCTACCATGGAGACGGATCGCCGCCCCCCGATGACGTCACGGGGAGCGGCGATCCCAGGTAAGATGGCGGCGCCCCTGCGCCGCTATCTGTTTGAGGCTGCCGGCAGCTTTGCCGGCAGCCCACGCTGCGAAAACACCCGCGATCGGTGCTAGCACCGATCGCGGATGTTACCGGTAAGCCTTTGCTGCAATATGCAGCAAAGACTTACCGGCTATGGAGAGGGCTCACCCCGTGAGCCCTGTCCATGCAGCGCGACGCGACCGCCGCCGTGAATACACGGTGGGCGGTCGCGAACCGGTTAGGGTTGGGGGACCAGGTCCAAGGGAGAGTGGAAATCTCCCTAGGACAGATATCTTGCGCCAGTGATACCCACGTTTTGGAGTGTTTGTGGTGGAAGAAATCCAACAATCTGGCATGTGTTGCTGCCAGGTAGTAAAGGCGACAATCCGGGAGTCCGACGCCTCCCCTATCTTTTGGTAGTATCAGTATGTCTTTTTTAACTCTGGGGCGGCCTGGGGACCAAATGAAGTTAGAAAAGCATCGGCTAATCTTATCCCAGAAGGATCTGGGTATGACAATAGGGATGGTTTGAAGGAGGTAGAGATGTCGAGGGAGGAGGGTCATTTTTAGGATGTTTAACCTGCCAAACCAGGAGAAATCTTTTTTCCACCAGGTATCCATGTCCGAGATGAAATTGGCTAGTAGTGGGGAGAAGTTATTACTAAACAATTTGGACAGGTCTTTAGAGATTTTAATACCCAAGTAGGTGATACCTCCCAAAGGCCAAGCAAAGGGGAGGCTGGATTTAAGGGACTCTACTTCTGGGAGCGGGAGGGAAATATTAAGGGCCTCAGATTTTGTCATGTTGACTTTAAAATTGGACCACTTCCCGAAGGCCTCCAGGGTAGACATTAGGGCTGGCAGGGAGTGGGCTGGGTTGGTGATGTACACTAGGAGGTCATCTGCAAAGGCCAAGCATTTGTGTTCAGCTCCCGCTATGGAGATGCCGTGGATATTTGGATTAGCGTGAATAGCACCTAGCAAGTGTTCCATCACCAAGACGTAAAGGAGTGGGGAGAGGGGGCATCCCTGGCGAGTTCCATTAAAGATGGAAAAGGGGGCTGAGAGGGAACCATTTATTTTCAGCCTGGCTGAAGGGTTGGTGTATAGTATTTTAGTGGTAAAAACTGGGCCGAACCCTATGTTACGCAGGGTGTCCGCTAATGAAGACCATGAGATTCTATCAAAGGCCTTCTCGGCGTCCAGGGATAGTATCATCATAGGAGTTTGGTGGGATTGGGCATAGTGTATGACGTCAAGGTTTTTAATGGTATTGTCGCGTGCCTCCCTTCCAGGCACAAACCCTACTTGGTCCCTGTGGACAAGGTCTGGCAGAAGGGGATTCAGTCGGTTGGCTATGAGCTTGGCGTAAATTTTTAAGTCGATATTTAGGAGAGAGATAGGTCTATAACTGGCACATGATTGGGGGTCCTTGCCTGGCTTCGGGATTACCGCAACATGTGCAATGGTGGCTTGTGGGGGAAAGGGTGTTTCCGGGGATACGGTATTGAATGCTTTCAATATGGGGCTAAGTATTGATAAGAAGTGCTTGTAAAATTTCCCTGTGTAACCGTCGGGGCCGGACTTTTCCCCCCATGTAGGGCTTTGATCACTATTTCTAACTCTGTGTTTGAGAAAGGTGCTTCTAGTGCGAAGATAGTGTCCGTTGCGGGTGTATTGAATGGAGAGAGAGGGGGTGGGTTGAGATCTCGAGTGGCTGGGGGGGCAATTGGTAGGTTATATAAGTCAGCGTAGAAAGAGTGGAAGGCTTCACAGATGTCCGAGGTGGAATGGGCTACTTTGTTCGGGGCAGTTTTAATGCTTGAAATAAAGGATTGGGCTGCCCGATTCTTCAGGGCTCTCGCTAGCATATGGCCACATTTGTTGCCATACTCATAAAATCTGCTGCAGCAAATTTGCAACATTCCACCATTGGCAAGGTCGAGTAGGCGTTTGACTTCCAACCTGGCTGCCTGTAGCTCACGTAGTGTGGGGTTCGATAGGGCTTGTTTATGTTGCAGTTCAAGGCAGGAAACCTTTTGTAGGGCTGTCTGAAGGCTCTGAGCCTTTTCCCTTTTAAGACGGGCCCCATGTCTGACAAATATGCCTATACAATTTTAACCTGTGAAAGAGCAGGGTGTAATAAGAAACTGCTTAAATTGTCACATTGGCACTTCGTGAAAAATATGTGGGTTTTGCTTGTAGTTTGGGCACTCGGAGACTAAAAGGTTTGCCGTCACTGCACTAAGATAATTAGTACATATGGTGAGACTCAATTAAGATAAGCTTGGGTAATAAAACAGGAGTTTATGTTACACACAGAAGAGCCTAAGGGGGTTTGGCCTAAGATGGAAGGGGTCTGGAGTCAGTTTCTTGTCTGAAGTGAGTCCATGTAATGAGCCATAAACCCAGGTGCAATATTGAGGACTTGTGTCAGTGACTGGAAGGTCATCATCAGCTTGAACTCCCAGGTTTTCCTTTCTCTGTTATCCTGCTAAGTCACCTTTCACTGTTATGACCTTTAAATCTTTCTCGCTGTGGCCTGGTCTAGAAAAGTGTTTTACCACTGTGTATCCATCCGCTCGCTTATGGTGTGTCTGTGACAATTCATCCTGCTCTGTAGTTTTTGTTGAATCTCCCGGCAAGTATCTGGGGACTAACCTTTTATTGGTGGTCTGGAGGGACCCGGGCCCAGAATAACAGATTGGCTGGCTAGTCCGGCCTTAGGCACACTGTGGCACTTGGTATGGGGACTGGAGGTCTGATCTACAGCCTGACAGGTCACTAGCAGGTGGTGAGTATAAGAAATATGGAGGGCGAGGCTGGTGCAATGGTTTCTCCCTGGGGCAACCCCTGAGATGTCAAATGGAACTAAGTGGTGGAAGCGGCAGTTCTGGGCTTAAGTCTCCGGACTTGCCCTATGTTCCAGTAAGCAGGGCTGAGACACCAGAAGCTCCTGAGATTAATGGCTGCGGCAGCACTAAAGGTATGCTGCTCACTCTGGCTCCTGACAGACAGATTCAAAGATGGAGTCTCTCACTCTGACTGCTGAGACAGACCATGAGCTATCACCCAGCAGGGGGTTTTATACTCCCCTTGGTCAAATGGTAGCTCCTCTCCAATCACCTTCCAGCTTGCACAACAGAAACATCATTGAAAAAATAGATACACCAGTTAACTGTTGCCTGCCAGGAAATATCTAGAGCTGCAATTACACAAAATTAAAATTCTAGAACCTTCCTAGAGAGGTAATCAATCTCCCTAAAAGCTCCTGACCTGAGGAAGGTGCTATTTGCAACTACCAGCCTGCCTATACATTGGCAGGGGTGTTGCACATCCACCGCTTACACTTGTGGTCTGTGTTGGTGTTAACAATTTAAATGCCTCTGGTAAAGCTGCCAGAGGCACTTACATTGAGGCGGTGCAGTTGCGCCACCATATTTGAATTCACCCCTGCCCCCCTGTGATGTCATCGGGTGTGGGGATAACTTGCTTTGATGGTCTTGAGTCTTATACAGTCTTATACAGTCATTAAGTCTGATCTGATCTTATAGATCACTAGCAAAATCACACTTCCTGCAATACAGTAGTATGGAGGGAGCAATCAGCCTACTTAGAATTAAAGTATTATAGGGGGCTAGAAAAATGTGAAAAAAAATAAAAAAATTTGTAAAAGTCTAAAAGTTCAAGACACGCCCTTTCCCTAGAATGATAGAAAATAAATAAATTAAAAAATAAAATAATTAATATGTTAGTTATCATCACATTACCAAAACGTTAAATATAACAGGAACCCCATAAAGGAAAATAAAGCCTGATCACGTCCTGCAAAAAATGCCACCTTACACCTCACTGTACACTGAAGAATGAAAAAGTTATTGGCCTCAGAATATGCAAAATCATGACAATTTTTTTGTACCTACAGTTTAAGAATTTTAAAATTTATCAATCACATTAAAACATATTTGGCATGCTTATGTTCATAGCGATCCACAGAATAAAATCGAGGTGTCATTTGGAGCACACAGTGAGAACACAAAAATCCAAATGTGGATTTTTATATTAAAATACTAGTAGTCCCATTCTAGTGTGTAGAAGGCACATGACCTCAGGTACGATAGATTTTATAAGGTCAGGCCACTATTAGACTATTTGAGTGGCAAATTTATGGAAGTGTATACCCCCGAGGGCATATATCTGTTACGCACAGGGGTACGGGAATAGCCTCTGAGGCTAAAGTCTTTGGACTCCCTGGACCACCGCGGAGATTAATGATGCTAGCCGCAACCTGAGAGCAGAGTCTAAGTGGACTCCTGGTCTTCGCCAGAGCCCGCTGCAAAGCGGGATGGTCTTGCTGCGGCGGGGAGCCACCAGGTCGTTCCACGGGTGCAACTAGGCCTGAGGTGGCAGCCAAGGTAGGGACACAGGACAGGCAGGACCACGGGAAGGCAGGACCATGGGAAGGCAGGACCATTGGAAGGCAGGACCATGGGAAGGCAGGAACACTGGAGGACAGCTGGCAGGACCTCGGAAGGACGGCTGGCAGGACCTCGGAAGGATGGCTGGCAGGACCTTGGAAGGACGGCTGGCAGGACCTCGGAAGGACGGCTGGCTGGACCTCGGAAGACCACTAGGATACAGGACCACCACAGGATAACCAGACCACCACAGGACAACCGGACCACCACAGGATAACCGGACCGCCACAGTATAACCGGACCGCCACAGGATAACTGGACTGCCACAGGATAACTGGACCCCCACAGTATTACAGGACCGCCACAGGATTACAGGACCACCACAGGATCACAGGACAACCACAGGATCACAGGACCGCCACAGGATCACGGGAACACCACAGGAACATGGGAACACGGAGGCGTCTGGAAACGCTCCAGAAACTTGGAGGCATCTGGAAACACTCAGGAGGCTTACTCTTCAGCAGTATGACCTGAAGATCCGGCAGGGGATGCTGGGAGTCACCAGGCTATAAGGCAGAGCCAGGAATGCCAGTGTCACTAAGGAGGATGCTGGCCTTTTAAATTCTTAGATAGTCGGGCGTGCGTGCCCTAGCAGCGGGAGCGCGCAGCCTGGAAGGAATGATGCGCTCGGCATACATGCCAGGACCAGAGCGGAGCTAGGAGCCTGGAAAGGTGTATACAGGCGGGGGGAGCAGGGCAGCACATACTGCAGAGCACGGGTGCACCCGTGATCCGCAACATGGATAGCAGGGGTACCCGTGACACATGACGGGACCGGGGGCTGCGCAGCACAACGGGACACAGGTACCCCCGCAATCCAAGACATGGATCGTGGGATCAACCGTGACAATATCTATTGATGAGTCCCTGGTACATTTCAAAGGGAGACCTTAGTTCTGTTTATTGTGAAATCTAATACAACTTGTAAGTAACATTTTTGCTAAATTGAATTAATTTAAATTGAATTTGTATTTTTATAAAGTTTTTGTTAATTCTATCTATTTTGGGTATGATATTTTAGGTAAGATATATCTGTCAGATCCGCTGGAAGGGACACTGCGTATGCGAGTCTCCACGCTGGCTCCGCCCCCAGTCCGCAGCGAGTTAACCCTGCTGCACGCACGGGGCAGCGGGCATCCAGGGCGCGTGCGCCTTAGGGAAATTTTAGCTGTCTGTCTTCTCAGCCTGGGTTCCTGCTCCTATGGGATTCTGGGGGAGAATCTAAGGCTGCATAAATTGAATCTGGACCTTCCACCTGTACCAGTGTTTGTCCTTCTGGAACTTACAGCCTGGCTGGATTCCTGGTCTCCTGTAGCATTGTTTGCTTCACCCTGGTATTGTATTCACCAGTTAGGTTACGCTCTCTTGTCTAGTGGTTTGACCTTGACATACCCTCTGGTGTGACCCGGCGGTTTTGCTTACCTTTCTATGTTCAGTGTCTTTACATCTTTAGTTATCTTTCCTTGTGTCTGCTTTGGTTTCTTATGCTGTCTTGAACCCCGCTTGTTTCATCCTTGTTCGTCCTGTTTTTTCCCCCTGTCTGAATACTGTCCTAACTCCCACATTGCAGTTTTCTGTCTGTTCCACCACACTGTGGCTGACAGACCTATTTGGGTTCCTCTCACCTCCCAGGGCCTTGCAGGGTAGATAGGAGGTTCCTGCGGCAGAGGCTCCCTACCTTCAAGGGGGTTTCTGCCTTGGTAGGGTCTAGTTGGTAGAACAGCGCAGGGTTAGTTCGCCCTCTTGCTCTGTTCTGTCAGCCTGCACTCAGACAGTGTGGTAGTTTGGTGTACAGTATTCCAGACGTAAGTTTTCCTAACAATATCTCCTTCTGTTTGGGTTAAATTTGGTATTTGGATATACTCCCAGTATATGTACTGAATTTTGGATCTGTTATATTTCGTGGATAATTTCACTTTACACAGTTCTCCAAACAGCCAAGAAGGGAAGGACATAAAAAAGCTGCAGGGTGTGCTCCAATATACACCACCTCCCTGAATGTAAAATGTTATCCTGAACATTTTACTTCAATGTACTCTCTACATCATGACTAGAGTTTGCCGTATATATTCTGTCAAAATTCGATTTGACCAGAAAAAATGGGCAAGAGCAGCAAGGACAAGACCAGAGACACCACAAGCGCTCCCAGAGGAGGAAAAACCCAAGGAGACTTACCTGAGAAAGAAGCTCTCCCTCTCCCCAGCATGAGGTCTCAAGATGGCGACCGGAGCAGCATTGGAGCAAGGTCTGGAGAAAGACTCGGAAGCCGACAGTGTCTTTAATGGCTCCGAAACCGGAGGTGAGGATACAGATTCCCCGGCATCTAGAAGCTTTATTAAGAGAGTCCTCTTTCAAGCTCTAAGCCCTATTGCAAAGGATCTAGCAGAGATTAAGACTGACATAAGGCATTTATGTATTGAGCAGGTGGAAACTGCCCAGACAGAAATACTGCAGCATAGTTTTAAACTACAAGATGCTTTGGCGATTCATTACAATCTAATAAACAAAGCATTACTCCAGGCAAAAAAATTAAAAAAGCACAGCCGTCGACAGAATGTCCGCATTAGGGGGCTCACTAAAACATATGCCCACGAAGCTCTACCTACAGTGGCTAAATAATTATTTACCACATTACTGGGTCAGGAGAAAGCTAAAGCCATTAAAATTGAAAGGATCCATAAATCCCTAAAAGCGAAGCCCAGAGGAAATGATCCACCTAGTGACATAGTGTGTGGGTTACACAGTTACATAGATACCGCAGCCATCTTAAAAGCTAGCAGGGAGAATGGAGATATTAAAAACGAGGAGTCATCTATCACTAAATACCAAGATATTGCCCCTGCAACTTTAGCAAAGAGACGTATCCTGACACCACTTCTTGATGCATTAAGAGCACCGTGGAACCCAGTTCTGAAGCACAAATCTCCAAAGGCAAAGAAAGTCCCCAGAGACAGATTCCAAACACCCTGAACAGCCTGAATTGTTTGTGGACACTTCAAGATATCTGCTTGTCCTTAATAGTGGACTTTATTACTGTTGGTGACCCGTGGAGGGTATCGTATTGATTGGTTTTTCTAAAGTTTTGTTTATATTCAGCATTTTTTCCTGTTACTGCTGATTATAACTATTGCAACACTATGTACCCCTCCCCCATAGGAGTATAAATACATATATTTTGCTGCATTGCCCAATGCCCTAGGATCCCTAGGCGAGGCCGAATGAGTAGGTCATTCTAGTTAGGTAGGTCTCCACCCCCCCCCCACTCCCCTTCTTACACCTAGAGGGGATATACAGGAGGCCAACCACATTGGACCTAACGATATTCCATCATGACACTGAATAGTCCAACTTTGCTCTATTCTTTTACTCAGTCGTTCATTGTTTATTTAGTTATGGCAATATCCACAATATCCACAATACCCCGTCCTCCCCCTTTACACCTTCCCCTGATAGTAGACAATCACCTTTATAACGTGGTCAGATATGTACAAGTATGGCTGAAATTGTGTTTATGACATATAATGTTCGAGGACTGGGTACCCCACAGAAGAGAAACCAGGTAATGCAAATACTCAAAAAACACAAAGTTGGAATAGCTTTGATTCAAGAAACTCATTTTAAAGCACACTAAATCAACACTCTACCAACTAAAGACTACAGCTTCTGGTTCTATAGTACACATTCCAGAGCATCTAGAGGAGTCTCAATAGCTATTCATAAACAAATTCCCTTTACTATGTCTTCAGAATTATTAGACCCTGAAGGAAAATACCTCTTTATTAAAGGGCAAATAGGATCTGAAACAGTTACTATTGCCAACGCATATGCGCCTAACTCTGGCCAATCTCTGTGGGTTACCCAGACCTTAAAAAAGCTTAAAATGTTTATGTATGGAATAATATTACTAGGTGGTGACCTGAACATAACATTGGACCCTTCCCTAGATTCAACAAATCCAATCTCTACCTCTAGCAGAAAGCTAGCACAGATTTCTAGAGCTTTATCAGACCTGGAACTTATTGATATTTGGCGCACAAAATTCCCCCAATCTAAAGAATTCACATATTTTTCTATTCCACACGGAACTTATCACAGACTGGACTATCTATTTATCTCCAGAAAATTTCTTCCTATGGCAAAATCAGTAGAAATAGGTAGTATTCATATATCTGACCATGCCCCAGTAACGACCGCATTGAACTTCCACAATGTTCAAAAAGGTCAGTGATGTTGGAGATTCAATGAGACAATAGTTGCTGATCCTGGCCATAAAGCCATTATTGAAGCAAAACTCAAGTAACACTTCAGTAGTACCCCCCCCCCCCCCCCAGGAGATGTATCACCCTCAGGACTGTGGTAATCACATAAACTCATAGTCGCTGGTAAAATTATCTCCATAGGCACACACCTAAAACGCAAATGTTTTGATAAATTAAATACACTCTTCAAACGCATATCATCCCCTGAAACATCCCATAAAAAGAGAGCAGAGTTCTAATGGAACTTCAAAACCTCAGGAATCAAGTTAAAGATCCACTCAACATTTATACAAAGCATTTACCAAAACTAAGTTCAAACACTAAGCACACATCCACACCATCAAACCTGATTCTAAGGGTAGAGTAACAACCACTGAACTAATTGGCGAAGCCTTAAAAAAATTAAATGAGTCTTTATTTAATATCCCAAGACCAGGGCCGGCGCTATGGGTAGGCAAAGGTGGCAATTGCCCAGGGCCCCCAGGGAGAAAGGGGAGAATCTCTTCTTTCAAATGAATCTTGAATTGTGTTTCTAGGTGCTATGGATCCAGAGATATTCAGGTTTAAAGTGAGAATATCAGGTGCCATTTTTATATATAAATATCACTTCCGACGGCAGTTTAACAGTTAATATCTCCATTTTTCTACATTTTAGAAACACTTATTTAGATTCATATGAAAGAGGAGACTCTCTTCTTTCATAGGAAAAAGGAAGTGAGGTTCTATGAGTCACAGAACCAGAGATACAGCCCCCTGAAGTGTCTCCCCCATCTCCAGATTCTTAGCCATCAGGCTGCAGGGAGAATACACTGCACACAGGAGCTGCTGCACCTCACAGATAATGGAAATATTCACTTTATATGTTACTAGTACTACATTTTGAGAAGGGATAATATCAGCTAATATTCATGTTTTTAACCCTTCTCTATGCAAATCTAAGAACACACTATCAATCGTTTTTTTCTGTTGTTTTTGCGCCTTTTCATTCAGGCGCAAAAACGGGCGCAAAAACACTCCAGCCCAGAGCTGGCGTTAACTGAGAAGAAAGCACTGAGCCCCTTTGCAGAACAGCTCATTTCTAGCAGAAAAGCTCATCCAGACACTGCATACACTAGAACAGATCATACAGACATGAGATACTCTGCAGACAGGAGCTGCAGACTCTATTTACAGTTCATCACCTTCTATTTACAAAACATTCTGCAGAATCCTGAGCTCAAAGCAAGAGAGAAGAACTTTGCAGAATGTTGCACATAGTACTGACAAGTGTCCCCCATGTAATTCTGCACAGGATCACCAGTGTTTCTGAGGGGGATACTGTGCAGAATTACAGGGGTGCAGCAGGAGATCAGCACTGGGGGATCCCCTCCAGGAGAAGCCACTGCTGAGGAGGTCACTGGGTGCTGGGTGTCACACACCTGGGTGCTGCTGTGAGTGTTATCTTCATGCTGGGATGTGGGAGAAGCAGAGAGGAGCTTGTAGCAGGATCACATGTAACTGCCTGAATCTAACATTGCGCCTAAACTGCGCCAAAATTGCACCTAAACTGTGTTAAAGTAAAGTGATTAATAAGAGGCAGGAAATTGACTTATCACAGATGGTTGTAGCTTGTGATAATTCTGGAAAACAGTGCACCAGAATTTAGGCGCAACTACTACACTTAGGCGCACAAAAGTGATAAATGTGGCCCATTCTCTCTTATTCCCTTTTATTTTGTGATAGTTATTTTTTGTTGGGAAAATTGACTGATACGATGAACATTCAATCCTCTTCGCCTAATGTGACTACACCATGACCAGAACATGTCCATAAAGTTATATGTAACCCCAAAAACACACACATGTCCTGGTATAAAGTTTTTATTTCCCATCATCCTCCATTATTTACACCTATGTTATGACATTCTCACTCTGATTGTTAAGAAGCGCGGAGGGTTCTGTTATTGTACAGCTAATACATTGGCGCACATCTAAAAGTGACTTTTATTATCTCATTAGAGGGGTTTATGGATAAATAGTTATTATGGGTGACCATTGTGTAAGGAACATACAATGATACATCTGTGGGAATTTTCTGCAGTTCCCTTTGCTGCATATTTTGGTGAATATACACATGTGGGGGTTGTATGCTCTCCTCACATCTTACTGTTTTAGGAAAGTAGATTTTCTTTATATAAGTATTCTGGATTTAAAAATGTCTAGCTGAAAAGCAGATATCTAGTTATTACAGTTTTAGTGCTATTATGTGGATTTATTCATGTGAACATATCAATAGGGCACATTTTAATAAAATGTTTCAATTTGAATCAAAATTGCATGAAGGCGCCTATGTCTATAAAATGCAATTTTGAAAATGGGGCAAGTGTCTGCTTTCAGAAAATATCGGTCCCCCTCCCCAATGGGCCTCACAGTCTAATCAACCTACCAGTAATTTTTTGGAGTGTGGGAGGAAACCGGAGGACCCGGAGTAAACCCACGCAGACACAGAGAGAACATACAAAATCTTTGCAGATGTTGACCAGCGCTGCAAGGCTGTAGTGCTAATCACGGAGCCACCATGCTGCCCATAAATCTCCCTATCATCTATCTATCTCCATTACAGTTTGTTTTACCATAATAAAGGAGCCTCTTGCTGACTGTGACTGGTCATAAAATTGTTTTATTTTGGGGCCCCACTTTTAGTTTTGCCCAGGGCCCCACTTTGTCTAGAACCGGCCCTGCCCAAGACCCTCCTCTCCAGAAGATTGGAAAAATAAGCTTAGGGACTTTTTATCATCATGTCAATTACCAAACATAACCCCATCAATGGTGAAAACTCTAACTGCCCCCTTCACAGAAGAAGAGCTTCTTAAAGTACTCTCCTCAATTATATCCAGCAAAAGTCCAGGACCCGACAGGTTACCTGTCTCCTACCACAATTCACCTCTCTTTGTAACTTCCTTCTTCAGGGGGATCTTTATCTAAACAAGCCCAAGCGACACACATAACCATTATTCTGAAAGAAGGTAAGGATGCCAAGTTATGTAGTAGTTATTGCCCCATATCCCATCTAAACTGTGATCTTAAATGGTGGGCTAAAGCAATGGCCTCCCGCTTAAACCCACTTCTTTTTGAGGAATTTAGGGAGCTCTTTAATTTTAAAGTTAACTTCGCAAAGTCAGAAATACTTAATATCACCTTACCATCCGGCCTTTTGAAGGAACTTCAATCCAACTCCCCTTTCCGATGGCCCAGAGATAACATTACATATCTAGGTATGCAGCTATCTGCTGATTCTAATCTCCTATACAAACTTAATTACCTTCCTCCAATTCAAAGTATTCAAAAGCAACTAATAGATTTACAGCTTCTTTACATGTCCTGGTGAGGCAGGAAAAATCTACTGCAAGCTTACATCATCCCTAAACTCTTATACTTATACCAAATGGTCCCAATCTGGTTACCGAACTCTTTCTTTAATAAAATTCAGAAAGCCTTTTCACAATTTCTATGGAAAAACAAAAAAACCCGAATCCGAGCCAGTCTCCTCAACTTAAGGCCAGTGCAAGTTGGGATAAGTCTTCCAGACCCCAGAACATATTACCAAGCTTGCCAACTTTCAAGGTGGCTCTCAATCTCCCAATCACCGAACATAGTCTGTACAATAAATTAGAAAATCCCCTTTTAACTCCAGAAACCAGAGCCACCATATGGGGTTTCAGATCCCTACCTAGGGATTTCAAGAAATGCAGCATACTACATAAAGGATTAGGCCACGTACTCTCACAAATCACTAAGATCTCTCCAGCCTTCTCAGACCTTAGCCCCCTAATACCATTAGACTTGCTTCCTATAATAATCCGCCCCAACAAGGAGAACATATACACCTTCTGGAATAAATTGCACCACACATCACTCGCATCATTTTTTCACAAACATGACGAAGCACACCTACTAAGAGTAACAGGCCTCAAGCTTACAAATTTTTTACACAGTAGAGATTTTGAAGAAGTATGTTTAAAATTTATATCACTATCAAAAAGCAATCTTGATCTTTTCAGTTGGAAAAATTGGCTTCCTCAACCTCCCTTCACAAAAAATTACAGTCAAGGACATACCAGGGGATTGTTCAATTACAAGACTCCACTAGCCCTTATATTCTAACATAGTTGGAAAGAGATCTGCAAGAGGTCTTTACAGAAGAAGACAAAACAGCTATATTAAAAGCCTCAAATGGTTTTTCTAGATTTATTAGAATTAGAGAAAATGCATACAAAATAATATCAAGATGGTACAAGATGCCTCACTGGCTCCAACAAATATTCCCACAAATAGAAAACAAGTGCTGGAGATGTAACACCTCAGAGGGTACTATGGCCCATATACACTCACCGGCCACTTTATTAGGTACACCTGTCCAACTGCTCGTTAACACTTAATTTCTAATCAGCCAATCACATGGCGGCAACTCAGTGCATTTAGGCAAGTAGACATGGTCAAGACAATCTCCTGCAGTTCAAACCGAGCATCAGTATGGGGAAGAAAGGTGATTTGAGTGCCTTTGAACGTGGCATGGTTGTTGGTGCCAGAAGCTGGTCTAAGTATTTCAGAAACTGCTGATCTACTGGGATTTTCACGCACAACCATCTCTAGGGTTTACAGAGAATGGTCCGAAAAAGAAAAAACATCCAGTGAGCGGCAGTTCTGTGGGCGGAAATGCCTTGTTGATGCCAGAGGTCAGAGGAGAATGGGCAGACTGGTTCGAGCTGATAGAAAGGCAACAGTGACTCAAATCGCCACCCGTTACAACCAAGGTAGGCAGAAGAGCATCTCTGAATGCACAGTACGTCGAACTTTGAGGCAGATGGGCTACAGCAGCAGAAGACCACACCCGGTGCCACTCCTTTCAGCTAAGAACAGGAAACTGAGGCTACAATTTGCACAAGCTCATCAAATTGGACAGTAGAAGATTGGAAAAACGTTGCCTGGTCTGATGAGTCTCGATTTCTGCTGCGACATTCGGATGGTAGGGTCAGAATTTGGCGTCAACAACATGAAAGCATGGATCCATCCTGCCTTGTATCAACGGTTCAGGCTGGTGGTGGTGGTGTCATAGTGTGGGGAATATTTTCTTGGCACTATTTAAGGCCCTTGGTACCAATTGAGCATTGTTGCAACGCCACAGCCTACCTGAGTATTGTTGCTGACCATGTCCATCCCTTTATGACCACAATGTACCCAACATCTGATGGCTACTTTCAGCAGGATAATGCGCCATGTCATAAAGCTGGAATCATCTCATACTGGTTTCTTGAACATGACGATAAGTTCAATGTACTCAAATGGCCTCCACAGTCACCAGATCTCAATCCGATTCGCATCATGGATGTGCAGCCGACAAATCTGCGGCAACTCTGTGGAATGCTTCCAGCACCTTGTTGAATCTATGCCACGAAGAATTGAGGCAGTTCTGAAGGCAAAAAGGGGTCCAACCCGTTACTAGCATGGTGTACCTAATAAAGTGGCCGGTGAGTGTATGGTGGTCCTGTTCCCGGCTACAAACATTCTGGAGAGAAACTCTTAAAACTACAGAGCTAATATGTAAAATACAGATACCCCAATCACCAAGGGTCATATTGCTAGGAAAGCCCAGTCCCAGCTTTACACTTAAGAAAAACGATTTAGCTACCATTCTCATATCAGCAGCAAAATTACTTATTCCACGCAATTGGAAGACAAACTTGGTCCCTACACTCTCTCAGTGGAGAGACAAAGTATCAGAAATTTGTAGATTTAAGGAATTAGCCCACTGGGAGGCTCCGTTGTCTAGTGGTCTTTAGCGGCACAAAACGGCATGCACACCTCAGAAAACTTACCCTCCGGTGAGTGGACACCGTGAGAATGGCAAAGGGTCGGAAAAAGAAAAGCCCGCTGAAGCTTTCCCAATTTTTCCAGCAGCGGAGATGTCACAAGATGGCGGAGGCCGCATGGCAGCGGCCCAACACGCGGAGGAGAACAGCCATCCCGCCTCACCGCAACCACTGGAGAGTGATTTACTGCTCTCGGAGCCGCTCTTGGTGCTGGATTCCTCTCCGAGTAGCCCAGCTTCTGAGGGCCAGCAGGACTCCATGCTGGATGTGGAGGTATTCTCCACCCCTACCCTCCCGCTACTAACTACCCTGCAGAATACCTGTAACCCAGATGCAGGGTCTTGGGCCTACTCAGCAGAGGCCTCCAAACTGGCTTACGGAGCTAGTACAACAATCACGGCCCAATCGCCTAAACCTATGGCTTCTATGAAAGCTCTATTATCTGAGCTCCAAGCAAATATATCTAAGGAATTCCAGAGTGAAATCCAAACCCTTAAATCGCAGGTGGATAATCTGGGAGAGCGCACCTCCCACACAGAAGCCAAGGTGGCTGAGCTCACAGCAGCCCATAACGATATGGTGGATGCCACGACCACACTAGAGGCTTTTAAGATGAAAGTTGCAGACATGGAGGATCGTAATAGGAGGAATAACCTCAGCTTTAGAGGAATCCCTGAATCTGTAACGCCTGAGGCCTTGTCTGAATACCTACTGGACTAATTCGTAAGTTTGCTCCCTGAGGCATCGCAAACAGATTTGATAATAGACAGAGCGCATAGACAGCCCAAGCCTAAACATCTTCCCTCGTAGGTACCAAAGGATGTAATTGCGCGTATACATTTCTTCCATTTAAAAGAGAAACTGGCACAGGCTGCCAGATCACCGCCTAAACTTCCAGGATGTTTTTCTTCCTTCTCAGTGTACTCTTATTTATCTGCAGCTACCTTGGCTAAAAGTAGAGCTTTCTCCCGCTGTACATCCATATTGAGAGTGAACAATATCCAATACAGATGGGGCTTCCCCGTACTAATCATCATAATGAAAAATGGTTCCAAGTTTACTGCATTGTCACCTGAAGAGGGTCTACAATTATGCAAAGAGTGGGGTCTCCAAGATCTAGATTTGGCAAACATTCCCCAAAAACCTCACTCCCCGACAAGAATGGAGGAAGAATGGACGACAGTGCGCCACAACAAGAGACGTACCACTTGAAGATCACTACCGTCTGAAATAAGGGAACTATATTTTCCATCTTCCACAGGTGAGATAACCCGACCTGGTGTTTTTCTGTTGTCACTTACTCACCCACGACTGTAAACTAATTGTGCTAATGAATGGGCATTATTAGGTTGTATCACGACCTGTTCCCAATGTGCTCATACACTTTTGTTTCAACTTTTAAGTGTTTAACTTTGTTTAACTTTGTTTTACCCCCTGTTTAACTGGCCGTGTAATTTCTGGATGGAAATCCAATGATAGGAGGTGCTGTGTGTATTGGAGGGAGGGGCTTAGTCCGGGGAGCGCCGTACCTCTTTCTGTAACCCACTTGCATCCCATATTTGTTAGTCTTTCTCGCAAGTAGCAATGGTAATTAAATTACTCTCAATTCTCTGTGTAAAAGATCGTCAGTGTGGCAAGAAGCCAGGAGATCTCATGCGGACATTATTGGTGTTCAAGAAACACACTTAAACTCTACCGACTCTTCCCACATATCTTTCATGCCCCTGCAACAGGAAAGGGGTGCGGAGTTTCACTGGCCATAAGGCATACTGTCGCATTTGCACAAAACTCTATATGTATTGATGAAGGAGGGAGATATATCATCTTAGTGTGTACCATCAATAATGAGCAATATACCCTGGTAGTTGTGTATAGTCCAAATACAAAACAGCACCGTTTTCTTAAGAAAGTTCTTAGAAAGGTAATGTCATTAAAACAAGGTCACTTAGTAGTTATGGGGGATTTTAACCAAGCGATTTGGCTATCTGTAGACACTTCAAGCACCTGAACAATACCAGAACCCACACCTTATGCTTCCTCCATATCACGTTATGGGTTATTTGATATTTGGCAGATACACCCATATCCCTTCTAAACTGTGATCTTAAATGGTGGGCTAAAGCAATGGCCTCGTTTGAATGGGCTAAAAACTCCGTAAACTACCTAGGTATCATGCTCACTGTTCCCACTAATAATAATATTCCCATTTTATGGATGGGCAGAATTGCTTCAATCAAGATGATGGTTCTTCCCAAAATGTTATATTGCTTCAGAAACTTACTTATCCCCTTACACAAATCATCACTAAAAAATATCCAAAAGCTGCTGACATCCTTCATATGGAAAGGACAAAAAGCAAGAGTACCCTAATTGAGAACCCTAATAATGACAACGGCGGATGGGGGGTTATGGTGTCCATCAGTGATAGAGTATTACCAACTGGCAGTGGCAGATCAGATTAAGGCATGGTGGACAGATGAGGCAGATAAACTTTGGGTAAACTTAGAGAGAAGTCTGTCTGAATTCCAAACCTTGAATTTGTTAATATGGGCTATAAGGTATACTCAAATTAGACTCCTTATAGTTACCCCTACCATGAAAGCAGCGATTATGTTAAGGAGGTCTTTTTAGACCCAAGTGTCATATGACTAAAGATTCATCCCAGTCTCTACTCTTAACTACATTATACCCAACACGAACTTTAACCTATCTGTTGCCAATGGAATCAAAACAAAGGGGGACCTCTTGGAAGGGAAGGGAATCTGCCCCTTTGAGCAGTTAGCATTGCAACACCACATCCCCAAAGGGGAATTTTACAAATACTTACAATTACGCCATTTTCTTGCCAATCAGAAACCTCTAGAGCAGTGATGGCGAACCTTTCAGAGACTGAGTGCCCAAACTACGACCAAAATCCACTTATTTACCATGAAGTGCCAACATAGCATTTCAAGCAGTAACTTATTGCTATCTGTTTTTCCACATGTTCCAATTGTATTGGCTCTCCTAAGGCCACCAATGTAGTTGAAAGAAGGAGGTCAAATTCAGACCATCGTTGTAGCTTCTTTCCAGCAGGAAATGGTGGGTCCAGCAGGATGACCTCCAAAGACAATGCAGTTCAGTCAACATCTTTTCACTTTTCCTGCAGTTTCAAACAGCCAGTGAAGTGTTGCTTTAAAATAGCACTGAGAGCAGCATCTCTTAAGTTGCTTGGGACTGCAGGAAGATTAGGTGGATGTGGTCCTGTTTGGTGAAATTGGGGCGATGGCCTGAGTGCCCACAGGATGGGCTCCAAGTGCCAGCTCTGGCACCCGTGCCATAGGTTCACCACCACTGCTCTAGAGGCATCTATCCCATCAAAATATGAAAGGTTCCTTGTTTCAATAAACCCTCAGAAAAAGGGTATCTCAGCGGCTTACTCAACACTAATTGACCTTCATAACCCTAGTAATAACCCCTATAGGGAAAAATGGGAGTGCGAGCTTCAGGAGCATTTCACAAATGATCAATGGTGCAAAGCCATATTGGTCAGCAACAAAGCATCTAAGTGTGTCAACCACTTGGAAAACTCTAGGAAATTGCTTTACAGATGGTATTTCACTCCCTATAGGCTTTCTAAAATGTTCCCCAATTCCTCGCCATTATGCTGCAGGTGCTCCCACTCTAAGGGATCTCTTCTACACATATGGTGGTCCTGCACCAGCTTCACTCCACTATGGGCGCAGGTGGACAAACTTATAACTAGGGTATTACTTTTCCCTCCACCATGGGGTCCTCAGGTAGCTCTGCTCGGCATCGGGCTTGACCAATTGAAAGATTCGGATGGGTTCCTAATGCACAACATCTTAACCACCGTAAGATTAAACATTGCAAGGTTCTGGAAGTCTCAAGAGACTCCCAATATTACAGCTATTGTCAGAGAGATAGAACACAATTGTGTAATGGAAGAGCTTATTGCCCACCGTACAAACTCCATATCCCGCTTTAACCACATATGGTCTAAATGGAAGGACTTCTATAATCATAATTGAGGTCCAACGCCTCTTCCTCACCCCAAATGCCCGTAATCGAATTCGTGGGCACCTACATTGGAAATTACTGATCTCTTATGTCTCACAACTTTACACGGTTATTTGCTCCAAACATCTCAGCCTATGGTAACATCCCTATCATTGAACACTTGTTATCTATGTAAGAGTAAATATCTGGAAATGCATGGCCTGTAACTCTCGAGGATTTTTGAGTTATTTTGTTATCCAAGTTTTAATCCCACTATATTAGTTAATATAGTTAATGATAAAAAAAAGAGATGTTAGGTTGATAAAATTGTGTTACTTGTGGGGGTATATAGTACATAAGCCTTTATAGGTCACTTCCAAACTGAATTGGTCTCCGAAAATTTAGCATTTTTCAAATGCTTTATACTAAAACTTTAAACATCCATAAAAAAAGGAAACATAAAACAAATTATGGAAATAAAAAGAAGACAAATGGCAAAAGGTTTCAACAAAATAAAATTGTGATATGACTTTTTGTATAAAAAGTAGAATATTTAAATTTTAAAATTGTCATTTTAAAAAAAAAATTATTAATTATTGAATTAAAAAAAAGTAGCTGATTAGCAAAATTATATTACTAACAAAACTACAATGTCTCTCGAGAAAACTATCTAAAAATTACAGGGATATATTAATATGTTGAAGAGTTATTACCACAAAAAGAGACACTGATCAATTTTAAAAAAGAGCTGAGACTTATTGTACAAATAGGCTGCGTCCTTAAGAGATGCAGGGTTTTTTCGCTCATTTCTTGCTCTCCACCTTCAAAAATCCTTAACTTTTTTGTTTTTCCGTGTACAGAGCTGTGTGAGGGCTTATTTTCTGTGTAACAAATTTTACTTCTCAGTGACGTTATTTATTATTCCATGCCGTGTACTGGGAAGCTGGAAAAAAATTCCAAATGTGGTGAAATTGGCAAAAACAACACATTTGTGTCACTTTCTTGTGGGTTCAGTCTTACTGTGAGCTACAAATAACATCTCTGCTTTATTCTTTGGTTTGGTGCGATAACGGTGATACCAAATTCATTTAGGTTTTATTGGTTTTTTTTTATACATTTTCAAAAATTAAACAAATGTGTATGATAAAAATCTTCTAATGCAAAGAACTTTTTCATAATTTGGTGTACAGAGCTGTGTGAGGTGTAATTTTTTTGTAAAATGAGTGGGCGTTTTCATTGCTACCATTTTGAGGACTGTGCAACACTCTGATCACTTTTGATTACATTTATGTGATGCACAATGGTGTAAAAGTGGCGTTTGGACATTTGGACATCTGTTATGGGGTTCACCGCCAGGAATGACTGTTTTTATATTATGTTTTTATATTATGTTTTTATATTTATGTTTTTAATATGAGTTATAGGAAACTTTTAACAAAGTCACTAATGAAAATATACAGCTTTCTTCAGCAGGTGCAAAATGAAGGCATAACATAAAGTTGACTTCTTCAGGCAAAAGTCTTTAATATCAGACAGGTTATTCTCACTATTTGCCTGGATGCTGGATTCCTTTTCGAATTTCTTCCTGATTGTTGCTGTTCCCACATGGCTTTCCATGCATTGGCTAAGAACAGTACTGCAGTAACCAGGGAGGTGAGCTGAACCATATCTTTTTAGTTTACAGCAGAGTCCTCCAACATCTCTTATTTGGAGAAAAACACCAAACCCACAGTTCAGGCCTGGAGCCACACACTATCAGCTCTGTTAAACCTCCTGGATAAAAGATGCAAGGCAGCACCTGACTTGGATACATGGGAGTAATCATCCCACCCAGCTCTCAGACAACGCCAGTAAAAGCAAGCCCGGGTCAACTGCAGCAAGCAGCTACAATTAAATAAGGGTTCAGCAACCTAAGGTTACTGACAAAGATTAGCGGCTTACTTCACTGAGGCCAGGCACCTCAGTGACACGTATTGGCCATCAACCACGATACATTGTGCCTTGTCACAAAGTGTAAGCTATAACCATGAAATTAAGCATGATTGGGGCAGTTAAGGAAAGAGACAGTGGAAACAGGGTTCCCTCTGTCACTCCCCCTGACCCCCGTAATGTGGAGTGCAGGGTGCTTGCCATGGCAGCCGGAGGTCAGATGCAATATATTATATAAGGGATTAAAGTATTGTACTGCAATGTATTGTATAAGAGATCAAGGTATCACCAGTGTAAGTCCCTAGTGGGAGAGTAAAAACATTTTTAAAAAGTTTTAAAAAATAAATAATAAAGAAAAATAAAACATAATTGAATAATCACCTATTTCCCTATATATAATTATATTTTGAATAAAAAAAATAAAATAACCCTCCCCCCAAAAAATTATTACTGTTGCGTCCGTAGCTACCTTGGCAAAGCTGATATTTCATTATTATTATCTTTATTGTGAAGGATATAAAAAAATAATCTAGTTAAAAATTGCTATTTTAATTCCTACCTCCCAAAAATATGTAATAGAAAGCGATCATAACAAAACAAAATCTCAAAATTGCTTTGATAAGTAAAAGTGTTCAAAAATTATGACCATAAAAAAAGCAATTCATAATGCAAAAAATGGGGCTGCACCTAAAGCTATGTCCTGGCTATGTCCTGAAGGGGTTAAGCACTGTGGGTGTGTATAACAAGTTACACTCATATATACACAGACAATTTATATAATAATAAGGTATATACGAGTGTATTAATCTGTGCGTTTGTAACTCACATGTGAAAGCATACAAATATGTATATTTTCTCAAGGGGGAATTGAAGGCCCATTCAGAAGGCTGCTATGGGGCCTTCCCCTCCAAGTTACACCATTGGCTTTAAGGTATCCGTTTGCTTCTCTTTGTTTAATCCACAGGTACCGGTAGTAGTTAGTAAAACCCAGAAAACGCTGAAGGGCTTTAAGACGGTTCAGACTTTCCTAGTTCTCAATAGCTGTGACCTTGATTAGATCCATGAAAAAGATTCATGTAACCGAGACTACAAACAAACATTTAGATAGTTTAGCATACAATACATTTTAGCATAGTCTTAAGAGAAAACTTCTCACAAGTTCCATATGAGTGGCCCAATCATGGAAAACATAAGAATATTGTCCATTCACAAATTGCTGGAATAATACAGATGCATTTCACAAGCCGAAGTGAATCATAAATGTCCTTCTGGGGTATTGGAAGCAGTCTTCAGCTCATCTCATTCTCAGATCATGAACAGGTTGTACACCCCAAGATCATATAGCCTCATATTCTTGGAGATACAGATGGAATATCCTTCTGTTGGGATATTTAGACCCCCAGAAGAAATCAACCCCACAGTCCTAAGACTTTATTATGCTCATCAGTGAATTCAGACAGATTATCCTCCTCCATTTGACACCCAGATATGAATGCATGAATGATTCAAAGCAGTGAAATGTTAAGAATAACATTTCAGCAAAATATACAATGTAATAGTTCACAAATAAACATATACAGGTGTTAGAATGGGCAATTCAAAGTTTAGACCTGAATGTAGTCAAGAATCTGTGGAAAGAGCTGAAAACTGCTGTTCACAAACACTCTCCATCCAACATAACTGAGCTGGAGCTGTTTCACAAGTAAGAATGGGCAGGAATTTCAGTCTCTCGATGTGTAAAACTGATAGAGACATACCCCAAGTGACTAAAAGCTGTAATCACAGCAAAAGGTGGTGCTACAAAGTATTAACTTAAGGGGGGCGAATAATATTGCATGCCCCACTTTTCAAAGTTTAAAATATCCAATAAATTTTGTTCCACTTCACAATTGTGTCCCACTTGTTGTTGATTATTCACCAAAAAATTACAATTTTATATATTTATGTTTGGAGCCTGAAATGTGGCAAAAGGAAGAAAAGTTCAAGGAGCAGAATACTTTCACAAGGCACTGTAACTAATTCCCTTCAGTCAAAACAGGCACTATAAAAACACTACAAGCTTAGTGTGGACAGAGCCAACATTCATAGATATCTGTGGAGTCTTAAAACAAGTCCTAACCACTTTAAAGGGGTAGGATTTACTCAATGACCAGTATAGTAGAATACTGTTTGTTCAATTTTAGGGCTAGAGACAAAACAAAAGGCAGAATCAATAAAATTAGTGCCAGATCCATAAGCAATCATAGCCTGTCCAGAAGTAGTTTTATCTTTCACAGACAACGATATTGGTAACAATATTTGAGAAACTGACACAGAAGATTCTTTATTGCTTGATTGTCTCTCCCTATTACCACTACTGTACTGATGTTTTCCAGCACTGACTGAGGTCTGAATGGGCAGTCCCACAGGAAAAGTCTGGATTTAACACAGTAGAAACACAAGAAATTCTTGCAATGTTGATCTCTCCTGGTTGTGGGATCTGAGGTACCCAGATGGATTGGTTCTTGTTCAGACATAACAGCAGGATACATTTTGCAACATAGAGAAGCTAAAACAGAGAGACAACTAGGGTCTACTATAGTCAGGCATTTCTCCCTTAGTCAGCAGTCAATATGGACCACCATTGCCATCATTTGGTCCAAAGAACTAGAATCAAAATGACCAATTTGGGCAACTTTAACAGGTTCTGAAACTCCTCATTTGAAGAGGGCTTTCAGGGAATGATCACACCAATTCCAAGTCACACTGTGATGGATAAGAGTTTGGATTCCGCAAGCTTACATTATCAGATTCTGAATAAATTAACCCTAAGGATTGAAAGATATCAATCCAAGGAAGACCTTTCCTCGCAGCACAGGAAAGCTTCAGGGACTATGTATCCCCCTGCAGCAAGGAGATAACTACACCAACTTGTAATGTTTTTAATTTCTCACAGTAACCTATAGTCAGGTTCGCAGGGGATAACACTCGGACTTCTGCTGATGCTTCTGGTGGTGCTAGCAGCGTTCTACGACCATCTACGCGTCTCCAAGCAGACTCCACCGCTCATCCACTACCAGCAGTCTCTGGCACGCGCTGTGGGCAGCGACTGCTAAGACCTCACACTGTTTAGGGTTTGTGTTCTGGACTACTGGGAGTTGTGGTACCTCTGCATGGTGTTTGTAATGGTGCTTCATTGTTCTGCACCATGAGGGGTTAATTCCCAGAAGTTATCCAGCTCCAATCATGTTCTGGAGGTGGGGTTCTGGCGGCATAAATTGCAGCTTCACTAGTCACCTGTGCCAGTCTTTGAAATCCCTTCATCACTTGCTCTCTGCTTATAGGTTTGACTTGCTCTGTGTTCTGTATTGTTGTTATCTCTGTTAGTTTTTGACGTTGACCCTTTTGCTTACTGACTTTGTTCTTGACGTACCCTCTCGTTGTGACTCCAGCTAGTTTACTACTCTTTTGTGTTTTATGTTTGTTAGTCTGTTTGTGTTGTACCCTTCCCGCAATTAGCTACTGTATTCCGAGTCTTCAAGTAGTCGCCCCACGGTTTATCGTGGGTGGCTATAGGAAGGGACAGTGGTTGGTGAGAGTTCAGTGTTACCCAACCCTAACACCTGTGTTCACAAGACTGAAGACAGAATAATATATATTCATATGTTGACTTGATGATGATGATGCTGGCACACAGGGTCGGCTCCAGGTTTCAGTAGGCCCCTATGCGACAGAGCCTCAGTGGGCTTCTTTGCAGTGAACTAACATTGTTGCATTAAAGTTTCATAAACTGAAATGGTCTCCTGTTCCCTAAAATAATCCCTAGTTTATTATACCAAACAGCTCCCTCATGGTTATTTTATATAAAGTCCCACTCAACCTTTATGGATTCATAAGAAACAGCCCATCTCACCACCATGCATTCCTTATGTACAGCCTTATGTGGGCCCCCCAGCAGCTCTGGGCGTAGCCCTGCCAGCACAAATCTTTCACAGATGTTTCCAAACTTCTATGTAATGGCTCTTAAGTATCAGAACTATATTCTATGTGAGTAGAGGTTCATGAAGTTTAGTCTTGACTCTAAACACCTTGAGTAAAAAAAAATATGTAAAAATATGTAATTGATGAGTGACATAATGGTTATTTATAATTTTTTTTCATTACCTAAGTTGATATTTTATTTTTTCATTGAATGGTTTCCACAACAGTCCTCCTCAAAGTGGACTATACTAGTTGATATTTATGATATTTAAAAACAAACCATTAAACATTTGGAAACATCTTATGTGATATGTCAGGAAGCATATGAAGTTTGCATATATCAATTTTATTTATCATTGTTTGTATTTTATGACATTTAATATTTATTGAATAATTTATGTAATAAATTTGCTACTCGTCCCTGTGGTAGTGCCCACTGTTCTATATAAAATATATATTATATAATATTTGCTTTGTGTGTCAGAAGTTCTATTTTTTGTGTTGAGCACATTGACTGCAGGTCCATGTTGATACCCACTTTCCAAATATAATTTTGATTATTTTAATGTATATCTAATTGTAAATATTTAATATTTAATAATTGAATTTACAATAATATATTCATTAAGGACGTTAGACTATGTTTCCATAATGCAAATTCACTTTTAAGTAATAAAATTCAAAGACTGTAGAGAACAACACTAATAAAATACATGCTCTGTGATATATAGAACAATACACATTTTATGTTTCCATAACCTTTATTGATTGTAAAGCAGTTTAAATTATGACATGAATATGCATCATATGACTATTATTGAGACAGTGAAAGCAAGATATAAGCATGGAGTATAGAGATGGGAAGATCCCGCGTCATATCCTAAATGATTTCTTTAATCATTGTACACAACACCCAGTGTACTGGAGAAGCAAGAGGCAACTTTTCTATACTATATTATGAGATCATACATTTGTTTTTAAAGCGTTAACTATAAACTCATAACATATAGACTTAGGCTGACTGCCCATAAATTAGCTCAGTCTGTGGAAACAGGACCATGCGGTGGCTGGATTTTAGTAATTTCCGGGGATGGGAGTCCTTGCATCATAAAGATATGTGATGCAAGGATTCCCTGCTTGCCAGCAGAACAGCAGCATCACCATGTAATCATATTTCACTATGATGCAGGTATTCCTGTCACTGCCAGTGTGCTCGATACATCCAAGCAGCACAGGGCCCTGTTTCCGAGCACATTTGTGTGCATCTAGTCTTAACTGCTCTATTTCTTTTTGTGAGCTGCAATAAATAGGACACCCTGATGGTCAATAAGGTCACTCTTAACTGTTCTCTTCATAACCTTACTATAGTCAATTGTAAAACCTTCATTAACTAAAGCGCTCTTGGTAAAATCCTCATTATATTTGACAATATGAAACTTCTCTTTGTGAATTGTAAAATAAGTTGAATCTGTAACCCCAATTAATATGAGGCGTCCTCCAGGTTTTAGCAACTTTGAGAACTTCCTCAGATATTTAATATAATCATCTTTGTCTTTGCAGATCACATCCAGGATCCAAGCACTAATGATACAATCGGCTGGTGGTAAATCTATTGGCTCCGTCATATTCTCCTTCTCCAGGTTACATTTTACAACATGTTGCAGCGCTGATCTCACTTTTCCTTCCTTGTCTTGTGGTTGAGCACTGAAAAAATTGGAAAAATGATGAAAGTTATTGACTTACAATTGTTAGGGCAATATGAAAGTTAAGTGGAAGTTGGTGGAAGGATTGAAATTCCATAAAATCTGTTGCCGCAAGGCTTATCTAACAAAACCATAATTATATATGAGAATGGAGAGCATAAATGTAACTTTTTTCTTGTTACATTTACAGGCTCTGCTTTTACATCATGTAATACACTTTCCAAATTACACATTCTTTTAGATGATCATGGAAATACCAAATTTATGAAGGTTTTACTTATTTTTAATCTTATGAATTTTAAATGTAAATTTTTTTTTTGTGTGCCGAAATGTTGATAAAGTAGAATATTAAGACATTTGAAAATATACTTCTTTCCATTAGGCTTACGCCGCATGGAATAATCATGTTCATAATTTGCTAGATGAGCCATTTTGGGACACAATGATCAATAGTGGAATATAATGGACGGTAGCCCGGGCCCAAGACTTCTAAGGGGCCCATAACACAAACCAAATTTCAGACGGAGTAGGACCTTCACCCATGAAACCCTCGTACAACTGTTTCTGCTCTCCAAAAACATGTACACAAGAGCGATTTCAGAAACCTTTGAAGGTCTGACAGAGGTCCTGAAACCGATTGAAACCAGGCAGAAACCAGACATCCTCCTTTCCCCAAAGAGCTTGATACTAGTATTGTATGAAGAAAGTGAATTCCAGACTTTGAGGGGCTATAATATTCATACAGCCTAGATCCCATGGCAGTGTTAATCTGCCCCTGGTAGTGATGCCTGGCATGTTAATGATAATGTTTATGTATTTTTAATCCCATTCTAGGGAAAATAGGACACTTGAACCCTGGAGGTTCTGATCACTACATCTACAATATATCTGACAGACACCCCCTGATAAAGCAGTGGGAAGGCGGGTAACGATCCAAGCAAATATTTTTCATATGGTGCTTAACCCCTTAATGCCAAAGCCATTTTTCACCTTCCTGACACGGCCCATTTTTTAAAATCTGCCCTGTGTCACTATAAGTGGTTATAACTTTGAAACGCTGTAACATAGCCAAGTGATTTTAAAATTGTTTTCTCGTGACACATTGTATTTCATGTTAGTTGAAAAATTTGTGGTATGTTTTGCAATTATTTATGAGGAAAATTGATATTTGGTGAAAATTTCGATTTTCGAACTTCAAAATGTTCTACTTTTTCCACACATAGTCATAACAGCAAAAAAACGTAATAACTAAAATTCACCGAATGTCTACTTTATGTGGACATGGTTTTTTTTTTGCATACTCTTATTTTTGTAGGATGTTATGGGCCTTTGAACATTAGGTGTGATTTTTCACATTTTCATAAAAACCACAAAATCCTGCTATTGAGGGACCTGTACAGGTTTCAAATCACTTTGAGAAGCCTAAATAAAAGTAATCCCCATAAATTTCTCCATTCTAGAAACTACACCCTTTAATTGTTTTACAGGGGTTAAAACAAAATCAGATACAATTTTGAAAGTAAATTTTTTTTTGGCTAAATTAATGTGTTTTTCAAAAAATGTACAATTTCTCAGTGGATAAAATACCAAAACGCTCCACAAAATTTGATACCCAATCTCTCCCGCATATAACAATACCCCATATGTGGTGGAACCTGCTGTATGGGCGCACGCCAGGGCATCAAAGGGAAGCTGCGCCATTCAGAGCAGATTGACACTTTTTATTGGCTATACAATCTTTATTTTTTTGGCAATTTGGACATATAAGGGCTTATTTTTTGCGAAATGAGATGCACTTTACAAATACTTCATTTTAGTGGGTCATTAGCTTATTGATGAGATTTTATTAACTCTTGAATGCATGGGTGAAAAGAAAATTGTCAATTTTGTTTTCCTTTCTTTTTGTATTTTTTGGGGGTCGTACACCGTACACTAAAAATACTATATTATATTTATTCTATAGGTCACTACGATTACGGTGATAACTCATTTATATAGTTTTTAATTTATTTGTACAATTTTACTGGAAAAAAACTAATATAGAGGAAATCTCATTTGTTTTTGTATTGCTATCTTTTCGGAGACGTAACTTTAATATTTTTTTGTTGACAGAGCTAGTTTAGGGCTTATTTTTTACGAGTTGAGTTGTCCTTTCAATTGATACCATTTTGGCGCACATAACTTTTTTTTTATCACTTTTTAGAACATTTTTGTGAAGAGATTTTATGAAAAATGTTACAGCCGGGTCCTGCCAGAAGGCAGGACTCGGCTCACGGAGGAGGATCGCGCAGCCCCGGGCACTGGCAGTCCCCCCGGTAAGCGCCGTGGGGGGGGTCCGATCCTTACGAAATCTCCGATCGCGAGTGTCAGCTATAATATATAGCCGACACCTGCAGCTACTGGTGCCGGCTACGTTCAGGAACCGGGCCAGAAGCTTGACGTAATAGTACTGCATTTTGGGTGAACGCACCTCCCGCCATGCAGCACTATTACGTCAAATGTCGGGAAGGGGTTAAACGGTTAGCACCAGCAATTAGTTTCAGCATTATAGCGGTGGGGGTGTCTTCTCTGTAATACAGCGGACAGCAGTCCCATATGAAAGAGGATCAGACTGTGACCTTTCTTAACGCACCATCAACGACACAATAACATGATAGTACGTCATATGTTTTATACGTTTTCTTATCTTTTTGGTTTAGTAAGTACAATGATATCTAAAGAGTAGTTTCTCTAATATTTGGATAAATACTTTTACCATTTTCCTTCAATGTCTGCATGAAGTTTCACAGCATGGCCCCACTGAAATGCTCCTGTACGAGTGTCCACCCATCTCTTCAGCTCCATGATGCATCTTTCTCTCACCTTCAGGACGATGATGTGGTTAAAGAAATCACAGGCTGAATACAGATGATGAATCATGGAACCGATACTGATGTCAATCAAGATATCTCCTTTAATATGACCTGTCAAATTAATACTAATGTGTTAAATTATGAAAGATGTAAAGATAGGTAAACAGCAACATAAGCAAATATTTCTACCACCATAATATGGCTTTCCCATAATTTAGAGATAAAAAGGCATAAGTAATAAATGGTTAAATGTTCAATGTGGATTGAATTGTTTCTGTCCTTCTCAATGGAAATTGAGAAGGACAGAAACAATTTTATACAATAAAAATGACGTACCTGTTGTTGGTGCTAGCAAACAGCCCGTGAGCCCTCTCGATTCACCTGCAGCCAACGCGTGACGTAGTACTATGTCACATGTCAGTAAGGGGTTAATATACTATAGTCATCACATACATCAGCATAAACATCTGAATTCCATTAATTTGTCCCAAACCGCTTACTGAAGAAAAACGTCAGCGGGCGCAGGGCCAGAGTCTGCACTGACATCTTTGGACAGTACTGCAGTTTTCTTCTGCCCCATCTGCAATTCAGACCTGGAGGTCTCATGACCACCGGGTCTGTAGAGGCTAATCAACGCTTCTAGGTCTGATCAGACCAAGTCCAGCTCGGATCCCTTAATCAACCTACCGATGTCCCAGTGAATGGTGAAAACAAGAAGTAAAAAAAAAATTATATATTTTTTTTTAAATGTGAAAACGTTCCCCAGTGGTTTTTTATCACATCATGGGGGAAATCTAAAGTTATACACACATACACATATCACATATAAAAAAAATAAATAAAAATAAACATTAATATTCCCCAATAAAAAATTTTAAATATCCCAAATGCCAAATTGTAGAATCTTTGATGCTGGGATTTTTTTTTTTTAATTAAATTTTGCATTTGCAGTGATAACATATTTAAATTGCAAACTTTACACGGCAGAAACAGAATTTTACTTACCCCTATGTTCTTTTTTTATATTGAATGACTATGATCTGCTCCCCTTAGTGGAGTATTATGGTTGTCCCCCCTCTGATGTTTCCCACTCCAAAAATCAAACTCCTTTTTTTCACATCAGTGATTTTTCACTGAAGCCATTTTGGCTTATGGACATACACAGATTGGTTTCATTGATTTTTCACTGATGCCTTACTGAACTATTCTTTTCAGTGGGCTTTTTTCCACTTTAGTTTTTTTCCACTGATCATTGGAAAAAATTGTACTTTTGTGTTCACTAACAACACATTGAAAAGAACTTGTTGTCAACATTGTGTTTACAAAATGCAAGTCTTAATGTGATGTTAACCCATATGTTAACAAACACATGTGGGCAAGAGGCTGCATTCATACAAACATTTTTTTCTGTGTTTCTGACACATTCCAAAGGCTTGTACTGTTTTTTCATGCTGTGGTTTTATGCGTTTTAGTAAATGCAATGGAAACACACGGCTCCATAGGAATATATGGGCCAAGGCACCGTAATACGGGAAAAGATAGGACATGTCCTATCTTTTCCCGGGCTACGGAGCGGTACGGTGCCGCACGTGTGCGGCACCGTACCGCTCCAGTACCATGCCGTGAGCCCATAGAAGTTTATGGGGGGCGTATATCGGCCGTATATACGTCCCCCATACATGTGTGTGAATGCAGCCTTAGGCAGCAGGCTAGTCTTGATAATTGGGTTAAGCACTATGTCAGTATTATAGTGAAATACTATTGATATAAGAATGTAAATTATAAAAGTATAAAAAAAATTAAACAATTCAATATCTGAACATACCTGACTTGAAAGTTTCTATTAGGTTTTCAATTGGAAACATCAAGAAATCCTCCTCAAAGACCATTTCAGGATTATCTGAAAAGTAAGTCTCAAGATGTTGTCTGGAATCAAAGCTATGGACATGATAGCGCTTACGTAGAGGGGAGTCCATCATCTAATCTTGTATGTCAGATTGATTGATTCCTTCTACACTGCCGCTCAAGGTTTTTATATTATTTCTATAAATGAATATGCAATTTGGGAGGGGGGTGTGGCCAAGGTATGACGCTGTGAGTGAGCTCTGTGTGGAGCCCTGCTCAGCCTAACGCCCAGACAACGCCAGCAAAGTTACCTGAGATGCCAGCAAGACGGGGGAGCCGCGCTGGTGGTGGGTCCCGTGCCTCGAGTACAGCAGGCACACCTTGCTCCCTGGACATCGGGAGTTTCCTCTCTCCTGCAAACAGGCACACAGGGACACCACCCTGTAGTACTGCATCGCCATCTACTGGACGGATGGAGAATTGCAGCTCCACCACAGCTGATCAACAGTGGATGCCGGCTACAGCAGACGCTGGGAGAAGCAGCGAACAAGCTCTACACAGACCTGGTCGATCGTCTCCACCTGAAGAGGAACCCGCGGCCATGGTCCGGAGAAAACAGGGAGACTATCCGTCTCCAAGAGGCAGGGCCAGTTCTAGACAAAGTGGGGCCCTGGGCAAAACTAAAAGTGGGGCCCCAAAATAAAACAATTTTATGACCAGTCACAGTCAGCAAGAGGCTCCATTTAGTATGGTAAAACAAACTGTAATATGGGAGAATTTTATAGGAGATAGATAATAGGGAGATTGATGGGCAGCACGGTTGCTCAGTGGTTAGCACTACAGCCTTGCAGCGCTGGTCAACATTTGCAAAGAGTTTGTATGTTCTCTCTGTGTTTGCGTGGTTTTCCTCTGGGTCCTCCGGTTTCCTCCCACACTCCAAAAAATTACTGGCATGTTGAATAGATTGTGAGCCCCATTGGGGACAGGGACTGATCTTGCAAGGTCTGTGCAGCGCTGCGTAATCTGTGTGCGCTATATAAAGAATTATTAATTATTATGCTAGAAGATAAATATGAAAGATGATAGAGATTTCTAGATGCAGAACTTTAAAGTAGATGATATATACAGTAGATAGATATGAGAAATAAATACAGTAGAAGAGAAATAGAAGATTGATTAGTAAATAGATAGAGAAAAAGTGAGATATATAAATGGTCAGATTATAGGAGATAGATAACTAGACAGATAGATGATAGATATATAGACAGGAGATAAATGGTAAGCATCTTCACCCAGTAATTCAACCAAGGGGTATTAACCCTTTCACCGCCCGGCATTTCTGGTTATTTTGTCGCGTTATTGACCAGAGCAATTTTTACAATTTTATCGTTTAAAAATTAAACGAAATTACAGCAAAAAGAATTAAAGTAAACCCAACAAACCACATATTTTCTGCAAGCAGACACTTTCCCTATTTTCAAAATTGCATTTAAGAGTTTATAGACATAGGCGCCTTCATGCAATTTTGATTCAAACTGAAACATTTTATAAAAAATACTTAAAATTTGACTTTGATGGCAAAAAATGTGCTCCAAACAGAAAATATTTACCTTCACATCTCCTAAATGTAATAGATGGACATTTATAGAGTTCACAAATGTCCCATATTGATATGTTCACATAAATAAATCCACATAATATCACTAAAACTGTAATAACTAGATATCTGCTAAAATCAGCTAAAATTTTAAAACAGTCACAACCTACAAAATATAGCAATAAAACAGAATAAAAACTAAAGGCGCCATAAACCTATATAATATTGAAAGCAGACAACCAGGTGATGCTTTTGGCAATTAAAATTTAAAATTTCCTCTAAAATATACTTTCCTAAAACAGTAAGATGTGAGGAGATCATACAGACCCCACATGTGTATATTCACCAAAATATGCAGCAAAGGGAATGTTAAATCCACAGGGGACACCAAACTATTTTATCAGGAAATTGCTCTGAGCGTCACATAGATCTATCATTGTATGCTCCCTTACACAATGGTTACCCAAATAAATAACTATATATCCATAAACCAAGCTAATGAGATAATTAAATCACTTTTAGATGTGTATTAGCTGCACAATAACAGACCCCTCCGAAGCTTCATAAGAATGAGAGTGAGAACGTCATAACATGGGTGTAAATAATGGAGGATGGTGTGAAATAAAAACTTTATTCAGGAACATGTGAGTGTTTTTGGTGTTACATATAACTTTATGGACATGTTCTGGGTCGCGGTGTTAATATGTAGCGACATTAGGCGAAGAGGATCGAATGTTCATTGTATCACTCAATTTTCGCAAAAAAAAACTATCACGAAATAAAAGGTAATATGAGAGAAAGTGTGTTCTTAGATAGTTCTAGATAGGAGAGGGTTAAAAACATGAATATTAGTTGATATTATCCCTTCTCAAAATGTAGTAACATATAAAGTGAATATTTCCATTATCTGTGAGGTGCAGCAGCTCCTGTGTGCAGCGAATTCTCCCTGTAGCCTGATGGCTAAGAATCTGGAGGGGGGGACACTTCAGGGGGCTGTATCTCTGGCTTTGTGACCCATAGAACCTCACTTCTTTTTTCCTATGAAAGAAGAGAGTCTCCTCTTTTATATGAATCTAAATTTGTGTTTCTAAATGTCAGGAAAGCTGAGATATTAACTGTTAAACTGCCGTAGGGAGTGATTTTTATATATAAAAATGGCACCTGATATTCTCACTTTAAACCTGAATTGGCCACTTTGCCTACCCATAGCGCCGGCCCTGCCAAGAGGAGACAAACAGCACCCTGGCGAACGGGTGACAGGTACTGGGGCAGAAGGTACAAAGGTTCCTAGATCAGAGTGGGGGAGCTGAGTTGGATCCCAGTAGATCCGGTTTACAGGAGGGTCAGGAGGCCCAGAGAGTGACCACCCCAGAAATGGCGCTACATGCTAAAAGCAGGACAGGCCAGAACCTAGGCACGGGTTCCCCACCACCCCAGAATGAGGTTGCTATGGATCACCAGATAAATGTTGGTCTACGGCTAAATGAGGCACCCATTATGACCCATAGAGGTCACCCCAATACTACTATACAAGGGGGTCAAGTGCCCCAGCAAGCGGACTTGCAAGATTTGATGCAGTTGATCAGGGACCTTCCCAATAGAGAGGATCTAGACGCCGTTGCATTACGGCTGGAGCAGTCCCAACAACAAGCCTTGGACTCTATCAGACAAGATGTTGATTACCTAAACTCTCATTTCTTAGATACTGAACATACTCTTAGTTCTCTGTCCAGTAGGAACGAGAGTTTGGAAAACGATTTAGTAGCATCACAACAGCAAATACAGGCTCTCTCTCTACAGATTGACGATCAAGAAAACAGGGGCCGTAGGAACAATGTGAGGATTAAGGGAATACCTGAAAGTGATGTACATGAGGACCTAACGAGGAAAGCTATAACTATCTTTAACCTGGTTACAGAAAGCTCTGCAGAGAATCCCTATGTCATAGATAGGATACATAGGGTCTAACGGCCTGGAAGAGCGACACGGTAAGGTCCTACAGATGTGCTGTGTAGGCTGCATTATTTCAGAGATAAAGAGAAAATTATTCAGGCTGCATGGGCAAAGGGGTCTATACAATATGAAGATACGCAGATAAAAAAACTTCCAGATGTCTCTGCACGAACATTATTTATGAGGCGGACCTTACAACCAGTTCTGGCTAAAATTAAAGATGCTTGAGGCTCCTACAGATGGGGGACACCCGTTCCACCTCATAGCTAAATTGTCCTCTGAAACATATGTAGTGAAACATCCCAGAGACCTCCCAGGATGTTTTAGCCTCCTGAATATACCTCCAATATTCATAGCCACCTGGCTTCAACCCCAAGAATTCCCACGAGACTCAGGCCCAAGATATCAGAGACGGGGAAATGGGAGATACATGGAGGAGGAAGGGGCCAAGCTAGTCCAGCGGCCCTCGAGGAGAGAACAAGAAGGGACTACTTTTCAGCCAGAAGATTTCCCGGATTTGTCCGTAGCATACCCAAGAGTAGCTTAAATTACTTAGGATATATTTGTTGGGACATTTGATATGCACAGGATACAGTAAAGAGAAGTGGATTATATATAAGTTAAATAGCTTTTCCTGATGGGGAAATATGAATTATTTTGTTTCATTTTTATGATGTGATGAATTGGGGGTGGGAAATGGGGGAAGGGAGGTCAAGTTTTAATAAGGGTGTTCCCTTTTTTCTTTCTCTTCCTCTCTTTTGACACATGGTAATAGGATATCTAATGAATAGGAGGGGGAGGCAAAATATAGTTATGAGTTATGAATTAACACATTCCTACCTACACCCACACTTACTTTATGTGGGTGGGAAATCTGTTCACTTACTCACTCTTTTCATATCCATCTATGCACATTGCACTTTAAATAATAGGAATTTAAATAAATACTCCAAACACATTAAAAATATTTAAGATATAGTAAGCAAAGTAAGTAAAAAAAAAGACTAGCGAATGGTCGTCACGTGGTCTGTGGGGGTAGAGGGTATATGTTGTAATATTATAAATAGCACAATTATATAATAGATGCACATTGGATGCACATGCATTTTTCCTTTTTGGCCCCTCAATAAGCTTGGCGTAAGGGGTTACAAAGGGGAAGTACACGTAACACATATATGTCAAAGAGTATGAGTATACTGTAGTAATATTAGAGGTTGTCTTTAGAAATAAATAATTTCTTCGAATTATTAGTAATAAAGTATAAGCCCCATTGGGGGATACAGCATTATTGAATTTTTTTTTTATTTATTATTTTTTTTTAAATTTTACTCTCCTCTCAATTTTACCCCACCCTTGAACCCTTAACTCAGGGAATGAAATTAACGTAAGTTTTGATACACATACATGTATATATATACCATATTTTTCGGACTAAACGACGCTTCTTCCTATAGGACGCACCCCAAATTTAGGCTTCCAAAAAAAGGAAAAATATATTTTACACCAATTAAAATATCCCTGTTGGTCGCACTAAAGCACAGCACACACAGACATACATTTACACACTCAACTCTGCATCATCCATCCACATACACATTCAACTCTGCATCATCCATCCACATACACATTCAACTCTGCATCATCCATACCTATACACACTCAGCTCACCTATACAGACTCAACTTTGCATCACCTATACAGACTCAACTCACCTATACACACTCACACAGAACCACACACACATATACATACGCACACGTACTTCCCCCATTTCCCTTCTTCTTACCTTGTCCCAGTGCAGCATGGCAGTATAAGACCTGTGGTGATGTAAGAAGCATGTGATCAGTCACATGATTCTGACATCACCGCAGGTCATGGACTTGTAGGACATTGGGGAGAGGTGAGAGTAGTACGGAGCCTCTCCTCTCTGGGAGATCGGGTGCCGCTCTATATCAGGGCATCACCCGATCTCCATTACAGTGGTCAGGAGGGTCTGGCAGTGATGGATCCTCCTGACCTCCGGTCTATAAGACGCGGCCACTTTATAGCAAGATTTTTTCTTGCTAAAAACTGCGTCTTATAGTCCAGAAAATACGGTATATATATATATATATATATATATATATATATATATATATATATAGATGTAAATGTTTCAAGATGAAAGATTGGCGCAGTCCCGTTGAATTGTTTTCTTTTTTGGGCCATGGCTGTATGTGGGCCCAGTTTTGTGCTTTTTCCCACACCCCCCTGGATCAGAATAAAGTAGGTAAATATAGAAACCTAAACCACCCTTGAGTACTGAGGGATAGGGTGCCTCAATATCTTTTTTCTTTTTCTTTTATTTATTTATTTATTTTTTCCTGCACTTTACCTACCTCCTCCTCTATTCTCTTTTTCTCCATCCCTTTTTATTTTTTTTATTTTTGTAAGGTATGGCATGTCAATACCCACAATCATCCTTCTTGATAGTTTCATTGAATGTTAAGGGGCTACATAGCCCAGGAAAAAGGTCAATTCTGTGGAACTATTTGAGAGGGGGAAAACTCCAAGTGTTTTTTTTGCAGGAGACACATTTATGCCTTTGTAAACCCTATCAATTGTCTTCCCCCGTTTTTTCCGCATGCTTATCATAGCTACACCGCGGATCCGAAAGCCAGAGGGACTAGTATATTAATCTCTAGAGCCCTCCCATGGGAATGGTTGAATACATATGCAGACGAGGAGGGACGACTGATTTCGGTAAAAGGACGTATTGCTTCCCAAATATACATATTTACCTCAATATATCTTCCTAATAAGGGCCAGGGAACAGCATTATTTAAAGCTCTGGACAGGGTGGCGAGTTTTGAAAAAGGGATTGTGATACTGGGAGGAGATTTTAATGTGGCCCTAGACCCAAGAATTGACATCTCCTTGGGAAGATCACAGCACCCTGTCTCCGCTCTGCAATAAATAAGGCGTATTTTACACAGTCATAAATATGTAGATTGTTGGCGTTGTAGATTTCCTTCTCAGACCATGCCCTGGTGGATATAAGATTATCTCTTGGAGTTTCCATTCCCAAACAGTGGCAATGGAAACTCAATGTTTCACTCTTAGAATACAAAGGATCTCGAGACAAAACACAAACAACTATTAGATAATGACCTAAAGACACAATTGTTACAAGCAAGGGAGGAGTTGAAATCCCTTTTGTTTCACAAAGCTAAAAATATTTTTGCAAAATGTCGGCATTTTTACTATGAACATGAGAACAAAATCAGTCGGGGATAAGAAAAAGCCCTACGTAATCAGAGGGCCACAACATACGTCCCAGTTGTAAAGGATACATGAGGGAATAAGGCTAACCTGCCAGAGGAAGTGGCGGAAGCGTTTAGGGAATATTACGCTTCATTATATTTAGTAGACAGCTCCAACCATAACTCATCACGCATAGACTTTAGGGCACAGATACAAGAATACATAAGGGGACTGGTCTCCCTTCTCTGCCTGAGGCGGAATTGGAAGACTTGGAAAGGCCAATTACTAAGGAAGAACTGGAGTTTGCAATAGGCGATACTCCAACCGGCAAAGCGCCAGGCCCGGGCGTTTTTTTTTGTAATATATTATAAAAGATTGTTTGAGGAACTAAGCCCACATATGATCGAGGCCTTCAACTCATTAACAGCAGGCCAGAAGTTACCCACTGATTCTCTTAGGGCATATATTACAGTCCTGCCAAAACCAGGTAAGGACCCCACGCAGTGTCCCAGCTACAGGCCGATTTCCCTGTTAAACGTGGATACAAAGTTGATGGCAAAAATTTTAGCCCATAGACTTATGCCTCTGGCGGTTAAACTTATACATCTAGACCAATCAGGCTTTTTAACAGGTCGTGAAGCCAGAGATAATACGACAAAAGCCATCAACTTAATCCACTATGCGCATGTTCACAAACAGGCAGTTGCATTGCTTTCAACAGATGCGGAGAAAGCATTTGACAGGGTAAATTGGATATATGTGGCTGAGAAGCTGCGTGGAATGGGCCTAAAGCAGAATATGATGCAGTGGATATTATCTTTATAGTCCAACCCTACAGCAAAGGTGAGGGTAAATGGTATCCTATCAGGAGACCTACAGATAAAAAATGGAGTTAGACAAGGTTGTCCACTATCACCCTTAATCTTTGTGCTAGCTCTAGAGCCATTTCTTAGGCGAGTTAGATCAGACCAGAATATTACGGGCATAATATCCCAATTAGGAGAAACTAAGATAGCTGCGTATGCAGATGACTTACTGTTCTTTGTGTCTAAACCTAGGATTTCTATTCCTAATCTTATGCAACAATTAAAAGAATACTCCTGTGTATCCAACTTTAAAATAAACCTTTCTTAATCCGAAGCACTAGCGGTAAATATGTCCCAGGAAGAATCAAAGGGGTTAGAGGATTCATTCCCCTTTAGGTGGCCAAAAGAGGGGTTATCGTATTTAGGAACAAAACTCACATCTAATGTAAAAAAATTATATAAGATGAATTTTCTTCCTCTGATTAATGCCATTAAAACAGATTGTGAAAGGTGGAACAAGGGTAGGTTCTCATGGCTAGGTCGTTGCGCTATATTTAAAATTAACATTTTACCTAGGGTTTTATATTTGTATCAAGCCCTTCCGATCCACCTCCCGGGAACATTTTTTCGGATATTATCATCAATCCAACAAAAATGTATATGGGCGGGTAAAAAATCACGTATTAACCCCTACGGGACTCAGCCTCTTTTGGCCTTAAGGACGCGGCCCCATTTTTCAAATCTGACCTGTGTCACTATAAGTTGTTATAGTGTGAGAACGCTATGAGATATCCAGGGGATTTTGAGATTGTTTTCTCGTGACACATTGTACTTCAAATTAGTTTAAAAATTTGGATGAAATCTTTTGCGTTTAGTTATGAAAAAAACAAAATTTGGCAAAAATTTGGAAAAATTCTTTATTTTCAATGTTCTAAATTCTCTACTTTTGATACAGACAGTCATAGCACCCAAATAAATTCATAACTTACATTTGCCAAATGTCTGCTTTATGTTGGCATGGTTTTTTAAGATTCCACATATTTTACTAGAATGTTATGAGGCTCAGAATTTAGGTATCATTTTTCACATTTTTTGTAAAATCACCAAAACCTGTATTTAGATGGAGCTGCTCAACTTCTAATTGACACTGAGGGGCCTAAATAATAACGAGACTCGTAAATTACCCCATTGTGGAAACTACACACCTCAACGTATGAAAAACCACTTTTAAGAAGTTTGTTAACGCTTTACGTGTTTTATAGGGGTTAAAACAAAATGGAGGTGCAGTCTGCAAATTGTAATATTTTTTCACAATACACCCATTTTGGGTGGAAAATTAAACATTTACAATGGATTAAATGAAAAAAGGCTCCACAAAGTTTGTTACCCAATCTCTCCCGAGTACACGGATACCCCATATGTGGTGGTAACCTGCTGTATCGGCGCACGGCCGGGCATTGAAGGGAAGAAGGCGCCATCCAGATCAGATTTGCTGATTTGTCACATTGTACAGGCTCTAATTTTTTTCTTTTTTTTTAATGTGGACCTATAGAGGCTTATTTCTTTTGCCACATGAGATGCACTTTTCTGGTAAGTAATTTGGGGGAATCTATAGGCTAATTGGTGAGATTTTATTAACTCTTTGTTGGTGGAGGAAATGAAAATCATCACTTTTCAGGAAGATTTTTATGTTTTTTTTTTTTGGCCGTTTACCATACCATAAAAATAGTATATTATTTTTATTCTATGGGTCTCCATGATTGCAAAAAGACCTCATTTATATAGATTTTTTATTTTTTCCCATTTTTACTGAATAAAAAGTAATTTGGCAAAAATGTTGTCAATTTTAGCATCACCGTCTTTCATATGCATAACTTTTTTATTTTTCGCCTCACAAATCTGTTTAATGGCTTATTTTTTGCGAGAAGGATTGTTCTTTTTAGTGGTCTTATTTTAGAGTGCATAACATTTTTTAAATCACTTTTTAGAGCATTTTTTATAGGGTATTAATTGAAAATGATCTTTTTTTCTGGAGCTTTTTTGGGTTTTTTTTTTACGGGGTTCACTTTTCGGATCTAATAATGTATCTCTTTTATTATGCAGATTGTTACGGACGCAGGGATACCAAATAGGTGGGGGTTTTGTGTATTTTATTCAATTGTACTGAATAAAAACCAATTTGGAGAAAATCTTGTTCATTTTAGCATCACCATCTTTTCATATGCATAACTTTTTTATTTTTCGGCTGACAAATCTAGTTAGGGGCTTATTTTTTGCAAAAAGAGTTGTTCTTTTTAGTGGGCTTATTTTGGAGTGCATAACATTTTTAAAATTACTTTTTAGAGCATTTTTTTTATAGGGTATTAATTAAAAAGGATCTTTTTTCGGAACGTTTTTGCTTTTTTTTTCTACGGCGTGTACCTTGCGGGTCCAGTAATGATTCTGTTTTATTATACAGATTGTTACGGACACGGAAATACCAAATATGCGGGGTTTTTTTGTGTTTTTGTGTTTTTTATACTTTATTAAGTGTTTTTATAGGAAAGTGACATTTTAGGGGCTTATATTTAATGCATTTATTTTTTATTTATTTTAATTTATTAGCTTTAGTGTTTTTGACTTTTTTTTACTTATACATACTTGAACTTGAACCAGTGATACTCTGATCACTGGTTCAAGTTCAATACACTGCTCTACAATACTATTTTATTGTAGAGCAGTGTAATCTGTCTGGCATGCTCGCGCATGCTCAGACAGTTTACAGTCAGAGCCGGAAGGGGTCTGGCTGCCATGGAAACCGGGCAGCTCCGGGGCACATGCCAGTCCTTGGAGCTGCCCAGAAGTGGATCGGATCCCCCGGTAAGCGGCACGGGGGATCCGATCCACAGCGCAAAAACCCTTACACGCCGCGGTCATGCTTGACCGCGGCGTGTAAGGAGTTAACACCCGCGATCGGAGCCGGCTCCGATCGCGGGTGTTAGCGCAGGCTGTCAGCTGTACTAGACAGCTGACAGCCGCTGCTTCTGGTACCGGCTCCGTTCGTGAGCCGGTGCCAGAAGCAGGACGTTATAGAACGTCCCCGTGCGCTAAGCATCTAGCCCCGGGGACGTACTATAACGTCCTGGTGCACCTAGGGGTTAAAAAAGATACACTATGTAGACCAAGAGATAAAGGGGGTCTGGCACTCCCCGACCTCAAACTGTACCATAGAGCTACCCACCTGGTCAGGGTAATAGACTGGTGTCAAAATATTAAAAATAAATCATGGGTTGCACTGGAACAGTGTTTTTCAATAGTACCACTGTCCAGTGTACCTTGGATTGAAAAAAAATACATCACTAAATTACTAAAACACCCAATGATAGGGGCAACCTTGAGGGTGTGTTTATCATCTCAGATAAAGGGGAGACTAATTCCTGTACATTCAGTCCTGTACCCGGTATTGAACAATCTGAGATTTCCACTTGGAATAGATGATATAGTTTTTAAAGAATGTACTGACTTTGAAAAATTATGTTCAAATACAAATACATTTTGTATGTCAAGCTGTATAATTTTTTCTTGGACCAGCTCAGGAAACTTTCTAGGTACTTTGTTGTACAGGGCGAATCTTAAATAAAGCACGCCTCCCCCCATCCCCCCCCCCCGTCTCATTGAAATAAATTCAGCACCCATTTAACCCTTTACCGCCCAAGCAACTTTTCACCTTCCTGACACGGCCCATTTTTTCCAATCTGACACGTGTCACTATAAGTGGTTATAGCTTTGGAACGCTTTGATTTTGAAATTGTTTTTCATGTCACCTTCTACTGCATGTTAGTTTAAAAATGTTGGTGGTATGTTTTGCATTTATTTATGAGTAAAACAGATATTTGGTGAACATTTGCAAAAATTCTCAATTTTCTAAATTCAAAATGTTCAACTTTTTCCACACATAGTCATAACAGCAAATACACTTGATAACTAACATTTACCAAATGTTTGCTTTGTGTTGACTTGGTGTTTTATGCATCTTCTCATTTTTTTAGGATGTTATGGAGGTTTGAACTTTAGTTGCTATTTTTCACATTTTCAAAAAAACACAAAATCATAACAATACTCCATATGTGGTGGTAACCTGCTGTATGGGCACACGCCAGGGCATTGAAGGGAAGCCGCACCAATCAGAGCAAATTATGTATTGTCACTTTATAATGGCTACACAATCTTTTATTTTTTTGCCAATTTGGACATATGAGGGCTTATTTTCAGTAAGATTAGATGCACTTTACAAATACTTTATTTTAGTGGGTCCTTAACTTATTGATGAGATTTTATTAACTCCAGAATGTAAGGTGAAAAGAAATTCATTAATTTTGGTTTCCGGTTTTAAATTTTTGGGCGGGTTTTTTTGATATTTTTACAATTTTAATGAAGAAAAACTAATATAGAAACAAACTAATTTGTTTTCATATTGCCATATTTTCGGAGACATAACTTTAATATTTCTTGGTTGACGGAGCTGGTAAAGGGTTTATTTTTTCAGTGGTACCATTTTGGCACATATAACTTTTTTGATCACTTTTTGGAACATTTTTGCAAATGGATTTTATGAAAAATTTACATATTTACATGTGTAAAGCAAGTTTTTTGGGTTTTGTTTTTACAGCGTTCACCGAGCAGATCCAATAATGTGTCTAGCATTGTACAGATTGTTACGGACGCGGCGATACCAAATACGAGGGTTTTTTTGGGGATTTTGTGTTTTTTTGTACTTTATGAAATGTGTATATGGAATGTTGGTGTTGAGGGGACTTGAACTTTTATTTAATTAATGAATTTTACTAAAAATAATTTAAGTGTTTTTTTCTTTTACAGGTTGGCTTGAACAAGTGAAACTCTGGACGCTTTTTAAAGCTCTTCTTTACCTAACACAGTGTAATACAGATGTGCGGCTCCAAAAAGACATGTGGCTCCAAAAAGGCACAACAAAGCCCAGGAACACTGGCAGACCCCAGAGCTGCCATTGAAAACCCTTACATGCCGCAGTCATGCATGACCATGGCGTATACAGGGTTAACACCCCCGATTAGAGAAATATCTCTCCCCTTTGATTACAATTTTCAAACTATAACATTTGCCTGCCATAAATTATTATGACAGCAAAGTAAATTACAGCACCAGAACAAATATTAGTACATAAATAGAGCATGTGGAGCATGATGAGAAAATGGCGCTCAATATATAACTAGAACTGAGCTTTGTACAAAACACAGCACCAGAATCTCTACACATACTCTATATATAGAATCCCAAATTATTTTTCATATTGTGTTATGAACAGACAAAGTTTGAGGTGTTTGGATCACACAGAAAATCATTTTTGAGAGGCAGAGCAATTGAAAAGATGCTGGAAGACACTTAACGCCATCTGTCAAACATGGAGGTAATGTGATGGTCTGGGGTTACTTTGGTGCTGGTAAAGTGGGAGATTTGTACAAGGTCAAAGAGATTTTGAATAAGGAAGGCTATCACTCCATTTTGCAATGTCATGTCATGCACTCTGGACAGCACTTGATTGGAGTCAATTTCATTCTACAACAGGACATGGATGCATAGCATCTACAAATTATGCATGAACTATTTAGGGAAGAAGCAGGCAGATAGTATTCTATCTGTAATGGAGTGGCCCAGTCGCCAGATCTCAACCCCATTGAGCTGTTGTGGGAGCAGCATGACCGTATGGTACACAAAAAGTGCCATCAAGCCAATCCAACTTGCGGGGCTTCTTGAAGCATGGGGAGAAATTTCTCCAGATTACGTCAGCAAATTGACAGCTAGAATGCCAAAGGTCTCCAATGCTGTAATCGTAGCGAAGGTAACATTTTTTGATGAAAGCAAATTTTGAAGGAAAAGATTAATGTTTCAATTAAAAAAAAAAATTAAAACCCTGTCAATACCTGGACTATATTTTATATTTATATAACCCAGAAGCACCGTGGCAGTATACAGTGGAGATGGAGGCCGGGAGTCCCTCAGAGTCACTTGCACAGATGGACCGCAGCATGTTGCTTTGCCTAACTAGTAACAGAAGAATAATCAACATTTGGCATAGGCATGACTTTTGTCTCTCCACCCTCTTGGACCCTTGCTATGGGTCAAAAATGGGTGACTTTTTTCAAGCTGCCGAGAGGGAGGAACAACTGGCGTACTATAGAGAAATACTGAAAAGACAGTTGGCCGCAGTTGACCAACCACCATTGTCCATCCTCTGTCAAGTCTGACTGGGGGATTCCTGGCAGTCATCACCCATATACTACGGCCACAGCTGCTGTGGGGAGATGGGCAGGTAGGAGCAGTAGCAAATCCATCGGCAGCAGCTTAATTCTGGAGTCCTTAATTAGCAGCTTCCTTCACCCGCCTTTTGAGGAGGGTAGCTGCCACCAGCAACAGCAGGACATGAAGAAGACCCTGCATCAGCAGGTTGTGGCCTACTTGGATAGCACTTTACCAACCCAGGTAGAGGATCCCCTGGAATACTGGGCAGCCAAACTTGATGCGTGGCCTCAACTTGCAGAGTTTGCAGTAGAGAAGCTGTCCTGCCCGACCAGTATTGTGGCATCAGAGTGGGTGTTCAGTGTGGCGGGGGCCATCGTTACCCGAAGGAGAGCCCAATTGTCCACCCACTTGTGGAGAGACTGACCTTTGTCAAGATGAATCAGGCATGGATTGGCTAGGATTTAAACACACCAATGCCTTATGGCCTTATGCATCAGATTAGATCAGCCATGACGCCTCACCCAAACGTTGAGAAGTGAGTCGGGATTCTAACTACCTGCCTTAACCACTATTCTGATGCTGCAACCCGCCTGATGCCACAGATCTGCTGCCACATATCTGTTGCTCCATCTGCCTTCCACCATCTTTACTAGGGACTGGAATTGTCGCCCACCACCATACTCTGTCATTGTGCCACTCTGTGGCCTACAATGTTGCTGCCAGTTAAACAATTTGTCATTGTGCCACTCTCTGACCTTCTATTGGTGCCTCTGCCACAAGCTGTGGCCTACCGTGTTGTGCCATTCTCTGACCTTCTGCTGCTGCCGCAAGCCACGCATTCTATCATTGTGCCACTCTGTGGCTTACCATGTTGCCGCCTACTCCACTCTGTCATTGTGCAACCCTGTGGGCTCCTGCTGCTGCCGCCACACTTTATCATTGTGCCACTCTGTGGCTTACCATATTGCTACCACCTTCACACTGTGCGATTGTGCCACTCTCTGACCTCCTGCTGCCGCAAGCTCCACACTCTAGCATTGTGCCACTCTGTGGCCTCCAATGTTGCTCCCAGCACCAGAAATGGTCAATGTGCCATTCTCTGACTTCATGCTTGCTGCTGGTGCCATCTTTGCAGGTTTTTTGGGGCAAAGACATTATATTTTCAGGAAAACTGTAATGTATGATGCATGTGGTGTATCTATTCTTCAAATTCAAATTTAATTGGACCATTTCAACTTTAAATTCATTTCCACCTTCGTCATTGTGCCACAATGTGACCAACCATTTTGCTGCCAGCTAAAGATTTTGTCATCATGCCAATCTAAGCAGCAGCTGAAGTCTGGAGTCCTTAATGAGCAGCTTCCTTCACCCGCCTGGTGAGGAGGGTAGCCGCCACCAGCAGCAACAGGACATGAAGCAGACCCTGCATCAGCAGGTGGTGGCCTACTTGGACAGCACTTTACCACCCCACGTAAAGGATCACCTGGACTACTGGGCAGCCAACCATAATGTGTGGCCGCAACTTGTAGAGTTTGCAGTAGAGAAGCTGTCCTGCCTGGCCAGTAGTATGGCATCAGAGTGGGTGTTCAGTGTGGAGGGGGCTATCATTACCCCAAGGAGAACCCGCTTGTCCACCTGAATTGTGGAAAGACTGACTTTTGTCAAGATGAATAAGATGTGGATCGGCCAGGATTTAAACACATCAATGCCATATGCATCAGATTAGATCAGCCATGATTATTAAGAAATAATTCTGGATTCTAACTACCTGCCTCAGCCACTATTCTGATGCTGCCACCCGCCTGATGCCACACATCTGCTGCCAGTTGCTCCATCTGCCTTCCACCATTATTACCAGGGATTGGAATTGTTACCCACCTCCACATTCTGTCATTGTGCCACTCTGTGGCCTACCATGTTGCTGCCTGCTAAAGAATTTGTCACTGTGCCACTCTCTGACCTTCTGCTGCTGCCGCCAGCTCCGCACGCTGTCATTGTGACACTTTCTGACCTCCTGCTGCTGCTGCAGCTGCCACATGCTGCACGCTCTATCACTGTGGCTTACATTGTTGCTGCCACCTCCACTCTGTCATTGTGCCACTCTGTGGCCTACTATTTTCCGGCCAGCTCCACACTCTGTCATTGTGCCACTCTGTGACTCACCATGTTGCCGCCACCTCCACTCTGTCATTGTGCCACTCTGTGGGCTCCCGCTGCTGTTGCCTCCTCCTCCGCGCTCTACCATTGTGCCACTCTGCGGCTTACCATGTTGCCGCCACCTCCACTTTGTCATTGTGCCACTTTGTCACCTACCATGTTACCGCCAGCTCCACACTCTGTCATTGTGCCACGCTCTGACCTCCTGCTGCTTCCACAAGCTCCATGCCCTGTCAGTGTGCCACTCTGTGGCTTACCTTACTGCTGCCACCTCCACTCTGTCATTGTGCTACTCTGTGGGCTCCTGCTGCTGCTGCTGCCACCTCCACACTCTATCGTTGCGCCACTCTGTGGCTTACCATGTTTCCGCCAGCTCCACACTCTGTCAATGTGCCACTCTCTGACCTCCTGCTGCTGAACGCAAGCTCCACGCTCTATCATTGTGTCACTCTATGGCTTACCATGTCGCTGCCACCTCCACTCTATCATTGTGCCACTCTGTACCATTTTGCTGCCAGCTCCACACTCTGTCATTGTGCCACTCACTGACATCCTGCTGCTGTTGCTGCTGCTAGCTACACTCTTCATCATTGTGCCACTCTTTGGCTTACCATGTTACCGCCACCTCCACTCTGTCATTGTACCACTTTGTGGCTTACCATGTTTCTTCCACCTCCACACTCTGTCATTGTGCCACAATGTGGCCTCCCAAGTTGCTGCCAGCTCCAGAATTTGTCATTGTGCAACTCTCTGACCTCATGCTTCAGCTGGTTCCACCTTTGCAGTTCTTTTTTGGCAAAGACATCATATTTTCAAGAAAACTGTAATGTATGATGCATGTGGGGTCTCTAATCTTCAAACCCAAATTTAAATGGATTTGACCTCATGTGGCAGTTGCCACCTCCACACTCCGTCATTGTGCCACTCTGTGGCCTACCAGGTTGCTGCCACCTCCACACTGTCATTGTGCCAATCTGTGGCCTACCAGATTGTTGCCACCTCCACACTCTGTCATTGTGCCACTCTGTGGCCTCCTGCTGCCGCCACCTCCACACTCTCTCATTGTGCCACTCTGTGGCCTACCAGGTTGCTGCCAACTCTATCAAAATGACTGAAAAAATATGGAATTCATTAATAATGTTAACTTAAAGCTAAAAAATTAAATTGAAAATTAAAAACATATTTACTATAAATTACTAAAAATACTTTTTTCCACTTTTTTACCCCAAATGAAAATATAAATTAAAAAAAAAAATGTTTAAACTTTTATTACGTTTTAACTAGCTCTAGTGTCCTGAAAAAAAACACAAAAAATTTTTAAATTTAAAAAAGTTTTAAATCGCTTAAAAAGTTTTAAATTTGCTAAAAATACCCAGTGACTAGAGCCTTTTCAAACCGTGTCACTAATAGGTTAATACTGAATGAAAACAAATAAGTATAGATAGCAACATTTGGGAGATATGCTTTGGGTTCATTTATGAAAACATTGAAAATTGAGTCAAAAAGTGGGGAAAATGGGACTTTTTAAACACTTTTAATTGATATATTTCAAATAGTCACACCATCCAAACGACTCAATAACTGTGAACATATATTTGCTTTATGTTCACACTACTTTTTAACATTCTGTTTACGGCTAGTATAAGACTTAACTTTAGAAGCTATTTTTAACATTTGCTCAAAAATCTGCACCATAAAAACTTTTTGAGGTGAAACTTGTCCCCTACAGTTTGTTACACATTTATTCATGGGTGTTCCTTATCCCAACAAAATGCGATAAACTGCTGAATGGGCACATGAATACAGAAGGGCAGTACCATGGGGCTTCAAAAAAGCAGATTTAGCTTGAATAGATGCCAGGATGCAGCCCATGGAGTCACAGAACTATGATAACCCTCAAAAAGAGTCCCTATCTTGCAAACCATGCAAACTTCCTTTATTTAAACGGTTAAGGACCAGGCCCATGTCGGTTTTTTCATGTCCATTTTTCACTCCCCACCTTCAAAAATCTATAACTTTTTTATTTTTACACGTAAAGAGCTGTGTGACGGCTTGTTTTCTGCGCAACAAATTGCCATTCATATTGATGGTATTAAATATTCCATGCCATGTACTCGGAAGCAGGAAAAAAATTCCAAATGCAGTGAAAATGGTGAAAAAACGCTTTTGCGCCATTTTCTTGTGGGCTTGGATATTACGTTTTTCACTGAGCGCCCCAAATGACATTTATTCTTTGGGTCGGTACGATTAAGGGGATACCAAATTTGTATAGGTTTTATAATGTTTTCATACATTTACAAAAATTAAAACCTCCTATACAAAAATTATTTTTTTGATTTTGCCAACTTCTGGGGCTAATAACTTTTTTATACTTTGGTGTACAGAGCTTTGGGTGGTGTCATTTTTTGCAAAATTTGATAATATTTTCAATTATATCATTTTTAGGACTGTACGACCTTTTGATCACTTTTTATAGATTTTTTTTATATTTTTCAAAATGGAAAAAAAGTGCCATTTTCGACTTTGGGCACTATTTTCCGTTACAGGGATAAACGCATTGAAAAACCGTTATCATATTTTGACAGATCAGGCATTTTCTGACGCGTCGATACCTAATGTGTTTATGATTTTTACTTTTTATTTATATTTATGTCAGTTCTAGGGAAAGGGAGGTGATTTGAAATCTTTTTTTTATTTTTATTTTTACTATTTTTCAGACTCCCAACCCTAGGTTGTCTGATCGATTCTATCATATACTGCCATACTACAGTATGGCAGTATATGGGGATTTTCCTCCTCATTCATTACAATGTGCTATCAGCACATTGTAATGAAGGGGTTAAAACGAAATAGCCTCGGGTCCTCGGAAGACCCGAGGCTACCATGGAGACGGATCGCCGCCCCCCCGATGACGTCACGGGGAGCGGCGATCCCAGGTAAGGTGGCGGCGCCCATGCGCCGCTATCATTTTGAGGCTGCCGGCAACCATCGCTGTGAAAACACCCGCGATCGGTGCTAGCACCGATCGCGGGTGTTACCGGTAAGCCTTTGCTGCAATATGCAGCAAAGACTTACCGGCTATGGAGAGGGCTCAGCCCGTGAGCCCTCTCCATGCAGCGTAACCCGACCGCCGCTGTGAATACACGGCCGGCGGTCGCGAAGTGGTTAAAAGGAATTTAATGGAGAAATTACATCCAAAAGTCTTGGTATAAGCAAAACATTAAAATTATAATTATTTTACCAAATTATTATATGGGATTCCCCCATTAGAAGCAAACTGAACGATATCTACTTTGTGCTGCTTGCCCTTTTCTTTCCAAAGTGCTGGCATTTTCTGCTATAAAAGTGGGTGGAGACTAATATCTGCCTATCTATGCCCTCAAGCTTAGGCAGGTTAGCTTGCCCACAGATTCCATGATGCCCTATGTTCTTTCTCAAAGTAATTTAGCATTCAATCTATTAAGTTTCCCACATGTAAATCCAATGAACACTGTACAGTGCACATGCAAGATGCATATGGTCAGGGCCGGATTATAGGCGGGGCCCCCACCATCTTGCCCCCCCTAGGGGCCCCCACCAGATCGCACCTCCCACGCCACCCGTCTGAGATGCCCGCCACTCCCAGACTCAGGTGACTGACTCCCCGCTCATCTCCCTGCACGACAGAGATGCCCCCGTCACAAGTGACACCGCCTCCACCTCCCAGGCCGCCCCTTCAGCACAGGTGACACCGCCTCCACCTCCAAGGCCTCCCCCCTCGGCACAAGTTACCGCCTCCCGCCCGCCCATCCCCAGCCATGCGTGGCCGACCAACCAACCCCCGCCGGCCCGCCTGAACAAGAAAACCCGCTTGATTGCCCCGCCCAGCCCCCCCCCCACTTGAACAAGCACCTGGCGCCCCCCCTCCCCGTCCGAACAAGCGACACCCCACCTCCGCCCCCCCCGCTTGAAGAAGCACCGCCAACCCCCTCCCAGCCGAACAACAAACAAAAGACCCCCCACCCGCCTGAACACCCACCTGAAGCCACGGCCGGTCACCCTAAAAGGTAAGTATATCTATATGTATTTATCTGTGTGTATATATGTATATACAGTGTATATATGTATATAATGGGGCAGATTTACTTACCCGGTCCATTCGCGATCCAGCGGCGCGTTCTCTGCGGTGGATTCGGGTCAGGCCGGGATTCACTAAGGTAGTACCTCCGCCGTCCACCAGGTGGCGCTGCTGCGCTGAAAAGCATCTGAACGCACTGGAATTCACCGAGCCGGACCAAGTGAAGGTAAGCGTGTCCCAAGCGACACATTTTTTGTTTTAAATGCGGCGGTTTTTTCCGAATCCGTTGGGTTTTCGCTCAGCTACGACCCCCCGTAGCGTGCATGCCGGCGCCGATGCGCCACAATCCGATCGCGTGCGCCAAAATCCCGGGGCAATACAGGGAAAATCGGCGCAAAACGGAAATATTCGGGTAACACGACGGGAAAACGCGAATTGGGCCCTTAGTGCAAACATGTGCAATCAGTTTGAAAACTGGTGCAGAGCCATTAATAAATGTGGACCAATATGTTGCCAATTTTGCAGGATGGATTCTGAATTAGGGAAAATCTTATTTGTTTTTGCATCACCATCTTTTCGGAGGCATAACATTATTCAACAGATCTGATTAAGGGCTTGATTTTTGATGGATGATTTGCTCCTTTCATTGGAACCATTTTGGCACACATATGACTTTTTGAACACTTTTTATATTGTTACGAAGCAATGTGATGAAAACCATAACTATTTTTTATCTTTATGGGGTTCATTATGTGAGGTGAATAGCATTTATATCAGATTATGGGTGTTATAGCAGGGTGTCAGTTTTAAGTTAAAGCTGACACATTCCTTAATACAACAGCATTTTGCAGGAAGTTACTTTCAGCTGTGCCATTCTATTGCAGCACATATCATTAACCTCTTAGCGACATGTGACATACTACTATGTCACATGCCGGCTGTGGGTGTATGGAGAGCACTCATATTGCAGCAATCACCCACCAGTAACACCCGTGGTTGCTTTCTGGCACCGATCGGGGGTGTTAACCCTGTAAATGCCTCTGGAAAAGCTGCCATCTTAGATTCAATTGCCACCCTTCCTGTGAGGTCATCGGGGGATGGGGATTGGTTGCCATGACAGAATCGGGTCTTACAAAGTCTTTTTCTAATGAATGATGAGGAAAATCTCCATATACTGCCATATTTTTTTTTTGTACAGAAGGTTTTAATTTCTGTAAATGTATGAAAACATTATAAAACATATACAAATTTGTTAACCCTGTGATCGCAATGAACCAGAGAATAAGGTAGACACGCAACTTGAAAGCCGTAAAATCCAAGCCCACGAGAAAATGGTACAATTGCTGTCTTTACCATTTTCACTGCTCTCTACATGAAAAAATAAAAAGTGACACATTTTTGAAGGTGGGGTGTAAAAAATGGAAACTCAAAAATGAAAAATGGGCCTTGGCGTTGAGGGGTTAATATATTGTTTAAATTAAAGATATATAACTCCTTCTAGTAGTGGCTGCTTTTTGTCAGTTAGTTCAAAGGCAAAACAACTTTTCTACAATTGACTATGTAAGCTGCTTATCAGTTTTTCTCTATAATTTTAAATTGTAAATTTAGCATTTTTATTCCAAAATCGACTTCTCTATATGAAAATAATAATTGTAAATAAGAACATATAAGATTTCTCCTGTATTTTTCTACCACAATCTACTTCTCTTTATGAGCTGCAATGAATATGACATACTTATAGTCAACAAGATCACTCTCAACTGTTCTCCTACATACATTGCAATGATCAATTTTGCAGCCTTCTCCAACTAGAACTCCCCTGACAAATTCCTCATCGTATGTGAGAAAATAAAACTTCTCTTTGTAAATTTTGAAATATGTTGCTCCTAAAGACCCAACTAATATGAGTTGTCCTCCAGGTTTTAGCAATTTTGAGAACTTCCTGAGGTTTCTGACATAATCATCTTTGTCTTTGCTGATAGCTTCCAGGAGCCAAGCGCTGATGATACAATCTGCTGGTGGTAAATCTATTGGTTCTGTCATATTCTCTTTCTTAATGTCACATTTCACAACATGTTGCAGCGCGGATCTCACTTCACATTGTTTGTGCTGAAGCTCATCACTGTAAGAAACAGAAAAAAATAACAAAAAATTAAGATATTTAAAATATTCATGTGAGAGGAAAAGTAAAGATTACTGACCAAAAAAATGTAATCATTTCTGTACCTTAAATTTAGCCAAAATGACTAATAGTACATAAATCATATGCTACAAATTTATGACATTTTCTTCATATCTCTTGTACATCAGCAAAAGCAAATAGTTCACCTGTTTCCTTCTATGTCTACATGAAGTTGTGCAGCATGACACCAGTCGAATGCTCCTGTACGTCTGTCCACCCATCTCTTCAGTTCCATGATGCATCTGTCTTTGACCTTCAGTACTATAGTGTGTTTGAAAAATTCAGAGGCTGAATACAAATGATGAATAAAGGAACCAAGGCTGATATCTCTCAATACATCTCCTTTAATGTCACCTGGAAAGGAAAGTCAAACATTGTAATAAGAATATTATGTAAAATGACTTGTGAGATAAGTAATGTGAGTGCTTTTGTGTACCAAAAAAATCTAAAGTATGCTAATTCATTAACATGACAAATCAAAACTGTTTAAAATTCAGACAAATATTTAATGATCCATAATCAAATATAAAAAGCTGAGTGTGTGTATGTGTATATGTGTCCGTATATCCACTACAGCAATCTGCACCGTCATTTTCACAATAACCAAATTTCTCATAGCCGCTTCCTGTGACTCAGAGAATGTCATAGACAAGGTTTTGAATTGAAATGTTTACCCTGTGCTTTCCAAAATACACTAATCACCCACCAAATACATGAGCCATTGTCTGCAGGCTGCTATGTCAGTAACCAACCACAGCCCAGCTTCCATTTTACCACATTATAATGAGCTCTGAGCTTTGATTGGTTACTATAGGCAATGAGTATATGACACTACATATGTAAGGTAATATGGATAAAGACAGAGGGGGAGAGAAATAGAGAAATACAGATAGAGACAGGAACAGAGAGACACATAGAGATGGAGGGAGAGCTTGCAGTTTGCAGCTCCAGCATCATTTAGGGTGCTGTCATAGTATAGTTTTTAGTTCAAGCTAAATCTTTAAGGTACAGTCTCTGTATACTTTTCAGTTCCTGCATCATCCAGTTGACTTCTCAGTATAATTTTTCAGTTCAATCAAGAATTCTGCAGTTCCAGCGTTATCCAACAATATTTGAAAGGCATAGTCGTTGTACAGTTTGTAGTCCCAGCATCATCTAGTGTTAAGTTGAATTCAAGTCTTGCATTAATCTCCCTTGTAGGGTGTTCTTTGGTTCAGAACGCTAAAATTACACTGGTAGGTCAAGCCTGCTAAATCTGGCTTTATTTTTTTTATCAGCAGACTTGACCTACAACACCATTTTAGCGTTCTGAACCAAAGAACGCCCTATACCGGAGATTGATATATGACTGGGAAATGTTTTTCCAACACTGGGGAAGAAAACAGCACCACAAACGCGGCAGCAGTAAAAGGCCCATCATAGAAACGACATTAGGAGTTGTGCCCTACATGCACAACCTCTTCAGGTTAGTAGTTCATTGCACTTTTAATTTGTGTTATCAAAAGGGTAATACACTATAGGAGCGCCCCTTGTCTTCTATATTCTTTCCGATTTCCAGTTTTGGACCTATTTGTTTCATAGTTACTTTACACTACCACTTTTACAAGTATTCACACCTGTCTTCACTTTTATGCTCTGTCCTCCTTCACTGGGACTCATGGCTCAGGCCTGTGAATCTCACCCAAGATGGTGCCTGACCAACTGTGACACAAAAAATGCAGCCTGCTTGTTACTGCACACTACATCTTCATCTCATATTCCAGCCAAGCAGTGGCTGAGACCAGACTAACATGGAAAAAGCCCTACATTATCAGCCCCCAGCTCAAATAAATACTGGAATGTTCATACCACAGTTTCATCAAAAGTCTGTATAAAAGGAAATTTGGTTAGAAAGAAGCAACCCTAAAGGAAATTTGGGGTGTGGGAGTTTGGGGACCAAAGGCTATAGGTAAAACTATTTTTAACATGCAAAATAGAGTTTGTTGCTTACATAATCTTATACCCATGCCATTTTTTTTTTCATATTGGAGAAATGATAAGGAGATTATTTGTGAGATTTGGGAACATGTTCAATAAATAAAGACTGGTGACAGAGTACTGAGCATGTGAGGAAGTGCCTCAATGAGGATCCAAAAGTCTTAAGGTTTGCTGCTTTAGAACACGTCCCACCATTGGAATAGGTTGGTTATTATCAGCTTTTATTACTCCAACAGGAAGCAAGATGGATCTCATGTGAGTGAGAGAACTTTATGACATGACAAGGTTAAAGTCATGCATATAACTAGATATAATATTTTATACAGTTTTATTGTTTACTTAGTGACTTTTGTTTGTACATAGTGTACTTTGCTTTACTTTGTAGCATAAATTCAATCCCACTACTTGTAGATGAACATGGGCGCAGTACTTATTGCCCTGCTATTTCAATATTAATTAGCTGTTCCATTTTTGCAAGGTCCCTTGTCCAGTCTAGGTAGTACCGGACCACCAACACAGCCAATTTTGGGCAGTACTAGTAGTGGTGTGCTTAACAGAGCACTGTATGTTGGAAATGGCTTGGGCATGTGCAGTGTGTCTGCGTGGTGCCGCCTTATGGAGCAGATGCTCTGTCTTCTTAGTTTACAGGAGAGGACTACAAGTGTGAGGCTGATTGCACCGTAAGATATTAGACTTTTGACTGCCAGTTTGTATTATGCTCTAGTATGTGAATAAGGGGTGGACATTATGCATAGTGGATAGAAGTGTTGGCGATATGTACCAACATGCTATTTGATATACCCCTTGCTGCCGAGGCCCTTTTTCATTTTCGCATTTCCATATTTCACTGGCCACCTTCGAACATCTATATCCAAATGCAGTGAAATTGTTGAAAAAACGCATTTGCGTCGTACACTTGGCTTTTAAGGCCTTCACTATGCACCCCAAATGACATGTCTACTTTATTCTTTGGGCCAGTGCGGTCACAGGGATACCAAATTTGTATAGTTATGTTTTCATACATTTACAAAAATTAAAACCTCCTGTACAATTTTTTTTTCATTACTTTCTTTATTTTCCATCATTTTCTGGCACTAATAACTTTTTCATACTTAAGTGTATGGAGCAGTGGGTGGTATCATTTCTTTGTGATTTTTGATGATGTTTTCAATGCTTCTATTTTTGGACTCTGCAGCCTGTTGATCACTTTTTATTGAATTTTTTTATATTTTTCCAAAATGGCCAAAAAGTGCCATTTTCGACTTCGAGCACTATTTTCCATTACGGGGTTAAATGCAGTGAAAAACCATTATTATATTTTGATAGATCAGGAATTTTGGGATCCGGCAATACCTAATTTGTTTATGATTTTTACTGTTAATTTATATGACTTCTAGAGAAAGGGGGTGATTTGAATTTTTAGGGTTTTTTAATATACTTTTAAAAAACTTATTTAAAGTATTTTTTACAATTTTTCAGACGCCCTAGTTTACTTCAACCCTAGGTTGTCTGACTGATCCGACCATATACTGTCATATTACAGTATGGCAGTATATGGGGATTTAACTCCTCATTCATTACAACCAGAAAGCCTTGGGTCTTCAGAAGACCCACGATTGTCATGGCTACCGTTTGCCGCCCCCGATGACGTCACCGGGAGCGACTATCTTCACCAAGATGGCGGCGCCCATGCGGATTGCACCAGATAAGAAGACAGAAATTAGTGAAGGAGGTATTTATGTTTACATTTTTACTCTTGTTGATGGTTGTTTCCCTTTTTATTTTTTTTTGGTGGCAACTACTTGAAATTGTTGCATAAGGTTCCTCCAAAACTTGCATCTAGAGGGGGATAGTAGAACAGATAAATTCCCAAGGTGTCGAGTACCGTTGTATTGGTGAAATTAAAAATAAATGGTGTGATTTCAGGTGGAGGCTCAAAAGCAAGCTGGCCAAAAAGAAGAGGTTAGCTCTCAACACTGGTGGAAGAAAGAAATTGTCAAAACCCTTGATGATGATCAAGTTGATGAGGTTGGAATTTTTGACTTGTATCAGGTTGATGGAGATATGCTTTTTAGGCTATGTGTATAAATTTAGAGAGAACATGACAAGTGAATTTTTGGGGGGATAGAATCTAAACTATTAAATCTTTTCCTATTTTGTTGCACAGAGAATGCTGCCCCCCCCACCTCAAATCAGGAGGTTGAACCAGGACTGATGATATCAGAATCCCTACAGCTGCAACTAATGACAACGCTTTAAGTGGGGAAGAAGTGAGTCCTCTTCCCCCTCCTGAAAACCAAACCATAAATGCTAATATTTTCTAGCATGGTCCCATGTGGCACTTATATCTAAAAACCTGGTGAAATTGAAGAATATTTGTGACACAATTACCAATGCTGCCACTATTCTTTCCCACACACATCATCTGGGAAATCAGTCTCAGGTTGAATAAATAAGGCTAAAGATTCCTTCTGAGGATTGCTATATCTTGGATCTCACACAAAACCCTCCAAAATTAGGGGCAAACCCTCCAAAATCCTTTACACCGTGAGAATTCAAATTGGAACATACATGACTCTTTGCACTTTTGATTCAGATGGAGAGAGTGCACTTGATCTGAGAACAGTTATTGAGGGCACTTCCAATACATCTACTTTCCTCCTTCAGATCAAGCTGGAAATTAATGTTCTATTTGTATTGTCTGACCTGACCTTTGCAAAAGTTCACTTTGTTGTTTAGTTCTTGATTCCACTTTCCAATATCCACCCTTTCTCTCCTATTTCTCTCTGCTTAAATGTTTATTTGTCAACTCCTTTATGAAGTTATTTGGCGTTTGTTTTGCATATACCTTTCCCTTGTTAATATAGCATTGCAATGAACCATTCTTTCAGTTCGCCAGGAAGTGGCGCATATAAATAGCGTGTGCATGCATAAATTAAAATTGTAACAACACAAACCTATCTGGGTCATAGGATGAGAAGAAGACCAGGAGTAGACCACCATCACTGCCACATATGAGTACAACAAAGTACTTAAAAAACACAACCAAAGCCCACAAAACCATGCAAAAGTAACACAAATCAGGTTTAAGAGGCATCAAAAAAATGTCAAGGGGGAGAACACTGATAAAACAAAAATACTTTTACATAGATCTACCCATTTCAATGGACTACAGAGGCATAATTCAGATAGCAGGATCACAGCAGATCCTAAACAACATGGCCACATCTTCTGGTAAATATATTAATAACGGATGCAGGAAAACCAGGACCATCGTACAATAAGGCGAAATTCCCACTACCGTTCAAAACTCTGATACTTACATCTGTAGAAAAAAAGGTAAATAATGGAGGATTAACAAATCAGTTTTAAATCCCAATAACATCAATGTACATTTTCAAGCAGGAAGGTGAATGCATGAGTTTTAGAAAGTTAAAAACAAATGGATAATGGATACCTTCCTAATGGAACATAATGATGCATACATTCTAAATAGATGTGAATGGGATATTTAAATGTTACTTAATCCATTGTTCTTTTCGTTAATTTATACCTGGGTAAGAAACAGAGATTTTAATGGTAGTGGGAACATAGCCTTAGAAATATAGCACGCAAACCAATTAAAAAATATCTATGACTTTTACACATGCGAACCAGGGCACCAATGCCAGGGAAGGTTCCTTTCTTTTAAACGTAAAGAACTTATTAACATTATTACTTTCGTTGATGAGTAGGGCTATGAGCTGCTCCATGATTTGGGGAGTTATAAGAAGAAGAAGAGCATCATGGAGCAGTTCTGAGCCCCTCTGAACGCAAAGTACAGTAAATTCTATTTTTTCCAGGAGATATAGAAGCAGTTTGGTGACATAAAAGAAAGGCAAAAGAAGATCCTCCAAAATGTCAGAAAAATAAACCATATGGCCAAAGGGGAGAAAATTAAACTTTGTAGAAAATAGAGGGCAAGGTAAAAGCAAACAGAAATGGGCAACTCCACACCACCAAACCAAAAACAAACTGGATTAGTTATGTGGAGGAGAACCAAGAACCAATAGTCACCCTAGTGCTGGAGCCTGTGTCTGACCCAGCAGCTGAAACCAGCCACCAGAGGAAGAAGAAGCAACAGTACAGGAAGGACAGCAGCTGACCGATCAGCAGCTTATCATTCATGCAATGTTGTTGCTCAATACAAAAATGGCCCTGCTGTTGGCCAAAGTAGAGCTCTCCAATACCATCTTTTGAGTCCTTTACTTGGCATTGTTATAATGTTTTTGCCCGAGTTTGGTTGTTTATTTATTTTTTTAAGACAAAAAACATAAGAAAATACTATGTTCAAGAAATTACCATTCAAGCAACAAAACTGAATAAAAACTAATTAAAAGAATACAACAAAAACCAAAAATAAAAATAGGGGTACAAATACACAAAACCAGCATTAGTACAAAGTTTGCACACATTTGCACCAGTCCATTTGTGGTGCACAAAGTAGCGTGCAACATAATTGTGTCATAAATTGCAAACTCCAACAATGCACCACCACAAACCTTTTAGGTGCAGATTTCTCTGCCCAGGCAGACAGTGCAACACAAAACTGGCACAGACATTGTATAAATACATGTGCAAGCAGTTTTCACATTCTTTTTAGTGCACAGTCAGACAGAAAACTGGTGCAAACACTTTCTGCTCATGTAACTTTCAACAAGGCTTGAGACAAAGATTTAAACTAAATGTGTTAATAATTGGTGCTGTAAAGATAAAAAATACAAAAGTATAAAAAAGAAAACATTTAATAATAGGAAAACACATACCAGATTTAAAGGTTTTTATAAAATTTTGAATGGGGAACTTCAAGAAATCCTCTTCAAAGACCATCTCCTGGTTGCAGGAGAAATAATGCTCCAGCATTTGTCTGGAATCACATTCATGTATATGATAGATTTTATGTGCACTGGAATCCATCTTGTTGTATTATTTTGCAGGTAGACTGCCTTCCTCTTTAATGGTGCTCAAGTATTACACATTATAAGTATAACACCTAAGTTATTTATTTTAGTGACAATCATCTGTCACATAGAAAACTATTTGCATAGTTAGTCATGTGTTATTGCTTAATCATACTGGAAATTAACCCCTTAAGGATCAAGGGGTTTCAAATCCATCTTGTGTCACTATAAGTGATTATAACCTTCAAATGCTTTAACAAATCCAGGTAATTTTGAGATTGTTTTCTCGTCACATATTGTTCTTCAAATTTGTGGACATATTTTGAGTTTAATTATGAAAAAAATGGAAATTTGGAAAAAGTTTTGAAAAATTAGCAATTTTCAAAGTTCTAAATTCCTTACTTTTCAGAAAGATAGTAATACCACCCAAATAACTTCATAACTACCAATTCAAAAACGTCTGCTTTATGTTGGCATAGTGGTTTATGCATCCTCTCATTTTTCTATGATGTTATAGGGTTTAGAATTTAGGGTGCTGAAATAATTTAAATAGTTAATTGATGAGATTCTCTTAACTCTTTCTTGGTGGGGATAAGAAAATCATCTGTAAAAAAAGGTAAAGAATTGAGGGTTAACATATCAGTTTTAAATCCCATTAACATCAATTTTCAAACATCCATTTTGTTCTCTTTAGGCAGAAAGGTGAATGCATGACTTTTACGAAGTTAAAATCACATGGATAACGGATACCTTCCTAACGGAACATAACGATACAAATTTTAAATGGATGTGAATGGGATATTTAACTGCTATATTAATCCAAAGTTCTTTTGTTTTATTTATATCTGGGTAAGAAACAGAGAATTTAATGGTAGTGGGAACATAGCCTTAAAAATATAGCACACAAACCAATAAAAAATATTGATGCCTTTAACACATGTGAACCAGGGCACCGATACCAGAGGAGGTTCCTTCCTTTTGACCGTAAAGAGCTCATCAACATCATCAGTTTCGTCAATGAGTACGGCTATGAGCTGCTCCATGATTTGGGGAGTTATAAGAAGGAGATGAAGATCATGGAGCAGTTCTGAGCCCCTGTGTACGCCAAGTACAGTAAATTCTATTTTGTCCGGGAGGTCTAGAAGCCGCTTGGTGACATAAAATTAAGGCAAAAGAAGATCCTCCAAAATGTCAGAAAAATAAAACACATGGCCAAAGGGGAGAAATGTAAGCAACGTAGAAAACTTGTTTTCCAAAAATAGAAAAATCAAAACCAAAATATGTCTCTTTTATGAGATTATTGATTTGGAGGAGCACCAAAAACAAATGGTGACCCTGCTGCTGGAGCCTGTGCCTGACCCAGCAGCTGAAACCCAACCACCAGAGGAAGAAGAAGCTTATCCTTCATGTGATACTGTTGCTTAATACAAAAATGGCCCTGCTGTTGGCCAAAGTCGATCTCTCCAATGCCATCTTTTAAGTTATTTACTTAGCATTGTTATATTGTTTCTTCCCAAGTCGGTTTTTTTTTTTTTTTAAATAAGACAAAAAACAAAAGAAAATACTATGTTCAAGTAGTTAACATTCAAGCAACAAAACATAAAAAACATTTAAAAAATAAAACGATGTTCAAGTAGTTGTCATTCAAGCAACAAAACAAAAAAAATAATTATTTTTGTGTAAAATAAAATAAAAATGGTATGATATCAAATATTGTCATTCTTGTTTACAATGCACAAAAAAGTTAAACCAAAAAAACAGGGGCAAAAATAAAAAAAAAAAGCATTAGAACAAAGTTTGCACACATTTGCACCAGTCCATTTGTGGTGCACTTTGACAACGTAGCGTGCAAGATAATTGTGTCATAAATGTGTTGCAAACTCCAACAATGCACCACCACAAACCTTTTAGGTGCAGATTTCTCTGCCCAGGCAGACAGTGCAGCCGCAACACAAAGCTGTGTGCAAACAGTTTTCACATTCTTTTTAGTGCAAAGTCAGAAAACTGGTGCAAACACTTTCTGCTTATATAACTTTCACCAAAGCTGGAGACAAAGATTTAAACTAAATTTGTTAATAATTGGTGCTGTAAAGATAAAATACAAAAGTATAAAAAAAGAAAACATTTACTAATAGGAAAACACATACCAGATTTAAAGGTGTCTATAAAATTTTGAATGGGGAACTTCAAGAAATCCTCTTCAAAGACCATCCCCTGGTTGCAGGACAAATAATCTTCCAGCATTTTTCTGGAATCAAGTCCATGTATATGATAGATCTTATAGGCGCTGGAATCCATCTTCTTCTATTATTTTGAAGGTAGACTGCCTCCCTTTATACTGGTGCTCAAGGTCTTTATATAACTATTACACATTAGTTATTTGTATTAGTTTCACTTTATGAGTTGTTCTATTTGCATAGTAAGTTATTATTTAATCATACTGGGAATTAACCCGTAAAGGATCAAGCCACTTCTTTCAGGCTTTTAGAACAAGCCCTATTTTTCAAATCTGTCTTGTGTCACTATAAGTGGTAATAACTTTCAAATGTTTTAACATATCCAAGTAATTTTGAGATTGTTTTCTAATCACACACTGTACTTCAAATTAGTGGAAAAAATTGGATGACATATTTTACATTTAATTTGTTTACAGGGGTTAAAACATAATAGAGATAGAATTTAAATTTGTAATTTTTTGGAGAATACATTCATTTTGGCCCAAAAATTCACAATTGATTAAATGATGAAAAGCTCCAAAAAGTTTAATACTAGAGATGAGCGAGCACTAAAATGCTCAAGTGCTCATTATTCGAGTCAAACTTTTTCCGATGCTCGAGTGCTCGTTTTGAATAATGAACCCCATTAAAGTCAATGGGAGACTCGAGTATTTTTCAATGAGACCAAGGCTCTGCACAGGGAAGCTTGGCCAAACACCTGGAAACCTCAGAAAATGATGGAAACACCACGGAAATGGACAAGTAATGGCAGGGGCAGCATGCATGGATGCATGCATCTAATCGCGCTATTATGCCAAAATTATGGGCAACAGCATGGCCATGACACTAATGTGAACAAAAAACCGTATTAGATTACGCCACACGTGACGTACAGTACGCTTCACCGGCAGAGAGAATGTGGATTGGGATTTCTGTAGACTAGCTTGCTAAACAGTAGCAGGCAGACTAAGCTAGATGAAATTGCATTTGCACCACTGACAGCACACAACAGGATTTATTGCTGTGACTTTCACTTTCACTTTTGAAAAAAAAAAAAAGCAAGCAAATTAAAAAAACTAAAATAACGCTATTGTAGCCCTAACAAGGGATGTCGGGTTCTTGTAGAATCACTCCTGCCTAACATTAGTCTAATAGAACACCCTAACGCTTTCCCTGACCAGCAGCAGCTCTCTCCCTAGCGGCATCCAGACAGAGAATGATACGAGCAGCGCAGGCAGGGGCTAGTCTATTCCAGGGTCACCTGATCTGGCCAGCCAACCACTGCTATCGACGTGTAAGGGTACCACGTCATGCTGGGTGGAGTGCAGAGTCTCCTGGCTTGTGATTGGCTCTGTTTCTGGCCGCCAAAAATCAAAACGGCAGGAGATGTCATTTTCTCGAGCGGGCGAAATATTCTTTCAAGCAACGAGCAGTTTCGAGTACTCATACTCAGTTTCGGACGAGTATGTTCGCTCATCTCTATTTAATACAGTTCCTGGGGTTTGTACTAAAGTTGAATTTGTATGTAAGTCGTAACTGTACATTTTATCATTGCAGCTCCAGACAATTTTTTTTGTCCTGGCGACAATTGTATTTTCAAAATTTTTTGCTGTAATGAAAAGAAGGATTATCAATAAAGCATCATTACAGACAACTTACAGCTGATCGTTGCAGCCTGGAAGTAAAGTATCCAGAGAGCTTCACCAGAGGTTACAGTGGGAAGAGAGGTCTGTCTGTAACTAAGGGTTGTCTGTAAGTCAGATGTCCTTAAGTAGGGGACCGCCTGAGTATGTAGATCACAGTGCATTGTCATATTCTACAGGCTACAAAATGTTTATATTTTTTGTAATGTAATTTTTCCAGTGCAAGATCAACTTTTTAGGTACATTCATTTAGGGGGTTTAAAGGGGTATTTCCACAAAGACAAGTCTTTTATATGTACTCAGGATAGCAAAATAGCACATCTCGAATTCACTGTTATTAACAAAAATACAGCATTTTGCAGATATAAGTCCAAGCTGTGTCTATCAATCCTGCACACAATTTCAGTTGCCCCAAGACATAACCCTGTAGGTTCTGACTTTAGCGTCGGACCGCCATCTTGGATTTCTGTGTGACAGCCGTAATTCCTGAGTTTCTGTACTTTTCTGCTTTGAACATCTAGCTCCGCCCCCTGGAGTGCCTGCATGGAGCTCACAGACACTCACTGATCACTTCCTGCCAGCACATCGTGAGCAGAGAGAAGCTGCAAACTACAAACTACAAGGAGATAAGTGATCCAGGGGAAGGGGGAGGCAGGCACATATCTGTGAGCACAGATGTAGCAGAGCTCAAAGTGTAACAGTGTGAAAGTCTGTCAGCCTCTGTCTGTCATGCCTCTGTGTAATAGGCATCACATGCATCTTATTATCTCTGATCTGTCTCATCTCTCTTTCTATGTGTCAGTGTTTTAGTACAATGTTCAGAAGCCAGATAGGAGTGCACGTACATCTTGTACCCTGATAATCTAAGCACATTGTGACCCCACAGCACTAGATGGATCATAAAGTGTCTGCTTAGAGAGTCCCTGACTACACTCTTAGGCCCCTTCTACACTAACGTTTTTCACGCGCGAGTTCTGCGCGTGCTTTTGACGCGCAGAACTTGCATTGCACTCTGTCCCATAGTTTCCAATGGGTCTTTCCTCATTTGCGTTGTTTTGCACGCGCGTGCTTGCGTTTGTTTTGACGCGCGTCAAAATCGCAGCATGCTTTTTCTTGTTGGCCGTTCACTGTACCATAAAAATAATATATTATCTTTTTTTTTATGGGTTACCACGATTAAGATGATACTCTATTTATATAGGGTTTTTATGGCTGACTTGTTTTGTAGAATATAGGACTCATTTAGTGAGAAATGTAAGCATCACCATGTTCTAAGAAGCATAACATTTTTTGTTTTTTACATACAGAGCTGTCTTAAGTAGAGATGAGCGAGCACTAAAATGCTCGGGTACTCGTTATTCGAGATGAACTTTTCCCGATGCTCGAGTGCTCGTCTCGAAGAACGAGCCCCATTGAAGTCAATGGGAGACTCGAGCATTTTTCAAGGGGACCAAGGCTCTGCACAGGGAAGCTTGGCCAAACACCTGGAAACTTCAGAAAAGGATGGAAACACCACGGAAATGGACAGGAAACAGCAGGGGCAGCATGCATGGATGCCTCTGAGGCTGCTTAAACGCACCATTATGCCAAAATTATGGGCAACAGCATGGCCATGACAGAGTGACAGAATGAAGCTAGATAGCATCTAAAACATCCAATAATTGACCCTGACACTATAGGGGACTTCATGCAGAGGCAGCGGCAGCAGCGGCAGGCTAGAGAGTGTCTTGGCAACATACCCCAAATGGACTCAGGCTTAAAACCAATGGGTGGCAGAGAGGAACCAAAGGAGGTGAGCAAGAAGCGCTCAAATAATATCGGTAAATGATAAAAGTTTGCCAGTATATTTTGTGGATTACACAGCAGGGTGGCGACAAAGTTAACAAGTTTGATGTGGAATGCCCTGTAATAGCTCTTGGGCGGTGTGCCTTTTATCGCCTAGGCTCAGCAGTTTGAGCACCACCTGCTGTCGCTTAGCGACGGCACTGCTGCTGTGCCTAGAGCTACCGACTGATGGCGCCATGCCCACGGATGGTAATTCGGAGGAGGAGGAGGTGGAGGAGGGGTGGGAGGAGGAGGAGGTATAGTAGGCCTTTGAGACCTGGACCGAGGTAGGCCCCGCAATCCTCTGCGTCGGCAGTATATTACCAGCCCCATGGTCAGACTCGGTCCCAGCCTCCACCAAGTTAAGTGTAGTAGCGTTCTTATAAGTTTGGGATATGGCGGGTGAGGGGAATGTAAACAGATGCGCAAAAAGCGCTGAAATAATATCCGTAAATGGTGAAAGTTTGCCAGTATATTTTGTGGATTACACAGCAGGGTGGCGACAAAGTTAACAACTTTGATGTGGAATCCATGAAAACAACCCAAATTTCTGCCTGACACACCTCGTTTGATAAGGGGACGATGTATGGAGGCAGCTATATGGACGACTTTTGGAGGTAGCAATGGAGACAATGTGTGGAGACTGCTATGGAGACAATTTAATTTGGATAGTGCCTGTATGTGGCAGTCCAAGAAAGTTTTCAAACCAGAGGAGCAGGTAGGTGGCCCTCCAGAAAAATGAAATAGATTGAGTGCCTGTATGTGGCAGTCCAAAAAAGTTTTCAAACCAGAGGAGCAGGTAGGTGGCCCTCCAGAAAAATGAAATAGATTGAGTGCCTGTATGTGGCAGTCCAAAAAAGTTTTCAAACCAGAGGAGCAGGTAGGTGGCCCTCCAGATAAATTGAATAGATTGAGTGCCTGTATGTGGCAGTCCCAAAAACTGTTTAAAACAGAGGACTGGGTAGGTGGCCCTCCAGAAAAATTGAATAGATTGAGTGCCTGTATGTGGCACTCCCAAAAATTGTTTAACCCCTTCCCGACATTTGACGTAATAGTACTGCATCGCGGGAGGTGCGTTCCCGCAAAATGCAGTACTATTACGTCAAGCTTCTGGCCCCGGCTCCTGAACGGAGCCGGGGCCAGAAGCTGCGGGTGTCGGCTATATGTTATAGCTGACACCCGCCTCTAAAACCCGCGATCGGAGATTTCTCTGATCGCGGGTGTTAACCCCTAACACGCCGCGGTCGCGCTGACCGCGGTGTGTTAGAGGCATTTAAAGTTATTTAAAGTTGAATCGGACCCCCCCGTGGCGCTTACCGGGGGGGTCCGCTCCTCCGATCGCAGCCCCGGGACTGCCGGTGCCCGGGGCTGCGCAATCCTCCTCTCGGTGCCGGGTCCGTGCCTTCTGGCAGGACCCGGCTGTAAGACACTGGGCATGCTAAGATCACTTGTTCAAGCTAAGATGGCAGTAAATGTAAAAAAAGTAAAAATAAATAAATAAAGGTTTTTTACAATAAAAATAAATAATAAAAGAAAGTGAAAGTCCCCCCAAACACCACATTTCCCTTTACACAAATAATAAAGTATAAAAAATACTAAATCACGAAAAAACCCCACTTATTTGGTATCGCTGCGTCCGTAACAATCTGTACAATAAATCCTAATCATAATTGGACCCGCTCGGTGAACGTGGTAGAAAAAAAACGCCAAAAACTTGCCAAAAATTTAAACTTTTTATCAAATTGCTTTACAAAAAATGTTCTAAAAAGTGATCCGAAAAAGTTACAAGCACCAAAATGATACCAATAAAAAGAGCAACTTGTCACGCAAAAAATAAGCTTACAACCAGCTCCGTAAACCAAAAAATACTATAATTATGCCACTATAAAAATGGCAATACTAAAACAAATGCAATTTTTTCTATTCTAGTTTTCCTTCAATAAAATTGGACAAATAAAAATAAAACTATATAAATGAGGTATCACCGTAATCGTAGTGATCCGTAGAATAAAGATAATATATTATTGTTATGCTACAGTGAACAACCCCCCAAAAAAATGCTAAAAATCCAAAACAAGAATTGATGATTTTATTTTCCTCCACACGTAAAAAGTTAATAAAATTTCTTCAATAAGCTAAAAACCCACTAAAATTAAGGTTTTTTTTACGGTGCATCTCGTCTCGCAAAAAATAAGCCCTTATTTGTCTAAATTGCTTAAAAAATAAATAAAGATTGTATAGCCTATTCCCAACGAGCGTTGTTATAGAACGGTGCGGCGGGTAGTGACTTTCCAACACCGGTCAGGGTAAGACGGCGGCTGTTCACTGATCGGGGTAAGACGGCGGTTGTTCCTGACAGCCATCCATCCTGCCCCATGGACCAGAAGGGTTACGTCCCCCCCACACACCCCCAGTTTATTATCGCTGCTACTGGCTCATCAATTCAGACGAGCCGATAGCAGCGAATTTACTTATGACGTCAGTAATACCGGTCACCATGTCTATAGACACGGTGATCGTGGCAGGGTGGCGGCTGTTCCTGACAGCCACCAATTTTGCCTTGCGGTCCAGAGGGGTTTTGTTGCCCCCCTCTGTCCATGTTTGCCGCTATTTGCTGGTCGATTTGGTCCAGCCAAAAGCAGCAATATTCGTCACAATGGGCATCGCTAGGGTGAACAAAAGCAACACTTGGTGATAATTTCCCTACTAAAACGAAGATTTGGTACAAAAGTGCTGGCCGTGTACATTGTACAGATTATGGTGTACAACTCTTACGAGCTGTTCCAATGTGCATGTCCTGCCGTATCATTTCTCTGTTTTCAAGAGGAAGATATTAGGAAACTAATATTGGGACAAGAAGGACGGAGCCCCAGTTCCTCTGGTTTAGATGTTCCTGTGTTTTGCCAGGACAGCATTTTCCCGGTGAATTCTGCTGCTTCTAATGGTAGGACTCAATAAAGAGTCTGTTCCAAAAGAGAAGTTAGGATGGACACTACATACTACTAAGAGACCTGCGACAACTCCAGAGTGACAAAAGTTTAGTTGGTCCCCTGGTATATTCCACCTCCTTATACACTAGACATTCACAATTCACGCCCAACCTATTGTGAATTAATTTCGGTAAAATGAATAATTGTAACAACTGTTATGTCCCGTTGCTCCCTATACCCCTCCATTATTTCATAAGCGGCGCCACATAATGGGCACTGAACTTTCCAGAAATAATTGAAATTTCCATCTTGGACTCCATTGCACATCATATTTGGAAACCACCTATATGTTCAAAATGCTCATTTCACCACGTGTATTACCCTACACCACATATTACACCTTGCTATATTCCCCAAGGGGTGTACATTCAACAATTAGGGTCACTTTTCGGGTTTTCCTCTGTTTTGGTACCACTACGGCTCTCCAAATGTATCCTGACACATGTGAAGGATTTCTTACAAATTTGGCCTCTAAAAGACAAACATCCCTCTTTTCCTCTACTGTGCGCCCATAAAGAATTTTATATGCACATGTGGGGTACTTCTAAACTCGGGAGAAATAGTTTTACACCTTTTTTGGGGTTATTTAATATATTATCCCTTGTGGCTTACATAAATTAGGGGTAAAGTGACATTTATAGGAAAATTTTCACCTTTTTAATGATTCGGGCCTAATTGGATCATTCACCTGTAGGGGCAAATACATATATTACACATTGAAAAATTCTCTAAGGGGTGTGCATTCAAAGATTAGGGTCACTTTTCGGATTCTTATCTGTTTTATACCACTAGGGTTCTCCAAATGCATGTCAAACATTTCTGTCAAATTTGGCTTCTAAAAGGCAAACATTCCCCTTTCCTTTTACTGTGCGCCCATACAACATTTTATATACACATGTGGGGTACTTCTACACTCGAGAGAAATAGGTTTACACATTTTGGGGGGTTATTACATTTTTTTATCCCTTGTGGCTATATAAAATTAGGAGTAAAATGACCTTTATAAGAAAATGTTCACCTTTTATCTATTTAAGTCCTAATTAAATCAAAAACCTTTACGGACAAATACACATATTACACCTTGCTAAATTCTCTAAGGGGTGTGCTTTCCAAAATGGTAATACTTGTTGGGGTTCCCCTCTGTTTTGGTACCACTACGGCTCTCTAAATGCATCCTGACTAGAGATGAGCGAACATACTCGTCCGAGCTTGATGCTCGTTCGAGCATTAGCGTACTCGAAACTGCTCGTTGCTCAGACGAATACTTCGCCCGCTCGAGAAAATGGCAGCTCCCGCCATTTTGCTTTTTGGAGGCCAGAAACAGAGCCAATCACAAGCCAGGAGACTCTGCACTCCACCCAGCATGACGTGGTACCCTTACACGTCGATAGCAGTGGTTGGCTGGCCAGATCAGGTGACCCTGGGATATACTAGCCGCTGCCCGCGCTGCTCGGATCATTCTGTGTCTGGATGCCGCTAGGGAGAGAGCTGCTGCTGGTCAGGGAAAGCGTTAGGGTGTTCTATTAGAATAGTGTTAGGCAGGAGTGATTCAACAAGAACCCAACAGCCCTTCTTAGGGCTACAATAACGTTATACTTTTTTTTTTTTTATTTGCAGCTAGTACCATATTGTGAGGAATTTGCAGGGGGACTTGCTACCGTTGTGTTTAGCTCTTAGTGACACACATATCCACCTCAAACACCAAAGTGGGAAAATGTATTAGGGGTTTGATTTCAATTAGGCACAGTCTGGCAGTTTCTTTTTATTTTACGTTTATTTTTTCATAACTCAGCGTCATCTCATCAGTGTGCTTTCATACTTGGCTAGAAAATAGCCAAAGGAGAATCCAAACGGCTTACTTACGCCTACAATAGCGTTATATATATTTTATTTCTGGTTGATCTGCTGGTGGCTGTCCTTGCTGCAGTGCATATACTAGCCAATTGTCAGGAATTTGGAGTGAGACTTGCGACCGCTGTGTTTAACGCTTAGTGACGCACATATCCATCACAAAGACCGAAGTGGGAAAATTTATTAGGGGTTGGATTTCAATTAGGCACAGTCTGGCAGTTTCTTTTTATTTTACGTTTATTTTATCATAACTCAGCGTCATCTCATCAGTGTGCTTTCCTACTTGGCTAGAAAATAGCCAAAGGAGAATCCAAACGGCTTACTTACGCCTACAATAGCGTTATATATATTTTATTTCTGGTTGATCTGCTGGTGGCTGTCCTTGCTGCAGTGCATATACTAGCCAATTGTCAGGAATTTGGAGTGAGACTTGCGACCGCTGTGTTTAACGCTTAGTGACGCACATATCCATCGCAAAGACCGAAGTGGGAAAATTTATTAGGGGTTGGATTTCAATTAGGCACAGTCTGGCAGTTTCTTTTTATTTTACGTTTATTTTATCATAACTCAGCGTCATCTCATCAGTGTGCTTTCCTACTTGGCTAGAAAATAGCCAAAGGAGAATCCAAACGGCTTACTTACACCTACAATAGCGTTATATATATTTTATTTCTGGTTGATCTGCTGGTGGCTGTCCTTGCAGCAGTGCATATACTAGCCAATTGTCAGGAATTTGGAGTGAGACTTGCGACCGCTGTGTTTAGCGCTTAGTGACGCACATATCCATCGCAAAGACCGAAGTGGGAAAATTTATTAGGGGTTGGATTTCAATTAGGCACAGTCTGGCAGTTTCTTTTTATTTTACGTTTATTTTTTCATAACTCAGCGTCATCTCATCAGTGTGCTTTCATACTTGGCTAGAAAATAGCCAAAGGAGAATCCAAACGGCTTACTTACGCCTACAATAGCGTTATATATATTTTATTTCTGGTTGATCTGCTGGTGGCTGTCCTTGCTGCAGTGCATATACTAGCCAATTGTCAGGAATTTGGAGTGAGACTTGCGACCGCTGTGTTTAAAGCTTAGTGACGCACATATCCATCGCAAAGACCGAAGTGGGAAAATTTATTAGGGGTTGGATTTCAATTAGGCACAGTCTGGCAGTTTCTTTTTATTTTACGTTTATTTTTTCATAACTCAGCGTCATCTCATCAGTGTGCTTTCATACTTGGCTAGAAAATAGCCAAAGGAGAATCCAAACGGCTTACTTACGCCTACAATAGCGTTATATATATTTTATTTCTGGTTGATCTGCTGGTGGCTGTCCTTGCTGCAGTGCATATACTAGCCAATTGTCAGGAATTTGGAGTGAGACTTGCGACCGCTGTGCTTAGCGCTTAGTGACGCACATATCCATCGCAAAGACCGAAGTGGGAAAATTTATTAGGGGTTGGATTTCAATTAGGCACAGTCTGCCATTTCCTTTTTATTTTACGTTTCTTTTTTCATAACTCAGCGTCATCTCATCTGGCATAGCAGTGTGCTTTCATACTTGGCTAGAAAATAGCCATAGCAATAGGATAGCATTGTTTGGCTTTAAAAACTAAAAAACACAAAAAAAAACAAAAAAAACTAAAAAACACAAAAAAAAGTAAAAAAAAAATTAAAGTTATAACTTTCATTTTCAAAATGTTTAACCCGAGGGCTAGGGGTCGTGGGCGTCCAACTACTGCAGGGGTCAGAGGCCGTGGTCCTGGGCGGGGTGAGACACCACCTGCTGATGAGGGAGCAGGGGAACGCCGCAGAGCTACACTCCCTAGGTTCATGTCTGAAGTTACTGGGACTCGTGGTAGAGCACTGTTGAGGCCAGAACAGTGCGAACAGGTGATGTCGTGGATTGCCGACAATGCTTCGAGCAATTTGTCCACCAGTCAGTCTTCCACGCAGTCCACCCATGTCACCGAAATCGGCACTCCTCCAGCTCCTGCACCTCAGCCTCCTCCCCCCCAGTCTGCCCCCTCCCAGGAAAATTTGGCATTTGAACCGGCATACTCTGAGGAACTGTTTTCTGGACCCTTCCCACAGTCACAAACCACTTGTCCGGTTGCTGCTGAGCAATTTTCCGATGCCCAGGTTTTCCACCAGTCGCAGTCTGTGGGTGATGATGACCTTCTTGATGTAGTGGAAGAAGTGTGTAAAGAGGTGTCCGACGATGAGGAGACACGGTTGTCAGACAGTGGTGAAGTTGTTGTCAGGGCAGGAAGTCCGAGGGGGGAGCAGACTGAGGGATCGGAGGATGATGAGGTGACAGACCCAAGCTGGGTTGAGAGGCCGGGTGAACACAGTGCTTCTGAGACGGAGGAGAGTCCTCGACCAGAACAGGTTGGAAGAGGCAGTGGTGGGGCCAGACGGAGAGGCAGGGCCAGAGCAGGTGCATCAGCGCCAAATGTGTCACGTAGTGAAGCTCCCGTGGCGAGGGCTCCCGCAGCGAGGGCTAGATTTTCAGAAGTCTGGAGGTTCTTTAAGGAAACACCGGATGACCGACGGACTGTGGTGTGCAACCTTTGCCAAACCAGGATCAGCAGGGGTTCCACCACTACTAGCTTAACTACCACCAGTATGCGCAGGCATATGAATGCTAAACACCCCACTCAGTGGCACCAAGCCCGTTCACCTCCGGCCGTGCACACCACTGCTCCTTCCCCTGTTTCAGCTGATAGTCAGCCCCCTGCCCAGGACCCTGGCACAAAAACCCCATCGTCGCCTCCACGATCCTCCACAGCATCCACCAGCGTTCAGCTCTCCATACCCCAGACGCTGGAGCGGAAACGCAAATATAGTGCAACCCACCCGCACGCCCAAGCCCTTAATGTCCACATCTCCAGATTGCTTAGCCTGAAGATGCTGCCCTATAGGCTAGTAGAGACCGAGGCCTTTCGCAACCTCATGGCGGCGGCCGCCCCTCGGTATTCGGTCCCCAGCCGCCACTACTTTTCCCGATGTGCCGTCCCAGCCCTGCACCAGCACGTGTCAGACAACATCATCCGTGCCCTGACCAAACACGTTTCTGACAAGGTCCACCTGACCACAGACAGGTGGACGAGTGCTGCCGGGCAGGGCCACTATATATCGCTGACGGCACATTGGGTTAACTTGGTGGAGGCTGGGACCAAGTCTGACCCTGCGGCTGGTCATATACTGCCGACGCCGAGGATTGCGGGGCCTACCTCGGTCCAGGTCTTTCAGGCCTACTATGCCTCCTCCTCCTCCCACCCCTCCTCCACCTCCTCCTCCGAACTACCATTCGTGGGCATGCCGCCATCAGTCGGTAGCTCTAGGCACAGCAGCAGTGCCGTCGCTAAGCAACAGCAGGCGGTGCTCAAACTGCTGAGCCTAGGCGATAAAAGGCACACCGCCCAAGAGCTATTACAGGGCATTCCACATCAAACTTGTTAACTTTGTCGCCACCCTGCTGTGTAATCCACAAAATATACTGGCAAACTTTTATCATTTACCGATATTATTTCAGCGCTTCTTGCGCATCTGTTTACATTCCCCTCACCCGCCATATCCCAAACTTATAAGAATGCTACTACACTTGATCTTATACAAAAGGTTCTTAGAAGTGCTGTTTGGGGAGTAGCCTAGAGACAGGGGCTTGGATTGGCAAAAGCTCGCCTGGCAGCGGAGCGCCAGCTCCATGCCAAGATCCAACTAACATAGTTTTAACTGCAGCACCTTTAATCTACTACTAGTTCACTGCCTCCATACATGGTCCCCTTATCAAACGAGCTGTGTCAGGCAGAATTTTGGGTTGTTTTCATGGCTTCCATGTTAACTTTGTCGCCACCCTGCTGTGTAATCCACAAAATATACTGGCAAACTTTTATCATGTACCGATATTATTTGAGCGCTTCTTGCTCACCTCCTTTGGTTCCTCTCTGCCACCCATTGGTTTGAAGCCTGAGTACATTTAGGGTATGTCGCCATGCCACTCTCTAGCCTGCAGCTGCTGCCGCTGCCTCTGCATGCCATCCCCTATAGTGTCAGGGTCAATTATTGGATGTTTTAGATGCTATCTTGCTTCATTCTGTCACTCTGTCATGGCCATGCTGTTGCCCATAATTTTGCCATAATGGTGTGATTAAGCAGCCTCAGAGGCATCCATGCATGCTGCCCCTGCTGTTTCCTGTCCATTTCCGTGGTGTTTCCATCCTTTTCTGAGGTTCCCAGGTGTTTGGCCAAGCTTCCCTGTGCAGAACCTTGGTCCCCTTGAAAAATGCTCGAGTCTCCCATTGACTTCAATGGGGCTCGTTATTCGAGCATCGGGAAAAGTTTGTCTCGAATAACGAGTACCCGAGAATTTTAGTGCTCGCTCATCTCTAATCCTGACACATGTAAAGGATGTCTGTCAAATTTGGCTTCTAAAAGGCCAACGCCCCTCTTTCCCTTCTGAGCTTCACTGCGTACCCATACAACATTTTATTTGCATGTGTGGGGCAATTTTATACTCGGGAGAAATGCTAGTACACATTTTTTGGGGTTGTTTCATCTTTAATGCCTTATGGGATACAAAAATTAGCCGTAAAAGTGACTTTTTTGGGAAAATGTTCACCTTTTTCCTTTTAGGGACCTAATTGAAGCAAACACCTGTAGGGGTAAATACACATATTACACCTTGCTGAATTCTCCAAAGGGTGCACTTTCCAAAATGGTGACACTTGTTGGGGTTCCCCTCTATTTTGGTACCACTAAGGCTCTCCAAATGCATCCTGACACATGTAAAGGATGATTGTCAAATCTGGCTTCTAAAAGGCCAAAGCCCCTCTTTCCCTTCTGAGCCCTACTGTGCACCCATACAACACTTTATATGCAAAAGTGGTGCAGTTCTGTGCTTAGGAGAAATAGTTTTACACATTTATGGGGTTGTTTCATCTTTTATCCCTTGTGGCTTACAAAAATTTGGGGTAAAAGTGACTTTTTTGAGAAAATTTTCACCTTTTTTCCCTTTTGGGGCCTAATTGAATCAAACACCTGTTGGGGAAAATACACAAATTACACGTTGCTAAACTCTCCAAGGGGTGTACTTTCCAAAATGGTGTCTCATGTTGGGGCTTTCCTCTGTTTTGGTACCACTATGGCTCTCCAAATGCATCCTGACACATGTAAACTTTTTCAGCCATATTTGCCCTGCAAAAATGAAACAACGCTCTTTCCATTCCAAGTGCCCCCCTGTGCCCGTACAGCAGGGTATAGTGACAAAATGGGTATTGGCATACTCAAGAGGAATTGCCCTCAACATTTTAAAATGCATTTTCCTTTTTAACCCATTGTGAAGGTGCAAATTTTAGTGTTCAATGAATCTATAGTGAGATAAAATTACATTTCTCTAATTTCACTTTCATTTATCTTTCACGCTCATGAAACGCTCAAAGGGTTAACAAAATTCCCAAAGGTTGTTTTGAATATTTTGAGGGGTGTAGTTTCTGAAATGGTGTCATTTGTGGGGGGTTTCTGTCATGTGGGCCTTATAAAGTCACTTCTAACTAAATTGACCCTCCAAAAGTAGGTTTTGATGATTTTCGTGAAAATCTGAAAAATTGCACCTAAAGTTATAAGCCTCCTAACATCCAAAATAAAGGAAAAGATGTTTGAAAAATGATGCTAAGTTAAAGCAGACATATGGAAAATGTTAGTTATCAAGTTATTTTAGTGATATGACCAACTTTCCAAAAAGTAGAAAATTTTGAATTTGGAAAACATTGTTTTTTTCAAAATTTTTGCCAAATTTCCATTTATTTCATAAATAAATACTAAATATATTTATTAAATTTCTCAACCAGCATGAAGTACAATGTGTCACGAAAAAACAATCTCAAAATCAACTGGATATGTTAAAGCGTTCCAAATTTATAACCACTTAAATAGACACATGTCAGATTTTAAAAAATGGTCCGTGTCAGGAAGGTGAAAAGTGGCTTCAGCGTTAAGGGGTTAAAACAGAGGACCGGGTAGGTGGCCCTCCAGAAAAATTAAATGCATAAAGTACTATAGCTAGAGCCAGTGGGCCCTGTCAAAAAATAGCCAGTTTCCTCTGCTTTAGTGTACAAAGAGGAGGAGAAGGAGGAAAATGAGGAGGAGGAGTGCATAAATTATTCAGGTTGAGCTTCCTTCACCTGGTGGAGATTGGAAATTATGAGAAATCCAGGCTTTATTCATCTTAATAAGCGTCAGCCTGTCAGCGCTGTCAGTCGACAGGCGTGTACGCTTATCGGTGATGATGCCACCAGCTGCACTGAAAACCCGCTCGGACAACACGCTAGCGGCAGGGCAGGCAAGAACCTCCAAGGCGTACAGCGCCAGTTCGTGCCACATGTCCAGCTTTGAAACCCAGTAGTTGTAGGGAGCTGTGTGATCATTTAGGACGATGGTATGGTCAGCTACGTACTCCCTCACCATCTTTCTGTAAAGATCAGCCCTACTCTGCCGAAACTGGGGACAGGTGACAGTGTCTTGCTGGGGTGACATAAAGCTGGCAAAAGCCTTATAAAGCGTACCCTTGCCAGTGCTGGACAAGCTGCCAGCTCGCCTACTCTCCCTCGCTACTTGTCCCGCAGAACTACGCACTCTGCCGCTAGCGCTGTCAGAAGGGAAATACTGTTTCAGCTTGTGCACCAGGGCCTGCTGGTATTCATGTATTCTCACACTCCTTTCCTCTCCAGGGATGAGAGTGGAAAGATTTTGCTTGTACCGTGGGTCCAGGAGAGTGAATACCCAGTAATCGGTGCTGGAATAAATTCTTTGAACGCGAGGGTCACGGGATAGGCAGCCTAGCATGAAATCTGCCATATGCGCCAGAGTCCCAACTCTCAAGAATTCACTCCCCTCACTGGCCTGACTGTCCATCTCCTCCTCCTCCAACTCCTCTTCTTCTGCCCATACACGCTGAACAGTGAAGGTCTGAGCAATGCTCCCCTCTTGTGTCTCGCCAACATTCTCCTCCTCTTCCTCCTCATCCTCCTCCACCTCCTCCGATATGCGCTGAGAAACAGACCTAAGGGTGCTTTGGCTATCAACAAGGGAATCTAATTCCCCCGTCTCTTGTGACGAGCGCAAAGCTTCCGACTTCATGCTGATCAGAGAGTTTTTCAACAGGCCAAGCAGTGGGATGGTGAGGCTGATGATGGCGGCATCGCCACTGACCATCTGTGTTGACTCCTCAAAGTTACTCAGCACCTGACAGATATCAGACATCCACGTCCACTCCTCATTGTAGACTTGAGGAAGCTGACTGACCTGACTACCAGTTCTGGTGGAAGTTAACATCTGGCAGTCTACAATCGCTCTGCGCTGCTGGTAAACTCTGGATAACATGGTTAATGTTGAATTCCACCTCGTGGGCACGTCGCACAACAGTCGATGAGCGGGCAGTTGGAGGCGGCGCTGCGCTGCCCTGAGAGTGGCAGCATCTGTGCTGGAATTCCTGAAATGCGCACAGATGCGGCACACCTTCGTGAGCAAATCAGACAGATTGGGGTATGTCTTGAGGAAACGCTGAACTATCAGATTTAACACATGGGCCAGGCATGGCACATGTGTCAGTCTGCCGAGTTGCAGAGCCGCCACCAGGTTACGGCCGTTGTCACACACAACCATGCCTGGCTTCAGGTTCAGCGGTGCCAGCCACAGATCAGTCTGCGCCGTGATGCCCTGTAATAGTTCTTGGGCGGTGTGCCTTTTATCGCCTAGGCTCAGCAGTTTGAGCACTGCCTGCTGTCGCTTAGCGACGGCACTGCTGCTGTGCCTAGAGCTAGCGACTGATGGCGCCATGCCCACGGATGGTAGTTCGGAGGAGGAGGTGGAGGAGGGGTGGGAGGAGGAGGAGGCATAGTAGGCCTGAAAGACCTGGACCGAGGTAGGCCCCGCAATCCTCGGCGTCGGCAGTATATGACCAGCCGCAGGGTCAGACTCGGTCCCAGCCTCCACCAAGTTAACCCAATGTGCCGTCAGCGATATATAGTGGCCCTGCCCGGCAGCACTCGTCCACGTGTCCGTGGTCAGGTGGACCTTGTCAGAAACGGCGTTGGGCAGGGCACGGATGATGTTGTCTGACACGTGCTGGTGCAGGGCTGGGACGGCACATCGGGAAAAGTAGTGGCGGCTGGGGACCGAATACCGAGGGGCGGCCGCCGCCATGAGGTTGCGAACGGCCTCAGTCTCTACTAGCCTATAGGGCAGCATCTCCAGGCTAAGCAATCTGGAGATGTGGACATTAAGGGCTTGGGCGTGCGGGTGGGTTGCACTATATTTCCATTTCCGCTCCAGCGTCTGGGATATGGAGAGCTGAACGCTGGTGGATGCTGTGGAGGATCGTGGAGGCGACGATGGGGTTTTTGTGCCAGGGTCCTGGGCAGGGGGCTGACTATCAGCTGACACAGGGGAAGGAGCAGTGGTGTGCACGGCCGGAGGTGAACGGCTTGGTGCCACTGAGTGGGGTGTTTAGCATTCATATGCCTGCGCATACTGGTGGTAGTTAAGCTAGTAGTGGTGGAACCCCTGCTGATCCTGGTTTGGCAAAGGTTGCACACCCCAGTCTGTCGGTCATCCGGTGTTTCCTTAAAGAACCTCCAGACTTCTGAAAATCTAGCCCTCGCCGCGGGAGACCTCGCCACGGGAGCTTCACTACGTGACACATTTGGCGCTGATGCACCTGCTCTGGCCCTGCCTCTCCGTCTGGCCCCACCACTGCCTCTTCCAACCTGTTCTGGTCGAGGACTCTCCTCCGTCTCAGAAGCACTGTGTTCACCCGGCCTCTCAACCCAGCTTGGGTCTGTCACCTCATCATCCTCCGATCCCTCAGTCTGCTCCCCCCTCGGACTTCCTGCCCTGACAACAACTTCACCACTGTCTGACAACCGTGTCTCCTCATCGTCGGACACCTCTTTACACACTTCTTCCACCACGTCAAGAAGGTCATCATCACCCACAGACTGCGACTGGTGGAAAACCTGGGCATCGGAAAATTGCTCAGCAGCAACCGGACAAGTGGTTTGTGACTGTGGGAAGGGTCCAGAAAACAGTTCCTCAGAGTATGCTGGTTCAAATGCCAAATTTTCCTGGGAGGGGGCAGACTGGGGGGAGGAGGCTGAGGTGCAGGAGCTGGAGGAGTGCCGATTTCGGTGACATGGGTGGACTGCATGGAAGACTGACTGGTGGACAAATTGCTCGAAGCATTGTCGGCAATCCACGACATCACCTGTTCGCACTGTTCTGGCCTCAACAGTGCTCTACCACGAGTCCCAGTAACTTCAGACATGAACCTAGGGAGTGTAGCTCTGCGGCGTTCCCCTGCTCCCTCATCAGCAGGTGGTGTCTCACCCCGCCCAGGACCACGTCCTCTGACCCCTGCAGTAGTTGGACGCCCACGTCCCAGCCCTCGTCCTCTACCCCTAGCCCTCGGGTTAAACATTTTGAAAATGAAAGTTATAACTTTTTTTTGTGTTTTTTTTTTTTTGTGTTTTTTAGTTTTTAAAACCAAACGATGCTATCCTATTGCTATGGCTATTTTCTAGCCAAGTATGAAAGCACACTGCTATGCCAGATGAGATGACACTGAGTTACGAAAAAATAAACGTAAAATAAAAAGTAAATGGCAGACTGTGCCTAATTGAAATCAAACCCCTAATAAATTTTCCCACTTCGGTCTTTGCGATGGATATGTGCGTCAGTAAGCGCTAAACACAACGGTCGCAAGTCTCACTACAAATTCCTCACAATATGGTAGTAGATGCACTCCAGCTAGGACAGCCACCAGCAGATCAACCAGAAATAAAATATATATAATGCTACTGTAGGCCTAAGTAAGCCGTTTGGATTCTCCTATGGCTATTTTCTAGCCAAGTATGAAAGCACACTGCTATGCTAGATGAGATGACGCTGAGTTATTAAAAAAATAAACGTAAAATAAAAAGAAACTGGCAGACTGTGCCTAATTGAAATCAAACCCCTAATAAATTTTCCCACTTCGGTCTTTGCGATGGATATGTGCGTCAGTAAGCGCTAAACACAACGGTCGCAAGTCTCACTACAAATTCTTCACAATATGGTAGTAGATGCACTACAGCAAGGACAGCCACCAGCAGATCAACCAGAAATAAAATATATATAACGCTATTGTAGGCCTAAGTAAGCCGTTTGCATTCTCCTATGGCTATTTTCTAGCCAAGTATGAAAGCACACTGCTATGCCAGATGAGATGACGCTGAGTTATGAAAAAATAAACGTAAAATAAAAAGTAAATGGCAGACTGTGCCTAATTGAAATCAAACCCCTAATAAATTTTCCCACTTCGGTCTTTGCGATGGATATGTGCGTCAGTAAGCGCTAAACACAACGGTCGCAAGTCTCACTACAAATTCCTCACAATATGGTAGTAGATGCACTCCAGCAAGGACAGCCACCAGCAGATCAACCAGAAATAAAATATATATAATGCTACTTTAGGCCTAAGTAAGCCGTTTGGATTCTCCTATGGCTATTTTCTAGCCATGTATGAAAGCACACTGCTATGCCAGATGAGATGACGCTGAGTTATGAAAAAATAAACGTAAAATAAAAAGTAAATGGCAGACTGTGCCTAATTGAAATCAAACCCCTAATAAATTTTCCCACTTCGGTCTTTGCGATGGATATGTGCGTCACTAAGCGCTAAACACAACGGTCGCAAGTCTCACTACAAATTCCTCACAATATGGTAGTAGATGCACTACAGCAAGGACAGCCACCAGCAGATCAACCAGAAATAAAATATATATAATGCTACTGTAGGCCTAAGTAAGCCGTTTGGATTCTCCTATGGCTATTTTCTAGCCAAGTATGAAAGCACACTGCTATGCTAGATGAGATGACGCTGAGTTATTAAAAAAATAAACGTAAAATAAAAAGAAACTGGCAGACTGTGCCTAATTGAAATCAAACCCCTAATAAATTTTCCCACTTCGGTCTTTGCGATGGATATGTGTGTCAGTAAGCGCTAAACACAACGGTCGCAAGTCTCACTACAAATTCCTCACAATATGGTAGTAGATGCACTCCAGCAAGGACAGCCACCAGCAGATCAACCAGAAATAAAATATATATAATGCTACTTTAGGTCTAAGTAAGCCGTTTGGATTCTCCTATGGCTATTTTCTAGCCAAGTATGAAAGCACACTGCTATGCCAGATGAGATGACGCTGAGTTATGAAAAAATAAACGTAAAATAAAAAGTAAATGGCAGACTGTGCCTAATTGAAATCAAACCCCTAATAAAATATGCAGGGTTGTTGAACAGTGCGAACGCTTACATTCCTAACCACAGCCCAGCCACCATCAGAAAGCCTGGGAAACCAGGGGTAGCTCTTATACAATCCCTAACCACAGCCCAGCCACCAGCAGAAAGCCCGGGAAAACCAAGGGTAACTCTTATACTATCCCTAGCATTAATGCCCTGAGGTAACGTCACCACTGCAGCCCCTGTACACAAACCAAGAGCCGAGCACTAGCAGAGAGGGAGAAAGGCATTAGCTTTTCCTTTGCTTCACTGCCCCCGCTAGTGCTTAGAAACTCCCTTATCACAGAATATTTCTATTTAGTAGTAGGTGGGAGCCCAAAATCAATTTCACTGGTGGGCCCAGGCACTCTAGTTCGACCCTGCTTAGCGCTAATTTGTCTCTACAAAGAATGGAATTAATAAGAGTCTCTTTTATTCTGTGATCTGCTTTTGCTGGTATCCACTGGTTTCTGAAACTAGATCTACGACTTGACTGTAAAAGTCCTCCATTAAGGGAACACTCTCTCCCGATGCACAACATCATCTCTATCAATGCCTGGATCAGCATCTTATCAGTTTCACTCTGAGTTTGTTTTTTTTGGGAGCAAGCATTTGAAATAAACATCACTAACATTTTTGTCCATTTCTGTAATTTTAACACAAAAATAAGCTTGGAGTTTTACACTATGGGGCTCATTACTAAGGGCTGCGCTACTCACTTTTGTCAGACTGTTTGTCAGACAGGTATTTAACAGGTGTTTGCACTGGGATTGTGTTGCATGTGACATTTTCTGTTGCAGCTGCACTGGCTTCCATACTACTCAAATTGGGAGGCGGGCTGTCGGACGATCAAACTGATTCGGATTTAACTTTCAAATTGTGTTGCAACACAATGCACTTACAAGCACCACTAAAAAGAAGGTGAACTCTGTCGGACCTGAGCGGGGAAGCGACACATGCAGGATATTAGTGAATCGTGGCACAGTGCATTATCGTCCGACAATGCACTTTCAGTACAATGGTGTGGAAAAATAACACCACTTCACTCAAGGAAATCACGAGGTTCAATGTTATCTCTTTACTTTTCATTCAACGTTAATACAATACAATGCATATAGCCAGAAGTGTTCTAATAACACATGATGATCACATTTGTCACAGAACTATATGACTCCAAAGAATTCTTCCCAAAACAAAATAATAAGGACAACTATTTAACCATTTAGTTAACAAAATGTTTTCTAAAATAATACCAAAGCCTATTGTGCTCCTTTATACTTATCTGCATTAGTTATGGAGAGATATGTTAATTGTTAAATATAAAAAAACTGAGAATGCTTATCTTTTAACCAATTGTTTAGCAATTTAACCCCTTCCTGCTCTACGGCGGATATAACCTGAGCGCAGTGACTTAGAGTTCAGTGGCGGATATATCCGCCGCAGTGCTGATCCGGGATCAGCTCTAGATCAGAGCAGAACCGGCATCGGGATACACAGGTGCCAGCTGTAGCTAACAGCTGACATTCGCGTTTAACCCCCATTTATCATGCCTTCTGGGGGGTTTTCACCCACGATCGGCCCTCCCGCGCCGTCATAGGGGGGAGCTGATCGTTGCTATGGCAGTCCCGGGGTAAGATCATTTTCTAGATTACACGACAAGTGAAAAGTGGTGGCGGAGGTGGTATAGAGCATGTGGTTCTGTTAGGGTGGATTCACATTGGGCTTTTTTTTTACAACAGTGATTTTTTACTGAAGCCTTTTTGGCTTATGGACACAAACAGATTGGCCCGCATTTACTAAGCTCCTTGCACCAGTTTTCTACTGGACTTCGAACATTCCATAATATGCAAAATGCTTGCACATGTATGTAAGAAGTGTCTGTGCCACATACACTCACTGGCCACTTTATTAGGTACACCATGCTAGTAACGGTTTGGACCCCCTTTTGCCTTCAGAACTGCCTCAATTCTTCGTGGCATAGATTCAACAAGGTGCTGGAAGCATTCCTCAGAGATTTTGGTCCATATTGACATGATGGCATCACACAGTTGCCGCAGATTTGTCGGCTGCACATCCATGGCGCGAATCTCCCGTTCCACCACATCCCAAAGATGCTCTATTGGATTGAGATCTGGTGACTGTGGAGGCCATTTGAGTACAGTGACCTCATTGTCATGTTCAAGAAACCAGTCTGAGATGATTCCAGCTTTATTACATGGCGCATTATCCTGCTGAAAGTAGCCATCAGATGTTGTGTACATTGTGGTCTTAAAGGGATGGACATGGTCAGCAACAATACTCAGGTAGGCTGTGGCGTTGCAACGATGCTCAATTGGAACCAAGGGGACCAAAGAGTGCCAAGAAAATATTCCCCACAAAATGACACCACCACCACCAGCCTGAACCGTTGATACAAGGCAGGATGGATCCATGCTTGCATGTTGTTGACGCCAAATTCTGACCCTACCATCCGAATGTCGCAGCAGAAATTGAGACTCATCAGACCAGGCAACGTTTTTCCAATCTTCTACTGTCCAATTTCTATGTGCTTGTGCAAATTGTAGCCTCAGTTTCCTGTTCTTAGCTGAAAGGAGTGGCACCCGGTGTGGTCTTCTGCTGCTGTAGCCCACCTGCCTCAAAGTTCGACGTACTGTGCATTCAGAGATGCTCTTCTGCCTACCTTGGTTGTAACGGGTGGTGATTTGAGTCACTGTTGCCTTTCTATCAGCTCGAGCCAGTCTGCCCATTCTCCTCTGACCTCTGGCATCAACAAGGCATTTCCACCCACAGAACTTCCGCTTACTGGATGTTTTTTCTTTTTTGGACAATTCTCTGTAAACCCTAGAGATGGTTGTGCGTGAAAATCCCAGTAGATCAGCAGTTTCTGAAATACTCAGAACAGCCCTTCTGGCACCAACAACCATGCCACGTTCAAAGGCACTCAAATCACCTTTCTTCCCCATACTGATGCTCGGTTTGAACTGCAGGAGATTGTCTTGACCATGCCTACATGCCTAAATGCACTGAGTTGCCGCCATGTGATTGGCTGATTAGAAATTAAGTGTTAACGAGCAGTTGGACAGGTGTAAACCTATACGCACAAAGACCAGATTTTGATTATTAAATATTAAAATTCATGAATTTTTATTGAAAAATTTAAAGTATCACAAATACATTTAAAATTTGTTGGAGGGTGGGGGAGGGGGGAGGGGGTTTCAAGTGTGAGTAGGGTCGAACAGTCTGTGCTGGAGAGACAATATATAACAAATATCCAGTACACGTGGACCAGTAAGTATAATGGGTTACAATATACAAGTATGGTACAAGTTAATTGGTAAACATTGTAGCTTAACATGGTAACATGGTAACATGGTAGTCAAAAATTGCCATAACAGGGACACACCTGGGTTTTAAATGTTTTAAATTATCCGTTGTACGTATTTTAATGTATTGCACTTGCCCTTAGTTTGGTTAAAGTGCTTTTGGATGTGCATCAAGTCCCTGTAAGGCCATACAACATATAAATGGAATCTCTACATTGTTACCTGCTGGTAGGGGTACACGTGGGTCTGAATAGCTGACACACCGACGCGCGTTTTGGCACGCTGCCTTCGTCAAGGGGTAATTTAAGCTAGACAGAGAGCTGTTTCAATGCCAATGGGAGCAGGAGGACTCACCTGTTGTTAGTAGTGAAATGGCTCAGTGTTCTGTTACCGGGCGCATGTGACCCGACATCACTTCCGGTGCCTCCTCCCTGCAACGCCGATCATGTGATCCGGTCATGTGACGACTTGCATCACATCCGGATACACAGATCATGCGGTGCACGGGAGCCGGGCTTTGGAGATCAGTCCGCACATGCGCACAACACTGGCGCATACAGTGAGTGCTTCCCATGGAGAAGAACAATGTCTTCAAACATACAGCCACTGGGTATGACATCATATTAATAGAAGAAGCTTGAGAAAATATGTAGGAGAGGCCTAGACCCTTCATCCTCTAATGATATCTGTATATGGGTGAATGTGCAAAAACTCAAAAACATGGAGGGGGCAGGTGAAGACAAGGGGTTAACTGTGTAGTCATGTGACTCTGACATACTGCCAGTGAATAGCTGGTGTGTATACTCTGGTGTATATAAGTGAGTACTGAACAAAGGAGGGTAAGTAGTAGTGCAAAAAACGCCACTTCAGTACATGAAGCGACGATTTTGAGTGTAGACAAAAAGGGGATGCGAAGTGCCTGTGTGCTGCGTGAGTGGTAATAAATTGATGGATGTGTATGATGAGGATGTGAACCAACATACAATGCCTCATAGTTCTTAAAATACATTTTGAAAGACATATCAATCAGAAAAATATATTGTGTAATTCATATAATAAAATGTCAATACCTATCAAATAGAGAATTCAATGATCTGTACATGATCAAAATAAACGTCATTTTACATATAGCTTCATTTCCTCCCATAGAATTATGATATGGATTGATGTGCTATTACATTAATTTTGTGGTCTATGCATGATCCATAAGGATAACAAAGTGCAATATTCGATATCCATTTCCTAATAAACATGTGCATCAATGAAGTGCTGAGTGCTGTGGAGGGGCTGTGATATAGGGATCACATAATTACTGGGGTGACGGGTATTAGTGCTTCCCATATAATTATTTTAAAAAAATTCAGTACTTAAAATTAGATAAATAGGGGGTGGGAGAGGGGGAGGGAGAGGGGGAGGGAGAGAGGGGGAAGAGGGGGAAAGGAGGGAGGGGAGGAAAGGAGGAGGAAGGGGAGGGGGAGGGGGGAAAACAGGGAAACAGGGGGACAGTTGCACACTTTAAATGGTATCCTCAGGGATGACCATTTCTTACATCTATAGAGTCTTTGTAACCAATCGATGTTGCTTACAGGTCACCTCTCTTGTGTTGTTACATCCTGGATATTGGCTTCTTCGGTAATGCGAAACAGGGATGAGGCCAATATTATGATGGAGAATAGTGGTAGCATTGAGAATAGATCTTTAAGTTAATATGGAGATTTCCACCTACGGCTTCAAAGCAAAAAATCAAGGAATTAGGATGACTGTTACATAGGAAAGTGAAATGTGAAGATAAAACAGACATAGAATTAAAAACAAATATTATTAAATAAAAGGCTCAACTGCCTATAGGATCGGTGGGATCAGGGAAATGGAGCAAAACTAAGAGATTCATTTAATCCCCGAGGGTTGAGAGTGCCTAAGGTCCAAATCCATTTGGATTCGCACTGGGCAAGTTTTTGAGCAATGGGACCCCCTCTGATGTTGTTTTTTATGTGGTCAATACTACAGACCTTAAGAAGGTTTGAATTACATTCATGTGATTCTTTAAAATGTTTGGCAACAGGTAAGCCATCGGTGCAGAAATCAGGCTTTTTTGCGGATTTAATATCCCTGACGTGCTCTCTTATTCGCACCCTGAGTTCTCTTGAGGTAAGGCCAATGTATATTTTCCCACAAGGACAGCTTGCATGATAGACTACTGCTTTTGTTCTACACGTTATAGTGTGAGTGATTTTATATTCTTTCTGACCTGAGGAGTCCATAAAACTGTCTGTTTTCACCACATTGGGGCAAGCTATACACTTCCTACAGGGTTAACAACCCCATTTGGGTCCTTTGTTGCTCAAAAATGTGTCGATTTCTTTCCTTTCATAGTGGCTTTTGACAAGGATATCTCGCAAGTTTTTCGCCCTTCGGGCAGTGATACCAGGTTTTGGTGGAAGGTATTGTGCCAACACTCTATCTGATCTTAAAATAGGCCAGTACCTGGCTAATATAGCTCTCATATTTTCCCATTGGCAGTGGTAGTTTGATATAAATCTTACCTCACGATGGCTTTGTGTCTTGGGTTTTGGATGTAGTAATTCGAGTCTAGGTGTGTTTTTGGCTCTGTTGTATGCTTTCCTTAGAGATCGTTGGCTGTAGCCACGGTCACAGAATCTTCTTTTTAGTTTGTCTGCCTGATTTTTAAATTTTTCTTCCGTGGATCAAATCCTTCGTATCCTCAGGTACTGTCCAATGGGGATGGCGTGAGATTGTTTGTATTGGGTGCGATGATGATGCGTGTAAAAGGGAGTTCACGGAGGTTTCTTTTCTGAAAACATCAGAATGCAAAAAACCAAATTCATTTCGGCTTAACATCTCATCCAAAAATTCCACTTTATCCTTACTCACATGGTGTGTCAGCTTGATATTGATGTTATTCAAGTTCAATTTTTCTAGGAAGGTTTCGAGCTGCTAAGTCGTGCCTCTCCAGAGGACCAGGATGTCGTCTATGTAGCGCACCCATAAATGGCGAGCTCCATGCCGACATCCTGCTTCCATTGCCGTGCCCTGAAGCTGTAGGTAAAAGGACCCCCCAAACACAAAATAATTGTGTGAGAGGACGAACTCAAGCAGCATGCCGAAATGCGCGTCGGGGTGTCAGCTATCCAGACCCACGTGTACCCCTACCAGCAGGTAACAATGTAGAGATTCCATTTATATGTTGTATGGCCTTACAGGGACTTGATGCACATCCAAAAGCACTTTAACCAAACTAAGGGCAAGTGCAATACATTAAAATACGTACAACAGATAATTTAAAACATTTAAAACCCAGGTGTGTCCCTGTGATGGCAATTTTTGACTACCATGTTACCATGTTAAGCTACAATGTTTACCGATTAACTTGTACCATACTTGTATATTGTAACCCATTATACTTACTGGTCCACGTGTACTGGATATTTGTTATATATTGTCTCTCCAGCACAGACTGTTCGACCCTACTCACACTTGTAACCCCCTCCCCCACCCCTCCAACAAATTTTAAATGTATTTGTGATACTGTGTATTTTTCAATAAAAATTCTTGAATTTTAATATTTAATAATCAAAATCTGGTCTTTGTGCGTATAGGTTTATATTATCTAAATGATACAGGATTTAAATGTAGTCCCACAAGAGGGGATCATAGTGCAAGACACTGAATCCCCAACCGGAAGGGAAGTTATCCCTGACCCCTCCCGAACATTGTTCTTTGTGTTGTGACTAACCCTTCCGTGGTGCAGCTGCACTATTCTTCATGCAACACAAATTTCTGCATGGAAATTGGCGTTCTGGTGCTCAGTCAGGCTCAAATGAATCTTTGCCTTTTTTATTATAATGTATAGGAAATGGAGTCTGATGACATTTTTAGATCTGCACATTAGGATTGACAATAAACCCACTCAGAAATATCATCCCATAGAAAAAGAGGAAGTCGTTACTTGAGAAATTTGACACTTTAAAACTGCACTGAAGTATTTTTATATGTTGCATAGAGATCATTTTTTCATTTGGGTAGTGATGACTTTTGTGAAAAAGGATGGTTTTTTCAAGTGCACCTCAAAGTAGGTGTATTTTTGCAACTTTTTAGGTGCAAAATTGTGATAGATACGGTGCAAACATCTATATAACAGCCACTTACTGGGGCAGATTTACTTACCCGGTCCATTCGCGATCCAGCGGCCCGTTCTCTGCGGAGGATTCAGGTCTTCCGGCGATTCACTAAGGCAGTTCTCCCGATGTCCACCAGGTGTCGCTGCTGCACTGAAGTTCGTCGGATTGCACTGAAGTTCACTGTCCTCCGCTGGGTGTAGGTAAGTGCGTGTCAAGCGACACTTTTTTTAAAAAAATGTGGTTTTTACGAATCCATCTGGTTTTTTTACGGCCACGCCCCCCATTTCCGTCGCGTGCACGACGGCGCCGATGTGCCAAAATCCCAGGGCAATTCAGGGAAAATCGACGCAAATCGGAAATATTCGGATAACCCGTCGGAAAAACGCGAATCGGGCTCTTAGTAAATGACCCCCATTGTGTTAGATAAGGTGCAGACACTCAACACTAAGTGCTGAACTTTTGTTTGGACCCAAAAAAGTTGCAAATTGGAGAAAAATTTACGAACTTTGCCAAAAAATTGTGCAAAAAAACCCTCCAAAACAGTCTAAAAAAATATGATCAATGTCCCCCATATGTTGAAGTTGCACCAAAAAAAGTTGGTGCACTCTGTTGGAGCAGTGCAGGGAGCACCAGAGTCATGCAGAACGGACGCCAAAAATCCTGAATCAGGCTCACCCTGCACACTACACAGGCAAACATCATAATGCATCTTTCTAGCATCTGTTACAATTTGTCTCTGTTGTGTCCCTGTTTTGCCTCTGTTTTGTCTTTGTGTCTGCAAAAAATAAACTGAAGGTTTAACATTACAGTACTTTGAAAACATCACAGCTGGTTTTTCAACCTCAGTGAACATCAGTGAAAAAAAGGACATATTTCTTGATTTTTTCACAGAAACAGCCAATATGAAAACAGCCATTGAAAACAATGGCTTTGTAAGGCATTTGTGGAATTCACTGAACCATTGACATGAAAAACATGAAATGTGAAAGAGCCCTAAGGCCTGTGACACACATGGCATTTTTGTCACATTTTTGCAGCAATTTTTGAAAACGCACATGTTTTTATCCGTACATTTTCAAACGTTTTATTGTGATTGTGTTGCTTGATGTGCATTAATTGCATGCGGCTGCGTCTCTTGAAATTTGTAAAAACGCAGTGATGTTGTTATCCCTGCTATTTGTGAATGTAATCACATGGGTTTCAAAATGCAAACCACAAACGCAACTTCATTGAAAAACGCAATGAAAAAGTTCCTCTAAAACGCAGCCACAAAAATGCACAGGATGCAAAAACGCAATGAAAAAAAAACAACAAAAACGTGTGTCACCGGCCTAAGGATCAGTATTCTCATCCTTCTACTATCACCATGTGTGACCACGTATGGCTGATCATCACTGTTCCCCTGCCCGCAGACCTCTTAAAGCTCCCCCTGTACATATTATTCATTCAAATTTGACTGAGCAATCACAGCTAAAAAGTTAAAAGTAAGGCCCCTTCTACACTTGCGTTTTTCACGCGCGTGTCCTGCTCATGCTTTTGATACGCAGAACTTGCATTGCACTCTGACCCATTGTAATCAATGGCCTTTATCAGACTTGCATTTTTTTTCACTACTTTTGCAAGTCAAGCGTGTGAATAACGCACCATACAAGTCTATGGAGATGCATCAAAAACGCATCGCACTATGAGACACATGAGTCCTGAGTCTTTTTCACACGCATTATCTGCGCATGAAAAACGCATTGAAATTGCATTGAAAATGTGCATGAAAAACTGAGGCACTGAACAAACTCTGACTGAAAACTGATTGAACTCTGATGCAAAATGTCAGTTTTTCACTGACCAAACTCTGATCGCACCCTGATCAGACTCTGACGTGATCTGCAAGGCAAGTGTGGAAGGGGCCAAACAATCACTCCTCAATAGCTCTGCTCTATCTGTCTGAGGAGATTTATGGCCCTCTCACTCAAAGATCTATAGACAAACCTCTCTACATACTCGTGAATGTTTCCCAGTGAAACATTCCACTTAGACATTCCACAATATTTTTCTCTTTTATTAAAAAAAAAACTAAGGAAATAAAAAAAAAAAAAGATTTAAATAAGTTAGATTATTATTAACATTAATTAACCTAATCAATGCCTGATTTTTTGGGCTTCTTGTTATTATGTATTTTTTTTTTTTTTAGCTTTAACTATCTACCCAAGAATCTGTTATCCCTTTCTGTGCTTTTTAGCATCTGTTAATTTTTTTTTTTGATCCTTCCCAACACACGCCATACTATTATAGCACATGTCAGAAACAGGTGTATGGAGAGCGCTCTCTATACAGGGTGGGTGTTTGTTGCATATTGCAGCAAGCATCCACCACTTACACCCATGGTCGGTGCTGGCACTGATTGGGGGTGTTAACTTAAAATGCCCTTCCCAAAGCTGCTGGAGGCATTTAAATTGGGGCAGCACACTGGCGCTGCCATCTTCGATTTCACCCCTGCTTCCACGTGATGTCATCAGGTGCAAGGATAAGTCACTATGACAGTCTGGAGTCTTATACACACTCTAGAACCTGTCATTCAACCTCGGGCATCTGCTTACAGATCAGAAGCAAACCTGCCATATACTTCAATATAGTAGTATTACAGTAAATGGCAAGAGCAATCAGTCTCCTTAGGGTGATCTCACACGTGCCGCTTTGTCTGCGTTTGCAAACGCAAACGCAGACCAAGCCGTACCCACCGGGGCGGGGCGCAGCCTGATCGCATTGGCGATTGTTGATGTAAAATGGTGTAAAGGTGCCGTTTTAGATAATTGGGCGCTATCTTCCATTATGAGGTTCACCGTCAGGAATAACCGTTTTTATATTTTGATCAGACATTTTGAGACGCAGTGATGCCTGTTTTTAGGATGTTTACAGCCCCCTGGAGTAGGGAGAGGTAGGGAGAGTAGAGATTTGATTCCCATATGTGAAAGTCCACTAAATGGGAGCACACCCAACAGGGGTCTGCTGTCATCCAACTGGTGAAGACAGTTGGACCTATCTGCACAGACAGATCTGCACATATGGGGAGATCTGTAGGTCCTTCTAGACTAAGAGTAGCTGTGAGAAATTCCAGGATTTAGGGGGGACTGTTAAGGTAAACCTAGCTGATAGATCAAATTCTTTCATTTGTACTTGTCCTATTTTCCTAAAAGCATTGTAACAGGAAATACATTTTAAGATGGCGCCGAGTTAGTGGATTATAACCAAAACATTGAAGCTAAAGGAATGTGTGTGTGACGTGAACATGACGTTGATGTGCAACAGCAGGGAAGTTCTCCAATCAAGAGACTACATGAGCTGGGAATTCTCTGCCCCCTTCTGCTTCTTTCCTAATTTCTATATAGTTTTGTGAAACCAAATAAACGTGTGCAGTTCAGATTTTTGCCCTGGGTAACAGCAATAGCAAATCTTGCATCAGCAATTTGTCATCCTTTGCATGCTTATTGATTAGAAACACAGCCAACGCACTCTAAAAGAGGATAATCCTAAATCCTACCCCAACAATAACAAAAAAGCCAAATCACCATACAAACCCCACATATGTAGTATCAGCATGTCCGTAATGACCCGTACAATAAAACAAAATCATTACTATATCCACATGATGAACGCCACAAAAATTTCATTACAATGTGCAATCAGCAAATTGTAATGAATGAGGAGGAAAATCCCCATATACTCCCATACTGTAGTATGGCAGTATATGGTAGGATCGATCAGACAACCTAAGGTTAAAGACCCTAGGGCAGTGATGGCTAACCTTTCAGCGGCCGAGTGCCCAAACTGAACCCAAAACCCCTTATTTATCACGACGTGCCAACCAAAAATTATAGCAGTAACTTATTGCTCCCTATTTAGCAACTTCATATTTGCCTCCTGAGGACATCAACACAGAAGAAATTTTAGCTTCCCTTTGTTCCTCTGTACACAGACAATCGTGGGGCCAACAGAAGGTCCTCCAAAGATAATCCGGCCCTGTCTATTCATTCTGTCTTTTTCTACAGTCCCAAGGAGTGAAGTAAGTATCAAAATATGACTGTAAGCAGCATATTTTGAGTTGCTTGGAATTGCAGGAAGATTCTTAGAGCCCTGTCTGGTGTGCTGGGGCGACAGCCTGGGTGCCCACAGAAAGGCCTCTGGGTGCCGCCTCTGGCACCCGTGCCATAGGTTCGCCACCACTACCCTAGGGAGTCTAAGAAATAGTAAAAATAAAAAAAAATTATAATAAAAAAACCTAAAAATTCAATTCACCGCCCTTTCTCTAGAACTGATATAAATCTAAATAAACAGTAAAAATCATAAATACATTAGGTATTGCCACCCGATCTATCAAAATATAATAACAGTTATTTACTGCGTTTAACCCCGTAATGGAAAATAGCGCCCAAAGTCGTAAATGTCACTTTTTTGCCATTTTGAAAAAATATAAATAATTCAATTAAAAGTGATCAAAAGGTTGTACGGTGCTAAAAATGGTAGCATTGAAAACATCATCGTAAGTCACACAAAATGACACCACCCACAGCTCCGTACACCGAAGTATGAAAAAGTTATTAGTGGCAGAAGATGGCAAAATAAGAAAAAAAAAACATTTTTGTACAGGAGTTTTTAATTTTTGTAAATGTAAGAAAACATTATAAAACCTATACAAATTTGGTATCCCCATAATCGTACCGACCCAAAGAATAAAGTAGATATGTCATTTGGGGCACACAGTGAAAGCCGTAAAATCCAAACCCATAAGAAAACGATGCAAATGCGTTTTTCTCACCGTTTTCACTGCATTTGGAATTTTTTTCCCGCTTCCCAGTACATGGCATGGAATATCCAATATCATCACTATGAAATGCAATTTCATATGCAGAAAACAAGCCATCACAGAGCTCTATAACAAACGTTATAGATTTCTGAAGGTGGGGAGTGAAAAATGGAAATGAAAAAACAAAAAAGGGCCAGGTCATGAAGAGGTTAAAAGGAATCTTTCCTTGTCAATAAGCAATATACACTAGACTGTGCAACAATTGAAGTTTTTCCTAAATACTACTGTATCCCTGGCACAAAAATATGATGCAACGTCTGGAAGAGAAGAACAGACAGGTCTGAAGGATAATTACAAATGTCTGGAGGAGAAGTACAAAGGGTCTGGAGGAGAAGTACAAAGGGTCTGGAGGAGAAGTACAAAGGGTCTGGAGGAGAAGTACAAAGGGTCTGGAGGAAAAGGACAGAGGAGTACTTCTGCTGAAGGGTGTCACTTGTAATGATGGAGAGATGAATATATAGAAAGCAGTTGAAGTCATGTAAATTTAATAAGATCTAGGGAAAGCATTATGTATTTCACACTATATAGATAAAATACTTAATTGGAGTCGCTATATACAAAACAAAATGACTAGTAAGGGCAATGTATAAAAATTGTTAGTGGGGGTGTTCTATAATTATATAATCAGTTGGAGAGTGTAAGGCCCCTTCCACACTTGCGTTGCAGATCACGTCAGAGTTTGATCAGGTTGCGATAAATGTTTTGCATCAAAGTGCAATCAGTTTTCAGTCAGAGTTTGTTCAGTGTCTCAGTTTTTCACGCACGTTTTCAATGCAATTTCAATGCGTTTTGGACTCAGGACTGAGCTCTATCTTTTCTATGGCAATTGATGCATGAAAAACGCATTTCACTTGCAAGTGTCTCAGAGTGCAATGCATTTTTGATGCGTCTCCATAGACTTGTATGGTGCGTTTTTCACCCATGTGACTTGCAAAAGTAGAGCATGCTAAGATTTAAACGCGCGTTAAAAAAAACGTGCGTGTGTGCGTGCGTGAAAAAAAATTCAAGTCTGAAAAGACCCATTGATTACAATGGGTCAGAGTGCAATGCAAGTTCTGTGCGTCAAAAGCAGTGTAATTATTGATACATGCAGTGGTCACAAAGTGGTTTTGTTATTTGGGGTGGGTGTTTTATATATATGAGGGCACCGTTTCATCATTTATGTTGTAGGCAGTAGATATTTAGGAGTATACTTTGGAACATTACTACATTCAAGTGACTTCATAGTGTAGCACACACTGAGATTTTGACAGTTTGACACAAACTGTCAGTAGAGTCACAACTAATCATCGATTAACATACAAAAAAATAACAAAAGAAGCACAGTGTAACAGTGGTAGAATCTAGTGACAGTGATATCGACCAATGTAGCCAAAGGAAGGCCTCTTACTGATAAACTACAAAATACCAAATAAATAAAAACAAGAGGAAAGAACAAGGCTTCAATGCAACAACATAAAAGGGAAAATCTTTATTTAGTAAACAACAATGGGAATGCATAAAATAGACTGAGAAGCATCTCAGAAAAGATACAAAAAAGCATGCCAGGTAATATGACCTAAAATACATGAACAAATGTAAAATGTACAATATAAGGGACCCAAACATGTAATAAACAGTAATGAACGACAATGGGTGTAAAGTAATAATGAGGTAGAGCCCTTATATAGCTAGCAGGTATACTGTAATAATAACAGAGGTCACAGACGCCAAATGATAAACATGTGCAACATCCCCCACCGGGGCCTAGCCTTTTTCTCAGGGCCTGGAGTCAGCCGGGGCCCGCAGTACCTGAGTGGCTGGCGGTTGCGGCCTAGGCACGCTAGTGTCACGGTGCTTGGTATGGGGAACCGGAGGGCTGTCCTACAGCCTGGCAGCTCTCCAGCAGGGTGGTGTTGGCAAGAAATGATGAGGGAGAGGCTGCTATAGCGGATCTCCCTGGGGCAACCCTTTGGTGTCTAGAGTATAAGTCCCTGTGTAGTGGACAGGGTGCCCGTGAGGGTGACAGCCGTAGTAGCAGGGACCAGACGGAGGCAGAGGTTGAACAAAAACAACTTACAGTTCTTTATTGGAACCGACAGGAACCGCAGCAACGTGCCTTTAACAGAGTAGTGGATTGCTGAGATTGGAGGGAGCCACAGGAGGTAGATCGCCAGCCTGGATGCAGAGGGCAGGCTGGGAGGTAGCTGTGTCCTAATAGGAAGCTTCAGCTTGTCCTGGATTGCTTCAGGTATCACCCTTGAAAGTAGGATGATACCCCTTTCCTCTCTCTGTCTAACTCACTGCTTTGTCTGACTGGCTAGTCTTTCTGACTGAATCCTGTCCTGACTCACTTCTCTGACTGAACTAACTGACTGTTGGAAATCTCCAACCGTCACTTTTTCTCAGCTCTTGGTCATGTGGTGGTTACTCCTCCAATTACATCCCAGCTTACAATACATTAGGATAATACATGTGATTGGATGACACATTTTACATCACATAAAGCAATTAACTCCTGCCTTGCCAGGCAGGATCTACCACTGCAATACTCATCTGTGTTATCTAGTGTTATGTAGTGACATGCTGTGAGGCTAATCAGACCCTACACAGGCTGCAAGCTACATGGTGGGACGTATTTGCAAACACAGCTCTGCCTTGCATCGGCGAGGGTGTTGCATACCCCCGGGGCAATTGAAAGAGCCGCCCTCGGCTCTACTACAGACTGATTGGGGCGCAGAGGTAGATAGGGGAACTTCTGTGAAGTGCAGGCTACATGATCTGTAGGGACAAACCGCCCATGGTCCTGGAGACAGGCACCTGGGTTGGTGTCGGACTAAGACAAGGACATGTGTGACAGTTGGTTGCTGACGCCATTAAACCAAACTGTACAGTAGGAAAGGTGTGGTGTCATGTACTGTAATCCACTCCTTGCACCGGGGCCTGTATATTTGTAATATAAACACTTCTTCCCTGGCGACAAATATATAGTGTATATATGCATTACATTGGCATATGTGACACAATAAAACATTGTACAATGTACAAGTACCTGCCGACTGACATTCTTATCCTTGTGTGAGTGGCATCCAGGTGCTATATCTTTAACACCCCCGGTCCCCTAAGGACCCGCAGTTTACGGACTACCCCCACTTGCAAAGCTTTGGTTTGAGGCATAAGATAGCGGTCAAGGTTTACAGATTAGACGGTCCGACACAACCACACTACAATCTGAAAAGCCTATAAAAGGTTAGTGCAAACTACTGACATATATTGACAGTGTGCAAACATGTTGTAAACTCACATTGGCTTAGGAGCCCAATGGGTACACATCTTATCACATTACAAACGTTACAGATAGTTAGGCTACTCAGGGTAGCAGCATAGAATGTCTCTTTACATGAAAAGGAAAGGCATAAAAGTGCATGTAGAATGTCCATACCTAAAAGGAAGGCATTAAGTGCAATATAAAATTAAATAAAGTAGCAACTTTTCCTTGAGGTTGGCAAAAGTCTCTCAGAAGGTCTTTAATAGCAAAGTCCATCTTCTGGGTACAGCCCTTGAAGTGGGAAAAGTGCAATAAAGATGCAAAGGGTCTCCTCTATGTGTAGAGGGACAGAGTCCTTTGTAGGGGTGCTATCATAGCACATGACAGTGGGCAGTTCAAGGTATGTCTCTTGACTGAAATAAATAAATAGGGGTGAGAGTCCCAGGAAAGTCTCTGGCTCTTGCGGAATAGCAGGCGCTCAGCCCAAATGGGATAGCAGTAATAATATTTACAATATGTACAATAAGCACAGTACCTGGTAAGGCTTTCAGCCCATCAGGGGTTACTCAGTATCTTCTTCGGTGGTAAGTACTTCGGTGTCAGAAAAGCGTACCTGCCTCCTCCTTCTGTGTGACACCAGCTGGTACTCCTGCAGGTACGCAGGAGCTTTACCTTTTGTCTCCCTTTGAGACCTCCGAAGTTCCAGCCTAGAGAAGATAACAACCTCCTCATCGTCCTCCTCTGAGTCAGGCGCTGGAGTCGGAGTCTCAGCTGCCTCTGATGCTTCAGGGGTTGCAGACACTGGAGCCGGATCATCCTCCACAGGCAGCAGTATTGGAGACTGCGGTGGGGATGATGTTCTCTCTGGGGTACCTCTTACTGGAGTGGAAACAACAAAACAGAGTTGAGGCACAGTCACAAGTTCTAAGAAACTGGGGGTAGGTGAACACAAGGAGGTCTGTAAGTTGGGGGTCGAAGTGAGAGGTGTGGACATAGGGGCAAAAGGACGAAGACATCTCTTCAGCCGGTTCCTATGTACCCGGAGTAGTGGACGGTCTCCTCTTGAAATCTCGTAGACTTCAGGGGAGAGACTGTCCCTAACTAGGTATGGCTCGCGCTCCCAACGCCCATCTAGCTTACTGGTGGGATGGTTGTTGCGCAGCCACACTCGATCTCCTGGGGCAAGAGGCTCAGCACAGGCATTACGATCGAAGTCCCTTTTTTGTTTCTCTCGGGCCTCTTCCAACCGCAGATCCACAACTTCTCCGGCATCCGCCAGGCGCCTCTGGTGTTCGTGAACCCAGTCAGTCTGGGGGAGTAAAGACTGGGAATCAGGGGACTCCATGTCCCAGGTCATATCAGCAGGGAGATGGCCATGTCTCCCGAACATCAGATAATACGGGGTGTATCCTGTGGAGCAATGAGTGGTATTGTTGTACAGGTACACCAATTCGGGCAACAGTTTTGGCCAGTCAGCCCTTTTTGCAGGGGTCAGAGTCCTCAGCATGTTGATTAGAGTCTGATTCATCTTCTCACAAAGCCCGTTGCCTTGGGGATGATAGGCTGTGGTCCTCAGCTTTTTACAGGCATACAGAGTGCACAGCTCCTGGAAGACTTGGGACTCAAATGCTGTTCCTTGGTCCGTAAGGATCTGGTCCGGACAGCCATAGGGGAGGATGAAGCTCTTCCACAGGGCCGCTGCGGTGGTCCTTGCAGATAGGTCTCTGACAGGTACTGCAACCACAAATTTGGTATAGTGGTCGATGATCGTGAGAGCATAACTATGACCGGATCTGCTGGGCTCCAACTTCACATGATCCAATGCCAGGATCTCTAAGGGCCGTTGGCTCACAATGGGATGTAGAGGGGCCCTTTGATTGTGTCGCTCTCCTCGAGCGATGGCGCAGGCTGGGCATTCCCGACACCAGGCTTCGATGTCGGGCTTCATATTGACCCAGTAGAAGCGCCTTCGGAGGGTGGCTTCAGTCTTCTGAGCGCCAAAGTGTCCAGACTGGTCATGGTACATATCCAGTACTATCTTGGCGTCCCTCCTGGGAATCACAATCTGGTACAGCCGGTCATAAGCGATAGGGTCCAGAGTTCTTCTCTTTAACAGACCCTGATGCATGTTCAGAGTCTTTCTGAACATGGCGCCACAATTGAGACAGTTCTCCATCAGCTCTTCTGCGGCGGATTCTTTCAGGCACTCGCCCACTAGAGAGATAGTCCATTACTTCTCCTATGGCGCGGCTATCAGCCTGAAGACTTATCCAGAGGTCCTTTTCTGCAGGGGGCTCTGACTCTTCTTGAGGAGTAGCTGGCGCTGCTTCTGACGGTAAGGAGTAAACTCTCTGAGCATCTTGATGCACAAACCGGGCATAGAACGCTGGCATCTCCACATCTTCCCACTGAGCATCTGTGGAGGGTCCCTCCCACTGGTCAGGGAGACGGGACAGAGTGTCGGCGTTTTCATTGGTCTTATCAGCCCGGTACTTGATGGTAAAGTTGAAGTTGGCAAGTCTGGAGGCCCACCGTTGTTCCAGTGCTCCAAGACGAGCGGTGTTCAGATGCGCCAAGGGATTATTGTCTGTGAAGACAGTGAAGAAGGATGCAGCCAGGTAGTCCTTGAACTTTTCGGTCACAGCCCAGACTAACGCCAGAAACTCCAACTTGAAGGAACTGTAGTTCTGGTCGTTTTGCTCCGGTTCTCGGAGGGAACAGCTGGCGTAGGCTATGACCCTTTCAGTTCCGTTTTGGAGCTGGGATAGTACAGCCCCTAGGCCTTGCTTGCTGGCATCAGTGTATAGGGTGAAAGGCAGACTGTAGTCTGGATATCCCAACACCGGAGGCTCAGTCAACCGTTGCTTGAGCATCTGGAAGGCAGCTTCTCGTTCGGCTGTCCTCTCAATAGATACTCGGGAACGTTGGCTCTCTTTTGGCAGGCCCCTTAGAAGTTCTTGCAGGGGAGCCGCCAGCTGGGCAAACTTCGGGATGAAACGCCTGTAATAACTGGCAAATCCCAGGAAGCTTTTGATGTCCCGTATGGTTGATGGGGTAGGCCAGTCGTGTACAGCTGCAATCTTCTCTGGATCCGGCTCAATTCCATGAGCGCTCACCACATGTCCCAGGTACTTGACGCTAGGTTGTAGCAGGTGGCACTTGGATGGCTTGACCTTCAACCCATGTTGGGTCAGGATTTGGAAGACTTCAGCCAGATGGTGGAGGTGGTCTTCATAAGTCTTTGAGTAGATGATGATGTCGTCCAAGTATAGCAGGATGGTCTCGAAGTTTCGATGACCCAAACATCTCTCCATCAGCCGTTGAAATGTGCCTGGGGCGTTGCATAGTCCGAACGGCATGTTGTTGAACTCGAACAGGCCCATTGGGGTGGTGAAAGCCGTCTTCTCTCTGTCTTCCGGCGCCATGGCCACTTGCCAGTGGCCACTGGTCAGGTCCAGGGTAGAGAAGTAGGCAGCTGACCCTAGGGCTGCGAGGGATTCCTCGATTCGAGGCAGAGGATAGGCATCCTTGTGGGTGATATTGTTGATCTTCCTATAGTCAACACAGAATCGAAGGGTTCCATCCTTCTTTTTCACAAGGACCAGCCGGGCAGCCCATGGGCTGTGACTCTCCCGGATAACGTTGGCTGTCTTCATCTCTTGTACCAGCTTTTTCACCTCTTGGTAGCGGGCTGGAGGTATCGTTCCTTGATAGGAGGATGAGAGCCAGTAGGGATGGTATGTTGGATCAGGGTAGTCTGCCCAAAATCCAGTGGGTGTTTGCTGAAGGCCTGGTGGTGCTTCATAACGACATCCAGGACACCTTGTACTTGGTCTGCAGGAGTAAAATCGTCGTCTCCAATATTGAGCTCGCCACCAGGATTGCTCGGCAGGCTCACCTTCAGCACTTTGCTTCAGTTCCAACTGTTGGGAGGCAGAGAGGTTTCCACCAAGTCTTCAGGATGGACGCTGAAGAGAGTGGCTACTGCCTGGTACTTTCTCAGATCCACTGGGGAGTCTCCCACATTTAGTAGTCGAATGGGTACTTGTCCTCGGGATACAGTGACTAGGCTCCGGGCGGCTAGAATGGGCAGGTCTTCATCAGCTGGTAGAGGTTCTACTATCGCCTGGTAGTCTTGACCTTGGACGCCCATGCAGGCTCGACACCATACTAACGTCTCAGTCCCAGGTTGAAGGCGGACAGGTTGGCGATCCTTGATCCGGGCTCTGCAGATTTCACCATTAGGGCCAGCAAACTTCTGTTGCGCCGCTAGAACCTGCATAGTCTCCTGAATTACCTTCCGGGAACCGTTGGGCACTGTTGGCAGGGAGTCGTGGAGAGCCTTCAGCACTTCAGGGTAGCAGTTGCGGAGGACATTGGTACCCAGTACCAGGGAGAAGTTACTGTTTTCGGGCACTCGTGTCACCACTACGCCCTGTCTGGTTAACTCAGTGTCTCCAATGGTTAGCGTGGGCTCCCAGTAGCCACGGATGGGTACGGGTTTTCCGTTCGTAGCAATAATGTTCAAGTAAGCCTTGGGAGGCTGGACTAAGGATGCTCCTCCTCGGCATTTCTCGAAGGCAGTACTCCGGAGGGTGGTCACTTGAGAGCCGGTATCAATTAAGGCCGGTAGGGTAACTCGGTTGATGGTTACATAAACCATGGGGCGAGTCCCCACGAACCTGTGCATCCAGTTAGCATCTCGGGGACTTACAGGTTCTTCCCTTGGAGGTCGTCCCTTAACTCCAAGGGTTTGTCGTTTAACTGACGACATCCATCCTCTTCATGCCCATATTTATGGCAGTAGCTGCACCGCTGGCGGGGTTTCTTCTGCCTCCAGGTGCTTAACGACTTTGCTTCTCTTGGGCGCTGTTTGGCCGGAGAGTCATGAGGGGTAGCTGACCTTACAGAGTTCTCTGGAGGTTTCTTCCTCATAGCGGAGACAGTCACTTCCAACTGGGTCAACCGATCGAGTATTTTATGCAGGGTGTCCGCCAGATTAGGGATCTGTCCTGCTAAGCCAGCAACTTCCGTAGCCGCAGGAGTAGGTGATGTCGACTGCGTTGGATGGCAAGCTAGAGCAGAGTCCTCCATTTCCACGGATTCAGGCTCTTTCTGTGGTTCAGTAGGCGGTCGGTCCCCTAATATGTCAATGGCAATTTCCTTAAACTCAAGAAAGGAGGCCTGGGCATGTTGAGAAGAGATGATCTTTAGTTGACACCTTTGATTTCTATCAACAAGTCCATTAATGAATTGTTCCCTCAGGGTTTGATCAGAGGTTTCAGCGTCTTTGGGATCAAGAAGGGTTATGGCCTTCCATGTCTCCTGTAGGGAGAGGGCAAAGTCTCGGAGGGACTCTTGGGGCTTCTGTCTTTTCCCGAAGAATTGCTGCTTCAACTCTGAGGCAGTACACTTGTCAAAGGTGTTGCACAGCCTATCAAGAATTTGGACCACATTCTGACACTGTTCTCGGGGCCAAGACTTGACTTCCCGGAGAGCGGGTCCTTTCAACTGCCCGGTTAGGATGCCCACTTTCTGTTCCTCTGTGAACGGGTACAAGGCGAAGGTGGCTAACAACTTGTCCCTGAATTCAGGGAGAGTGTGCAATTCTCCCTCGTAGTGGGACAACCAGGGGGCCCCCGGATAGTATGGCATAGTCAGAGGCATAACGGTGGGAGTCCCAGGGACACTGGCTGTAGCAGGGCTGAAGGGACTCTCTGGCGGGCTTAACATGCTCCGGTACCCTGAGGAGGGACCAGGGGATGGGACCTGCTCCAGTCCCGTATCTTCGCCCTGGGCGGACATGACTGGCCTAGCTGAGGGAAGTCTGTAGGGTTGCACACTGTCCGTTGCTATGGGTGATGGCTAGAATGGGACGTGGGCACTTTAAGACACAGTCACTATTCCCTGAGAGGTGAGCCAATAACCTAGCATCGGAAACAATCTCTACCCCCCTTTAACTTCCCCAGCGGTACTCACTCAGGATCAGCCGCTGTGCCAGGACAGCTCCGGTGCATAAAGGACTCCATTCCTGGCAGGCAGCAGGGGCTCGGTGATGCTCAGCGGTGTTTTCCGCCAGTCGCAGGACACGTGCGCCGGAACTCCGGATGAGGCGCACGCTGCTGGCAGGCTTCAGGTGCAGCATGCGCCGAAATCCAAGATGGCCGATTAACCCTCTTCGTTGCCGGCCGCACACGCTCCAGCTCCTCTTCCACGGTGCTTCGCACCACTCGCGCAGGGGGCGGAGCCTAGTGACGACTCTGGAGTTCCCGCCAGTGAGGATTTGGCGGGCTGGAAATACTTGCTGCGCCACAGCCTTGTGAGATAAATGCTTCAACCGCTCTGCACCAACTGTACTTGAGCTAACAGAGTCCATTGGCAGGGATTAACCCCCTGATTGCTGGAGCGATGCTTGACAGCGCTTGGCAGCAGTAATAAAGTCAATGTGAAATATAGCACAAAATCACTTGGGCCTATACCCGAATGGCAGCAGGGTTAGGCAGCACAGTAGTTTTTCAATAAAGGATAGTCTCTAGTGCCAGAATAAGGCACAGAAGTAATGATCCTGTGTTCGTGACGCCACTTGCAACTGGGGCCTAGCCTTTTTCTCGGGGCCTGGAGTCAGCCGGGGCCCGCAGTACCTGAGTGGCTGGCAGTTGCGGCCTAGGCACGCTAGTGTCACGGTGCTTGGTATGGGGAACCGGAGGGCTGTCCTACAGCCTGGCAGCTCTCCAGCAGGGTGGTGTTGGCAAGAAATGATGAGGGAGAGGCTGCTATAGCGGATCTCCCTGGGGCAACCCTTTGGTGTCTAGAGTATAAGTCCCTGTGTATTGGACAGGGTGCCCGTGATGGTGACAGCCGTAGTAGCAGGGACCAGACGGAGGCAGAGGTTGAACAAAAACAACTTACAGTTCTTTATTGGAACCGACAGGAACCGCAGCAACGTGCCTTTAACAGAGTAGTGGATGGCTGAGATTGGAGGGAGCCACAGGAGGTAGATCGCCAGCCTGGATGCAGAGGGCAGGCTGGGAGGTAGCTGTGTCCTAATAGGAAGCTTCAGCTTGTCCTGGATTGCTTCAGGTATCACCCTTGAAGGTAGGATGATACCCCTTTCCTCTCTCTGTCTAACTCACTGCTTTGTCTGACTGGCTAGTCTTTCTGACTGAATCCTGTCCTGACTCACTTCTCTGACTGAACTGACTGTTGGAAATCTCCAACCGTCACTTTTTCTCAGCTCTTGGTCATGTGGTGGTTACTCCTCCAATTACATCCCAGCTTACAATACATTTGGATGACACATTTTACATCACATAAAGCAATTAACTCCTGCCTTGCCAGGCAGGATCTACCACTGCAATACTCATCTGTGTTATCAAGTGTTATGTAGTGACATGCTGTGAGGCTAATCAGACCCTACACAGGCTGCAAGCTACATGGTGGGACATATTTGCAAACACAGCTCTGTCTTGCATCGGCGAGGGTGTTGCACATGGATAAACACATGCAAAATGAGTAGAAGCTAGTGTGACCAAGAGGAGGACATGATATTACCTGGCGTGCCCGACGCGCGTTTCAATCGCAGCAGGTCTTTGTCAAGGGACTTTGAAGGGGACCAAGGCTCTCCACAGGGAAGCTTGGCCAAACACCTGGGAACCTCAGAAAAGGATTTGAAACACCACGTAAATGGACAGGAAACAGCAGGGGCAGCATGCATGGATGCCTCTGAGGCTGCTTAATCACACCATTATGCCAAAATTATGGGTAACAGCATGGCCATGACAGAGTGACCACATGAGGCGAGATAGCATCTAAAACACCCAATAATTGACCTCGACACTATAAGGGACGGCAAGCGGAGGCAGTGGCAGCAGCGGCAGGCTAGAGAGTGGCAAGGCGATATACCCCAAATGGACTTGGGCTTCAAACAAATTAAAACAATTCCTTTTGGCGAGGATAACGTGTAGCACTGTAAGTATCAGTATTTGGCCTGTGAGGTGAGCAAGAAGCGCTGAAATGATTTCCTATGTGAACAAAAGGTTCACGGTATATTTAGTCGATAACACAGCATGGTGGCGACATAGTGACCAAGTTCCATAACGTATCTGGTGAAACACCCGAAAAATGAGCCTGACACAGCTTGTTTGCTAAGGGGACGACATGTGGAGGCAGCTATGGAGACGACTTTTGGAGGCAGCTATGGAGACGGCGTCTGGAGGCTGCTATGGAGACGACGTGTGGAGGCTGCTATGGAGACAACGTGTGGAGGCAGCTATGGAGACAGCGTGTGGAGGCAGCTATGGAGACGGCATCTGGAGGCTGTTATGGAGACGACGTGTGGAGGCAGCTGTCGAGACGACATATGGAGGCTGCTATGGAGACGATGTGTGGAGGCATGTGGGGGGGGGGGGGAAGCACACTCAGTTATACAGCTTTACATCCATTATCAAAATGAGTGACCCATATAAATTACCAGAAAATCACAGCTGGTAAACCACCCGAAAATGTAGCCTGATACAGCTCGTTGCTAAGGGGACGATGTGCTGTATTTTCTCTTGCGGTCCAGCGTCTGAGGTACAGACAGCTGAACACTGTGCATGGAGAAATTGGTGGACGCTGTGGAGGATCATAGAGGCGAAATGGACAGGAAACAGCAGAGGCAGCATGCATGGATGCCTCTGAGGCTGCCTAATCTTGGGATGGAGCTGGCGGTCCGCTGGTCATGCCCCTGCCTCTCGGCTCCTCCCCACCCAAAATGGGCCTAGTGGCCAGGTGCGTTTACTTTGAAAAAATTATCATTTTCAAAGCAGACTGGGTCGTTTGAATATTTCATCTAGGAATAATGGAATAGCATAGCGGTTTTTTTTTTTAAATTTTTTTCGGAAATGGTGCCATGATTAAGAGCAACAGTATGGGGCATCCATATTGCGCTGCTATGATTGAAACTTCAGGTCTCCAACATGGCGGCGACAGATAGGCCGAGTTCCATTATGTATCTGGTGAAACACGCGAAAATTCTGCCTTACACAACTTGTTTGTTAAGGGGACAATGTATGGAGGCAGTAAGGTAGTAGTAGATTAAAGGTGCTGCAGTTAAAACTATGTTAGTTGGATCTTGGGATGGAGCTGGCAGTCCACTGCCAGGCGAGCTTTCGCCTGGCCAAGGCCCTGCCTCTCGGCCCCTCCCCACTCAAATTGGGCCTGGGGGCCAGAAGCGTCTACTTTGAAAAAATAATAATTTTCAAAGCAGGCGGGGGCTACAAACAGCAGTTCTAAGAACCTTTTGTGTAAGATCAAGTGTAGTACTGTTCTTATAAGTATTTGGCCTGGTTATGGCGGGGGAGGGGAATGTAAATAGATGCGCAAGTAGTGCTGAAATAATATCGGTAAGTGATAAAAGTTTGGCTGTATATTTTGTGGATAACACAGTAAGCAAGTTAGTGGCGACAAAGTTAGCAAGTTTGATGTGGAATTCTGCCTGACACAGCTCGTTTGCTAAGGTGTATGGATGCAGCTATGTGGACGACTTTTGGAGGCAGCTATGGAGATGACGTGTGGAGGTACAAATGGAAACAACGTGTGGAGGCAGCTATAAAGACGACGTGTGGAGGATGCTATGGAGACAATTAAATTTGGATAGTGCCTGTATGTGGTAGTCCAAAAAAGTTTTCAAACCAGAGGAGCGGGTAGGTGGCCCTCCAGAAAAATCAAATAGATTGATTGCCTGTATGTGGCAGTCCCAAAAATTGTTTAAAACAGACGACCGGGTAGGTGGCCCTCCAGAAAAAATTAAATACATAGAGTACTATAGCTAGAGCCAGTTGACCCTGGCAAAAAATAGCCAGTTTCCTCTGCTTTTGTGTAAAAAGAGGAGAAGGAGGAGAATGAGGAGGAGGAGTGCATACATTATTCAGGTTGAGCTGCTTTCACCTGGTGGAGAATGGAAATCTAGGCTTTATTCATCTTGATAAGGCTCAGCCTGTCAGCGCTGTCAGTCAACAGGTGTGTACGCTTATCGGTGATGATGCCACCAGCTGCACTGAAAACCCGCTCTGACAACACGCTAGCGGCAGGGCAGGCAAGAACCTCCAAGTTGTACAGCGCCAGTTCGGGCCACATGTCCAGCTTTGAAACCCAGTATTTGTCGGGAGCTGTTTGATCATTTAGGACGATGGTATGGTAAGCTACGTACTCCCTCACCATCTTTCTGTAAAGATCAGCCCTACTCTGCCGAGACTGGGGACAGGTGACAGTGTCTTGCTGGGGTGACATAAATCTGGCAAAGGCCTTGTAAAGCGTACCCCTGCCAGTGCTGGACAAGCTTCCTGCTCGGCTACTCTCCCTCGCTACTTGTCCTGCAGAAGTATGCCCTCTGCCATTAGCGCTGTCAGAAGGGAAATACTGTTTCAGCTTGTGCACCAGGGCCTGCTGCTATTCATGCATTCTCACACTCCTTTCCTCTACAGTGATGAGAGTCAAAAGATTTTGCTTCTACCGTGGGTCCAGGAGAGTAAATACCCAGTAATCGGTGCTGGAATAAATTCTTTGAATGCGAGGGTCACGGGATAGGCAGCCTAGCATGAAATCTGCCATATGCGCCAGAGTCCCAATGCGCAAGAATTCACTCCCCTCACTGGCCTGACTCTCTATTTCCTCCTCTTCTTCTACCCATACACGCTGAACAGTGAAGGACTGAGCAATGCTTCCTCTTCTGTCTTGCCAACATTCTCCTCCTCTTCCTCTTCATCCTCCTCCACCTCCTCCGATACACGCTGAGAAACAGACCAGAGGGTGCTTTGGCTATCAACAAGGGAATCTTCTTCCCCCGTCTCTTGTGACGCGTGCAAAGCTTCCAACTTCATGCTGACCAGAGAGTTTTTCAACAGGCCAAGCAGCGGGATGGTGAGGCTGATAATGGCGGCATCACCACTGACCATCTGTGTTGACTCCTCAAAGTTACTCAGCACCTGACAGATATCAGACATCCACGTCCACTCCTCATTGTAGACTTGAGGAAGCTGACTGACCTGACTACCAGTTCTGGTGGAAGTTGACATTTGGCAGTCTACAATCGCTCTGCGCTGCTGGTAAACTCTGGATAACATGGTCAGTGTTGAATTCCACCTCGTGGACACGTCGCATAACAGTCGGTGAGCGGGCAGTTGGAGGCGGCGCTGCGCTGCCCTGAGAGTGGCAGCATCTGTGCTGGACTTCCTGAAATGTGCACAGATGCGGCGCACCTTCGTGAGCAAATCAGACAGATTGGGGTATGTCTTGAGGAAACGCTGAACTATGAGATTTAACACATGGGCCAGGCATGGCACATGTGTCAGTCTGCCGAGTTGCAGAGCTGCCACCAGGTTACGGCCGTTGTCACACACAACCATGCCTGGCTTCAGGTTCAGCGGTGCCAGCCACAGATCAGTCTGCGCTGTGATGCCCTGTAATAACTCTTGGGCGGTGTGCCTTTTATCGCCTAGGCTCAGCAGTTTGAGCACCGCCTGCTGTCGCTTAGCGATGGCACTGCTGCTGTGCCTAGAGCTAGCGACTGATGGCGCCATGCCCACGGATGGTAATTCGGAGGAGGAGGTGGAGGAGGGGTGGGAGGAGGAGGAGGCATAGAAGACCTTTGAGACCTGGACCGAGGTAGGCCCCGCAATCCTCGGCGTCGGCAGTATATGACCAGCCCCAGGGTCAGACTCGGTCCCAGCCTCCACCAAGTTAACCCAATGTGCAGTCAGCGATATATAGTGGCCCTGCCCGGCAGCACTCTTCCACGTGTCCGTGGTAAGGTGGACCTTGTCAGAAACGGCGTTGGTCAGGGCACGGAGGATGTTCTCTGACACGTGCTTGTGCATGGCTGGGACGGCACATCGGGAAAAGTAGTGGCGGCTGGGGACCGAATACCGAGGGGCGGCCGCCGCCATGAGGTTTCGAAAGGCCTCGGTCTCTACCAGCCTATAGGGCAGCATCTCCAGGCTAAGCAACTTGGAGATGTGGACGTTGAGGGCTTGGGCGTGTGGGTGGGTTGCGCTATACCTCCTTTTGCGCTCCAGCGTCTGGGGTATGGAGAGCTGAATGCTGGTGGATGCTGTGGAGGATCGTGGAGGCGAAGATGGGGTTTTCGCACGGGAGGTGTTTGGGCCGGGGTCCTGGGCAGGGGGCTGACTAGCAGATGACACAGGGGAAGGAGCAGTGGTGTGCCCGGCCGGAGGTGAACGGGCTTGGTGCCATTGAGTGTTTAGCATTCAGATGCCTGCGCATACTGGTGGTAGTTAAGCTAGTAGTGGTGGAACCCCTGCTGATCAAAGGTTGCACACCACAGTCCGCCGGTCATCCGGTGTTTATTAAAGAACCTCCAGACTTCTGAAAATCTAGCCCTCGCCACGGGAGCTTGACTACGGGCAACATTTGGCGCTGATGCACCAGCTCTGGCCCTGCCTCTCCGTCTGGCCCCACCACTGCCTCTTCCAACCTCTTCTGCTATAGGACTCGCCTCCGTCTCAGAAGCACTGTGTTCACCCGGCCTATCAACCCAGCTTGGGTCAGTCACCTCATCATCCTCCGATCCCTCAGTCTGCTCCCCCCTCGGACTTCCTGCCCTGACAACAACTTCACCACTGTCTGACAACTGTGTCTCCTCATCGTCCAACACCTCTTTACACACTTCTTCCACTACGTGAATAATGTCATCATCACCCACAGACTGCGACCGGTGGAAAACCTGGGCATCGGAAAATAGCTCAGTGGTTTGTGACTGTGGCAAGGGTCCAGAAAACAGTTCCTCAGAGTATGCCGGTTCAAATGCCAAATTTTGGTGGGAGGGGGCAGACTGGGGGGAAGGAGGCTGAGGTGGAGGAGCTAGAGGAGTGCCGATTTCGGTGACATGGGTGGACTGCGTGGAAGACTGACTGGTGGACAAATGGCTAGAAGCATTGTCCGCAATCCACGACATCACCTCTACGCACTGTTCTGGCCTCAACAGTGCTCTACCACGAGTCCCAGTAACTTGAGACATGATGAACCTAGGGAGTGTAGCTCTGCGGCGTTCCCCTGCTCCCTCATCAGCAGGTGATGTCTCACCCCGCCCAGGACCACGGCCTCTGACCCCTGCAGTAGTTGGACGCCCACGTCCACGCCCTCGTCCTCTACCCCTAGCCCTCGGGTTAAACATTTTCCAAATTAAAGTGTAAACTTGAAAAAAAAAAATTTTTGTGTTTATTTTTTTTTAGTTTTTTATTTTTTTTAACAAAACGATGCTATCCTATTGCTATGGCTAGTTTCTAACCTACACTGACAGCACACAACTGGATTTTGTGCTTTGCAAGAGGAGTTTGAGCTATAAAATTAAATACAGCTAAAAACAAAAAAAAAATCAGCAGACTCTGCCTAATTCTACTCAAACCCCTAATAAATTGTCCCACTTCGGTGTTGGAGGTGGATATGCGTGTCATTAAGAGCTAAACACAACGGTCGCAGGTCTCCCAGCAAATTCCTCACAGTATGGTACTAGCTGCACTACTAGTGCCAGCAAGCCCAGCCACACGCAAACAAAAAAAAGGAAAATATAACGCTATTGGAGGCCTAAGTAAGCCGTTGGGGTTCTCCTATGGCTATTTTGTAGCCTACAATGAGAGCACACTGCTTTGCAAGAGGAGTTTGAGCTATAAAATGAAATACAGCTAAAAAAAAAAAAATCAGCAGACTCTGCCTAATTCTACTCAAACCCCTAATAAATTGTCCCACTTTGGTGTTTGAGGTGGATATGTGTGTCACTAAGAGCTAAACACAACGGTAGCAAGTCCCCCTGCAAATTCCTCACAATATGGTACTAGCTGCACTACTAGTGCCAGCAAGCCCAGCCACAAGCAAAAAAAAAAAAAAAGTATAACATTATTATAGCCCTAAGAAGGGCTGTTGGGTTCTTGTAGAATCACTCCTGCCTCACACTATTCTAATAGAACACCCTAACGCTTTCCCTGACCAGCAGCAGCTCTCTCCCTAGCGGCATCCAGAATGATCTGAGCAGCGCAGGCAGGGGCTAGTCTATTCCAGGGTCACCTGATCTGGCCAGCCAACCACTGCTATCGACGTGTAAGGGTACCACGTCATGCTGGGTGGAGTGCAGAGTCTCTTGGCTTGTGATTGGCTCTGTTTCTGGCCGCCAAAAAGCAAAACGGCGGGAGCTGCCATTTTCTCGAGCGGGCGAAGTATTCGTCCGAGCAACGAGCAGTTTCGAGTACGCTAATGCTCGAATGAGCATCAAGCTCGGACGAGTATGTTCGCTCATCTCTAGTCAGGATGCATTTAGAGAGCTGTAGTGGTACCAAAACAGAGGGGAACCCCAACAAGTGTCACCATTTTGGAAAGCACACCCCTTAGAGAATTTAGCAAGGTGTAATATGTGTATTTGTCCGTAAAGGTGTTTGATTTAATTAGGACTTAAATAGATAAAAGGTGAACATATTCCTATAAAGGTCATTTTACCCCTAATTTTATATAGCCACAAGGGATAAAAAAAATGTAATAACCCCCAAAATGTGTAAACCTATTTCTCTCATGTGTAGAAGTACCCCACATGTGTATATAAAATGTTGTATGGGCGCACAGTAAAAGGAAAGGGGAATGTTTGCCTTTTAGAAGCCAAATTTGACAGAAATGTTTGACATGCATTTGGAGAACCCTAGTGGTATAAAACAGAGAAGAATCCGAAAAGTGACCCTAATCTTTGAATTCACACCCCTTAGAGAATTTTGCAATGTGTAATATATGTATTTGCCCCTACAGGTGAATGATCCAATTAGGCCCTAATCATTAAAAAGGTGAAAATTTTCTTATAAATGTCACTTTACCCCTAATTTATGTAAGCCACAAGGGATAATATATTAAATAACCCCAAAAAAGGTGTAAAACTATTTCTCCTGAGTGTAGAAGTACCCCACATGTGCATATAAAATGCATTATGGGCGCACAGTAGAGGAAAAGAGGGATGTTTGTCTTTTAGAGGCCAAATTTGCAAGAAATTCTTCACATGTGTCAGGATCCATTTGGAGAGCCGTAGTGGTACCAAAACAGAGGAAAACCCGAAAAGTGACCCTAATTGTTGAATGTACACCCCTTGGGGAATATAGCAAGGTGTAATATGTGGTGTAGTGTAATACATGTGGTGAAATGAGCATTTTGAACATACAGGTGGTTTCCAAATATGATGTGCAATGGAGTCCAAGATGGAAATTGCTATTATTTCTGGAAAGTTCAGTGCCCGTTATGTGGCGCCCCTTATGAAATAATGGAGGGGTATAGGGAGCAATGGGACATAACAGTTGTTACAATTATTCATTTTACCGAAATTAATTCACAATAGGTTGGGCGTGAATTGTGAATGTCTAGTGTATAAGGAGGTAGAATATATCAAGGGACCAACTAAACTTTTGTCACTCTGGAGTTGTCGCAGGTCTCTTAGTAGTATGTAGTGTCCATCCTAACTCCTCTTTTGGAACAGACTCTTTATTGAGTCCTATCATTAGAAGCAGCAGAATTCACCGGGAAAATGCTGCCCTGGCAAAACACAGGAACATCTAAACCAGAGGTACTGGGGCCCCGTCCTTGTCCCAATATTAGTTTCCTAATATCTTCCTCTTGAAAACGGAGAAATGATACGGCAGGACATGCACATTGGAACAGCACGTTAATGTTGTACAGCATCATCTGAACAATGTGCACTTTTCTTCGTTTTAGTAGGGAAATTATCGCCAAGTGTTGCTCTTATTCACCTTAGCGATGCCCATTGTGACGAATATTGCTGCTTTTGGCTGGACCAAATCGACCAGCCAATAGCGGCAAACATGGACAGAGGGGGGCAACAAAACCCCTCTGGACCGCAAGGCAAAATTGGTGGCTGTCAGGAACAGCCGCCACCCTGCCCCGATCACCGTGTCTACAGACATGGTGACCGGTATTACTGACGTCATAAGAAAATTCGCTGCTATTGGCTCGTCTGAATTGATGAGCCAATAGCAGCGATAATAAATTGGGGGTGTGTGGGGGGGACGTAACCCTTCTGGTCCATGGGGCAGGATGGATGGCTGTCAGGAACAGCCGCCGTCTTACCCCGATCAGTGAACAGCCGCCGTCTTACACTGACCGATGTTGGAAAGTCACTACTTGCCGCACCGTTCTATAACAACGCTCGTTGGGAATAGGCTATACAATCTTTATTTATTTTTTAAGCAATTTAGACAAATAAGGGCTTATTTTTTGCGAGACGAGATGCACTGTAAAAAAACCTTAATTTTAGTGGGTTTTTAGCTTATTGAACCAATTTTATTAACTTTTTACGTGTGGAGGAAAATAAAATCATCAATTCTTGTTTTGGATTTTTAGCATTTTTTTGGGGGGGGGTGTTCACTGTAGCAAAAAACAATAAAAAGATCCTGCCTGACTGGAAACGTTTAAAATATACTCATTTTATTGGTAGAAATCATTAAAACATATAGGACTAGTCCTATGTGAACAATTAATACTATTCAGGCATTGGCCAGCAGTGTTGGACTAGTATGGTGGTCCTAACTACAGGACAGCCCTGTTATGGGAATTATATTGCACTGTCCCGATTGTGCGAGCCACAAGTGGTCTACTGTAAAGTGCTCGTAGTGGCTAACAGTAGACCTGAGTAAAGGCACTAATGGTTAACAAGGCCTCATTTATATACAATTTGCTAGTTTACACCTAACGCGTTTCTGCATCCCAACATTTGCATTGGGATGCGTCCTCAGAGGTGCTATTTCTTATAGGATGGAATTTTTAGATAAATTGTAGCATCCCTAGCATTCCCCCCCGCGGCATTGTAACAGGCCGTCACGCGGCCGCTACATGCTGGGGGTTTTAAATGGTTAACTCCGCCCCTTAGAGCCGGGTTTTACATACGCCCCACCGTCGGTTCCCGGGAAGGGGCGGAGTTAACCATTTAAAACCCCCAGCATGTAGCGGCCGCGTGACGGCCTGTTACAATGCCGCGGGGGGGAATGCTAGGGATGCTACAATTTATCTAAAAATTCCATCCTATAAGAAATAGCACCTCTGAGGATGCATCCCAATGCAAATGTTGGGATGCAGAAACGCGTTAGGTGTAAACTAGCAAATTGTATATAAATGAGGCCTTGTTAACCATTAGTGCCTTTACTCAGGTCTACTGTTAGCCACTACGAGCACTTTACAGTAGACCACTTGTGGCTCGCACAATCGGGACAGTGCAATATAATTCCCATAACAGGGCTGTCCTGTAGTTAGGACCACCATACTAGTCCAACACTGCTGGCCAATGCCTGAATAGTATTAATTGTTCACATAGGACTAGTCCTATATGTTTTAATGATTTCTACCAATAAAATGAGTATATTTTAAACGTTTCCAGTCAGGCAGGATCTTTTTATTGTTTTTTGCAACTCTAGTGAAACGTATACCTACCTACATCACAAGTGTGTTAGTGTTCACTGTAGCATAACAATAATATATTATCTTTATTCTACGGATCACTACGATTACGGTGATACCTCATTTATATAGTTTTATTTTTATTTGTCCAATTTTATTGAAGGAAAACTGGAATAGAAAAAATTGCATTTGTTTTAGTATTGCCATTTTTATAGCAGCATAATTATAGTATTTTTCTGTTTACGGAGCTGATTGTAAGCTTATTTTTTGCGTGACAAATTGCTCTTTTTATTGGTATCATTTTGGTGCTTGTAACTTTTTCGGATCACTTTTTAGAACATTTTTTGTAAAGCAATTTGATAAAAAGTTTTAATTTTTGGCAAGTTATTGGTTTTTTTTTTACCACGTTCACCGAGCGGGTCAAATTATGATTAGGATTTATTGTACAGATTGTTACGGACGCGGCGATACCAAATAAGTGGGTTTTTTTCGTGATTTAGTGTTTTTTATACTTTATTACTTGTGTAAAGGGAAATGTGGTGTTTGGGGGGACTTTCACTTTCTTTTATTATTTATTTTTATTGTAAAAAACCTTTATTTATTTATTTTTACTTTTTTTACAGTAACTGACATCTAAGCTTGAACAAGTGATCTTCTGATCACTTGTTCAAGCTTTTTTACAGGTTACACAGTGCAATACAGATGTATTGCACTGTGTAATGTAAGACACTGAGCATGCTGCGCATGCCCAGTGTCTTACAGCCGGGTCCTGCCAGAAGGCACGTACCCGGCTTCCGGATCAAGATCTCGCAGCCCCGGGCACCGGCAGTCCCGGGGCTGCGATCGGAGCGCCGCGGGGGGGGGGGGGGGGTCCGATTCAGCTTTAATTACTTTTAAATGCCTCTAACACGCCGCGTTCAGCGCGACCGCGGCGTGTTAGGGGTTAACACCCGCGATCGGAGAAATCTCCGATCGCGGGTGTTAGAGGCGGGTGTCAGCTAGAATATATAGCCGACACCCGCAGCTTCTGGCACCGGCTCCGTTCAGGAGCCGGCGCCAGAAGCTTGACGTAATAGTACTGCATTTTGCGGGAACGCACCTCCCGCGATGCAGTACTATTACATCAAATGTCGGGAAGGGGTTAATATTACGTGTTACTTGAGTACCTCTGGTCACCTCGGCCTGTGGTGCTGAATAGAATAGCTGTCGATAAAACACCCTATACCACACAGTAAAGTTTCCACAACGGCCTACGTATATGATAATACAATATAGGGAATTTGTCCATACAATATTTGGGAAAGAACATATTGTTCTTAAAAAATCTAATAAAAGCAAAGTTTTAATTTGACTAATGAGTTTCAGTGAGGTTTGCATGGCTTTTTTGTAAATAAAGTTTTGATATATGGACTCAGTTAAGTTTATGTCCTCATCCTTTGGGTTGATTATATCATTAACCCCTTAGTGCTCTGCATCCGATTTATCGTATGCTGAGTGCAGTGACTTAGCCCTCAGCGTCTGATATATTGGACACGATCTGAGCTGAACCAGTATCGGGATACATGGGGTGTCAGCTATAACTAATAGCTGACACCCCAGGGTAACACCCTTGGCTGGAGTGGGCTCATGAGTGTTTAACCTGTTATATTCCACGGTCAGCATGAACAAGGCATTTAATCTGCCTTTGGGGGGGTGGGGGCGCTCCCACCTGTGCCGTCTTCAGGGGACACTGATTGTTTCCCTGGCAGGGGCTTCTGTATATAGATAATGCTGGGGGCTTTATATAGTGAGTACCAGGGGCTGTATAAAGTGAATAATGGGGCATGTATATAGTGAATACTGGGATCTATGTATTGTTATTGTTGGAGGGCTATATATAGTTATTGTTAGGGGGCGGAATATAGTGATTACTGGGGCTGTATATAGTGATTATTGTGGGCTGTATATAGTGATTACTGGGTGCTGTATATAGTTATTGCTGGAGGGCTGTATATAGTAATAACTGGGGCTTTATGCAGTTATTTCTGTGGGGCTGTATACGGTTATTGTTGAGGGCTATATATAGTTATTATTGGGGGCTGAATATAGTGTTTCCTTTGAAATGTATATAGTTATTAATGGGGGCTTTCTATAGTTATTGCTGGGGGCTGTATACAGTGATTATTGGGGGGGGGCTGTATATAGTGAATACTGGGAGCTATGCATGTGCAGAGATAAGGAGTTATTTTTTCATTTTTGTATTTCTGTTTTCCATGCCCCTCTTTCCAAAAGTCTTAACTTTTTTTCTGCTTACAGATTTGTATGACAGTCTGCTTTCTGTAAAACATATTTTACAGTCTATCGGCTCCATATATAAAGTATATTCTGTGTTATGTAACAGGAAGCTGCTAAAAAGAAGTCAGGAAATTCATGGTGATACAAAATTTTCAGGAAAACTTTAAAAAATAGAAACTAAAAAAAAAAACTATAGCTTTTTTTTATTTTGGAGTTGGGTGAGGTGGTACTCTGTTGGGGAAACAGCATCTCAGCTAGGGAGAGGAGCTGGCTGGATAGACTGATTAGGAAAGCCAGCTCTGTCCTGAGGCGTCCTCTTGCAGGTGGTAGCTGAGAGAAGGACACTGTGTAAGTTGAAATCTATTCTGGAGAATATCTCTTATCCCATGCATGAGACTGGTGGCATTGGGGAGCACCTTCAGTGACCGACTGCTTCATCCCAAGTGTGAAAGGGAGTGTTAGAAGAAATCATTCTTCCCCGCTGCAATCAGGCAGTACAACCAACAAGGCCCAAACGGAAGTAACCTGTGCCCCCCACCTAACCAGTCCCTGCAGGTTCCATCCACACACTGAATACCAAACTGCCAATCATTGATTGTCTTCATCAACATTTTATTATTTTTTCTCTTTTTGTTCATTTATCCCTAATATTATTGTTCTGTCATTGTCTGTCCTGCACTCTCTGCATCCTCTCTGCTGCTGTAAAGTTTGGGATTTCCCCACTGTGGGACCAATAAAGGATTACCGTAACTTATCTTAGCTTTAGCTTAGACTTTTCTCATTCTTTTTTTTTTTTAACTTTGCATACTTGTCCTGACTAAAGATAAGTGACCCCTTTGTGTGGCGATTCTGTCAGATGCAAAAGGAAAACAGCCTTTATTTATGAAGCATAGATTTCTTTTTACTATGTGATACAGAAACAAACTTAAGGAAAATCACCCAGTGCAATGTTATGTTTTAACCTTTATTGCAATGATATAATGCTTAAAGTTAGCATACATAACTAAAAGCCAAAAAAGAACAACACAACTACTTAAAAACAATTGTATCAGGAAATACACACCAAAAATATCATTTTTAAAAGAGGATGGAGCTCTCCTATTCTGAATCAGGACTCTCAGAACTTCTGTAGTCCCTGATTATATAAAAAACAGATTTTAACCCCTTAACATCATTGCTAGTTTCACCAATCTGTCCTATGTTCAAATCTGAGATGTGTCACCTGATGGGGCAATAATTTACCAAAAATGCAAAATGACTATTTTATCACTTTTTATATTGTTTACAAACAATTATATCAGATAGTGGGTGTTATAGCAGGGTTTAAGTTTAAAGTTACATCTGATACATTTTGCATTTAGGGGAGTTACTTTCCGCAGTGCCATACAATTGCAGCACTTGTCATAAGAAATTGATTAATTAAAAGATATAGAACTGTGCTCCTGCAAGTGGTGGCTGTTTTTTAGTTGTTGCTTATGATTCCAATGCCAACATTTAGATGTGCATAATTTTTTGTCAATTTTATTTAACCCCTAGGCGCACCAGGACGTTATAGTACGTCCCCGGGGCTACATGCTAAGCGCATGGGGACGTGCTATAACGTCCTGCTTCTGGCACCGGCTCACGAATGGAGCCGGCACCAGAAGCAGCGGCTGTCAGCTGTCTATCAAAGCTGACAGCCTGGGCTAACACCTGCGATTAGAGCCGACTCCGATCACGGGTGTTAACCCCTTACATGCCACGGTCAAGCATGACCGTGGCGTGTAAGGGTGTTTGCGCTATGGATCGGATCCCCCGCGCCACTTACCAAGGGATCCGATCCACTTCTGGGCAGCTCCAACGACTGGCATGTGCCCTGGAGCTGCCCGGTCTCCCTGGCAGTCAGACCTTCCATGGCCTAACCGCACTACTGTCTGAGCATGCGCAAGCAGATTACACAATAGTATTGTAGAGCAGTGTACTGAACTTGAACCAGCGATCAGAGCATCACTGGTTCAAGTTCAAGTATGTATAAGAAAAAAAAGTGAAAAACACTGAACACTACACATTAGAATAAATAAAAAAAATACATTAAAATATAAGCCCCTAAAATGTCACTTTCCCATAAAAACACTTAATAAAGTATAAAAAACACAAAAAACACCCGCATATTTGGTATTGCCGCGTCCGTAACAATCTGTATAATAAAACAGAATTATTATTATTCATTATTTTTAATAAATACACTGTAAAAAATGCTCTAAAATGTGATTTAAAAAATGGTATGCACTCTAAAATAAGCCCACTCAAAAGAGCAACTCTTCTCGCAAAAAATAAGCCCTTAACCAGATTTGTCACCCGAAAAATAAAAAAGTTATGCATATGAAAAAATGGTGATGCAAAAATGAACAAGATTTTCTCCAAATTAGTTTTTATTCAGTACAATTGAATATAATACACAAAACCCCCACATATTTGGTATCCCTGCGTCCGTAACAATCTGCATAATAAAACAGAATTGTTATTAGAACCGCAAAGTGAACCCCGTAAAAAAAAAACAAAAAGCTCCAAAAAAATAATTTTCAATTAATACCCTAAAAAGTGTTTTAAAAAATGTTGTGCACTCTATAATAAGACCACTGAAAATAACAATCCTTCTCACAAAAAATAAGCCCTTAAACAGATTTGTGAGGTGAAAAATAAAAAAGTTATGCATACGAAAGATGGTGACACTAAAATTAACATTTTTGGCAAATTACTTTTTATTCAGTAAAAATTGGAAAAAATAAAAAATCTATATAAATGAGGTCTTTTCAAATCGTGGCGACCCATAGAATAAAAATAATGTACTATTTTTATGGTATGTTTAACAACCAAAAAAAAAACATAAACATTTTCCTAAAAATTGATGATTTTCATTTCCTCCACCAACAAAGAGTTAATAAAATCTCACCAATTAGCTATAGATGCCCCAAAATTACCTACCAGAAAAGTGCATCTCATGTGGCAAAAGAAATAAGCCCCTATAGGTCCACATTAAAAAAAGAAAAAAAATTATAGCCTGTACAATGTGACATAGCAAATCTGCTCTGGATGGCGCCTCCTTCCCTTCTATGCCCGGCCGTGCGCCCATACAGCAGGTTACCACCACATATAGGGTATCGGTGTACTCGAGAGAAATTGGGTATCAAACTTTTTGGAGCCTTTTTTCATTTAATCCATTGTAAATGTTTAATTTTCCACCCAAAATGAGTGTATTGGGAAAAAATATTACAATTTGCAGACTATAAAACCCTATAAAAAGGGTTAACAAACTTCTTAAAAGTGGTTTTTCATAAGTTGAGGGGTAGTTTATGACTCTCGCTATTATGTAGGCCTCTCAGTGTCAATTAGAAGTTGAGCAGGTCCATCTAAATACGGGTTTTGGTGATTTTACAAAAAATTTGAAAAATGGCACCTGAATTTTCTGAGCCTCATAACATTCAAGTAAAATATGTGGAATCTCAAAAAACCATCCAACATAAAGCAGACACTTGGGAAATGTAAGTTATGAATTTATTTGGGTGCTATGACTATCTGCATCAAAACTAGAGAATTTAGAACGTTGAAAATAAAGAATTTTTCCAAATTTTTGCCAAATTTTGTTTTTTTTCATAACTAAACGCAAAAGATTTCATACAAATTTTTAAACTAATTTGAAGTACAATGTATCACGAGAAAACAATCTCAAAATCCCCTGGATATCTTATATTGTTTCAAAGCTATAACCACTTATAGTGACACAGGGCAGATTTGAAAAATGGGGCCGCGTCCATAAGGCCAAAAGAGGCTGAGTCCCGTAGGGGTTAAAGGCAATACAACTTTTCTACAATTGACTAAGTAATCAGTTTTTTCTCTACTATTTTAAATGATAAATGAGTACATAGAAGAAGACTTGTCTTGTATTTTTCTACCACAGTCTACTTTCCTTTATGAGCTGCAATGAATATTACATACTTATGGTCAGCAAGATCACTAATAACTGTTCTCTTAAAAATATTGCAATGATCAATTTTGAAGCCTTCTCCTACTAGAACTCCCCTGACAAATTCCTCATCGCATGTAAGAAAATGAAACTTCTCTTTGTGAATTTTGAAATATGTTGCTCCTAAAGACCCAAATAATATGAGGTGTCCTCCAGGTTTCAACAACTTTGAGAACTTTCTGAGATATCTGACATAATCCTCTTTGTCTTGGCTGATAACTTCCAGGAGCCAACCACTGATGATACAATCGGCTGGTGGTAAATCTATTGGTTCTGTCATATTTTCTTTCTCAGGGTCAAATTTTACAACATGTTGTAGCGCTGATCTCACTTTTCCTTCTTTATACTGAACGTCATCACTATGAAAAACAAAAAAAATTAACAAAATACAATGGTATTGATAATATTCATGTGAGTGGAAAAGTAAACATTACAGCCCACCAAAATATAATCATTTATGTGTCTTAATTTTGGCCAGTACGACTAATAGTACATAAATCATATGCTGTCTACAAATTTATGACATTTTCTTCATATCTCTTGTACAGCAGTAGCAAAATCAAGTGTTTCACCTGTTTCCTTCCTTGTCTGCATAAAGTTGTGAGACATGACCCCAGTCGAATGCTCCTGTACGTGTGTCCACCCATCTCTTCAGCTCCATGATGCATCTGTCATTGACCTTCAGGACTATGATGTGTTTGAAGAGCTCACAGGCTGAGTACAGATGATGAATCATGGAGCTAATGCTGAGGTCGATCAAGATATCTCCTTTAATGTGACCTGAAATGGAAAGTAAAACATTGTTATCAAAATATTATGTAAAATAACTTGTGAGATATGTGATGTGAGTGCCCTTGTGTTTTGTATCACAAAACACACTTATTGGAATTTCTCCCATACGTACCAACAAGAACAAAAAAATTATAAAATAACCCTTGAGTATACTAATTAGTTAATATGACAAGTGAAAACAAGTGACAAGTGAAAACATAATATAATATATAAAGATAATTGTATGCGTGTGTATCTGTCCTCTAAATAAATGCAATCACTACATTCTGGAGTCACTCTCTTTTACCTGGGAACATCCTAGACAAGGTTTAGTCCAAATTTTCACCCAATGCTTTCCAAAATACACGTATTACCCACCATATACAGGAGACATTGTTTGGTGCTGCTGTGGCAGTTAGCAACCAATCACAGCTCAGCTTCTATTTTGCCACAGCTCATTAATATGAGCTCTGAGCTCTTAGCTTTATTTGGTTACTATAAGCAATTAGTTTAAGACAGATTATATAAGTGGTAATAAGCATTATCCGATATATTTTCTGTATTAATTCCTCATGAGTTTCTAGATGTCCGCTTGCTGACGTTCAACAGACAGATGTATTGTTTAGTAAAAGTGGATAGAAATCCGTCCCTGGGCATGTGATGCCAAACTGGTGCATGGATTGTTCAAATCACAGAGAGAAATCTGAGCTGCGTTTTATAACTACTACTCCTGTGTGCCATCACATTACCAGGGACAGATTTTAAATGATAAGCGGGTGTAAACCGAATCTATCAAAATTGGCAATCTGATCAACCCTTGATCCCAAATAGATGCCACTGTTAGTGCTTCAGGTGCATGTTTGGGGAATAAGCACGGGAATAAGCACCAAACTTGTTGATTGACTGCTGAGTGACCACTCCACCGACTTCCACCACTTTAGTAATCACAGGCATGTCCTCTGTGGACAGGGCTGTGATTGGCCAGTTAGGACATATGAATCTGCTGTATAAGAACAGGCTCACATATCCAGATACCATAACAGATAAGAGAGATTTCTGCCCTTCATAGCGTCAGAAACGAATAGTCAACCTTGGAAAGGAGAGTAGGCTGCTGTGATTGAAATTTGAAATAATAGCCCTTTCAGGACACTGTGAAAAACTGCATTAAGCTACTGATAGGCTGCTATGGTCCAGGACCACACTTAGTACTATGGGTATTTACTGCATCATCCATGAATATCCTATAAGCACCCACTCTGTATAGTTTAAAGTTCTAACAAAATCTTTAAGGGCAGTCTCAGTATAGTTTGAAGTTTCAGCATCATCAAGCCCAATCTTAAAGTCCCTATTTCAGTATAGTTTTTAATCCCAGCATAAGTCATCAAAATCTTAAAGGTACTGTCTCAACATAGTTTGCAGTTCCATCAAAATCTTTAAAGGGAATTCTCAATATAGTTTGCTTACTATAGTAAGTAAGTTAGATTACTGTTAGGCAGCAGTGAGTCTACAAGAACCCAACAGCCCTTGTTAGGGCTACATTAACGTTATATATTTACTTTTTTTTGGTTTGCTTGTGGCTGGGCTTGCTGCCACTAGTAGTGCACCTAGTACCATATTGTGAGGAATTTGCAGGGAGACTTGCGACCGTTGTGTTTAGCTCTTAGTGACACCTCAAACACCGAAGTGGGACAATTTATTAGGGGTTTGATTTGAATTAGGCACAGTCTGCTGATTTATTCTTTTTTACGTTTATTTACTTTTATAACTCAAAGTAATCTGGCAAAGCAGTGTGCTTTCAGTGTAGGCTAGAAAATAGCCATAGGAGAACCCCAACGGCTTACTTAGGCCTACAATAGCGTTATATTTTACTTTTTTTTGGTTTGCTTTTGGCTGGGCTTGCTGCCACTAGTAGTGCAGCTAGTACCATATTGTGAGGAATTTGCAGGGAGACTTGCAACCGTTGTGTTTAGCTCTTAGTGACACACATATCCAGCTCAAACACCGAAGTGGGACAATTTATTAGGGGTTTGATTTGAATTAGGCACAGTCTGCTGATTTATTTTTTTTTACGTTTATTTTTTTCTATAACTCAAAGTCATCAGGCACAGCACAAAATCCAGTTGTGTGCTGTCAGTGTAGGTTAGAAACAAGCCATAGCAATAGGATATAACATCGTTTTGTTTAAAAAAAAAAAAAACACAAAAAAACAAAAAACAAAAAAAAATTACAGTTTACATTTTAATTTTGAAAATGTTTAACCCGAGGGCTAGGGGTAGAGGACGAGGGCGTGGGCGTGGGCGTCCAACTACTGCAAGGGTCAGAGGCCGTGGTCCTGGGTGGGGTGAGACACCACCTACACTCCCTAGGTTCATGTCTCAAGTTACTGGGACTCGTGGTAGAGCACTGTTGAGGCCACAACAGTGCGAACAGGTGATGTTGTGGATTGCGGAAAATGAATCTAGCCATTTGTCCACCAGTCAGTCTTCCACGCAGTCCACCCATGTCACCGAAATCAGCACTCCTCTAGCTCCTCCACCTCAGCCTCCTTCCCCCAGTCTGCCCCCTCCCAGGAAAATTTGGCATTTGTACCAGCATACTCTGAGGATGTGTTTTCTGTACCCTTCCCAGAGTCACAAACCACTTGTCCGGTTGCTGCTGAGCTATTTTCTGATGCCCAGGTTTTCCACCGGTCGCAGTCTGTGGGTGATGATGACATCATTGACGTAGTGGAAGAAGTGTGTAAAGAGGAGTCGGACGATGAGGAGACACGATTGTCAGACAGTAGTGAAGTTGTTGTCAGGGCAGGAAGTCCGAGGGGGAAGCAGACTGAGGGATCGGAGGATGATGAGGTGACAGACCCAAGCTGGGTTGATAGGCCGGGTGAACACAGTGCTTCGGAGACGGAGGCGAGTCCTATACCAGAACAGGTTGGAAGAGGCAGTGGTGGGGCCAGACGGAGAGGCAGGACCAGAGCTGGTGCATCAGCTCCAAATGTTGCCCGTAGTCAAGCTCCCGTGGCGAGGGCTAGATTTTCAAAATTCTGGAGGTTCTTTAAAGAAACACCGGATGACCGACGGACTGTGGTGTGCAACCTGTGCCAAACCAGGATCAGCAGGGGTTCCACCACTACTAGCTTAACTACCACCAGTATGCGCAGGCATATGAATGTTAAACACCCCACTCAATGGCACCAAGCCCGTTCACCTCCGGCCGGGCACACCACTGCTCCTTCCCCTGTGTCATCTGCTAGTGAGCCCCCTGCCCAGGACCCCGGCCCAAACACCTCCTGTGGGAAAACCCCATCTTCACCTCCACGATCCTCCACAGCATCCACCAGCGTTCAGCTCTCCAAACCCCAGACGCTGGAGCGCAAAAGGAAGTATAGTGCAAACCAACCACACGCCCAAGCCCTCAACGTCAACATCTCCAAACTGCTTAGCCTGGAGATGCTGCCCTATAGGCTGGTAGAGATCGACGCCTTTCGAAACCTCATGGCAAGGGCCGCCCCTCGGTATTCGGTCCCCAGCTGCCACTACTTTTCCCGATGTGCCGTCCCAGCCCTGCACAAGCACGTGTCAGACAACATCATCCGTGCCCTGACCCATGCCGTTTCTGATAAGGTCCACCTGACCATGGACACGTGGACGAGTGCTGCCGGGCAGGGCCACTGTATGTCGCTGACGGCTCATTGGTTTAACTTGGTGGAGGCTGGGACTGAGTCTGACCCTGGGGCTGGTCATATACTGCCGACGCCGAGGATTGCGGGGCCTACCTCGGTCCAGGTCTCAAAGGCTTACTATGCCTCCTCCTCCTCCCACCCCTCCTCCACCTCCTCCTCCGAATTACCATCTGTGGGCATGGCGCCATCAGTCGGTAGCTCTAGGCACAGCAGCAGTGCCATCGCTAAGCAACAGAAGGCGAAGCTCAAACTGCTGAGCCTAGGCGATAAAAGGCACACCGCCCAAAAGCTATTACAGGGCATCACGGCGCAGACTGATCTGTGGCTGGCACCACTGAACCTGAAGCCAGGCATGGTTGTGTGTGACAACGGCCGTAACCTGGTGGCGGCTCTGCAACTCGGAAGACTGACACATGTGCCATGCCTGGCCCGTGTGTTAAATCTCATAGTTCAGCGTTTCCTCAAGACATACCCCAATCTTTCTGATTTGCTCACGAAGGTGCACCACATCTGTGCGCATTTCAGGAAGTCCAGCACAGATGCTGCCACTCTCAGGAATTCAACATTAACCATGTTATCCAGAGTTTACCAGCAGCGCAGAGCGATTGTAGACTGCCAGATGTCAACTTCCACCAGAACTGGTAGTCAGGCTAGTCAGCTTCCTCAAGTCTACAATGAGGAGTGGACGTGGATGTCTGATATCTGTCAGGTGCTGAGTAACTTTTAGGAGTCAACACAGATGGTCAGTGGCGATGCCGCCATAATCAGCCTCACCATCCCGCTGCTTGGTCTGTTGAAAAACTCTCTGGTCAGCATGAAGTCGGAAGCTTTGCGCTCATCACAAGAGACGGGGGAAGAAGATTCCCTTGTTGATAGCCAAAGCACCCTCAGGTCTTTTTCTCAGTGCATATCGGAGGAGGTGGAGGAGGATGAGGCGGAAGAGGAGGAGAATGTTGGCGAGACAGAAGAGGGGACCATTGTTCAGTCCTTCACTGTTCAGCATGTATGGGGAGAAGAAGAGGAGTTGGAGGAGTTGAAGGAGGAGGAAATGGACAGTCAAGCCAGTGAGGGGGGTGAATTCTTGCGCGTTGGGCGCATATGGCAGATTTCAAGCTAGGCTGCCTATCCCATGACCCTCGCGTTCAAAGAATTTATTCCAGAACCGATTACTCGGTATTCACTCTCCTGGACCCACGGTACAAGCAAAATCTTTCCACTCTCATCCCTGGAGAGGAAAAGAGTGTGAGAATGCATGAATACCAGCAGGCCCTGGTGCACAAGCTGAAACAGTATTTCCCTTCTGACAGCGCTAGGGGCAGAGGGTGTACTTCTGCGGGACAAGTAGCGAGGGAGAGTAGGCGAGCAGGCAGCTTGTCCAGCACTGGCAGGGGTATGCTTTACAAGGCCTTTGCCAGTTTTATGTCACCCGAGCAAGACACTGTCACCTGTCCCCAGTCTCGGCAGAGTAGGGCTGATCTTTACAGAAAGATGGTGAGGGAGTACGTAGCTGACCATACCATCGTCCTAAATGATCACACAGCTCCCTACAACTACTGGGTTTCAAAGCTGGACATGTGGCACGAACTTTCGCTGTACGCCTTGGAGGTTCTTGCCTGCCCTGCCACTAGCGTGTTGTCCGAGCGGGTTTCCAGTGCAGCTGTTGGCATCATCACTAGAGATGAGCGAACATACTCGTCCGAGCTTGATGCTCGGTCGAGCATTAGCGTACTCAAGACTGCTCGTTGCTCGGACGAATACTTCGCCCGCTCGAGAAAATGGCAGCTCCCGCCGTTTTGCTTTTTGGCGGCCAGAAACAGAGCCAATCACAAGCCAGGAGACTCTGCACTCCACCCAGCATGACGTGGTACCCTTACACGTCGATAGCAGTGGTTGGCTGGCCTGATCAGGTGACCCTGGGATAGACTAGCCGCTGCCCGCGCTGCTCGGATCATTCTGTGTCTGGATGCCGCTAGGGAGAGAGCTGCTGCTGGTCAGGGAAAGCGTTAGGGTGTTCTATTAGCTTACTGTTAGGCAAGAGTGATTCTACAAGAACCCAACAGCCCTTCTTAGGGCTACAATAACGTTATACTTTTTTTTTTTTTATTTGCAGCTAGTACCATATTGTGAGGAATTTGCAGGGGGACTTGCTACCGTTGTGTTTAGCTCTTAGTGACACACATATCCACCTCAAACACCAAAGTGGGAAAATTTATTAGGGGTTTGATTTCAATTAGGCACAGTCTGCCATTTACTTTTTATTTTACGTTTATTTTTTTAATAACTCAGTGTCATCTCATCTTGCATAGAAGTGTGCTTTCATACTTGGCTAGAAAATAGCCATAGGAGAATCCAAACGGCTTACTTACGCCTACAGTAGCGTTATATATATTTGATTTCTGGTTGATCTGCTGGTGGCTGTACTTGCTGCACTGCATCTACTAGCAAATTGTGAGCAATTTGTAGTGAGACTTGCGACCGCTGTGTTTTGCGCTTAGTGACGCACATATCCATCGCAAAGACCGAAGTGGGAAAATTTATTAGGGGTTGGATTTCAATTAGGCACAGTCTGCCATTTCCTTTTTTATTTTACGTTTATTTTTTTAATAACTCAGCGTCATCTCATCTGGCATAGCAGTGTGCTTTCATACTTGGCTAGAAAATAGCCATAGGAGAATCCAAACGGCTTACTTACGCCTACAGTAGCGTTATATATATTTGATTTCTGGTTGATCTGCTGGTGGCTGTACTTGCTGCAGTGCATCTACTAGCAAATTGTGAGCAATTTGTAGTGAGACTTGCGACCACTGTGTTTTGCGCTTAGTGACGCACATATCCATCGCAAAGACCGAAGTGGTAAAATTTATTAGGGGTTGGATTTCAATTAGGCACAGTCTGGCAGTTTCTTTTTATTTTACGTTTATTTTTTCATAACTCAGCGTCATCTCATCAGTGTGCTTTCATACTTGGCTAGAAAATAGCCAAAGGAGAATCCAAACGGTTTACTTACGCCTACAATAGCGTTATATATATTTTATTTCTGGTTGATCTGCTGGTGGCTGTCCTTGCTGCAGTGCATATACTAGCCAATTGTCAGGAATTTGGAGTGAGACTTGCGACCGCTGTGTTTAGCGCTTAGTGACGCACATATCCATCGCAAATACCAAAGTGGGAAAATTTATTAGGGGTTGGATTTCAATTAGGCACAGTCTGCCTTTTCCTTTTTATTTTACGTTTATTTTTTCATAACTCAGCGTCATCTCATCAGTGTGCTTTCATACTTGGCTAGAAAATAGCCAAAGGAGAATCCAAACGGCTTACTTACGCCTACAATAGCGTTATATATATTTTATTTCTGGTTGATCTGCTGGTGGCTGTCCTTGCTGCAGTGCATATACTAGCCAATTGTCAGGAATTTGGAGTGAGACTTGCGACCGCTGTGTTTAGCGCTTAGTGACGCACATATCCATCGCAAAGACCGAAGTGGGAAAATTTATTAGGGGTTGGATTTCAATTAGGCACAGTCTGCCATTTCCTTTTTATTTTACGTTTATTTTTTCATAACTCAGCGTCATCTCATCAGTGTGCTTTCATACTTGGCTAGAAAATAGCCAAAGGAGAATCCAAACGGCTTACTTACGCCTACAATAGCGTTATATATATTTTATTTCTGGTTGATCTGCTGGTGGCTGTCCTTGCTGCAGTGCATATACTAGCCAATTGTCAGGAATTTGGAGTGAGACTTGCGACCGCTGTGTTTAGCGCTTAGTGACGCACATATCCATCGCAAATACCAAAGTGGGAAAATTTATTAGGGGTTGGATTTCAATTAGGCACAGTCTGCCTTTTCCTTTTTATTTTACGTTTATTTTTTCATAACTCAGCGTCATCTCATCAGTGTGCTTTCATACTTGGCTAGAAAATAGCCAAAGGAGAATCCAAACGGCTTACTTACGCCTACAATAGCGTTATATATATTTTATTTCTGGTTGATCTGCTGGTGGCTGTCCTTGCTGCAGTGCATATACTAGCCAATTGTCAGGAATTTGGAGTGAGACTTGCGACCGCTGTGTTTAGCGCTTAGTGACGCACATATCCATCGCAAAGACCGAAGTGGGAAAATTTATTAGGGGTTGGATTTCAATTAGGCACAGTCGGCCATTTCCTTTTTATTTTACGTTTATTTTTTCATAACTCAGCGTCATCTCATCAGTGTGCTTTCATACTTGGCTAGAAAATAGCCAAAGGAGAATCCAAACGGCTTACTTACGCCTACAATAGCGTTATATATATTTTATTTCTGGTTGATCTGCTGGTGGCTGTCCTTGCTGCAGTGCATATACTAGCCAATTGTCAGGAATTTGGAGTGAGACTTGCGACCGCTGTGTTTAGCGCTTAGTGACGCACATATCCATCGCAAAGACCGAAGTGGGAAAATTTATTAGGGGTTGGATTTCAATTAGGCACAGTCTGCCATTTCCTTTTTATTTTACGTTTATTTTTTCATAACTCAGCGTCATCTCATCTGGCATAGCAGTGTGCTTTCATACTTGGCTAGAAAATAGCCATAGCAATAGGATAGCATTGTTTGGTTTTAAAAACTAAAAAACACAAAAAAAACTAAAAAACCACAAAAAAACACAAAAAAAAGTAAAAAAAAAATTAAAGTTATAACTTTCATTTTCAAAATGTTTAACCCGAGGGCTAGGGGTAGAGGACGAGGGTGGGGACGTGGGCGTCCAACTACTGCAGGAATCAGAGGCCGTGGTCCTGGGCGGGGTGAGACACCACCTGCTGATGAGGGAGCAGGGGAACGCCGCAGAGCTACACTCCCTAGGTTCATGTCTGAAGTTACTGGGACTCGTGGTAGAGCACTGTTGAGGCCAGAACAGTGCGAACAGGTGATGTCGTGGATTGCCGACAATGCTTCGAGCAATTTGTCCACCAGTCAGTCTTCCACGCAGTCCACCCATGTCACCGAAATCGGCACTCCTCCAGCTCCTGCACCTCAGCCTCCTCCCACCCAGTCTGCCCCCTCCCAGGAAAATTTGGCATTTGAACCGGCATACTCTGAGGAACTGTTTTCTGGACCCTTCCCACAGTCACAAACCACTTGTCCGGTTGCTGCTGAGCAATTTTCCGATGCCCAGGTTTTCCACCAGTCGCAGTCTGTGGGTGATGATGACCTTCTTGACGTAGTGGAAGAAGTGTGTAAAGAGGTGTCCGACGATGAGGAGACACGGTTGTCAGACAGTGGGGAAGTTGTTGTCAGGGCAGGAAGTCCGAGGGGGGAGCAGACTGAGGGATCGGAGGATGATGAGGTGACAGACCCAAGCTGGGTTGATAGGCCGGGTGAACACAGTGCTTCTGAGACGGAGGAGAGTCCTCGACCAGAACAGGTTGGAAGAGGCAGTGGTGGGGCCAGACGGAGAGGCAGGGCCAGACCTGGTGCATCAGCGCCAAATGTGTCAACTAGTGAAGCTCCCGTGGCGAGGGCTCCTGCGGCGAGGGCTAGATTTTCAGAAGTCTGGAGGTTCTTTAAGGAAACACCGGATGACCGACGGACTGTGGTGTGCAACATTTTCCAAACCAGGATCAGCAGGGGTTCCACCACTAATAGCTTAACTACCACCAGTATGCGCAGGCATATGAATGCTAAACACCCCACTCAGTGGCAACAAGCCCGTTCACCTCCGGCCGTGCACACCACTGCTCCTTCCCCTGTGTCAGCTGATAGTCAGCCCCCTGCCCAGGACCCTGCCACAAAAACCCCATCGTCGCCTCCACGATCCTCCACAGCATCCACCAGCGTTCAGCTCTCCATACCCCAGACGGTGGAGCGGAAACGCAAATATAGTGCAACCCACCCGCACGCCCAAGCCCTTAATGTCCACATCTCCAGATTGCTCAGCCTGGAGATGCTGCCCTATAGGCTAGTAGAGACCGAGGCCTTTCGCAACCTCATGGCGGCGGCCACCCCTCGGTATTCGGTCCCCAGCCGCCACTACTTTTCCCGATGTGCCGTCCCAGCCCTGCACCAGCACGTGTCAGACAACATCATCCGTGCCCTGACCAACGCCGTTTCTGACAAGGTCCACCTGCTGCCGGGCAGGGCCACTATATATCGCTGACGGCACATTGGGTTAACTTGGTGGAGGCTGGGACCGAGTCTGACCCTGCGGCTGGTCATATACTGCCGACGCCAAGGATTGCGGGGCCTACCTCGGTCCAGGTGTTTCAGGCCTACTATGCCTCCTCCTCCTCCCACCCCTCCTCCACCTCCTCCTCCGAACTACCATCCGTGGGCATGGCGCCATCAGTCGGTAGCTCTAGGCACAGCAGCAGTGCCGTCGCTAAGCAACAGCAGGCGGTGCTCAAACTGCTGAGCCTAGGCGATAAAAGGCACACCGCCCAAGAACTATTACAGGGCATTACGGCGCAGACTGATCTGTGGCTGGCACCGCTGAACCTGAAGCCAGGCATGGTTGTGTGTGACAACGGCCGTAACCTGGTGGCGGCTCTGCAACTCGGCAGACTGACACATGTGCCATGCCTGGCCCATGTGTTAAATCTGATAGTTCAGCGTTTCCTCAAGACATACCCCAATCTGTCTGATTTGCTCACGAAGGTGCGCCGCCTCTGTGCGCATTTCAGGAAGTCCAGCACAGATGCTGCCACTCTCAGGGCAGCGCAGCGCCGCCTCCAACTGCCCGCTCACCGACTGTTGTGCGACGTGCCCACGAGGTGGAATTCAACACTGACCATGTTATCCAGAGTTTACCAGCAGCGCCGAGCGATTGTAGACTGCCAGATGTCAACTTCCACCAGAATTGGTAGTCAGGTCAGTCAGCTTCCTCAAGTCTACAATGAGGAGTGGACGTGGATGTCTGATATCTGTCAGGTGCTGAGTAACTTTGAAGAGTCAACACAGATGGTCAGTGGCGATGCCGCCATCATCAGCCTCACCATCCCGCTGCTTGGCCTGTTGAAAAAATCTCTGATCAGCATGAAGTCGGAAGCTTTGCGCTCGTCACAAGAGACGGGGGAAGAAGATTCCCTTGTTGATAGCCAAAGCACCCTTAGGTCTATTTCTCAGCGCATATCGGAGGAGGTGGAGGTGGAGGAGTATGAGGAGGAAGAGGAGGAGAATGTTGGCGAGACACAAGAGGGGACCATTGTTGAGTCCTTCACTGTTCAGCGTGTATGGGCAGAAGAAGAGGATTTGGAGGAGTTGGAGGAGGAGGAAATGGACAGTCAGGCCAGTGAGGGGAGTGAATTCTTACGCGTTGGTACTCTGGTGCATATGGCAGATTTCATGCTAGGCTGCCTATCCCGTGACCCTCGCGTTCAAAGAATTTATTCCAGCACCGATTACTGGGTGTTCACTCTCCTGGACCCACGGTACAAGCAAAATCTTTCCACTCTCATCCCTGGAGAGGAAAGGAGTGTGAGAATGCATGAATACCAGCAGGCCCTGGTGCACAAGCTGAAACAGTATTTCCCTTCTGACAGCGCTAGCGGCAGAGTGCGTAGTTCTGCGGGACAAGTAGCGAGGGAGAGTAGGCGAGCTGGCAGCTTGTCCAGCACTGGCAAGGGTACGCTTTACAAGGCTTTTGCCAGCTTTATGTCACCCCAGCAAGACACTGTCACCTGTCCCCAGTCTCGGCAGAGTAGGGCTGATCTTTACAGAAAGATGGTGAGGGAGTACGTAGCTGACCATACCATCGTCCTAAATTATCACACAGCTCCCTACAACTACTGGGTTTCAAAGCTGGACATGTGGCACGAACTGGCGCTGTACGCCTTGGAGGTTCTTGCCTGCCCTGCCGCTAGCGTCTTGTCCGAGTGGGTTTTCAGTGCAGCTGGTGGCATCATCACCGATAAGCGTACACGCCTGTCGACTGACAGCGCTGACAGGCTGACGCTTATTAAGATGAATAAAGCCTGGATTTCTCATAATTTCCAATCTCCACCAGGTGAAGGAAGCTCAACCTGAATAATTTATCCACTCCTCCTCCTCCTCATTTTCCTCCTTCTCCTCCTCTTTGTACAGTAAAGCAGAGGAAACTGGCTATTTTTTGACAGGGCCCACTGGCTCTAGCTATAGTACTTTATGCATTTAATTTTTCTGGAGGACCACCTACCTGGTCCTCTGTTTTAAACAATTTTTGGGAGTGCCACATACAGGCACTCAATCTATTCAATTTTTCTGGAGGGCCACCTACCTGCTCCTCTGGTTTGAAAACTTTTTTGGACTGCCACATACAGGCACTCAATCTATTCAATTTTTCTGGAGGGCCACCTACCTGCTCCTCTGGTTTGAAAACTTTTTTGGACTGCCACATACAGGCACTCAATCTATTCCATTTTTCTGGAGGGCCACCTACCTGCTCCTCTGGTTTGAAAACTTTTTTGGACTGCCACATACAGGCACTCAATCTATTCCATTTTTCTGGAGGGCCACCTACCTGCTCCTCTGGTTTGAAAACTTTTTTGGACTGCCACATACAGGCACTCAATCTATTCCATTTTTCTGGAGGGCCACCTACCTGCTCCTCTGGTTTGAAAACTTTTTTGGACTGCCACATACAGGCACTCAATCTATTCCATTTTTCTGGAGGGCCACCTACCTGCTCCTCTGGTTTGAAAACTTTTTTGGACTGCCACATACAGGCACTCAATCTATTCCATTTTTCTGGAGGGCCACCTACCTGCTCCTCTGGTTTGAAAACTTTTTTGGACTGCCACATACAGGCACTCAATCTATTCCATTTTTCTGGAGGGCCACCTACCTGCTCCTCTGGTTTGAAAACTTTTTTGGACTGCCACATACAGGCACTATCCAAATTAAATTGTCTCCATAGCAGCCTCCACACGTTGTCTCTATTGCTACCTCCAAAAGTCGTCCATATAGCTGCCTCCATACATCGTCCCTTTATTAAACGAGGTGTGTCAGGCAGAAATTTGGGTTGTTTTCATGGATTCCACATCAAAGTTGTTAACTTTGTCGCCACCCATCTGTGTTATCCACAAAATATACTGGCAAACTTTTATCATTTACCAATATTATTTCAGCGCTTCTTACGCTTCTGTTTACATTCCCCTCACCCGCCATATCCTAAACTTATAAGAACGCTACTACACTTGATCTTATACAAAAGGTTCTTAGAAGTGCTGTTTGGGGAGTAGCCTAGAGACACGGGCTTGGATTGGCGAAAGCTCGCCTGGCAGCGGAGCGCCAGCTCCATGACAATATCCAACTAACATAGTTTTAACTGCAGCACCTTTAATCTACTACTAGTTCACTGCCTCCATACATGGTCCCCTTATCAAACGAGCTGTGTCAGGCAGAATTTTGGGTTGTTTTCATGGCTTCCATGTTAACTTTGTCGCCACCCTGCTGTGTAATCCACAAAATATACTGGCAAACTTTTATCATGTACCGATATTATTTGAGCGCTTCTTGCTCACCTCCTTTGGTTCCTCTCTGCCACCCATTGGTTTGAAGCCTGAGTCCATTTAGGGTATGTCGCCATGCCACTCTCTAGCCTGCCGCTGCTGCCGCTGCCTCTGCATGAAGTCCCCTATAGTGTCAGGGTCAATTATTGGATGTTTTAGATGCTATCTAGCTTCATTCTGTCACTCTGTCATGGCCATGCTGTTGCCCATAATTTTGGCATAATGGTGCGATTAAGCAGCCTCAGAGGCATCCATGCATGCTGCCCCTGCTGTTTCCTGTCCATTTCCGTGGTGTTTCCATCCTTTTCTGAGGTTCCCAGGTGTTTGGCCAAGCTTCCCTGTGCAGAGCCTTGGTCCCCTTGAAAAATGCTCGAGTCTCCCATTAACTTCAATGGGGCTCGTTATTCGAGACGAGCACTCGAGCATCGGGAAAAGTTCGTCTCGAATAACGAGTACCCGAGCATTTTAGTGCTTGCTCATCTCTAATCATCACCGATAAGCGTACACGCCTGTTGACTGACAGCGCTGACAGGCTGACGCTTATCAAGATGAATAAAGCCTGGATTTCTCTGGATTTCCATTCTCCACCAGTTGAAAGAAGCTCTACCTGAATAATGTATGCACTCCTCCTCCTCATTGTCCTCCTTCTCCTCCTCTTTGTACACTAAAGCAGAGGAAACTGGCTATTTTTTGCCAGGGCCAACTGGCTCTAGCTATAGTACTCTATGTATTTAATATTTCTGGAGGGCCACCTACCCGGTCCTCTGTTTTAAACAATTTTTGGGAGTGCCACATACAGGCACTCAATCTATTTAATTTTTCTGGAGGACCACCTACCTGCTCCTCTGGTTTGAAAACTTTTTTGGACTGCCACATACAGGCACTCAATTTATTTTATTTTTCTGGAGGACCACCTACCTGCTCCTCTGGTTTGAAAACTTTTTTGGACTGCCACATACAGGCACTCAATCTATTTAATTTTTCTGCAGGACCACCTACCTGCTCCTCTGGTTTGAAAAATTTTTGGACTGCCACTATCCAAATTAAATTGTCTCCATAGCAGCCTCCACACGTCGTCTTTTTAGCTGCCTCCACACGTTGTCTCCATTGCAACCTCCACACGTCATCGCCATAGCTTCCCCCAAAAGTCGTCCATATAGCTGGCTCCATACATGGTCCCCTTATCAAACGAGCTGTGTCAGGCAGAATTTTGGGTTGTTTTCATGGCTTCCACATCAAACTTGTTAACTTTGTCGCCACCCTGCTGTGTAATCCACAAAATATACTGGCAAACTTTTATCATTTACCAATATTATTTCAGCGCTTCTTGCGCATCTGTTTACATTCCCCTCACCCGCCATAACCCAAACTTATATGAACACTACTACACTTGATCTTATACAAAAGGTTCTTAGAAGTGCTGTTTGGGGAGTAGCCGAGAGACAGGGGCTTGGATTGGCGAAAGCTCGCCTGGCAGCGGAGCGCCAGCTCCATCCCAAGATCCAACTAACATAGTTTTAACTACAGCACCTTTAATCTACTACTACTTCACTGCCTCCATACATCGTCCCCTTATCAAACGATCTGTGTCAGGCAGAATTTTCAGGTGTTTCACCAGATACATAGTGGAACTCAGCCCATCTGTCGCCGCCATGCTGGAGACCTGAAGTTGCAATCATAGCAGCGCAATATGGATGCCCCATACTGTCGCTCTTAATCATGGAAGTCGTCTCCATGGCTGCCTCAACATGTCGTCCCCTTATCAAAAGAGCTGTGTCAGGCTTATTTTTCGGGTGTTTCACCAGATACGTTATGGAACTTGTTCACTATGTCGCCACCATGCTGTGTTATCGACTAAATATACCGTCAACCTTTTGTTCACATAGGAAATCATTTCAGCACTTCTTGCTCACCTCCTTTGGTTCCTCTCTGCCACCCATTGGTTTGAAGCCTGAGTCCATTTAGGGTATATTGCCATGACACTCTCTAGCCTGCCCCTGCTGCCGCTGCCTCTGCATGCCGTCCCCTATAGTGTCAGGGTCAATTATTGCATGTTTTAGATGCTATCTAGCCTCATTCGGTCACTCTGTCATGGCCATGCTTTTGCCCATAATTTTGGCATAATGGTGCGATTAAGCAGCCTCAGAGTCATCCATGCATGCTGCCCCTGCTGTTTCCTGTCCATTTCCGTGGTGTTTCCATCCTTTTCTGAGGTTCCCAGGTGCTTGGCCAAGCTTCCCTGTGCAGAGCCTTGGTCCCCTTGAAAAATGCTCGAGTCTCCCATTGACTTCAATGGGGCTCGTTATTTGAGACGAGCACTCGAGCATCGGGAAAAGTTTGTCTCGAATAACGAGCACCTGATCATTTTAGTGCTCGCTCATCTCTACCTTTGATAAAATATCATTTTTAAATGAGCCCAACACAAATTAAATATTGGTGCTTTCATGTAGGAACACTACAACCATAGGAATAATAAAGCTCTATAAACACATCCCATCATGCAGTTTTAAATCACTGAACAAGTATTAGAAAAAGCCCCTCCCCCTGCATTACTCAATAAGCTTTTTCTATTGTGCAAAGAAGTTAGGTCTCATGATGGGGAATCTTAGAAACATGTAACTGCTATGAAAACAACACATTACTCCTCCCACAACAAGCCCTCCAGGTTAATGGTACATAGAATTAAAAAAAAATTTTCCACTTTGTTAAATGCATTTTTGACATTTTTGGCTGGGCTGACATAAGGCCTGTTTTTCACTGATCTTTCTCATTATATTTAAAGTAATGTACCAATAAATAAAAAGTGGCTTTGTTATTAGGTAAATTAACCACCGATATAATGCAGGCTCATTGGAGAAAATGTTGGGCAGCTCTGCAAATCAATCCATTTTTTTTCTTAATTCTTTATTTTTTCTTTATTTCAATTTTCAATGTATAATTAAATGAACAGCATAAGCGTTCCATGACTTGTAAGTGATGAAGATGTCAACAAACAATTTGAGCATAGCCCCCACCCCATATACGGAAGGTAAAATGTAAGTCAGTAGCCTGTATGATTTAAATGAAATCGGCTATACGGCTATATACGTCCTATTTGCACCAGTCCTATGCAGAAAAGACATTTAAAATGCGTTGACATTGACCAGACTCATATCTCCTGAATCCTGGAACATAGTAACAGTTTTATGCCATCCTAAACAGGAGAATCTCCCCTTTAATATGCTGTATGGATTGTGTATGGAGATATCCAGCCTTAAAGGTTTACTAAGCATCTATGCACAATTCATATATCATATTAAAGAGGGGGCTCTGCTATTTCATATGAATTGTTTTTCTAGATGAAAGGGTTCAGGAAATGAAGGCATTTGAATCTGCATGGGACTTTCACTTGAAGTACATGAACCCTCTGCATCTGTAGCTGAACCTGGGAAAGGGTGATGGAATAATGTGGTACATATTTATAGCATACTTTGGTAAAAGTTACTACTTATTTAAAAAAAAACTTGGAAAAAATTACAAAATAGCTTATTATTTCACATTTGTAGTCAATTATTGATACATTTTATAAAGATGAAAAAAAAAACAAAGTAAAAATTGTTATGATATATAAAGCTTTTCCAGAGATATTGTTATTTAAAGTGCCTAGCACATAGCAGAACATCAAACATTGACCTGGACAATCAGGCACCAATGACCATTGGTCATAAAGGGGTTAATGTGCAACCAGTGAAGGTAGAAAAGGCTGTCCTTGCCTTAGTTTAATGAAAATGTCCAAGCAATCCATCATCCAAGACTGTAACTCAGCAGTGGGAGAATCAATGGAGAATAGGACACCGAATATATACAACCCGTGCATCTAAAAATTAGAATGAAAGGTCAACTATGTGCAGTTTGCCGGTGGAGTGTGCAGACGGTGACAGATTAATTAAAAGTGGCCCACAGTCTTTAATAATATGGTGCAATCTGAGTGTGACACAAATGTATCTATATGTACGAACTTGTGCATGTGTGCAGCAGCGGCTATCCAACAACAAAGGAAAGATGTCTAGGACCACAGATCTGCCCTCCACTTCCCCAACTGATGCCAGTGCAGAATTTATGGAGTATATCTGTGCTTATTTTCCCCAGGAAGATGAGGAAGTGTCAGATCTGAACCCCCAACAGCTTGCAATCCACCATCAGCTCCTGGTGCCCCTCCCCCCCATGTTTTTGTTAAATATAAGATTTCTGCTAAGTCTGATGGTGATAATGATGATGATAACGATGAGTTTGTTTGGTTGCATATGATTTTTTTTTGGGGGGGGGGGGGTATTTTTTTGCAGACAAGCTTCCCCTGTCCTCCAAAAATCATATCTAGAGGGGGATATTAGAACATATATAATCTGCTTTCTTTTGCAGCCAAACAAAAGAGATTAGCTCACAAGACTGGTGGTGGGCCCATTGGTTAACCTGGGTGGAGGAGAGAATTACCAAAACTCTTGACAATGATCAAGTTGATGAGATTGTGATTTATGCCATTTATCGGGTTGATGAAGGTATGCTTTTTTTGGCTATGTGTATAAATTTAGCATTTAGAGTCTGCAATGTCTTTTATTGAGTTATGGTTATTTACCGAAGCATTTGCATTGATTCAAGTGAGTCTAACAACTTATGAAGGTGTGAACAGAGCCTAATGCATGTTTCACTACAAGTTTAAGACACAACTATTCAATGGCTATTTTAATGAGAACGTAACAAGGGAATTTTTTTGCTATTGAATCTAAACTACTGATGACCCCAGAATACCCCAGAAGGGGACTTTCATTGGTCTAAAATTTGAAGCTACATTTTTTTTAATTAAATATTGTTTGGAAGTGCTTTCAATGGTGACACGAATCGTAATGTCCCCCTGAATGTGCTTTTTTGCCTATTTCTTTATATGCCTTTTATCCTTTTTTCTAAGATGTAAAATTTGGTAAACATGTAGCATATATATTTGAGTATAAGTCGAGTTTTTCAGCACTATTTTTGTGCTAAAAAAAGACCCACTCATCTTATACTCGAGGATATTAAAAAAAATAAAGCTAATATTCACCCTCCATGTAGCTAGCAGGTGCACTTCTATTCAATCTGCCGGCACAGAAACTGTGAGGTGGCAGTGTTGCTACCAGCTGACATCATAGTTTTTGTGTCGGCAGATCGCATAGACCTGCATATGCCCGCACGACTGGGAACCCAAAGAGGTGCTTCAGGGAGGACAGCGCCGAGGGTGCATACTAACTTTCTTTTTTATGGGGGCACTCTACTAGACATCATACTTATGGGGGAACTCTGCTGGATATACTTATGGGGGCACTTTGCTAGACATTATACTAATGTGGGTACTCTGCTGGACATTATATTAATTTGTGGGGCTGCTGTGGATATTATATTAATTGGAAGGGCATGCATGAGGGAAGACTTTTAGACATTTTATTGATGAGGGGAAATTATTGGACATTACGTTAGAGAATAGCGGCTGCATTTCCCATTTTAGGCTTATACTCGAGTCAATACATTTTCCAAGTTTTTGTGTGGTAAAATAAGGTATTCTCGGCATATTCTCAGGTTGGCTTATACTCTATTACAGTACAAGATGGTTCAACTGTCTTGTTACCCTGTGTTACCCTGTCTGTATATTTGTAAGTTAAAAAAATGAAAAGAAAACATTTAACTGAATTAATTTAGAATTTATTCTTGTCAGTATTTGACAATTGTATTATTTTGTGGCTGGGTTTGACAGCTTAAAAAAAAAATCTTTAGTGTCTTGCTGTCAAAAGATCTGGCCAGGTCGAGTGTGGGGTTCTGCTTGAACCTTGGGGATATGTTTAGTCAAGTCCGTGGCCAGGTCGATGTGGAGCTTATTGGTGGTGGGCTGTAAAACATTGCTACTCCTGAAAATTCCAGGGATTTTTATATGCTTTTGAGAAGGCCAAAAGAACAATAAATGACCCTTCTGGTCTTTTTGTGTGTGTACATTATATTTCTGCTCCTTCTTTTTGTTCAGATCCAGGCAGGGTATCTTAAGCCAGGGTGTTAGTTTACGTCGATTGTCATCTTAATGTTGGGTACAAAATTTTTAAAAAGTTAGTCCCATCCCTCTTTTTGGTGGATGTGCAAGTGTCAAACAAGCATTATTTGCACACAAAATGGTATTTAAGTAATTGTCGTCTTTGTGTCTATAGGGACCCTGCACCTACGCCTATGTATATGCTTCACAGTCAAAGATTTAGATCCTGTAGAGTAAAGAAATTTAGGACCAGAACTAATCAAAGCAAATGAGAATTTCTACAACATGCCACAAAAACATTTTCCTGTTCCTGTAGCTACATCATTAGAATCAACAGTCACCAAAGCTGGGTGCAATCTATTGACAAGTGGCATCCCCAATATTTTCATGAATTACCCTTTATTTTTCTGTAAAGAAGCTAGTGTTTTGGGGAACGAGATATATCTATGACATATCTTGAACATCTCATCTACCCCCACATGTAGATATTTACTGAAGCTTAGTTGGGAAAAGCCAAAACGTTCACCTATGCAAGTGGCACACGTAAATAGTGCGTGCATACATAAATTCAAAGTGTTGCGGCACAAACCTAAACTCCTCCAGTGTCACAGAAAGAGAAAGAGACCATGAGCTGACCACCATCACTGCCACATGTGAGTACAGCAAAGTACTGACAAAACACATCCAAAGCCCCCAAAACAATGCAAAATTAACACAAATCAGCTTTATGAGGGGTCAAAAATGGGAAGGAGGAAAATACAGATAAAACAAAAAAAAAATGTCAGTAGAAGATTTGAAACAGAAACACATTTTTAAGGATAGATTGCATCAAATAAATACTAAAGTATTGAGTCTTATCGTTTCTTATACTAATGGATGCATGGATGCAGGCAAATCAGGATAAGCACACAATAAGGTGAAGTTAACATGACAGTTCAAAACTCTGTTAGTTACACCCAAAAAAGGTAAAGTATCAGTTTTAAATCCCATTGACATCAATTTACATTTGCGGACATCTATTATGTTCCCTTTAGGCAGATGTTGCTTATCCATGCTTTTTGGCACAAAAGAAGGTGAATGCAGGAGTTTCAATAAGTTTAAAAAAACACATGGATAATACAAGAACAGCACACAAACTAATCAAAAAATTTATTTTTTTTATTTTGAATTTAATTTTATAAATGAGAAGCAAGGCAACAACAGAGCTCAGCAACATCCTCACCCTTGTCAATGAGCAGGGCTATGAGCTGCCCCATGATTCAGGGAGTTATAAGTAATAGACAAGGATCATGGAACAGCTCTCAGCCCCTCTGCATGCAAAGTACAGGAAATTCAATTCTGTCAGGCAGATCCAGAAGCAGTTCAGTTGCAAAAAAGTAAGGCAAAATAAGTTCTTCAAAAATGTTAGAAGAATGAACCAGGGGGCCAAAGGTGAGATAATCAAAAAGTGTAAAATGGAGGTCAAGGTAGAAGCAAACAGAAATGGCCGACTCCAGTCCCCCAAACCTTCAACCAACTGTCGAGGAGGTAAATCAACTAAAGACTAAATTTAGAAGCAAACGTATCTTCCGAAAATAAAAAATACAAACCAAAATATGTTTCATTTGTAATATGAGGAGCAGGACCAAAAACAGATGGTGACCCTGTTGCTGGACCGTGTCCCGGAGCCTCTAGCTGAAGCCAAGCCACCAGTGGAAGAAGAAACACAAAAAAATATATACAACTATATTCAAATAGTTGCCATTCAAGCATCAAAACATTCAGTAATATATATATATATATATATATATATATATATATATATATATATATATATATAAAACTATTTTCAAGTAGTTGCCATTCAAGCAACAAAACACACAAAAAATAAAATACAACTATTTTCAAGTAGTTGACATTCAAGTAACAAAACACAAACAAAATAAAAAAATATATACAGTCATGTTCAAGTACTTGCCATTCTAGTAGCAAAACACAAAAAAATTATAAAACTTTGTTAAAGTAGTTGCCATTTGAACAACAAAACACAAAAAAATAAATTATGTTATGTTTGTATAAAAATAAAAACTGAAAAATTTGTATAAAATCAAATATTGAAAGTCTTGCTAATAATGGAAAAAAATGTTAAACCAAAAAATAGAGACAAAAATAAACAATAAAGAACCCAAAATAGCAAAAAAAAAAAAAAGATTAGAACAAAACTGGCGCAAACACTTTAATAGATCTGGCCCTATGTGTTAGAACTAATCCAATTTTTAATTGTTCTCCAACTTTTAACAAAGTTGGAGACAAGGACTTGATTATAACTAAATTAAATAATTTAAATTTGATAATAATTGGTGCTTTAAAGATAAAAAAAATACTTTTTTACAAAAGTATTAAAAAATGAAAATATTTAATAATAGGAAAACTCATACCCAATTTAAAGGTTTTTCTAACATTTTGAATGGGGAACTTCACAAAATCCTCTTCAAAGACCATTTTCTGGTTACCAGAGCAATAATCCTCCAGAATTTGTCTGGTATCACATTCATCTATATTATAGAACTTAAGGGCACTGGAATCCATCTTCTATTATTTTGCAGGTAGACTGTCTTTCTCTATTCTGGTGCTCAAGGTCTTTTATAAGTATTACACATTAGTCATTTGTGTTAGTAAGAATCATCTGTCACATCATGAGGTGTTCTATTTGCATAGTGTGTCGTGTTTTATTGTTTAGTTATAGTTAGAGATGAGCGAGCATTAAAATGCTCGGGTACTCGTTATTCGAGACGAACATTTCCCGATGCTCGAGTGCTCGTCTCGAATAACGAGCCCCATTGAAGTCAATGGGAGACTCGAGCATTTTTCAAGGGGACCAAGGCTCTGCACAGGGAAGCTTGGCCAAACACCTGGGAACCTCAGAAAAGGATGGAAACACCACGGAAATGGACAGCAAACAGCAGGGGCAGCATGCATGGATGCCTCTGAGGCTGCTTAATCGCACCATTATGCCAAAACTATGGGCAACAGCATGGCCATGACAGAGTGACAGAATGAAGCTAGATAGCATCTAAAACATCCAATAATTGACCCTGACACTATAGGGGACGGCATGCAGAGGCAGCGGCAGCAGCGGCAGGCTAGAGAGTGGCATGGCGACATACCCTAAATGGACTCAGGCTTCAAACCAATGGGTGGCAGTGAGGAACCAAAGGAGGTGAGCAAGAAGCGCTCAAATAATATCGGTACATGATAAAAGTTTGCCAGTATATTTTGTGGATTACACAGCAGGGTGGTGACAAAGTTAACATGGAAGCCATGAAAACAACCCAAAATTCTGCCTGACACAGCTCGTTTGATAAGGGGACCATGTATGGAGGCAGTGAACTAGTAGTAGATTAAAGGTGCTGCAGTTAAAACTATGTTAGTTGGATCTTGGCATGGAGCTGGCGCTCCGCTGCCAGGCGAGCTTTCGCCAATCCAAGCCCCTGTCTCTAGGCTACTCCCCAAACAGCACTTCTAAGAACCTTTTGTATAAGATCAAGTGTAGTAGCGTTCTTATAAGTTTAGGATATGGCGGGTGAGGGGAATGTAAACAGATGCGCAAGAAGCGCTGAAATAATATTGGTAAATGATAAAAGTTTGCCAGTATATTTTGTGGATTACACAGCAGGGTGGAGACAAAGTTAACAAGTTTGTTGTGGAAGCCATGAAAACAACCCAAAATTCTGCCTGACAAAGCTCGTTTGATAAGGGGACCATGTATGGAGGCAGTGAACTAGTAGTAGATTAAAGGTGCTGCAGTTAAAACTATGTTAGTTGGATCTTGGCATGGAGCTGGCGCTCCGCTGCCAGGCGAGCTTTCGCCAATCCAAGCCCGTGTCTCTAGGCTACTCCCCAAACAGCACTTCTAAGAACCTTTTGTATAAGATCAAGTGTAGTAGCGTTCTTATAAGTTTAGGATATGGCGGGTGAGGGGAATGTAAACAGAAGCGCAAGAAGCGCTGAAATAATATTGGTAAATGATAAAAGTTTGCCAGTATATTTTGTGGATGGCACAGTAGGTTGGCGACAAAGTTAACATCTTTGATGTGGAATCCATGAAAACAACCCAAATTTCTGCCTGACACACCTCGTTTGATAAAGGGACGATGTATGGAGGCAGCTATATGGACGACTTTTGGAGGTAGCAATGGAGACAACGTGTGGAGGCTGCTATGGAGACAATTTAATTTGGATAGTGCCTGTATGTGGCAGTCCAAAAAAGTTTTCAAACCAAAGGAGCAGGTAGGTGGCCCTCCAGAAAAATGAAATAGATTGAGTGCCTGTATGTGGCAGTCCAAAAAAGTTTTCAAACCAGAGGAGCAGGTAGGTGGCCCTCCAGAAAAATGAAATAGATTGAGTGCCTGTATGTGGCAGTCCAAAAAAGTTTTCAAACCAGAGGAGCAGGGAGGTGGCCCTCCAGAAAAATTGAATAGATTGAGTGCCTGTATGTGGCAGTCCAAAAAAGTTTTCAAACCAGAGGAGCAGGTAGGTGGCCCTCCAGAAAAATGAAATAGATTGAGTGCCTGTATGTTGCAGTCCAAAAAAGTTTTCAAACCAGAGGAGCAGGGAGGTGGCCCTCCAGAAAAATTAAATAGATTGAGTGCCTGTATGTGGCAGTCCAAAAAAGTTTTCAAACCAGAGGAGCAGGTAGGTGGCCCTCCAGAAAAATGGAATAGATTGAGTGCCTGTATGTGGCAGTCCAAAAAAGTTTTCAAACCAGAGGAGCAGGTAGGTGGCCCTCCAGAAAAATGAAATAGATTGAGTGCCTGTATGTGGCAGTCCAAAAAAGTTTTCAAACCAGAGGAGCAGGTAGGTGGCCCTCCAGAAAAATTGAATAGATTGAGTGCCTGTATGTGGCACTCCCAAAAATTGTTTAAAACAGAGGACCGGGTCGGTGGCCCTCCAGAAAAATTAAATGCATAAAGTACTATAGCTAGAGCCAGTGGGCCCTGTCAAAAAATAGCCAGTTTCCTCTGCTTTACTGTACAAAGAGGAGGAGAAGGAGGAAAATGTGGAGGAGGAGGAGTGGATAAATTAATCAGGTTGAGCTTCCTTCACCTGGTGGAGATTGGAAATTATGAGAAATCCAGGCTTTATCCATCTTAATAAGCGTCAGCCTGTCAGCGCTGTCAGTCGACAGGCGTGTACTCTTATCGGTGATGATGCCACCAGCTGCACTGAAAACCCGCTCGGACAAGACGCTAGCGGCAGGGCAGGCAAGAACCTCCAAGGCGTACAGCGCCAGTTCGTGCCACATGTCCAGCTTTGAAACCCAGTAGTTGTAGGGAGCTGTGTGATCATTTAGGATGATGGTATGGACAGCTACGTACTCCCTCACCATCTTTCTGTAAAGATCAGCCCTACTCTGCCGAGACTGGGGACAGGTGACAGTGTCTTGCTGGGGTGACATAAAGCTGGCAAAAGCCTTGTAAAGCGTACCCTTGCCAGTGCTGGACAAGCTGCCTGCTCGCCTACTCTCCCTCGCTACTTGTCCCGCAGAACTACGCACTCTGCCGCTAGCGCTGTCAGAAGGGAAATACTGTTTCAGCTTGTGCACCAGGGCCTGCTGGTATTCATGCATTCTCACACTCCTTTCCTCTCCAGGGATGAGAGTGGAAATATTTTGCTTGTACCGTGGGTCCAGGAGAGTGAACACCCAGTAATCGGTGCTGGAATAAATTCTTTGAACGCGAGGGTCACTGGATAGGCAGCCTAGCATGAAATCTGCCATATGCGCCAGAGTACCAACGCGTAAGAATTCACTCCCCTCACTGGCCTGACTGTCCATTTCCTCCTCCTCCAACTCCTCCAACTCCTCTTCTTCTGCCCATACACGCTGAACAGTGAAGGACTCAACAATGGTCCCCTCTTGTGTCTCGCCAACATTCTCCTCCTCTTCCTCCTCATCCTCCTCCACCTCCACCTCCTCCGATATGCGCTGAGAAACAGACCTAAGGGTGCTTTGGCTATCAACAAGGGAATCTTCTTCCCCCGTCTCTTGTGACGAGCACAAAGCTTCCGACTTCATGCTGATCAGAGAGTTTTTTAACAGGCCAAGCAGCGGAATGGTGAGGCTGATGATGGCGGCATCGCCACTGATCATCTGTGTTGACCCCTCAAAGTTGTCACACACAACCATGCCTGGCTTCAGGTTCAGCGGTGCCAGCCACAGATCAGTCTGCACCGTGATGCCCTGTAATAGTTCTTGGGCGGTGTGCCTTTTATCGCCTAGGCTCAGCAGTTTGAGCACCGCCTGCTGTCGCTTAGCGACGGCACTGCTGCTGTGCCTAGAGCTACCGACTGATGGCGCCATGCCCACGGATGGTAGTTCGGAGGAGGAGGTGGAGGAGGGGTGGGAGGAGGAGGAGGCATAGTAGGCCTGAAACACCTGGACCGAGGTAGGCCCCGCAATCCTCGGCGTCGGCAGTATATGACCAGCCGCATGGTCAGACTCGGTCCCAGCCTCCACCAAGTTAACCCAATGTGCCGTCAGCGATATATAGTGGCCCTGCCCGGCAGCACTCGTCCACGTGTCCGTGGTCAGGTGGACCTTGTCAGAAACGGCGTTGGTCAGGGCACGGATGATGTTGTCTGACACGTGCTGGTGCAGGGCTGGGACGGCACATCGGGAAAAGTAGTGGCGGCTGGGGACCGAATACCGAGGGGCGGCCGCCGCCATGAGGTTGCGAAAGGCCTCGGTCTCTACTAGCCTATAGGGCAGCATCTTCAGGCTAAGCAATCTGGAGATGTGGACATTAAGGGCTTGGGCGTGCGGGTGGGTTGCACTATATTTGCGTTTCCGCTCCAGCGTCTGGGGTATGGAGAGCTGAACGCTGGTGGATGCTGTGGAGGATCGTGGAGGCGACGATGGGGTTTTTGTGGCAGGGTCCTGGGCAGGGGGCTGACTATCAGCTGACACAGGGGAAGGAGCAGTGGTGTGCACGGCCGGAGGTGAACGGGCTTGTTGCCAATGAGTGGGGTGTTTAGCATTCATATGCCTGCGCATACTGGTGGTAGTTAAGCTATTAGTGGTGGAACCCCTGCTGATCCTGGTTTGGCAAATGTTGCACACCACAGTCCGTCGGTCATCCGGTGTTTCCTTAAAGAACCTCCAGACTTCTGAAAATCTAGCCCTCGCCACAGGAGCCCTCGCCACGGGAGCTTCACTAGTTGACACATTTGGCGCTGATGCACCAGGTCTGGCCCTGCCTCTCCGTCTGGCCCCACCACTGCCTCTTCCAACCTGTTCTGGTCGAGGACTCTCCTCCGTCTCAGAAGCACTGTGTTCACCCGACCTATAAACCCAGCTTGGGTCTGTCACCTCATCATCCTCCGATCCCTCAGTCTGCTCCCCCCTCGGACTTCCTGCCCTGACAACAACTTCCCCACTGTCTGACAACCGTGTCTCCTCATCGTCGGACACCTCTTTACACACTTCTTCCACTACGTTCAGAAGGTCATCATCACCCACAGACTGCGACTGGTGGAAAACCTGGGCATCGGAAAATTGCTCAGCAGCAACCGGACAAGTGGTTTGTGACTGTGGGAAGGGTCCAGAAAACAGTTCCTCAGAGTATGCCGGTTCAAATGCCAAATTTTCCTGGGAGAGGGCAGACTGGGGGGGAGGAGGCTGAGGTGCAGGAGCTGGAGGAGTGCCGATTTCGGTGACATGGGTGTCTAGGGGAACCTAGGGAGTGTAGCTCTGCGGCGTTCCCCTGCTCGCTCATAAGCAGGTGGTGTCTCACCCCGCCCAGGACCACGGCCTCTGACCCCTGCAGTAGTTGGACGCCCACGTCCCCGCCCTCGTCCTCTACCCCTAGCCCTCGGGTTAAACATTTTGAAAATAAAAGTTATAACTTTAATTTTTTTTTTACTTTTTTTTGTGTTTTTTTGTGTTTTTTAGTTTTTTTTGGGGTTTTTTAGTTTTTAAAACCAAACGATGCTATCCTATTGCTATGGCTATTTTCTAGCCAAGTATGAAAGCACACTGCTATGCCAGATGAGATGACGCTGAGTTATTAAAAAAATAAACGTAAAATAAAAAAGGAAATGGCAGACCGTGCCTAATTGAAATCCAACCCCTAATAAATTTTCCCACTTCGGTCTTTGCGATGGATATGTGCGTCACTAAGCGCAAAACACAGTGGTCGCAACTCTCACTACAAATTGCTCACAATTTGCTAGTAGATGCACTGCAGCAAGGACAGCCACCAGCAGATCAACCAGAAATCAAATATATATAACGCTACTGTAGGCGTAAGTAAGCCGTTTGGATTCTCCTATGGCTATTTTCTAGCCAAGTATGAAAGCACACTGCTATGCCAGATGAGATGACGCTGAGTTATTAAAAAAATAAACGTAAAATAAAAAAGGAAATGGCAGACTGTGCCTAATTGAAATCCAACCCCTAATAAATTTTCCCACTTCGGTCTTTGCGATGGATATGTGCGTCACTAAGCGCAAAACACAGCGGTCGCAACTCTCACTACAAATTGCTCACAATTTGCTAGTAGATGCACTGCAGCAAGTACAGCCACCAGCAGATCAACCATAAATCAAATATATATAACGCTACTGTAGGCGTAAGTAAGCCGTTTGGATTCTCCTATGGCTATTTTCTAGCCAAGTATGAAAGCACACTGCTATGCCAGATGAGATGACGCTGAGTTATTAAAAAAATAAACGTAAAATAAAAAAGGAAATGGCAGACTGTGCCTAATTGAAATCCAACCCCTAATAAATTTTCCCACTTCGGTCTTTGCGATGGATATGTGCGTCACTAAGCGCAAAACACAGCGGTCGCAAGTCTCACTACAAATTGCTCACAATTTGCTAGTAGATGCACTGCAGCAAGGACAGCCACCAGCAGATCAACCAGAAATCAAATATATATAACGCTACTGTAGGCGTAAGTAAGCCGTTTGGATTCTCCTATGGCTATTTTCTAGCCAAGTATGAAAGCACACTGCTATGCCAGATGAGATGATGCTGAGTTATTAAAAAAATAAACGTAAAATAAAAAGTAAATGGCAGACTTTGCCTAATTGAAATCAAACCCCTAATAAATTTTCCCACTTTGGTGTTTGAGGTGGATATGTGTGTCACTAAGAGCTAAACACAACGGTAGCAAGTCCCCCTGCAAATTCCTCACAATATTGTACTAGCTGCACTACTAGTGCCAGCAAGCCCAGCCACAAGCAAAAAAAAAAAAAAGTATAACGTTATTGTAGCCCTAAGAAGGGCTGTTGGGTTCTTGTTGAATCACTCCTGCCTAACACTATTCTAATAGAACACCCTAACGCTTTCCCTGACCAGCAGCAGCTCTCTCCCTAGCGGCATCCAGACACAGAATGATCCGAGCAGCGCGGGCAGCGGCTAGTCTATCCCAGGGTCACCTGATCTTGCCAGCCAACCACTGCTATCGACGTGTAAGGGTACCACATCATGCTGGGTGGAGTGCAGAGTCTCCTGGCTTGTGATTGGCTCTGTTTCTGGCCGCCAAAAAGCAAAACGGCGGGAGCTGCCATTTTCTCGAGCGGGCGAAGTATTCGTCCGAGCAACGAGCAGTTTCGAGTACGCTAATGCTCGAACGAGCATCAAGCTCGGACGAGTATGTTCGCTCATCTCTAGTTATAGTATTTATTAAGGACATTACGCTTTTTCATTAATAAGGGATTAATGGTGTCTGGGAAATACAATCCTCACAATTCAGTCACCATTTCATACAATTATTACTGCCTTCACAAATTGTTACGGCCTATCGAATGCCTACTTATGGGCCAGAAACATGCTAATCACGGGACGGTACAAGTTCATCTGAACACACACTTCTTATACCATAAAACAGGTTAACTGCTAGAACAGAGACATTCCTAAGATAACATGGCTTAGCAGTAATTTAGCTCTTCAAAGTCTCTACCATTCTGTGAATTGCTTTTGTGGGTGTCCACTGGACTCTGGAACTAGATCCACAACTTGACCACCATTGGCTGGAAACGTTCCAGATTAAGGTAACACTCTCTCGGGATGCACAACATCATCTCCATCAATGCCTGGATTAGCATCTCTTTAGTTTTGCTCTGAGTTTGTTTTTGTAGCAAGAATTTGAAATAAACATTACTAATAGAGATGAGCGAGCACTAAAATGCTCAAGTGCTTTTCCCGATGCTTGAGTGCTCGTTTCGAATAACGAACCCCATTGAAGTCAATGGGAGACTCGAGCATTTTTCAAGGGGACCAAGGCTCTGCAATAAAATGTGACATTTTATTGAGAAATAAGGAAGTCAGTACTGTTTCATCGTTTTTTTTTATTCAATGGAATATTTGTGGAACTTCAAAAAGGAGAATGACCCTTGTTACAAATCTGCAATGTGTTCTTCACACATATTGTTCTTCACACACTATTGTGAAGAACACCTTTCTGTACTCATGTCTTCTGATAAGTTAGCAGATATTCGGAAACATCTGCAATGTGTTCTTCACTGAAGAACACATTGCAGATGTTTCCGTACATCTGCACTCGTATCCGAAGACACGATTGCAGAACGGTGTTCTTAACAATAGTATGTAAAGAACAATATGTATGAAGATTCTTCACACATAATGTTCTTCACATACTATTTTGAAGAACACCGTTCTGCACTAATGTCTTCTGCTAACTAATGTCTCAGTTAGCAGATGTACGGAAACATCTGCAATGTGTTCCTTACTGTGTTGACTGTGTTCTTCACTTAAATGATCTTTAATGATCCTGTGTTCACTGTGTTCTTTGTGTTCTTCACTGTTCTTCGCTGTGTTTCCTTAAGTGAAAGCTCGTTATCGAGCAGGCGAAATACTCGTCCGAGCAACGAGCTGTTCCGAGTACACTAATGCTCGTACGAGCATCAAGTTCGGACGAGTATACTCGATCATCTCTAACAATTTTATCCATTCTAACAATTACTAACAATTTTGTCCATTCACTTACTTTTCTGGAATTTAAAGAACCTGAAGACAAATTTAGGGTTTTTACACTAAGACTCATATGTTTCATATAATGGTGTGGAAAGGTAATAACACTGCCCTTAAGGAAATCTCAAGGTTCAAGGTAATTAGTTTACTTTTCATACAATGTTAATCCAATGCATATAGCCAGAAGCATTATAATACCACATGATGATCACATTTGCCCCAGAACTATATCACTCCAAAGAATTGTTCTTAAAACAAAGTAATGATAACTAACCATTTAGTTACCAATTTTTTTCTTAAATCATAACAAAGCCTTTTGTATTAGTTTATCATTAGAAAGACACATTTAACTTTTATTCCAGATGTGCTAAAAGTTGCAAATGTCATTTATCATTTAAAATTTTCTAAACTTTGTGCAACATTTTTCAGTTACCGCATATACTCGTGTGTAAGCCGAGTTTTTCAGCACAAAAAATGTGCTGAAAATCCTCAACTCGGCTTATACACAAGTCAATACAGCCAGCCCAGCACTTAAAAAAAACAACTTATATACTCGCCCTCCGGCGGCCCCGATGTGCAGCGCTGCTCCCCTGATGTCCGCGCTGCTCCCCCGATGTCAGTGCGGGTCCTCTTCTGTCTTCCAACTTCTTCTGTCTTCTGTAACATCCTGCAGGGCGCGGCCATGTTTCTTCACGGCTGGCACATAGTATGACTTCAGCAGCGGCCGCGTCATACTATGCGCTTTCCGGGCGGGAATAACATGACCGCGCCCTGCAGGATGTTACCGAAGACAGAAGACAGGTGCGGAAGACAGAAGAGGAGCCGCACTGACATCGGGGGAGCAGCGACGCGCATCAGGGCCCCCGGGGGGTGAGTATATAGGGTTTTTTTTAATGCTGGGCTCACTGTATACTACTGGGGGCAGGCTGGGCTAGCTGTATACTACTGAGGGCAGGCTGGGCTGACTGTATACTACTATGGGCAGGCTGGGCTGGCTGTATACTACTGGGGGCAGTCTGGGCTGGCTGTATACTACTGGGGGCAGGATAGGCTGGCTGTATACTACTGGCGGCAGGCTGGGCAGGCTGTATACTACTGGGGGCAGGCTGGGCTGGCTGTATACTACTGGGGGCAGGCTGGGCTGGCTGTATACTACAGGGGGCCGGCAGGGCTGGCTGTATACTACATGGCGCTGGCAGTCTATATACTACTGGGGGGTTGCTGGCTTTAGACGGGGCGGGTGTGTGATCAATGCATTTCTCACCCTCGGCTTATACTCGAGTCAATAGGTTTTAACAGTTTTTGGTGGTAAAATTTGGGGTCTCGGCTTATACTCGGGTTGGCTTATACTCGAGTATATACGGTATTTGTAAAATATGTCTCAAAAAGAGATCTGGAAAAAAATTCCATTCAACACAAGAAAAAAGTGAGATTGATAAATTACCAAAGTAGCAGATGGAAAAAAGACAGGCAAAAACTAGCCAAAACAAATAGAGTTAAGATAAATGACTCCCATGGACTATGGTTTTCTTTTGCTGGCTCAGTGATTTGTCACTCATACCTTAAAGGGGTTATGCCACGAAACAATTGACTACAAAAAGCTGTGAAAGAGGTTAAAATATTTCAAAAATCTATTTGTAATGGTTACCTGGAATTAAAGTTACCTTTCTATTTGTTATTATGATGCTTGTTCAGCCTCTATTCTGCTCCACACAGAAGCAGATGTGGGAGGGGCCTAGCCAGGCACATGCACAGCACTGACAGCAGCAGTTATTCCACACCTCAGTGCTACAGAGCGCTCAGCCTTCAGAGTCTCCTTCCACCTGCTGTACTCAAATAGTCCCTGCATTTACTGATCCAATAGAGATCCAATAGAAATGTGTTACACGCCCCATGTTAAAAGTGCACTAAAAAAAGTTGGTGCAGTCTGTCAAAGCAGTGCAGGGGGCAGCAGATTCATGAAGAACGTGCGCCAGAAATCCTGAATCTGGCGCCCCCTGCACACTACACAGGACACTGCACATAGTACACATGTACTATGTATTCTCACAGCATCATGGTCGGTCAGGCTGACATGCATGGCGGAAGTCTAGGTGGGTATAGGGGAGGCAAACCCCACGTGTATCGTCACTCCAAAGTGACACTTACCCCTGAGGAAGTCACTTCGAAGTGAGGATACACATGGAGTTTGCCGGCCCTGCATTTTTCTAGACCTCCAACATATTTATACTTTACTTTATGCGTGACCTAACATGATGCTGTGAGAATACATTGTTTTGCTCTACTTGTATGCATTGATTGTACAAAATTTTTGTATTTTTGTATGTTACTTTGGTGCGGTTAATTGATAGATAGATAGATAGATAGATAGATAGATAGATAGATAGATATGAGATGGATGGATGGATGGATATATAGATGACAGGTGATGGATAGATAGATGACAGGTGATAGATAATAGGACTTGGATAGGTAAATAGGTGACAGCTTCTCACATGTTACTGATCTTTAGCTACTTCCCTGCTAGTCAGGGACAGGGGCCCCTTTGCAGGACAGCAGGGTAGCATAAAGGGACAGTGAATGGTGGAGAGTACAGGAGGAGGACTGCATCAGGAGAGATCAGAGCTCAGCCTGTTACTTGTGTTATCTCTGCAGCCTCCTGTGTGACCTGACTAATGGTGGAGGGAGGAGAGGGCTGCCATATTGCTATGATCTATGTTGGGGGAGGACTCCTCTGTGCAGCCGATAGCCATGTCTGGCTGCAGTTACCTTGTATCTGCTGCTGGAAGCTCCTGTGGAGCTGGTAAGCAGTGGACATCACAGCACAATCTCTGCCCCTCCTCCTCTCTTACTTCCTATTGGCTGCAGTGTGTCAGCTGATCTCTCTGTGTGGAGAGGAGCTGTGTGGAGTGATCTGTAGTGCAGAGCAGCTGCTGACTCCTTGTGTGCAGACTCAGCCAGATCAGCTGTAGCTCAGGACAGGACACAGCTACCAGCAGGGGGCGCCAGCAACCAGAACAAAAGGAGTTATCTCAGTAAGGCTGCAGATTTTGTAATAAGTGCAAATGGTGAAAGTACTTGTCACGATGCATTGGACCCAATTACAGCCATTTGCTATGGTGACAAAACTAGAGATGAGCGAGCACTAAAATGCTCGGGTACTCGTTATTCGAGACAAACTTTTCCTGATGCTCGAGTGCTCGTCTCGAATAACGAGCCCCATTGAAGTAAATGGGAGACTCGAGCATTTTTCAAGGGGACCAAGGCTCTGCACAGGGAAGCTTGGCCAAACACCTGGGAACCTCACAAAAGCATGGAAACACCACGGAAATGGACAGGAAACAGCAGGGGCAGCATGCATGGATGCCTCTGAGGCTGCTTAAATGCACCATTATGCCAAAATTATGGGCAACAGCATGGCCATGACAGAGTGACAGAATGAAGCTAGATAGCATCTAAAACATCCAATAATTGACCCTGACACTATAGGGGACGGCATGCAGAGGCAGCAGCAGCAGCGGCAGGCTAGAGAGTGGCATGGCGACATACCCTAAATGGACTCAGGCTTAAAACCAATGGGTGGCAGAGAGGAACCAAAGGAGGTGAGCAAGAAGCGCTGAAATAATATTGGTAAATGATAAAAGTTTGCCAGTATATTTTGTGGATTACACAGCAGGGTGGCGACAAAGTTAACAAGGAAGCCATGAAAACAATCCAAAATTCTGCCTGACACAGCTCGTTTGATAAGGGGACCATTTATGGAGGCAGTGAACTAGTAGTAGATTAAAGGTGCTGCAGTTAAAACTATGTTAGTTGGATCTTGGCATGGAGCTGGCGCTCCGCTGCCAGGCGAGCTTTCGCCAATCCAAGCCCCTGTCTCTAGGCTACTCCCCAAACAGCACTTCTAAGAACCTTTTGTATAAGATCAAGTGTAGTAGCGTTCTTATAAGTTTAGGATATGGCGGGTGAGGGGAATGTAAACAGATGCGCAAGAAGCGCTGAAATAATATCCGTAAATGGTAAAAGTTTGCCAGTAAATTTTGTGGATAACACAGCAGGGTGGCGACAAAGTTAACAACTTTGATGTGGAATCCATGAAAAAAACCCAAATTTCTGCCTGACACACCTCGTTTGATAAGGGGACGATGTATGGAGGCAGCTATATGGACGACTTTTGGAGGTAGCAATGGAGACAACGTGTGGAGGCTGCTATGGAGACAATTTAATTTGGATAGTGCCTGTATGTGGCAGTCCAAAAAAGTTTTCAAACCAGAGGAGCAGGTAGGTGGCCCTCCAGAAAAATTGAATAGATTGAGTGCCTGTATGTGGCACTCCCAAAAATTGTTTAAAACAGAGGACCGGGTCGGTGGTCCTCCAGAAAAATGAAATGCATAAAGTACTATAGCTAGAGCCAGTGGGCCCTGTCAAAAAATAGCCAGTTTTCTCTGCTTTAGTGTACAAAGAGGAGGAGAAGGAGGAAAATGAGGAGGAGTGGATAAATTATTCAGGTTGAGCTTCCTTCACCTGGTGGAGATTGGAAATTAGGAGAAATCCAGGCTTTATTCATCTTAATAAGCGTCAGCCTGTCAGCGCTGTCAGTCGACAGGCGTGTACGCTTATCGGTGATGATGCCACCAGCTGCACTGAAAACCCGCTCGGACAACACGCTAGCGGCAGGGCAGGCAAGAACCTCCAAGGCGTACAGCGCCAGTTCGTGCCACATGTCCAGCTTTGAAACCCAGTAGTTGTAGGGAGCTGTGTGATCATTTAGGACGATGGTATGGTCAGCTACGTACTCCCTCACCATCTTTCTGTAAAGATCAGCCCTACTCTGCCGAGACTGGGGACAGGTGACAGTGTCTTGCTGGGGTGACATAAAGCTGGCAAAATCCTTGTAAAGCGTACCCTTGCCAGTGCTGGACAAGCTGCCTGCTCGCCTACTCTCCCTCGCTACTTGTCCCGCAGAACTACGCACTCTGCCGCTAGCGCTGTCAGAAGGGAAATAGTGTTTCAGCTTGTGCACCAGGGCCTGCTGGTATTCATGCATTCTCACACTCCTTTCCTCTCCAGGGATGAGAGTGGAAATATTTTGCTTGTACCGTGGGTCCAGGAGAGTGAATACCCAGTAATCGGTGCTGGAATAAATTCTTTGAACGCGAGGGTCACGGGATAGGCAGCCTAGCATGAAATCTGCCATATGCGCCAGAGTACCTACGCGTAAGAATTCACTCCCCTCACTGGCCTGACTGTCCATTTCCTCCTCCTCCAACTCCTCCAACTCCTCTTCTTCTGCCCATACACGCTGAACAGTGAAGGACTCAACAATGGTCCCCTCTTGTGTCTCGCCAACATTCTCCTCCTCTTCCTCCTCATCCTCCTCCACCTCCACCTCCTCCGATATGCGCTGAGAAACAGACCTAAGGGTGCTTTGGCTATCAACAAGGGAATCTTCTTCCCCCGTCTCTTGTGACGAGCACAAAGCTTCCGACTTCATGCTGATCAGAGAGTTTTTCAACAGGCCAAGCAGCGGGATGGTGAGGCTGATGATGGCGGCATCGCCACTGACCATCTGTGTTGACTCCTCGAAGTTACTCAGCACCTGACAGATATCAGACATCCACGTCCACTCCTCATTGTAGACTTGAGGAAGCTGACTGACCTGACTACCAGTTCTGGTGGAAGTTGACATCTGGCAGTCTACAATCGCTCTGCGCTGCTGGTAAACTCTGGATAACATGGTTAATGTTGAATTCCACCTCGTGGGCACGTCGCATAACAGTCGGTGAGCGGGCAGTTGGAGGCGGCGCTGCGCTGCCCTGAGAGTGGCAGCATCTGTGCTGGACTTCCTGAAACTACCAGGGGTAGCGCAAAAAAATACCCATATCCGGACAGAACTAAATGATAAAACGTCACTTTTAATGGTACTTGAAATAAAAAAGTGGTAGTGTGTGATTGACTACTCCACTCGAGAACAGGGTATTAGTGTTATTAGAAAATAATTGTTTCTAAACCCCTGCCGTGACAGTTGGTCCTATCTTTAATGTGTGGACTTCCTGAAATGCGCACAGATGCGGCGCACCTTTGTGAGCAAATCAGACAGATTGGGGTATGTCTTGAGGAAACGCTGAACTATGAGATTTAACACATGGGCCAGGCATGGCACATGTGTCAGTCTGCCGAGTTGCAGAGCCGCCACCAGGTTACGGCCGTTGTCACACACAACCATGCCTGGCTTCAGGTTCAGCGGTGCCAGCCACAGATCAGTCTGCGCCGTGATGCCCTGTAATAGTTCTTGGGCGGTGTGCCTTATATCGCCTAGGCTCAGCAGTTTGAGCACTGCCTGCTGTCGCTTAGCGAAAGCACTGCTGCTGTGCCTAGAGCTAGCGACTGATGGCGCCATGCCCACGGATGGTAGTTCGGAGGAGGAGGTGGAGGAGGGGTGGGAGGAGGAGGAGGCATAGTAGGCCTGAAAGACCTGGACCGAGGTAGGCCCCGCAATCCTCGGCGTCGGCAGTATATGACCAGCCGCAGGGTCAGACTCGGTCCCAGCCTCCACCAAGTTAACCCAATGTGCCGTCAGCGATATATAGTGGCCCTGCCCGGCAGCACTCGTCCACGTGTCCGTGGTCAGGTGGACCTTGTCAGAAACGGCGTTGGTCAGGGCACGGATGATGTTGTCTGACACGTGCTGGTGCAGGGCTGGAACGGCACATCGGGAAAATTAGTGGCGGCTGGGGACCGAATACCGAGGGGCGGCCGCCGCCATGAGGTTGCGAAAGGCCTCGGTCTCTACTAGCCTATAGGGCAGCATCTCCAGGCTAAGCAATCTGGAGATGTGGACATTAAGGGCTTGTGCGTGCGGGTGGGTTGCACTATATTTGCGTTTCCGCTCCAGCGTCTGGGGTATGGAGAGCTGAACGCTGGTGGATGCTGTGGAGGATCGTGGAGGCGACGATGGGGTTTTTGTGGCAGGGTCCTGGGCAGGGGGCTGACTATCAGCTGACACAGGGGAAGGAGCAGTGGTGTGCACGGCCGGAGGTGAACGGGCTTGGTGCCACTGAGTGGGGTGTTTAGCATTCATATGCCTGCGCATACTGGGGGTAGTTAAGCTAGTAGTGGTTGAACCCCTGCTGATCCTGGTTTGGCAAATGTTGCACACCACAGTCCGTCGGTCATCCGGTGTTTCCTTAAAGAACCTCCAGACTTCTGAAAATCTAGCCCTCGCCGTGGGAGCCCTCGCCACGGGAGCTTCACTACGTGACACATTTGGCGCTGATGCACCTGCTCTGGCCCTGCCTCTCCGTCTGGCCCCACCACTGCCTCTTCCAACCTGTTCTGGTCGAGGACTCTCCTCCGTCTCAGAAGCACTGTGTTCACCCGGCCTCTCAACCCAGCTTGGGTCTGTCACCTCATCATCCTCCGATCCCTCAGTCTTCTCCCCCCTCGGACTTCCTGCCCTGACAACAACTTCACCACTGTCTGACAACCGTGTCTCCTCATCGTCGGACACCTCTTTACACACTTCTTCCACTACGTCAAGAAGGTCATCATCACCCACAGACTGCGACTGGTGGAAAACCTGGGCATCGGAAAATTGCTCAGCAGCAACCGGACAAGTGGTTTGTGACTGTGGGAAGGGTCCAGAAAACAGTTCCTCAGAGTATGCCGGTTCAAATGCCAAATTTTCCTGGGAGGGGGCAGACTGGGGGGGAGGAGGCTGAGGTGCAGGAGCTGGAGGAGTGCCGATTTCGGTGACATGGGTGGACTGCGTGGAAGACTGACTGGTGGACAAATTGCTCGAAGCATTGTCGGCAATCCACGACATCACCTGTTCGCACTGTTCTGGCCTCAACAGTGCTCTACCACGAGTCCCAGTAACTTCAGACATGAACCTAGGGAGTGTAGCTCTGCGGCGTTCCCCTGCTCCCTCATCAGCAGGTGGTGTCTCACCCCGCCCAGGACCACGGCCTCTGACCCCTGCAGTAGTTGGACGCCCACGTCCCCGCCCTCGTCCTCTACCCCTAGCCCTCGGGTTAAACATTTTGAAAATGAAAGTTATAACTTTAATATTTTTTTAACTTTTTTTTTTTTTTTTGTTTGTGTTTTTTAGTTTTTAAAAGTAAACCAAACGATGCTATCCTATTGCTATGGCTATTTTCTAGCCAAGTATGAAAGCACACTGCTATGCCATAAACGTAAAATAAAAAGGAAATGGCAGACTGTGCCTAATTGAAATCCAACCCCTAATAAATTTTCCCACTTCGGTCTTTGCGATGGATATGTGCGTCACTAAGCGCTAAACACAGCGGTCGCAAGTCTCACTACAAATTCCTCACAATTTGGTAGTAGATGCACTGCAGCAAGGACAGCCACCAGCAGATCAACCAGAAATAAAATATATATAACGCTATTGTAGGGATAAGTAAGCCGTTTGGATTCTCCTATGGCTATTTTCTAGCCAAGTATGAAAGCACACTGCTATGCCAGATGAGATGACGCTGAGTTATGAAAAAATAAACGTAAAATAAAAAGGAAATGGCAGACTGTGCCTAATTGAAATCCAACCCCTAATAAATTTTCCCACTTCGGTCTTTGCGATGGATATGTGCGTCACTAAGCGCTAAAGACAACGGTCGCAAGTCTCACTACAAATTCCTCACAATTTGGTAGTAGATGCACTGCAGCAAGTACAGCCACCAGCAGATCAACCAGAAATCAAATATATATAACGCTATTGTAGGCGTAAGGAAGCCGTTTGGATTCTCCTATGGCTATTTTCTAGCCAAGTATGAAAGCACACTGCTAAGCCAGATGAGATGACACTGAGTTATTAAAAAAATAAACGTAAAATAAAAAGAAACTGGCAGACTGTGCCTAATTGAAATCCCTAAACCCCTAATAAATTTTCCCACTTTGGTGTTTGAGGTGGATATGTGTGTCACTAAGAGCTAAACACAACGGTAGCAAGTCCCCCTGCAAATTCCTCACAATATGGTACTAGCTGCAAATAAAAAAAAAAAAAAGTATAACGTTATTGTAGCCCTAAGAAGGGCTGTTGGGTTCTTGTAGAATCACTCCTGCCTAACAGTAAGCTAATAGAACACCCTAACGCTTTCCCTGACCAGCAGCAGCTCTCTCCCTCGCGGCATCCAGACACAGAATGATCCGAGCAGCGCGGGCGGCGGCTAGTCTATCCCAGGGTCACTTGATCTGGCCAGCCAACCACTGCTATCTACGTGTAAGGGTACCACGTCATGCTGGGTGGAGTGCAGAGTCTCCTGGCTTGTGATTGGCCCTGTTTCTGGCCGCCAAAAAGCAAAACGGCGGGAGCTGCCATTTTCTCGAGCGGGCGAAGTATTCGTCCGAGCAACGAGCAGTTTCGAGTACGCTAATGCTCGAACGGTCATCAAGCTCGGACGAGTATGTTCGCTCATCTCTAGACACAACCCCTTTAATGAACTACTCTTTTCATCAGGCTTTTTCAAACTTCAGTTATTTTAGATTAATTTAGAACCTGTTTTTTTTTTTTTGTTCACTGACAACTTTGGATCAGTGGAAAAAAACTGAAGTGTGAAAAGCCCATTGAAAAGAATGGGTCAGTAAGTGCAGAATCAGTGACAAATCACTGCAGTCACGAAGAGAACAAGAGAACAAGAAAACAATCTGTATGTGTCCATAAGCAGGAAATGGCTTCAGTGAAAAGAATACTCCAATTTGTATCTCTTATCTCCAATATTATTATCTGTTAATAATTTTGTATATTTTGTATTTCATTCTATTTCATTACTATCCATAGCCAGGTTTAGCCTCCTCCATGGTACCAGATGGCCAAACTTGGCCCTCTTTTATGTAGTTTTATGACCTTTATCATCTTTATTTAGAAACTATGGTATGCATAAGGGCTCTTTCATATTGGAGTTGGTGCTTAGCTTTAGTTAAAGTATCCATTGGGTTTTGCCCCCGTTGTGTATCTGTTTTACTCCTGTTTTGTCACCGCGTCTGCAAAAAATAAAATGAAGGTTTAATATTGTTTTAAAATCCTGTTTTTTCTTCATCAGTGATGTTTCATCAGTTTTTTTCGGAGGACCTGTAGACTTATATTGCCTTATGTGATCCTTATCTGTGAAAAAAATAGGACATGTTTCAGCATTTTTACCACGGACAACGGATTAGTAAAAATACAAGCCAATGTGAAAACACTAATCGAAAGCAATGGCTTTATGAGACATCCGTGGCAATCACTGAACCACGGATGTGAAAAACGTGAAATGTGAAAGAGCCCTTGGGATGCGTATTCTCATCCTGCAGTTATGCTATCACCATGTGTCACCACAGATGGCTGATTATCACTGTTATCAACCCCCTCCCCGCAGACCTCTCACAGCTCCCCTGTACATAGTAATCATTTAAATTTGTCTGAGCGATCACAGCTAGAAGGTTAAAAGGAACAATCACTCCTCAATTTCCAGTGGTATTTTTCTATATATAATGAGCGTATAGAAGGCACTGGGTGACTGAGATGGTGATTTGCAATCTGATTTATTAGTTAAAACTTATCATTGTATTTAAAACATAAAATAAAAAAAATGTTTCTAAGAACTACACGCTATGTGCTCAAACCAAGCGCTTCATCTGGTTCATGGCAAAAAACACAACGTGATGCTATTTAACCACTTAAGTACGGAGCCATTTTGTAGCAGCATTTTTTAGTATTCTGACATGCATTGCCTATTGCATTGACTATTTTGGGGATAAATACTGTTTTGAATAACATTTTACATATATGTCATCAAAAACCTCCTATATAATCAACCCATTTTCAAACCTGCACCCCTAAAACTATAAGAAACAGTTTATAGGAAGATTGTTAACCCCTTGAGATCTTCACAGTAATTAAATCGGAGGGGAATTTTAGAACAGTCAAATTTTGTCGGTTATACGTTCATTTAGCCCTAAAATATACACATTTCCAAAATATAAAAAGAGAAAACCATTCTTACAATTTGTTATGCAATTTCTCCTCACAGAGACCCCCCACAAGTGGACGTTACTTTCTTTATGGGCGCACAGCGAGGCGCAGAAGGGAAGGAGCGCCCTGCAGCTGCCAGGATTTTAGCTTCCTCATTGGCCCATTTTACAGGCTATAAAGTTTTGGGGCCATGTGATGGGCCATGGGATGAGATGATTTATCCAGTGTTACCAATTTGGGAGTGGCAGAGTAAAAAAGTATCAATTTTCTACAGGATTTTTCTTTTGGTGTTCATCGTATAGCCTAATAATCATATAAGAGAGATGCAAAGTTCCTGCTCACCTTCCGGCTTGACTGACTCCCAGCGCGAAATACATCCAAAAAGCCCCACGTGGTGACCATACCTGGGCCATCACACGTTTGTAATTTTGCCTACTGTGGATTTTACAAGAATTCAAAATAAAATAATTTATTTTACCTGCACATCCCTGAAGCGCGGACATCATTTCTTCTTTCTGGATTATGAGCCTAATAATCATGTTATCTTTATTCTATGGGTCAATAGGATTACGGAGATACCATACCAAATATTTTTTCTTATGTTTTATTAAATTTGCCAAATAAAACCCTAATGTGGGGATAAAATCTATCATTTTTGCATTGCCAATTTCCAAGTGGCATAACATTTTAAATTTTTTGGCAATGGAGCTGGTTGATGGCTTGTTTTTTGCAAGACATGTTGTACTTTGCAACATTGTGAAGTACATATGTTTTTTTTATCACTTTTTATTGCATTTTTTTTGTGGGATTAACTAGGTAAATATCATAATTTTGGGCAGGTTTTCAACATTTTAATTTAACGGCACTCATCGTGCGGGTTCAATAATTATTTAATTATTTATTATTCTTCTACGTCTACGGACGCGGTGATACTATATTTGTGGTGTTTGTGTTATGATTTAGACTTCTTTTGTGTTATATGTTTCTTTAAACGTTATGGGGCTTATGGGCATTTTTATTGATTTACTACTTTATTTTTTATTGAATAACATTTTTTTTTTTACTTTTTTTACTAGTCCCACCAGGGGACATAAAAAAGCAATATTTCTTAGTCTTTGCTGCACTGACAGGGGTCCACCTGTGGGCTTGTTCATAATAAGAATTGAGGTTTTCTGCAATATGATGTGCAGAATAGAGATTGGTCTGGGATACAATCAGACCATTTAGGTCCTCGCTAAAAAAGATCTTAAAAAAGTCCACTGGTCCAATCCCTGCCATGTCTCTCTGTATCCCAGGACTGGCCATAAAATCAGGGACCTGAGGGGCATAGTTACTGGGGGTCACCCCTGTGGAGTCAAAGGTCCCAGGCACTTCAGGAGAAGTCCCAGGGACTTCACCAGAAGCCCCAGGCACTTCAGCACTAGTTCAGTTTGGTTCAGATGCTCAGTATTGTACCACCACATGTTATAAGGTTGCTAGTCAAGACTAAATAATTCTGTACAACTAGGCTCTGTCAGTCTTAAGATAATACAGACTTCCCACTATAGTTACAGCCTCTCTCTGTTTTCCAAATACATATTGACACAAATCAGAATAACCGAGGAACAGTAAATAAAGAACTGTAATTTAAGTTCTGTAATTTGAAAAGAATACCAATACTGAGACAGTTCTTCTCATTATGAGTCCCTGAGAATTTGTCTTCACATTCGGAGATGAGTGACATTACAACCCTCCATACACTCCATTAATTTGTTAGGGAATTGGCATGCATAATAATTAAACAAGGGGGTTTGTGCATACATATAGGATTCACTTTCTTGTCCTGCCCTGTTTTGCTGAAAAAGGCATGGAGGAGCGGAGCGGGACTGGAGTGGGCATAGAGGAGCGGAGGGGGGCTAGAGTAGGCATGGAGGAGAGAAGCGGGCATTGCGGAGCGGGCATGGAGTAGCGGAGCGGGCATCACGGAGCGGGCATGGAGGAGCGGAGCGGGTGCACTCGAGCATTTTAGTGCTCGCTCATCTCTGGTTGAAATGCATCAAAAAACTCACAAAACTCTGTTTTTACGCCTCTCACTGTGTGCTCCAAATGACACCTCGTTCTTATTCTGTGGGTTGCTACGAACACAGGCGTGCCAAATATGTTTTATTGTGATTAATACATTTTAAAATTTTTAAACTGTAGGTACAAAATTTTTTTCATGATTTAGCATATTCTGAGGCCAATAACTTTTTCATTCTTCTGTGAACAGTGAAGTGTAAGGTGGCATTTTTTGCGAGACGTGATCAGGTTTTCATTTTGTGCAACATTTTAATTTAATTTCTTTGTGGGGTTCCTCATTTATTTTACGTTTTGGTAATGTGATGATACCTGACATATTTATTATTTTATTTTTTTATTTATTTATTTTCTGTTAGTTCTAGGGAAAGGGGGTGTCTTGAACTTTTAGACTTTTATAAATTGTTTTAATTTTTCTTTACACTTTTCTAGCCCCCTATAATACTTTAATTCTAAGTAGGCTGATTGCTCCTTCCATACTACTGTATTGCAGGATGTGTCCATTTTGCTCAGGCTTAATGACTGTATAAGACTCAAGACCATCAAAGCAAGTTATCCCCACACCCAATGACATCACAGGGGGGCAGGGGTGAATTCCAAGATGGTGGCGAAGCTGCACCACCACAATGTAAGTGCCTCTGGCAGATTTACCAGAGGCATTTAAACTGTTAACACCAGCACTGACCACAGGTGTAAGTGGTGGTTGTGCAACACCCCTGCCAATGCATAGGTAGACTGGTAGTTGCGAATAGCACCCTCCTCAGGTCAGGAACTGTTAGGGAGATTGATTACCTCTCTAGGAAGGTTCTAGAATTAGAATTTTGTGTAATTGCAGCTGTAGATACTGCCTGGCAAGCAACAGTTAACTGGTGTATGTAATTTTACAATGATGTTTCTGTTATGCAAGCTTGAAGGTGATTGGAGAGGTGCTACCATTAGACCAGGGGGAGTATAAAACCCCCTGCTGGGTGACAACTCATGGTCTGTCTCAGCAGTCAGAGTGAGAGACTCCATCTTGGAGTCAGTCTGTCAGGAGCCAGAGTGAGCAGCATACCTTCAATGATGCCACAGCCATTAATTCCAGGAACTTCTATTGCCTCAGCCCTACTGACTGGAAAATGGGGGAAGTCCGGAGACTTAAGCCCAGAACTGCCGCTTCCACCATTTAGACTCAGTTCCATTTGACATCTCAGGGGTTAACCAGAAAACCATTGCACCAGCCTCTCCCTCCATATTTCTTATACTCACCACCTAATAGTGAAAGGTGACTTAGCAGGATAACAGGGAAAGGAAGACCTGGGAGTTCAAGCTGATGATGACCTTCCAGTCACTGACACAAGGCCTCAATATTGCACCTGGGTGTATGGCTCATTACATGGACTCACTTCAAACCCCACAAAACACTGACTCCAGACCCCTGCCATGGCCCTTCTCTGTGTAACATAAACTCCTGTTTTATTAACCCAGCTTATCATAATTGAGTCTCACCATATGTACTAATTATCTTAGTGTAACATCCCTTAAATGTTGTGTTTTTCTCTCAGTGCTTCATTTGTATCCATGCCTGAAGAAGGGGCCTGTGTGCCCTGAAAGATTGCAACAAATATCATTTTTCTGGCTAACCAATTGGCTAGGTATCATTCCTTAAGCACTTTTGTAGTTTTTACTCAAAAGTATTCACATCAGATTTTTGATTTATCTACAATTTTCTACAATTTTCTCAACATACAAATGCCATTTGCGACATTTAGCACATCTGGAATAAATGATAAATATGCCTTTCTGACAAAAAACAAGTACAAAAGGCTTTGTTATGATTTTAGAAAAAAAAATGCTAACTTAATGATTAGTTAGCTGTCATCATTATTTTGTTTTGGGAACAATTCTTTGGAGTAATATAGTTCTGGGACAAATGTGATCATCATGTGGTATTATAACGCTTCTGGCTATATGCATTGGATTAACATTGTATGAAAAGTAAACTAATAATTTTGAACCTTGTGATTTCCTTAAGGGCAGTGGTGATACCTTTCCACACCATTATATGAAACAAATGAGTCTAAGTGTAAAAACCCTAGATTCTTCTTGTGTTTCAATTCCAGAAAAGTAAATGAATGGACAAAATTGTTTGTAACGTTTATTTCAAATCCTTGCTACAAGGACAAACTCAGAGTGAAACTAAAGAGATGCTAATCCAGGCATTGATGGCGATGATGTTATTCACCGGGAGAGAGTTTTACCTTAATCTGTGACATTTCCAGCCTATGGTGGTTAAGTGGGGAATCTAGTTCCAGAATCCAGTGGACAACCGTGAAAGAAATTCACAGAATGGTAAATGGACTTTGGAGAGCTAAATTATTGCTAAGCCATGTTATCTTGGGAATGTCTCTGTCTTTATGGTATAAGAAGTGTGTGTTCAGATGAAGTTGTACTGTAACGTGATTAGCATGTTTCTGGTCCATAAGTAGGCATTCGATAGGCCGTAACAATTTGTAGTAAGGTAGTAATAATTGTATTAGTACTTCTTATAAAGCTCAAAATCAGGGACATTTGGAGCACAGACATACTGTACCATACCCCGGTGTTCTGCATGGCGATGAGTAGGATGCGCTTTGAAACCATCCATAAGTTATGCCAAAAATGCACAGTGCCTACTCAGAGATGACCCCAGGTACAATAGATTTTATAAGGTCAGGCCCCTATTAGACTATTTGAGTGACAAATTTATGGAAGTGTATACCCCCGAGGGCATATATCTATTGATGAGTCCCTGGTACATTTCAAAGGGAGACCTTAGTTCCGCCAGTACCTGCCTAATAAGAGGGCAAGGTATGGCGTGAAGATGTATGAGCTGTGTGAGAATGCAGCAGGGTACACATATAAGTTCAGGATATATGAAGGGAAGAACTCTATGTAGATGACTTTTACAACAGCACTACCCTGTTCAAGAGCCACACTTCCAGAAAAACTGTGGCATGCTGCACTGTTAGAAGGAATCAGAGAGGTCTCCCGAAGTCGCTGCTAGGGGAAAAGCTCAGAGAGCGTGAGAGCTGGGCACTATGCGGCTACTCAGTATTGTGTGCTATGTCATAGGACAAGAGAGATGTCCTTATATTACAACAATACATGGACACACAAAAAAGAATTGAAATTTGGGGAATACAGAACCCGCAGAATGATTTTTGGGGTGTTTGTCTAAAGTGGCATTTTTACTCTGCACCATTTACATTGTATTAAATTTTGGTCAGCATGTTGGGGTTTAAAATGCTCACCACAATCCCAGAAAAATTCTTTGAGGGTTTTAGTTTCCAAAATGGTGTCACTTCTAGGGGGTTTCTATTGTACTGTTACCTCAAGAGCTGTGCAAACATGGCACTCGAAATCAAAACTCCTGAAAATGGGGGACCAAAATTAAAATTTTCCTCCTTCCCTTGTCAGCCCTTCTGTTTTTCCAGCCTGTCTATGATCGGCACATATGGGGTATTGCCATAGAACCTGCAGAATGATTTTTGGGGTATTCGTCTAAAGTGGCATGAGTTGGGAACAATATATTAGGTACTAAAATGGTATATTTGAAAAAAAATGCAATTTACTTAATTTGTATTAAATGTTTGCCAGCATGTTGGGGGTTAAATGTTCACTACAACCATAGATAAATACATTTAAGGGTGTAGTTTCCAAAATGGTGACATATATTTGGGGTTTTATATTGTAATGTTATTTTAGACGCTCTTCAAGTACGCTGTGGCACCACAAAACATTGCAGCTAAATCGGCCTGCCAAAAAACAAAAAGCACTAACTCCATTCTGGAGATATCTGTGCAGCGAAACAGCAGTTGACATCCACATTTCTGGTATTGCTGTACTTGTGGCCAAAAATGTGGAATGTAGATTTACCTCAAATTCCTTCTGAATGTGTATATTTTCGGACTAAATGAGAAAAATCGTATACAAAAATTGAAATTTCAAAATTTTAAATCCATAATTTTTTGCTTCCAGAGAATGTATTAAAGGGTTAAACAGACTTCTGAAATGCTAATTTGAATAGTATCCTGAGATGTTAGGTTCATAAAATGGTGTTACTTGTGGGTTCACTGAATTGGTCACCGAAAATGTAGCATTTTTCAAATGATTGCTACTAAAACTTTAAACCTTCTAACATCCATTAAAAAAGGAAACATAAAACAAACTATGGAAATAAAAAGAAGACAAATGGCAAAAGATTTCTACAAAATAAAATTGTGATATGACTTTTTGTATAAAAAGTAGAATATTTGAAACTTTGAAAATCGTAAGTTTAAAAAAAATTATTAATTATTGAATTTTTAACCCCCAAAAAGTTACTGAGTAGCGAAATTATATTATTAACAAAAACTACAATATCTCTCGAGAAAACAATCTCAAAATCACAGGGATATCGTAAAGCGTTGAAAAGTTATTACCACAAGAGACACTGGTCAAATTTAAAAAAGGGCTGAGACTTATCATAAAAACAGGCTGCGTCCTTAAGGGGTTAACCCCTTAGGGACGCAGGGTTTTTCGCTCATTTCTTTCTCTCCACCTTCAAAAATCCATAACTTTTTTATTTTTCCTTGTACAGAGCTGTGTGAAGGCTTATTTTCTGTGTAACAAATTTTAGTTCTCAGTGACGTTATTTATGATTCCATGCCGTGTACTGGGAAGCTGGAAAAAAAATTCCAAATGTGTTGAAATTAGCAAAAAAAAACCCACAAACTACAAATAACACCTCTGCTTTAGCCTTTGGTTCGGTGCGATCACGGTGATACCGAATTCATATAGGTTTTATTGTTTTTTAATACATTTTCAAAAATTAAACAAATGTGTATGAAAAAAATCTTCTAACGCTAATAACTTTTTCATAATTTCGTGTACAGATCTGTGTGAGGTGTAATTTTTTTGTAAATTGATTGGGCGTTTTCATTGCTACCATTTTGAGGACTCTGCAACACTCTGATCACTTTTTATTACATTTATGTGATGTAAAATGGTGTAAAGGTGGCATTTTGGACATTTTGGCGCTATTATCTGTGCCAGGCTTTTTAAAAAATTTTTATAATTTCTATACATTTTTTAAACTTTTTTTTTTTTTTTACTATTTTTTAGACCCTCTATGGTACATTAACCTTAGATGATTGACTGGTCCTACCATATACTGCAATACTACTGTGGCCACTGGCTCATTGTAACAAAACTTCGTTAGATCCGAGGCTGTGATGGCAATCGATTGCCATCCCCGATGATGTTTGTGGGAGAGACAATTGCTACAAAGATGGTGGTGCCCAGGCACTGTGCCTTTTAAATGCTGCTTCTCGCATTGGTAGGGTTAATACCCGCAATATATGCTAGTACCGACCGCAGGTATTAGCAGTGGGTGTTTGCTGCAATATGCAGTAAACCCCACCTCTTTATGTGGTGAGCCCTCTTTGTACATGCCCTGTACTACAATATTAAAGAGTATATTTTCTTTACATCTCTGTTTTCTCTCTGTCTGTAGGAAGCTTTATTGGAAGGCATTCTGGACAGTGAAATCACTAGTGAAACGCTCAGAACATTGGCATCAGCCAATCACTATCTAGTGCTGATATTACATCCTTCTCCTACTTTAAGGGGGGGAGGAACTGAAGGTTGCATCCCAGTTCATAAGCATTAAGTATGAGCATACAGTGGGATATGCTACTTCGCTCCATTGTTAGAATACACTTGGAATCTTTCTAACATATCCTTATGATGGATAGCAAACACAAGATGAGAATGAAGCCTAAAGTTAGTGACTATCCAGCAATACATAGCTGCTGTACAGCTCCTGGCTACTTGTCACCAGGTTGATGGTTCCCATTGCTGAGACAACATGCCAATAAGTGTGTTTTTTATGTTATCCAGTAATATAAGTGAATCTTGGTTCTGGTAATGTCTCTAGGTAGTAATCTTGGCTATGGACCTGTATTTATCTTCCAGGTTCTGGTAACTTACACACTGCAACACTGACAAAAATTTTAAAAGTTATGGCATTTAGAAGTTGGCGTTTTGAAGTTTTAAGTTTTTCCTCCCACAAGTTAGAGATGAGCGAGTATACTCGTCCGAGCTTGATGCTCGTTTGAGTATTAAGGTGCTCGAAACGGCTCGTTGCTCGGACGAGTATTTCCCCTGCTCGAGATCGAGCATTTAATTAAAAAAACACAGTGAAGAACAATGAAGAATAGAATAAAAACTGTGAACACAGGATCATTTAAGTGAAAAACACAGTGAAAAACACTGTGAAGAATAGATTACAGATGTTCGGCACATCTGCTTACTTGTCGGAAGATACGCGCGGAACAAAATAGTATGTGAAGAACAATATATTTGTGTGAAGAACACATTGAAGAACACGAGGAGCAGCACAGAGACACCAGGGAGCAGCACAGAGACACCAGGGAGCAGCACAGAGACATGGGGGGAACAGCAGCACGGAGACATCGGGGCAGGGACACTGGGGCAGCACGGAGACACTGGGGCAGCACGGAGACACTGAGGCAGTACGGAGACATCGGGCAGGGGCAGAACGGAGACACTGGGGCAGCATGGAGACATCGGGCAGGGGCAAAACGGAGACACTGGGGCAGCACGGAGACACTGGGGCAGCACGGAGACATCGGGGCAGGGGCAGAACGGAGACACTGGGGCAGAACGGAGGCACTGGGGCAGCACGGAGACATCGGGCAGGGGCAGAACGGAGACACTGGGGCAGCACGGGGACACTGGGGCAGAACGGAGACACTGGGGCAGCACGGAGACACTGGGGCAGAACGGAAACACCGGGGGAGCACGGAGACACCGGGGAGCAGCAGCACGAAGACACCGGGGAGCAGCATCATGGATCCTGACAAGTAAGCAGATGTGCCGAACATCTGCAATCTATTCTTCACTGTGTTTTTCACTGCGTTTTTCACTTAAATGATCCTGTGTTCACTGTGTTCACTGTTTTTATTCTATTCTTCACTGTTCTTCACATCTGCTAACTTGGCGGGAGATAATATACGCGCAGAACAGTGAAGAATAGATTGCAGATGTTTGCATACATCTGCTAACTTATCAGAAGACATTCTATTTCAATTAAATAACACATTTTATTCCCGAACCATGGTCCCTTTGAAAAATGCTTGAGTCTCCCATTGACTTCAATGGGGCTCGTTATTCGAGACGAGCACTCGAGCATCAGGAAAAGTTCGTCTCGAATAACGAGCACTCGAGCATTTTAGTGCTCGCTCATCTCTACCACAAGTATTTCATTATAAAAAGGAAGTTTGTTTAAAAAACCCTATAAGTTATGGTATCGCTGTATGTGTATTGACGCTGACAAAAATATTTGTATGTTATTTTGGTTCAACAATAAAGGCAGAAATTTTTATTAGAAAAAAAAACTACTTAGTGTTTGCCTTCTTTTTTAAAATATACTGCACATAAAGGGTTAATAAAAGTCCAGTAGGATATATTGCTATTGAAAACTAAACTTGATCTCAAAAATAAAGTAAAACACCGAACAGCTATGGTGACAGAAAAATATAAAAGCTACAGCTTGTAGAGGAAAGAACTGAAAAATAAGGGTTAATTGCATTCTGTATAGCATCTATATATTTTTTAACCTTTTCACACGGCAGCCATTTTCCATTTTTGTATTTCTGTTTTTTACATTTCACTTTCAAAAGCCTTAATTATATTTCTGTTTACAGAGCTGAAGGAAAGCCTGCAAAACAAATTGTACTTTCAAGTGACTTCATTTAATATTCGGTACTATTTTACGGGAAGCTGCAAAGGTAAAACTGACATTTATTATTCCCAAACATTTAAGGTTTGAGAATTGATAGTTACTTTACAGACGAATACTACATCCCCTTTATTCTTTGGAACAGTATTCTCTTTTGGAAAAAAAAAAAAAACTGTATCTATTTTATAGTATGGTGTTATTCATTTGAGGGATGGGCTGACCTATTCACTGATACCAATTTAGGAACTTTATTGCCTTTTGATCAATGTTTATTAAAAATGCAAAGAGTAGCTAGAAAAATTTAATGTATAGGAAAATTATTTCTAGATTTTGATAAAACATCTAACATGTTTATAATTTTATTTGTTTATTTGAACTTTGAGGAAGATGATTTTAAATTTGAGTATTCAAGTACTTTCTTCTAGACCTTTCACGGGTTGGAACACTTTTGACCATGACACTTACTTGGTTAACATAGAAAATCAGGTATTTAATTTTTTTTTTTAGCATATTCTCTAAAAAAAAGTGCAAAGGAAGCCATTATCAACTAAAATGGAGAGTTTGTTTGGAAAAGGGATCATTTGCTATTTTACTGTGTACCACCCCTTACCGACATGTGACGTAATAGTACGTCACATGTCGGGTCGCGCTGCATGGAGAGGGCTCGCGGGCCGAGCCCTCTCCATAGCCGGTAAGTCTTTGCTGCATATTGCAGCGGTGTTTTACCGTGCCGGCGGCTTCAAAAAGACGTGACGTCATCGGTTAGTGGCGATCCGTTGCCATGGTAGCTTCGGGTCTCACGAAGACCCGAAGCTACTTCGGGTTAACCCATTCATTACCAAGTGCTGTCATCACATGGTAATGTATGAGTAGTAAAATCCCCATATACTGCCATACTGTAGTATGGCAGTATATGATAGGATCGATCAGACAACCTAGGGTTAAAGTACCCTAGGGAGTCTGAAAAATAGTAAAAATAAAAATTTAAAAAAAGTTGAAATAAAAAAATTATAATAAAAAAAACCTAAAAATTAAAATCACCCCCCTTTCCCTAGAATTGATATAAAAATAAATAAACAGTATAAATCATAAACACATTAGGTATTGCCGCGTCCGAAAATGCCCGATCTATCAAAATATGATAACGGTTTTTCACTGCGTTTAACCCCGTAACGGAAAACCGCGCCCAAAGTCGAAAATAGCACTTTTTTGCCATTTAAAATAATATTTAAAATTCTATAAAAAGTGATCAAAAGGTCGTACAGACCTAAAAATGATAACATTGTAAACGAAATCAAAATCCGCAAAAAAAAACCTCCACCCCAGCTCCATACACCAAAGTATGAAAAAGTTATTAGCCCCAGGATATGGCAAAATGCCCCCAAAAAAATTTGGACAGGAGGTTTTAATTTTTTTAAATATATGAAAACATTATAAAACCTATACAAATTTGGTATCCCCGTAATCGTACCGACCCAAAGAATAAAGAAGACATGTCATTTGGGGTGCACAGTGAAATCCGTAAAATCCAAGCCCACAAGAATACGGCACAAATGCGTTTTTTTACCAATTTCACTGCATTTGGAATTTTTTTCCCGCTTCCCAGTACAAGGCATGAAATATTAAATACCACTATTTTGAAGTGTAATTTGTTACGCAGAAAATAAGCCATCACACAGCTAAGTACATGGAAAAATAAAAAGGTTACAGATTTTTGAATGTGGGGAGTGAAAAATGAAAACGCAAAATCGAAAAAGGGCCGCGGCGGGAAGGGTTTAAATGACCATATTTTCATTACCCAGAAAGGTTATTAATAGAGATGAGCGAACACTAAAATGCTCGGGTACTCGTTATTCGAGACGAACTTTTCCCGATGCTCGAGTGCTCGTCTCGAATAACGAACCCCATTGAAGTCAATGGGAGACTCGAGCATTTTTCAAGGGGACCAAGGCTCTGCACAGGGAAGCTTGGCCAAACACCTGGGAACCTCAGAAAAGGATGGAAACACCACGGAAATGGACAGGAAACAGCAGGGGCAGCATGCATGGATGCCTCTGAGGCTGCATAATCGCACCATTATGCCAAAATTATGGGCAACAGCATGGCCATGACAGAGTGACAGAATGAAGCTAGATAGCATCTAAAACATCCAATAATTGACCCTGACACTATAGGGGACGGCATGCAGAGGCAGCGGCAGCAGGCTAGAGAGTGTCATGGCGACATACCCTAAATGGACTCAGGCTTCAAACCAATGGGTGGCAGAGAGGAACCAAAGGAGGTGAGCAAGAAGCGCTCAAATAATATCGGTACATGATAAAAGTTTGCCAGTATATTTTGTGGATTACACAGCAGGGTGGCGACAAAGTTAACATGGAAGCCATGAAAACAACCCAAAATTCTGCCTGACACAGCTCGTTTGATAAGGGGACCATGTATGGAGGCAGTGAACTAGTAGTAGATTAAAGGTGCTGCAGTTAAAACTATGTTAGTTGGATCTTGGCATGGAGCTGGCGCTCCGCTGCCAGGCGAGCTTTCGCCAATCCAAGCCCCTGTCTATAGGCTACTCCCCAAACAGCACTTCTAAGAACCTTTTGTATAAGATCAAGTGTAGTAGCGTTCTTATAAGTTTAGGATATGGCGGGTGAGGGGAATGTAAACAGATGCGCAAGAAGCGCTGAAATAATATCCCTAAATGGTAAAAGTTTGCAAGTATATTTTGGGGATTACACAGCAGGGTGGCGACAAAGTTAACAACTTTGATGTGGAATGCCCTGTAATAGCTCTTGGGCGGTGTGCCTTTTATCGCCTAGGCTCAGCAGTTTCAGCACCGCCTGCTGTCGCTTAGCGACGGCACTGCTGCTGTGCCTAGAGCTACCGACTGATGGCGCCATGCCCACGGATGGTAATTCGGAGGAGGAGGAGGTGGAGGAGGGGTGGGAGGAGGTATAGTAGGCCTTTGAGACCTGGACCGAGGTAGGCCCCGCAATTCTCTGCGTCGGCAGTATATGACCAGCCCCAGGGTCAGACTCGGTCCCAGCCTGCACCAAGTTAAGTGTAGTAGCGTTCTTATAAGTTTGGGATATGGCGGGTGAGGGGAATGTAAACAGATGCGCAAGAAGCGCATGATGCGCATGGAGCTGGCGTTCCGCTGCCAGGCGAGCTTTCGCCAATCCAAGCCCCTGTCTCTAGGCTACTCCCCAAACAGCACTTCTAAGAACCTTTTGTATAAGATCAAGTGTAGTAGCGTTCTTATAAGTTTAGGATATGCCGGGTGAGGGGAATGTAAACAGATGCGCAAGAAGCGCTGAAATAATATCCCTAAATGGTAAAAGTTTGCCAGTATATTTTGTGGATAACACAGCAGGGTGGCGACAAAGTTAACAACTTTGATGTGGAATCCATGAAAACAACCCAAATTTCTGCCTGACACACCTCGTTTGATAAAGGGACGATGTATGGAGGCAGCTATATGGACGACTTTTGGAGGTAGCAATGGAGACAACGTGTGGAGGCTGCTATGGAGACAATTTAATTTGGATAGTGCCTGTATGTGGCAGTCCCAAACATTTTTCAAACCAGAGGAGCAGGTAGGTGGCCCTCCAGTAAAATGGGATAGATTGAGTGCCTGTATGTGGCAGTCCCAAAAATGTTTCAAACCAGAGGAGCAGGTAGGTGGCCCTCCAGTAAAATGGAATAGATTGAGTGCCTGTATGTGGCAGTCCCAAAAATTGTTCAAACCAGAGGAGCAGGTAGGTGGCCCTGCAGTAAAATGGAATAGATTGAGTGCCTGTATGTGGCAGTCCCAAAAATTGTTCAAACCAGAGGAGCAGGTAGGTGGCCCTGCAGTAAAATGGAATAGATTGAGTGCCTGTATGTGGCAGTCCCAAAAATGTTTCAAACCAGAGGAGCAGGTAGGTGGCCCTCCAGTAAAATGGAATAGATTGAGTGCCTGTATGTGGCAGTCCCAAAAATTGTTCAAACCAGAGGAGCAGGTAGGTGGCCCTGCAGTAAAATGGAATAGATTGAGTGCCTGTATGTGGCAGTCCCAAAAATGTTTCAAACCAGAGGAGCAGGTAGGTGGCCCTCCAGTAAAATGGAATAGATTGAGTGCCTGTATGTGGCAGTCCCAAAAATTGTTCAAACCAGAGGAGCAGGTAGGTGGCCCTGCAGTAAAATGGAATAGATTGAGTGCCTGTATGTGGCAGTCCCAAAATTTTTTTAAAACAGAGGACCGGGTAGGTGGCCCTCCAGAAAAATGGAATAGATTGAGTGCCTGTATGTGGCACTCACAAAAATTGTTTCAAACAGAGGACCGGGTAGGTGGCCCTCCAGAAAAATTAAATGCATGAAGTACTATAGCAAGAGCCAGTGGGCCCTGTCAAAAAATAGCCATTTTCCTCTGCTTTACTGTACAAAGAGGAGGAGAAGGAGGAAAATGAGGAGGAGGAGGAGGAGTGGATCAATTATTCAGGTTGAGCTTCCTTCACCTGGTGGAGATTGGAAATTCTGAGAAATCCAGCCTTTATTCATTTTAATAAGCGTCAGCCTGTCAGCGCTGTCAGTCGACAGGCGTGTACGCTTATCGGTGATGATGCCACCAGCTGCACTGAAAACCCGCTCGGACAAGACGCTAGCGGCAGGGCAGGCAAGAACCTCCAAGGCGTACAGCGCCAGTTCGTGCCACATGTCCAGCTTTGAAACCCAGTAGTTGTAGGGAGCTGTGTGATCATTTAGGACGATGGTATGGTCAGCTACGTACTCCCTCACCATCTTTCTGTAAAGATCAGCCCTACTCTGCCGAGACTGGGGACTGGTGACAGTGTCTTGCTGGGGTGACATAAAGCTGGCAAAAGCCTTGTAAAGCGTACCCTTGCCAGTGCTGGACAAGCTGCCTGCTCGCCTACTCTCCCTCGCTACTTGTCCCGCAGAACTACGCACTCTGCCGCTAGCGCTGTCAGAAGGGAAATACTGTTTCAGCTTGTGCACCAGGGCCTGCTGGTATTCATGCATTCTCACACTCCTTTCCTCTCCAGGGATGAGAGTGGGAAGATTTTGCTTGTACCGTGGGTCCAGGAGAGTGAACACCCAGTAATCGGTGCTGGAATAAATTCTTTGAACGCGAGGGTCACGGGATAGGCAGCCTAGCATGAAATCTGCCATATGCGCCAGAGTACCAACGCGTAAGAATTCACTCCCCTCACTGGCCTGACTGTCCATTTCCTCCTCCTCCAACTCCTCTTCTTCTGCCCATACACGCTGAACAGTGAAGGACTCAACAATGGTCCCCTCTTGTGTCTCGCCAACATTCTCCTCCTCTTCCTCCTCATCCTCCTCCACCTCCACCTCCTCCGATATGCGCTGAGAAACAGACCTCAGGGTGCTTTGGCTATCAACAAGGGAATATTCTTCCCCCGTCTCTTGTGACGAGCGCAAAGCTTCCGACTTCATGCTGACCAGAGAGTTTTTCAACAGGCCAAGCAGCGGGATGGTGAGGCTGATGATGGCGGCATCGCCACTGACCATCTGTGTTGACTCCTCAAAGTTACTCAGCACCTGACAGATATCAGACATCCACGTCCACTCCTCATTGTAGACTTGAGGAAGCTGACTGACCTGACTACCAGTTCTGGTGGAAGTTGACATCTGGCAGTCTACAATCGCTCGGCGCTGCTGGTAAACTCTGGATAACATGGTCAGTGTTGAATTCCACCTCGTGGGCACGTCGCACAACAGTCGGTGAGCGGGCAGTTGGAGGCGGCGCTGCGCTGCCCTGAGAGTGGCAGCATCTGGGCTGGACTTCCTGAAATGCGCACAGATGCGGCGCACCTTCGTGAGCAAATCAGACAGATTGGGGTATGTCTTGAGGAAACGCTGCACTATCAGATTTAACACATGGGCCAGGCATGGCACATGTGTCAGTCTGCCGAGTTGCAGAGCCGCCACCAGGTTACGGCCGTTGTCACACACAACCATTCCCGGCTTGAGGTTCAGCGGTGCCAGCCACAGATCAGTCTGCGCCGTGATGCCCTGTAATAGCTCTTGGGCGGTGTGCCTTTTGTCGCCTAGGCTCAGCAGTTTGAGCACCGCCTGCTGTCGCTTAGCGACGGCACTGCTGCTGTGCCTAGAGCTACCGACTGATGGCGCCGTGCCCACGGATGGTAGTTCGGAGGAGGAGGTGGAGGAGGGGTGGGAGGAGGAGGAGGCATAGTAGGCCTGAAACACCTGGACCGAGGTAGGCCCCGCAATCCTCGGCGTCGGCAGTATATGAGCAGCCCCAGGGTCAGACTCGGTCCCAGCCTCCACCAAGTTAACCCAATGTGCCGTCAGCGATATATAGTGGCCCTGCCCGGCAGCACTCGTCCACGTGTCCGTGGTCAGGTGGACCTTGTCAGAAACGGCGTTGGTCAGGGCACGGATGATGTTGTCTGACACGTGCTGGTGCAGGGCTGGGACGGCACATCGGGAAAAGTAGTGGCGGCTGGGGACCGAATACCGAGGGGCGGCCGCCGCCATGAGGTTGCGAAAGGCCTCGGTCTCTACTAGCCTATAGGGCAGCATCTCCAGGCTAAGCAATCTGGAGATGTGCACATTAAGGGCTTGGGCGTGCGGGTGGGTTGCACTATATTTGCGTTTCCGCTCCAGCGTCTGGGGTATGGAGAGCTGAACGCTGGTGGATGCTGTGGAGGATCGTGGAGGCGACGATGGGGTTTTTGTGCCAGGGTCCTGGGCAGGGGGCTGACTAGCAGCTGACACAGGGGAAGGAGCAGTGGTGTGCACGGCCGGAGGTGAACGGGCTTGTTGCCACTGAGTGGGGTGCTTAGCATTCATATGCCTGCGCATACTGGTGGTAGTTAAGCTAGTAGTGGTGGAACCCCTGCTGAGCCTGGTTTGGCAAATGTTGCACACCACAGTCCGTCGGTCATCCGGTGTTTCCTTAAAGAACCTCCACACTTCTGAAGATCTAGCCCTCGCCGCAAGAGCCCTCACCATGGGAGCTTCACTAGTTGACAGTGGCGCTGATGCACCAGCTCTGGCCCTGCCTCTCCGTCTGGCCCCACCACTGCCTCTTCCAACCTGTTCAGGTCGAGGACTCTCCTCCGTCTCAGAAGCACTGTGTTCACCCGGCCTCTCAACCCAGCTTGGGTCTGTCACCTCATCATCCTCCGATCCCTCAGTCTGCTCCCCCCTCGGACTTCCTGCCCTGACAACAACTTCCCCACTGTCTGACAACCGTGTCTCCTCATCGTCGGACACCTCTTTACACACTTCCACTACGTCAAGAAGGTCATCATCACCCACAGACTGTGACTGGTGGAAAACCTGGGCATCGGAAAATTGCTCAGCAGCAACCGGACAAGTGGTTTGTGACTGTGGGAAGGGTCCAGAAAACAGTTCCTCAGAGTATGCCGGTTCAAATGCCAAATTTTCCTGGGAGGGGGCAGACTGGGGGGGAGGAGGCTGAGGTGCAGGAGCTGGAGGAGTGGGGATTTCGGTGACATGGGTGGACTGCGTGGAAGACTGACTGGTGGTGGACAAATTGCTCGAAGCATTGTCAGCAATCCACGACATCACCTGTTCGCACTGTTCTGGCCTCAACAGTGCTCTACCACGAGTCCCAGTAACTTCAGACATGAACCTAGGGAGTGTAGCTCTGCGGCGTTCCCCTGCTCCCTCATCAGCAGGTGGTGTCTCACCCCGCCCAGGACCACGGCCTCTGACCCCTGCAGTAGTTGGACGCCCACGTCCCCGCCCTCGTCCTCTACCCCTAGCCCTCGGGTTAAACATTTTTAAAATGAGAGTTATAACTTTTTTTTTTTTTTTACTTCTTTTTGTTTTTTTTGGTGTTTTTTTGTGTTTTTTTTTTTTTTGTGTTTTTTTTTTTTTTTTGAGTTTTTAAAACCAAACAATCCTATCCTATTGCTATGGCTATTTTCTAGCCAAGTATCAAAGGAAGCACACTACTATGCCAGATGAGATGACACTGAGTTATTGCCTAATAGAAATCCAACCCCTACTGAATTTTGCCACTTCGGCCTTTGCTATGGATATGTGCGCCACTAAGCGCAGAACACAGCGGTCGCAAGTCTCACTACAAATTGCTCAGAATTGGCAAGTACATGCACTGCAGAAACTACAGCCACCAGCAGATCAACCAGAAATCAAATATATAGAACGCTACTGTAGGCTTCAAGAAGCTGTTTGTATTCTCCTATGGCTATTTTCTAGCCAAGTATCAAAGGAAGCACACTACTATGCCAGATGAGATGACACTGAGTTATTGCCTAATAGAAATCCAACCCCTACTGAATTTTGCCACTTCGGCCTTTGCTATGGATATGTGCGCCACTAAGCGCAGAACACAGCGGTCGCAAGTCTCACTACAAATTGCTCAGAATTGGCAAGTACATGCACTGCAGAAACTACAGCCACCAGCAGATCAACCAGAAATCAAATATATAGAACGCTACTGTAGGCTTCAAGAAGCTGTTTGTATTCTCCTATGGCTATTTTCTAGCCAAGTATCAAAGAAAGCACACTACTATGCCAGATGAGATGACACTGAGTTATTGCCTAATAGAAATCCAACCCCTACTGAATTTTGCCACTTCGGCCTTTGCTATGGATATGTGCGCCACTAAGCGCAGAACACAGCGGTCGCAAGTCTCACTACAAATTGCTCAGAATTGGCAAGTACATGCACTGCAGAAACTACAGCCACCAGCAGATCAACCAGAAATCAAATATATAGAACGCTACTGTAGGCTTCAAGAAGCTGTTTGTATTCTCCTATGGCTATTTTCTAGCCAAGTATCAAAGGAAGCACACTACTATGCCAGATGAGATGACACTGAGTTATTGCCTAATAGAAATCCAACCCCTACTGAATTTTGCCACTTCGGCCTTTGCTATGGATATGTGCGCCACTAAGCGCAGAACACAGCGGTCGCAAGTCTCACTACAAATTGCTCAGAATTGGCAAGTACATGCACTGCAGAAACTACAGCCACCAGCAGATCAACCAGAAATCAAATATATAGAACGCTACTGTAGGCTTCAAGAAGCTGTTTGTATTCTCCTATGGCTATTTTCTAGCCAAGTATCAAAGGAAGCACACTACTATGCCAGATGAGATGACACTGAGTTATTGCCTAATAGAAATCCAACCCCTACTGAATTTTGCCACTTCGGCCTTTGCTATGGATATGTGCGCCACTAAGCGCAGAACACAGCGGTCGCAAGTCTCACTACAAATTGCTCAGAATTGGCAAGTACATGCACTGCAGAAACTACAGCCACCAGCAGATCAACCAGAAATCAAATATATAGAACGCTACTGTAGGCTTCAAGAAGCTGTTTGTATTCTCCTATGGCTATTTTCTAGCCAAGTATCAAAGGAAGCACACTACTATGCCAGATGAGATGACACTGAGTTATTGCCTAATAGAAATCCAACCCCTACTGAATTTTGCCACTTCGGCCTTTGCTATGGATATGTGCGCCACTAAGCGCAGAACACAGCGGTCGCAAGTCTCACTACAAATTGCTCAGAATTGGCAAGTACATGCACTGCAGAAACTACAGCCACCAGCAGATCAACCAGAAATCAAATATATAGAACGCTACTGTAGGCTTCAAGAAGCTGTTTGTATTCTCCTATGGCTATTTTCTAGCCAAGTATCAAAGGAAGCACACTACTATGCCAGATGAGATGACACTGAGTTATTGCCTAATAGAAATCCAACCCCTACTGAATTTTGCCACTTCGGCCTTTGCTATGGATATGTGCGCCACTAAGCGCAGAACACAGCGGTCGCAAGTCTCACTACAAATTGCTCAGAATTGGCAAGTACATGCACTGCAGAAACTACAGCCACCAGCAGATCAACCAGAAATCAAATATATAGAACGCTACTGTAGGCTTCAAGAAGCTGTTTGTATTCTCCTATGGCTATTTTCTAGCCAAGTATCAAAGGAAGCACACTACTATGCCAGATGAGATGACACTGAGTTATTGCCTAATAGAAATCCAACCCCTACTGAATTTTGCCACTTCGGCCTTTGCTATGGATATGTGCGCCACTAAGCGCAGAACACAGCGGTCGCAAGTCTCACTACAAATTGCTCAGAATTGGCAAGTACATGCACTGCAGAAACTACAGCCACCAGCAGATCAACCAGAAATCAAATATATAGAACGCTACTGTAGGCTTCAAGAAGCTGTTTGTATTCTCCTATGGCTATTTTCTAGCCAAGTATCAAAGGAAGCACACTACTATGCCAGATGAGATGACACTGAGTTATTGCCTAATAGAAATCCAACCCCTACTGAATTTTGCCACTTCGGCCTTTGCTATGGATATGTGCGCCACTAAGCGCAGAACACAGCGGTCGCAAGTCTCACTACAAATTGCTCAGAATTGGCAAGTACATGCACTGCAGAAACTACAGCCACCAGCAGATCAACCAGAAATCAAATATATAGAACGCTACTGTAGGCTTCAAGAAGCTGTTTGTATTCTCCTATGGCTATTTTCTAGCCAAGTATCAAAGGAAGCACACTACTATGCCAGATGAGATGACACTGAGTTATTGCCTAATAGAAATCCAACCCCTACTGAATTTTGCCACTTCGGCCTTTGCTATGGATATGTGCGCCACTAAGCGCAGAACACAGCGGTCGCAAGTCTCACTACAAATTGCTCAGAATTGGCAAGTACATGCACTGCAGAAACTACAGCCACCAGCAGATCAACCAGAAATCAAATATATAGAACGCTACTGTAGGCTTCAAGAAGCTGTTTGTATTCTCCTATGGCTATTTTCTAGCCAAGTATCAAAGGAAGCACACTACTATGCCAGATGAGATGACACTGAGTTATTGCCTAATAGAAATCCAACCCCTACTGAATTTTGCCACTTCGGTCTTTGCTATGGATATGTGTGCCACTAAGAGCTAAACACAACGGTAGCAAGTCCCCCTGCTAATTCCTCACAAAATGGTAAAAGATGCAAATTAAAATAAAAAAAGTAGAACGTTATTGTAGCCCTAAGAAGGGCTGTTGGGTTCTTTGAGAATCACTCCTGCCTAACAGTAAGCTAATAGAACACCCTAACGCTTTCCCTGACCAGCAGCAGCTCTCTCCCTAGCGGCATCCAGAGACAGAATGATCCGAGCAGCGCGGCCAGCGGCTAGTCTATCCCAGGGTCACCTGATCTGGCCAGCCAACCACTGCTATCGACGTGTAAGGGTACCACGTCATGCTGGGTGGAGTGCAGAGTCTCCTGGCTTGTGATTGGCTCTGTTTCTGGCCGCCAAAAAGCAAAACGGCGGGAGCTGCCATTTTCTCGAGCGGGCGAAGTATTCGTTCGAGTAACGAGCAGTTTCGAGTACCCTAATGCTCGACCGAGCATCAAGCTCGGACGAGCATGTTCGCTCATCTCTAGTTATTAACCTTGTAAGGGTTTATTGCTGGAAATCCATGTGGCAACCCTTTGCGCCTCCAGACTATTACTTTGGGGTCATTTTTCTACAGGCTTTTCTCTTTGTTTTCTTTTATATTTTTAACTCTGCAGAATTGTGCTGACTAAAGATAAATGACCCAATTCAGTCAAAAGGAAGAGAGTAGAGATGAGCGAACATACTCGTCCGAGCTTGATGCTCGTTCGAGCATTAGCGTACTCGAAACTGCTCGTTGCTCGGACGAATACTTCGCCCGCTCGAGAAAATGGCATCTCCCGCCGTTTTGCTTTTTGGCGGCCAGAAACAGAGCCAATCACAAGCCAGGAGACTCTGCACTCCACCCAGCATGACGTGGTACCCTTACACGTCGATAGCAGTGGTTGGCTGGCCAGATCAGGTGACCCTGGAATAGACTAGCCCCTGTCCGCGCTGCTCGGATCATTCTGTGTCTGGATGCGGCTAGGGAGAGAGCTGCTGCTGGTCAGGGAAAGCGTTAGGCTGTTCTATTAGAATAGTGTTAGGCAGGAGTGATTCTACAAGAACCCAACAGCCCTTCTTAGGGCTACAATAACGTTATACATTTTTTTTTTTATTTGCTTGTGGCTGGGCTTGCTGGCACTAGAAGTGCAGCTAGTACCATATTGTGAGGAATTTGCTGGGAGACCTGCTACCGTTGTGTTTAGCTCTTAGTGACACACATATCCACCTCAAACACCAAAGTGGGACAATTTATTAGGGGTTTGATTTGAATTAGGCAGAGTCTGCTGATTTATTTATTTTTTTTACCTTTATTTCATTTTATAGCTCAAACTCATCTTGCAAAGCAGTGTGCTTTCAGTGTCGGCTACAAAATAGCCATAGGAGAACCCCAACGGCTTACTTAGGCCTACAATAGCGTTATATTTTCCTTTTTTTTGTTTGCTTGTGGCTGGGCTTGCTGGCATTAGTAGTGCAGCTAGTACCATATTGTGAGGAATTTGCTGGGAGACCTGCGACCGTTGTGTTTAGCTCTTAGTGACACGCATATCCACCTCAAACACCGAAGTGGGACAATTTATTATGGGTTTGATTAGAATTAGGCACAGTCTGCTGATTTATTTATTTTTTTTACCTTTATTTCATTTTATAGCTCAAACTCATCTTGCAAAGCAGTGTGCTTTCAGTGTCGGCTACAAAATAGCCATAGGAGAACCCCAACGGCTTTCTTAGGAACTACAATAGCGTTATATTTTCCTTTTTTTTTGTTTGCTTGTTGCTGGGCTTGCTGGCATTAGTAGTGCAGCTAGTACCATATTGTGAGGAATTTGCTGGGAGACCTGCGACCGTTGTGTTTAGCTCTTAGTGACACGCATATCCACCTCAAACACCGAAGTGGGACAATTTATTAGGAGTTTGATTAGAATTAGGCAGAGTCTGCTGATTTATTTTTTTTTTTTACCTTTATTTCATTTTATAGCTCAAACTCATCTTGCAAAGCAGTGTGCTTTCAGTGTCGGCTACAAAATAGCCATAGGAGAACCCCAACGGCTTACTTAGGCCTACAATAGCGTTATATTTTCCTTTTTCGGATTGCTTGTGGCTGGGCTTGCTGGCATTAGTAGTGCAGCTAGTACCATACTGTGAGGAATTTGCTGGGAGACCTGCGACCGTTGTGTTTAGCTCTTAGTGACACGCATATCCACCTCAAACACCGAAGTGGGACAATTTATTAGGGGTTTGATTAGAATTAGGCACAGTCTGCTGATTTATTTATTTTTTTTACCTTTATTTCATTTTATAGCTCAAACTCATCAGGCACAGCACAAAATCCAGTTGTGTGCTGTCAGTGTAGGTTAGAAACTAGCCATAGCAATAGGAAAGCAATGTTTTGTTAAAAAAATATTAAAAATAAAAAAAAAATAAACACAAAAAAAAAATTAAAAGTTTACACTTTAATTTGGAAAATGTTTAACCCGAGGGCTAGGGGTAGAGGACGAGGGTGTGGACGTGGGCGTCCAACTACTGCAGGGGTCAGAGACCGTGGTCCTGGGCGGGGTGAGACACCACCTACTGATGAGGTAGCAGGGGAACGCCGCAGAGCTACACTCCCTAGGTTCATCATGTCTCAAGTTACTGGGACTCGTGGTAGAGCACTGTTGAGGCCAGAACAGTGCGAAGAGGTGATGTCGTGGATTGCGGACAATGCTTCTATCCATTTGTCCACCAGTCAGTCTTCCACGCAGTCCACCCATGTCACCGAAATCAGCACTCCTCCGGCTCCTCCACCTCAGCCTCCTTCCCCCCAGTCTGCCCCCTCCCAGCAAAATTTGACATTTGAAGCAGCATACTCTGAGGAACTGTTTTCTGGACCCTTCCCACAGTCACAAACCACTTGTCCGGTTGCTGCTGAGCAATTTTCCGATGCCCAGGTATTCCACCAGTCGCAGTCTGTGGGTGATGATGACATTATTGACGTAGTGGAAGAAGTGTGTAAAGAGGTGTCGGACGATGAGGAGACACGGTTGTCAGACAGTGGTGAAGTTGTTGTCAGGGCAGGAAGTCCGAGGGGGGAGCAGACTGAGGGATCGGAGGATGATGAGGTGACAGACCCAAGCTGGGTTGATAGGCCGGGTGAACACAGTGCTCCTGAGACGGAGGCGAGTCCTATAGCAGAACAGGTTGGAAGAGGCAGTGGTGGGGCCAGACGGAGAGGCAGGGCCAGAGCTGGTGCATCAGCGCCAAATGTTGCCCGTAGTCAAGCTCCCGTGGCGAGGGCTAGATTTTCAGAAGTCTGGAGGTTCTTTAAAGAAACACCGGATGACCAACGGACTGTGGTGTGCAACCTTTGCCAAACCAGGATCAGCAGGGGTTCCACCACTACTAGCTTAACTACCACCAATATGCGCAGGCATATGAATGCTAAACACCCCACTCAATGTCACCAAGCCCGTTCACCTCCAGCCGGGCACACCACTGCTCCTTCCCCTGTGTCATGTGCTAGTCAGCCCCCTGCCCAGGGCCACGGCCCAAACACCTCCCGTGCGAAAACCCCATCTTCTCCTCCACGATCCTCCACAGCATCCACCAGCGTTCAGCTCTCCATACCCCAGACGCTGGAGCGCAAAAGGAAGTATAGCGCAACCCACCCACATGCCCAAGCCCTCAACGTCCACATCTCCAAGTTGCTTAGCCTTGAGATGCTGCCCTATAGGCTGGTAGAGACCGAGGCCTTTCGAAACCTCATGGTGACGGACACCCCTCGGTAGTCGGTCCCTAGCAGCCACTACTTTTCCCGATGTGCTGTCCCAGCCCTGCACAAGCACGTGTCAGAGAACATCATCCGTGCCCTGACCAACGCCGTTTCTGACAAGGTCCACCTGACCACGGACACGTGGACGAGTGCTGCCGGGCAGGGCCACTATATATCGCTGACGGCACATTGGGTTAACTTGGTGGAGGCTGGGACCGAGTCTTACTCTGGGGCTGCTCATATACTGCCAACGCCGAGGATTGCGGGGCCTACCTTGGTCCAGGTCTCAAAGGCCTACTATGCCTCCTCCTCCTCCCACCCCTCCTCAACCTCCTCCTCCTCCGAATTACCATCCGTGGGCATGGCGCCATCAGTCGGTAGCTCTAGGCACAGCAGCAGTGCCGTCGCTAAGCGACAGCAGGCGTTGCTCAAACTGCTGAGCCTAGGCGATAAAAGGCACACCCAAGAGTTATTACAGGGCATCACGGCGCAGACTGATCTGTGGCTGGCACCGCTGAACCTGAAGCCAGGCATGGTTGTGTGTGACAACGGCCGTAACCTGGTGGCGGCTCTGCAACTCGGCAGACTGACACATGTGCCATGCCTGGCCCATGTGTTAAATCTCATAGTTCAGCGTTTCCTCAAGACATACCCCAATCTGTCTGATTTGCTCACGAAGGTGCGCCGCATCTGTTGTGCGACGTGCCCACGAGGTGGAATTCAACATTAACCATGTTATCCAGAGTTTACCTGCAGCGCAGAGCAATTGTAGACTGCCAGATGTCAACTTCCACCAGAAATGGTAGTCAGGTCAGTCAGCTTCCTCAAGTCTACAATGAGGAGTGGACGTGGATGTCTGATATCTGTCAGGTGCTGAGTAACTTTGAGGAGTCAACACAGATGGTCAGTGGCGATGCCGCCATCATCAGCCTCACCATCCCGCTGCTTGGCCTGTTGAAAAACTCTCTGGTCAGCATGAAGTCGGAAGCTTTGCGTTCATCACAAGAGACGGGGGAAGAAGATTCCCTTGTTGATAGCCAAAGCACCCTTAGGTCTGTTTCTCAGCGCATATCGGAGGAGGTGGAGGAGGATGAGGAGGAAGAGGAGGAGAATGTTGGCGAGACAGAAGAGGGGACCATTGTGCAGTCCTTCACTGTTCAGCGTGTATGGGCAGAAGAAGAGGAGTTGGAGGAGTTGGAGGAGGAGGAAATGGGCAGTCAGGCCAGTGAGGGGAGTGAATTTTTGCGCTTTGGGACTCTGGCGCATATGGCAGATTTCATGCTAGACTACCTATCCCGTGACCCTCGCGTTCAAAGAATTTATTCCAGCACCGATTACTGGGTATTCACTCTCCTGGACCCACGGTACAAGCAAAATCTTTCCACTCTCATCCCTAGAGAGGAAAGGAGTGTGAGAATGCATGAATACCAGCAGGCCCTGGTGCACAAGCTGAAACAGTATTTCCCTTCTGACAGCGCTAGCGGCAGAGGGCGTACTTCTGCGGGACAAGTAGCGAGGGAGAGTAGGCGAGCAGGCAGCTTGTCCAGCACTGGCAGGGGTACGCTTTACAAGGCCTTTGCCAGTTTTATGTCACCCCAGCAAGACACTGTCACCTGTCCCCAGTCTCGGCAGAGTAGGGCTGATCTTTACAGAAAGATGGTGAGGGAGTACGTAGCTGACCATAACATCGTCCTCAATGATCACACAGCTCCCTACAACTACTGGGTTTCAAATCTGGACATGTGGCCCGAACTGGCGCTGCACGCCTTGGAGGTTCTTGCCTGCCCTGCCGCTAGCGTGTTGTCCGAGCGGGTTTTCAGTGAAGCTGGTGGCCTCATCACCGATAAGCGTACACGCCTGTCGACTGACAGCGCTGACAGGCTGACGCTTATCAAGATGAATAAAGCCTGGATTTCTCCGGATTTTCATTCTCCAACAGGTGAAAGAAGCTTAACCTGAATAATGTATGCACTCCTCCTTCTCATTGTCCTCCTTCTCCTCCTCTTTGTACACTAAAGCATAGGAAACTGGCTATTTTTTGCCAGGGCCAACTGGCTCTAGCTATAGTACTCTATGTATTTAATTTTTCTGGAGGGCCACCTACCTGCTCCTCTGGTTTGAAAACTTTTTTGGACTGCCACATACAGGCACTCAATTTATTTAATTTTTCTGGAGGACCACCTACCTGCTCCTCTGGTTTGAAAACTTTTTTGGACTGCCACATACAGGCACTATCCAAATTAAATTGTCTCCATAGAAGCCTCCACATGTCGTCTTTTTAGCTGGCTCCACACGTTGTCTCCATTGCTACCTCCACACGTCATCGCCATAGCTGCCTCCAAAAGTCGTCCATATAGCTGCCTCCATACATGGTCTCCTTATCAAACGAACTGTGTCAGGCAGAATTTTGGGTTGTTTTCATGGATTCCACATCAAACTTGTTAACTTTGTCGTCACCCTGCTGTGTAATCCACAAAATATACTGGCAAACTTTTATCATTTACCAATATTATTTCAGTGCTTCTTGCGCATCTGTTTACATTCCCCTCACCCGCCATATCCTAAACTTATAAGAACGCTACTACACTTGATCTTATACAAAAGGTTCTTAGAAGTGCTGTTTGGGGAGTAGCCTAGAGACAGGGGCTTGGAATGGCGAAAGCTCGCCTGGCAGCGGAGCGCCAGCTCCATCTCAAGATCCAACTAACATAGTTTTAACTGCAGCACCTTTAATCTACTATTAGTTCACTGCCTCCATACATCGTCCCCTTATCAAACGAGCTGTGTCAGGAAGAATTTTCAGGTGTTTCACCAGATACATAGTGGAACGCGGCCCATGTGTCGCCGCCATGCTGGAGACCTGAAGTTGCAATCATAGCAGCACAATATGGATGCCCCATACTGTCGCTCTTAATCATGGAACCATTTCCGTAAAAACAATTAAAAATAGAACCACTATGCTATTCCATTATTCCTAGGTGAAATATTCAAACGACCCGGCCGCTTTGAAAATTATAATTTTTTCAAAGTAAACACTTCTGGCCCCCAGGCCCATTTTGGGTGGGGAGGAGCCGAGAGACAGGGGCTTGGACAGGCGAAATCTCGCCTTTCAGTGGACCGCCAGCTCCATCCCAAGATTAGGCAGCCTCAGAGGCATCCATGCATGCTGCCCCTGCTGTTTCCTGTCCATTTTGCCTCCACGATCCTCCACAGCGTCCACCAATGTCTCATTTCAACTCTCTATACCCCAGACGCTGGAGCACGAGAGGATATGCAGCACATCATCCGATTATCATACGAGCTGTGTCAGGCAGAATTTTCAGGTGTTTCACCAGATACATAGTGGAACTCGGCCCATCTGTCGCCGCCATGCTGGAGACCTGAAGTTGCAATCATAGCAGCGCAATATGAATGCCCCATACTGTCGCTCTTAATCATGGAAGTCGTCTCCATTGCTGCCTCCACATGTTGTCCCCTTATCAAAAGAGCTGTGTCAGGCTCATTTTTAGGGTGTTTCACCAGATACGTTATGGAACTTGGTCACTATGTCGACACCATGCTGTGTTATCGACTAAATATACCGTCAACCTTTTGTTCACATAGGAAATCATTTCACCTCCTTTGGTAAAACCTGAGTCCATTTAGGGTATGTTGCCATGAGACTCTCTAGCCTGCCACTGCTGCCGCTGCCTCTGCATGCCGTCCCCTATAGTGTCAGGGTCAATTATTGCATGTTTTAGATGCTATCTAGCCTCATTCGGTCATGGCCATGCTGTTGCCCATAATTTTGGCATAATGGTGCGATTAAGCAGCCTCAGAGGCATCCATGCATGCTGCCCCTGCTGTTTCCTGTCCACTTCCTTGGTGTTTCCATCCTTTTCTGAGGTTCCCAGGTGTTTGGCCAAGCTTCCCTGTGCAGAGCCTTGGTCCCCTTGAAAAAAGCCCGAGTCTCCCATTGACTTCAATGGGGCTCGTTATTCGAGACGAGCACTCGAGCATCGGGAAAAGTTTGTCTCGAATAACGAGTACCCGAGCATTTTAGTGCTCGCTCATCTCTAGAAGGGAGCCTTTGTTTCATTATTGCAGTGTGAAAATAAATCTATGCTTTATAAATTAAGATAAATAAATTTTAAGAAAAAGATATGAAATATCAATAAACTCAAGAAAAATCACCCAGTGCATTATTATGTTTTGACATTTATTGCAATTATATAAAGCTAAAAGTCAGAATATATAACTAAAAGCCAAACAATCAAAAAAGCAACTACTTCACAGCCACAGATTATATAAGAATTCAGATTTTAATCCCTTAGTATCATAGCTAGTTTAAATCTAGTTTAAATCAGTTGTGCCCCCTGATGTGGTAATAATTTACTAAAGCTTCAACTTTTCCAGGTGATTTTAAGAATGTTTTTTTTTGTCAGACATAAAGGGATATTTATCATAAGTCTTTAAATGTGTGTCCAATTTTTGGGATTTTTGTAAGGTTTTGGATTTGTGTAATTCATCTTAGTGGTTGATAAATGAGGCAGGTCGAATTTTCATCAGGATTGCGCAAAAAATTTGAGTTTTTCAGACTTCTAGATTTTTATGAAAAATCAGGCATAGCAGTGTAAATCTCTGATGCAGTGAACTTTGCAAAACTGGTGTAAAAGTCACACATGTTGGCTCAATTACAATAAAAAGTTACAAAAAAAGAGAAAAATTAAAAAGGTTTGGCAATGACCCCCTTAGTGTAAGGGCAGGACATGTTCCCTTCCTGAGTCACAGTGAAAACGTAACAAGAGAGACAAACAAATACGACAAAGAGAAGGTTAAGAATACTGGTCACAGCAAGATCAAAATTCTAATACACTGGCCACATAGCCAAGGACAAAAGCCAATGTTAAAAAACTATGAGTACACAAGAATAGCAATAAACACTGACAGAGAGCTAGCAAGACAAACTGTTAGACCAGTGAGAGAAGATGGTGCACAAGGAGCTTAAATCAGAGTACATTCAGGTGAAGTGAGGTGAGGGAAGATTTGCTTGCTCAGCTAAGCACCAGATGACCAAGAAAACAACGAGGTTACACATAGTACTTCATGCTAGTTGAAACATTTTGGAGATATGCTTTGGGTTCATTCATGAAAACATTAAAAATTGAGTAAGAAATGTTTTGTTTTATATATTTCAAATTCCAAACTACTTAATAAATAACATTTATAATATGTTTGCTTTATGTTAATGCAATTTTTAATTTAATTTTTTTAAAATGTAATTTAGCCAATTTCTCCAATTATGTAAATAGCAAACAATATGTTGCAAATTTACAGGATACAATCTAAATTTGTGAAAATCTTATTTGTTTTTGTATCAGCATCTTTTCAGACCCCTTAGCGTTCTGTGTCCGATATACTGGACACTGCGCTGATGTCGACTCAGCTCGAGATCTGAGCTCTATTGACACGGGGTACCGTACTGTTTAACCCATTAAATGACGTGGTCATTGCGACCGCCGCATTTAAACTGCCTTCTGGGGGTCTCTACCCCATGATTGTATAGCCTACAAAAGAGGCCAATGAGAAAACTAAAATCCTGTCATCTGCAGGGCACTCCTTCCCTTCTGCGTCTCGCTATGCGCCCATAAAACACTCCTTCCTGCATATGGGAGGGTTTCTTTACTCGGGAGAAATTGCATAAGAAAAATATGGGTGTTCTCTTTTTATCTTTTGTAAATTTGTAAATTTTAGGGCTAAATGTATGTATAACTGACAAAATTTGACCATTCTAAATTTCCATCTCCACCTCCATTTTGTGTTAATTACTATGAAGATCTCAAGGGGTTAGCAATCTTCCTAAAAGCTGTTTCTTATAGTTTTAGGGGTGCATATTTGAAAATGGGTTAATACATAGGGGGGGTTAAATATTAAATATTTAAAATTTCATTTCAAATTTTTCATTTCTGAAAATACGGAAAACCGATATTCGATTTGTAAGCCGCATAACATCAAAATAAATTATCCAGACATTTCAAAAATTATGAAAATGTAAAGTAGATATAGGGGAAATGTTTTTCAGCAACTTATTATTATTAATTATTTGCTCCTTTCATTGGAAGTATTTTGACATACATATGACTATTTGATATTTTGATACTTTTTATAATGTTTACAAAGCAATATGTTAAAAACAATTATCTTATAGTGGGTGTTATACCAGGGTGTCAGTTTTACCCTACTGGACAGCTAAAACCCGCTATTATGGTAACACTTCTTTATACAACAGCATTTTGTGTGAAGTGACCTTCTGCTGTGCTATACTATTGGCATTAAAGCATTGTTTAATTCACAAATATGTTACTTTGCTCCTTCAAGTAGTGGATGCTTTTTTTAGCTGCTGCTTATGATTCTTATACCAAATTTTGGTGTGCACTATTATTTGTCAGTTTTATTTAAGGACAAAACAACTTTTCTACGATTAACTAAATAAGCTGCTATTTTTCTACCACAGTCTACTTCTCTTTATGAGCTGCAATGAATATAACATACTTAAAGTCAACAAGATCACTAATAACTGTTCTCCTAAAAACATCACAATAGTCAATTGTGAAGCCTTCTCCAACTAGAACTCCCCGGACAAATTCCTCATCATATGTGAGAACATGAAACTTCTCTTTGTGAATTTTGAAATATGTTCCTTCTAAAGTCCCTACGAATATGAAGTGCCCTCCAGGTTTCAGTAACTTTGAGAACTTCCTAAAATATTTGACATAATCCTCTTTGTCTTTGCTGATAGCTTCCAGGAGCCAAGCGCTGATGATACAATCTGCTGGAGGTAAATCTATTGGTTCTGTTATATTTTCTTTCTCAGGGTCAAATTTTACAACATGTTGCAGAGCGGATCTCACTTTTCCTTCTTTGTCCTGAACCTCATAACTGTGAGAAACAGAAAATTAAAAAAAAAAAATGAAGAAAAGTAAAGATTACAGACAACCAAAATTTTAATAATCTTTATACCTTAATTTTAGCGAAGATGGCTAATACTACATTTATTGTATGCTTTCTATGAATTTATGAAATTTTCTTCATATTGGGGAACATGTATCATTATTTCTGCTAGTCAAATTGTCTAATTTTGCGACTTTTGTCGTATTTGAGACTTTTTTGCGACTTTTAACTTGTCGTTTTTCAAGTACGCCTTGGTCTGCACCTTATGCAGTGTGCCTTTTGTATCTTAGTTTCCCAGATGTTCCGTGCAACATTTCACTTATGTATCTTAACATAACATGTGCATTTAAATTATTTCACGTGCTTTAAATGTTTAAAATTTTGCACAGTAATCTGTTTTTTGAAAATTCTAAAATTTTTGCATTTAAATATATTTTTTTAATGTATTGGTCACTTCTAAGGATGAGGTCTTACATAGTGTTCTAATTGCGCTTTAATTGCATTTTGAATACCTTTAAAACAGCTGAGGAGAGCTTATTTGCCTAATTACATAACTGTTAACATTTGCGTTTACAAAACACAATATAAGCTCGACGTTAATGCATGTCAAAACGCAATCAAAACGCAACGTGTTACCGCACCCTTAACGTCACGTGTGAACGCAGCCTCATATGTCGTTATCTTGCTGGGGTATGACTAGATTGCTTAAAAATGCAGGACACAGACTCACAGATCCCAAATTAACAGTAGTGTTCACTCCTGTATATAACCCCTTCCCCCTCACATGGCTTGTATCCACTCCTGTATATAACCCCCTCACATGGCTTGTGTCCACTCCTGTATATAAAACCTCACATGGCTTGTATCCACTCCTGTATATAACCCCTTCACATGGCTTGTATCCTCTCCTGTATATAACTCCTCACATGGCTTGTGTCCACTCCTGTATATAACCCCCTCACATGGATTGTGTTCTCTCCTGTATATAACCCCCTCACATGGCTTGTATCCTCTCCTGTATATAACCCATACACATGGCTTGTGTCCCCTCCTGTATACAACCTCCTGACATGGCTTGTGTCCTCTCCTGTATATAACCCCCTCACATGGCTTGTATCCTTTCCTGTAAAAACCCCCTCACATGACTTGTGTCCATTCCTGTATATAATCCCTCACATGGCTCATGTCCTCTCCTGTGTATAATCCCCTCACATGGCTTGTGTCCACTCCTGTATTTAACCCCCTCACATGGCTTGTGTCCTCTCCTGTATATAACCCCATTACATGGCTTGTGTCCTCTCCTGTATATAGCCCCTCACATGGCTTGTGTCCTCTCCTGTATATAATCCCCTCAAATGGCTTGTGTCCTCTCCTGTATATAACCCCTCATATGGCTTGTGTCTGCTTCTGTATATAACCCCTCACATGGCTTGTGCCCTCTCCTGTATATAACCCCTCACATGGCTTGTATCCTCTCCTCTATATAACCCCCTCACATGGCTTGTATCCTCTCCTATATATAACCCCCTTACATGGCTTGTTTCCTCTTCTGTATATAACCCCTCACATGGCTTGTGTCCACTCCTGTATATACCCTGTCACATGGCTTGCGTCCTCTTCTGTATATAACCCCCTCACATGACTTGTGTCCTCTCTTGTATATAGACCCCTCACATGGCTTGTATCCACTCCTGTATATAACTCCCTCACATGGCTTGTGTCCTCTCTTGTATACAACCCCCTCACATGGCTTGTATCCTCTCCTTTATATAAACCCCTCACATGACTTGTGTCCTCTCCTATATATAACCTCCTCACATGGCTTGTGTCCTCTCCTGTATATAACTCCCTCACATGGCATGTGTTCACTCCTGTATATAACCCCTCACATGGCTTGTATCCACTCCTGTATATAACCCCCTCACATGGCTTGTGTCCACTCCTGTATATACCCCCCTTACATGGCTTGTGTCCACTGCTGAATATAACCCCTTCCCCCTCACATGGCTTGTGTCCACTCCTGTATATAATCCCCTCACATGACTTGTGTCCTCTCCTGCATATAGCCCCCTCACATGACTTGTGGCCTCTCCTGCATATAGCCCCCTCACATGGCTTGTGTCCACAACTGTATATAACCCCCTTACATGGCTTGTGTCCACTCCTGTATATAACCCCCTCACGTGGCTTGTGTCCATTCCTGTAAATAACCCCTAACGTGGCTTGTGTCCATGTGGATTTGAGACACTTGCAACAAAAAGTCTCAAAAAAGAAGCCAAAATTAGTTTCTGCCAGGATAGGAAAAACTTAACATGTATCACACGTAAAAAGACATGATCATACATAAGGTGCAAAAACTAGTCACCAAATGTGTCTAAAATTCACCACAGAGAGACAAAACTATAATACATGTGCCCCATTGTATCTCTTGTATAATTCATATTTAACCTTTTTCCTTCTATGTCTGCATGAAGTTGTGCAGCATGACACCAGTCGAATGCTCCTGTACGTGTGTCCACCCATCTCTTCAGCTCCAGCATACATCTGTCTTTAATCTTCAGGACTATGATGTGTTTGAAAAATTCAAGGGCAGAATACAGATGATGAATAATAGAACCAACACTGAGGTCTACCAAGATATCTCCTTTAATATGTCCTGAAAAGGAAAGTATAAAATTGTAATAAAAATATTATGTAAATGCTTAATCACTTGTGAGATTCATGATGTGGTTGCATTTGTGTATTGTCACACTTTGAATTTCTCCTATACACACAAATAAAAAATAAAAAAAATTATGTAATAAAATAAGAGACTACCTCAAAAGGACATTAAAACAACGTAAATTTTATTAGAACAATGTTAAAATATTAACCCCTTAACGCTCTGCGCCGTAACTCTACGGCGCAGAGGTATAAGGGATGTATGAAGAGGGCTCACAGGCTGAGTCCTCTTCATACAGAGGTGGGGGTTTTTGCATTTTGCACAAAACCCCCACCACTAATAACCGCGGTCGGTGCTTGCACCGATCGCGGCTATTAACCCTCTAAACGCCGCCGGCAAAGTCGCCGACGGCGGTTAAAAGACGGCGGCGCGCGGGCGCCGCCATCTTTTTTCTGATCGTCACGCCCCCGAACGTCATCGAGGGGCGGCGATCGGTTACCATGGTAGGCTCGGGTATTCTTTTGACACTACATGACTTATGCAAGTTCGTTACAATGAGCCAGTGGCTCATTGTAATGTATGACCTGCAAAAATGCCATATATTGCAATACTGTAGTATTGCAGTATATGGTAGGAGCGATCTGACCATCTAGGGTTAATGTACCCTAGATGGTCCAAAAAAATAGTGAAAAAAAAAAGAAAAAAAAAAGTTTAAAAAATTAAAAAAATTAATAAAATATTAAAAGTTCAAATCACCCCCCTTTCCCTAGAACGGATATAAAACATAACAAACAGTAAAAATCACAGACAAAATTAGGTATCGCCGTGTCCCAAAATGCCTGATCTATCAAAATATAAAAACGGTTATGGCCAGCGGTGACCTCCGAGGCGGGAAATGGCGCCCAAATGTCCGAAATGCGACTTTTACACGTTTTTAAATGACATAAAAAATGAAATAAAAAATGATCAAAATGTTGCACAGACCTCAAAATGGTAGCAATGAAAACGTCGCCTCATTTCGCAAAAAAAATGACCCCTCTTACATCTCCATGCGCCAAAGTATGAAAAAGTTATTAGCGTCAGAAAATGGCAAAACATTTTTTTTCTTTTTTGTACACATTCGTTTAATTTTTGAAAATGTATTAAAACACAATAAAACCTATATAAATTTGGTATCACCGCGATCGCACCGAACCAAAGAATAAAGTAGGCATGTTATTTGGAGCGAAGAGTGAAATTCGTAAAAACTGAGCCCACAAGAACGTGACGCATGTGCGTTTTTTTTTTTCAATTTTTCCACATTTGGAATTTTTTTTCAGCTTCGCAGTACACGGCATGTTAAAATAAATAATATCACGGGAATGTACAATTTGTTACGCACAAAATAAGCCTTCACACAGGTCTGCACACGTAAAAATGAAAAAGTTATGGATTTTTGAAGTTGGAGAGCGAGAAATCAGCCGAAAAACCCTGCGTCCTTAAGGGGTTAATAGGGCTGCCTATTGTTTATATTTTTAGACCAAATTGACAAGACGAACATAAATAGGTTAGAGTATAGATTCCAGCACACCAGTGGTTCTGTGTGGGGAGGACAGTACTGTGTTAAGTTGTCATACACACACTCCTCGCATCCAACAATTTATGTCCCAACCACTGTTTGACACAGTAATGGAACCCATACATCTACATAAAAATGCATTCAGCTTTGATATAAGCTTGCTGATATGAGTATGTCTGAACCCATTGTTCAAGGATCGGACATGCTAGATTTTAATGTATATCATTGTAACACTTCCGATCCCGTCACAACACCTGTAAGGGATCTAGACTGATATTACATGGTTTCCCAATATGTATATACTTCTGAATCCACCTAATGTATACGCATATCATGTGTCCCATGTTCCTTGTGAGAACCGCAAATCAGTACCTTAAGAAACAGTATCGCGATTCAGCGATCCATTAGGAGGTGTGTCAGTTATCCTGGAGGAGTGTTCCCACTGTCATGCTCCCGGCTGCCGGATTGGGTCCTTGAAGCGATGACGTGTTGAGGATCCCTCCAGCTGATGAGGGGAGTTTCCGGTGACGTGGAACGCTCCAGAGCTCCACCTCCTGGGGCGGTGCTTAACCTTTAAAAAGCCCTGGACGCCGGCATCACACGCAGCCAAACAAGTGCCGGCGTATTTTGCCATACTAGTATGAACAACCTCTTTAGACTCTAGTTTAGCGAGCTAGCTTATATCAAAGCTGAAAGGTGCAGATAGGTGCAGATCCTGGGGTGCTAATTGCTACATTAATGAAAGTACTAGGGACAAGCACCAGCATTTTTATGTAGATTTATGGGTTCCATTACTGTGCCAAACAGTGGTTGGGACATAAATTGTTGGATGCGAGGAGTGTGTCTATGAAAACACAGTACCTTCCTCCCCACACAGAACCACTTATTGGAACAACATTGTTCTAATAAAATTTACGTTGTTTTAATGTCCTTTTGAGGTAGTCTCTAGTTGAAATAAATTTGGACATAAACCCATAATACCGATACAATAAATGAGAATTTTTCAAATGTAATAAAATAACCTTCAGCTATACTAATCAGCTAATTGACCAGTCAAAACAGTTTGCAAATGCTTAAAGGGGTATTCCGGGAATATGAACGTCTGACACAAAAACCCATGATGATATAAATAAATGAATGCAACAATACTCAATGTCATTAGTCACAAAACGGTGCTTAAATAATTTGATTTTATGATTTACAAAATTTATGGCCTCTCTAAAGTAGGTGGAGTTATCACTAAGATGGCCGCCACTGGAAACTACAAGTTCCATGATCCTTTAGTTCTCAGTAACTCCTCCTCCCTCTTATGCTCTGCTCCCAGTGATGATCTAGCAGGTTTTCTTGCTCTGTTACCATAGTAATGATGTGTAACTGCTATTATCACAACACTGGCCATACTGGATGCACTGCAACCAACCGACTACAGCCTAACATAGTAGTGGTCACATGACCCTGCCCAGGCAGGTACAGGACATGTGATGTGGACATGTGACCAGCAGCCATCTTCTGTCCTGCAACGGACCGCGCGGAGGAAATTAACGGACTGATTAAAGGGCCAGTAGCATTTTAATTCTTCATCACTGTGTATGTCATCAGCATTTTCTGCTAAGGGGAGCAAAATTTTAAATAACAACTAATTACACATTAGCTTATATTTTGAGTGCCCACTTGTATATGAATTATGCTGATTCCTGGAATACCCCTTTAATCATTTAATATGATTCATATTACAATGTTTTTATATAAAAAAAAGATATAATAATATATAGATATAGATATACATGTATCACTTTCATCAAAATGTGGGTTTCCAATCTCTATAAAATAAGAAAACAATCACAATTAAATACTTCAATTGTTCAATAAATTTGTGTGTTCTGTATGATTCATATTCCTTCATATTCTTTCATATCAAATCCGATAGGTTGTTTGGACTTATTACTCTTACAATCTGCTGCAATACTTTAGCAATCTATTCTCTGACCACATTCATCAAGTAAATTGTATTATTTTTAAAATGAAAAGTTATGTCATTTTTCAATATATTTTCTGTTTCAATTCCTCATGGTTTTTTAGATGACTGCTTGCTGTCATTCAACAGTGCCAGTGGATAGAAATCTGTCCATTGTCAAGTGATGTCAAACTGGTGCATGGATTGTTTGATTCACAGAGAGTAATCAGGGCTGTGCTGTTTTATAACTAGTGGTACTCCATCACCAGGGACAGATTTTTTTTAACTGGATATAATAGTGATGAGTTGGTCTAAACTGAATTTGGCAGATTCAGCACCCAGAACCCTTGAACCCGACTAGGCACCCCTGTTCATACTTCAGGTTGATGTTTGGGTAATAAGTGCTTAACTGGTAGATTGCGTGCTGAGCAGCCACTTAACCAGCTTTCAGCGCTTTAGCAACCAAAGGTATGTCATCTGTGGGTATCCAGGTGACATTACACACAGTAGACAGAGTTATATATAGTTTTTTACCCTTTATAGGGCAAGTCAATACAAATGCTAATGATTGCCATAGGCAGGGAGAGAAGGCTGGTGCAAACTAATTCACTGTGGGGGTCACGAGAGTATATCTAGTAATAAAACTTAACCTTTATTGGTATATATAAATAAAATGATACAAAATCCCAACCCTAGCAACAGACTGGGGTAAGTCGGAAACTGCTAGGGTCCGACAGATATTGTTGGGAGGCTAAAGCAGCAGTACAATGAGACAGAGACACTAGCCTAATAGGATGTAAGTGCCTAAATGTATAGCACTCGGAGCTACTAGGCTAATCTGATATGTTCTCTATCTGAAGCTAGCCTCCTCTAGATGTTAATGCGATCCGACGCGTTTCCTGATAGCATTCATCAGGGATCTGATAGTGAATGTTGTGATCTACATATTCATCCACATCTTGTGGATGCAACTATGTGATTGACCACATGGTAAGCATGACACTTATAGATGAGCGTGTCCCCGCTTTGATATCAACGGCGATCGCCCGCGGGGAACGCCGGATATTTATTGTTAAGACCCCAACCCCTTGTGACATCACAGGGTGGTCTCTGACCAATGCGGGGGCACCCTGGGATCGGGCCTCCCCGCATTAGACCGCCCCCATGATGTCAAATGACAATGCAGCCAATGGAGAGACCGGGAGCCGTAGACGCCCCCGATCACGTGATCGGAGGCGGGGGCAAAGTCCGGTCATGCGACCGCTCGTCAGAGCAGGATCCTCAAAGGGACCGCCCCGACCGCGCGACACACGCTCCCATTGGCTGCTCGGGAGCGAAAATAAACAAAGATAGGAGACCACTCGTGCCCAGATGATTCGGGCAAAGAGGGAGGAGTACAAAGATAAAACAGGGACATAGAGTACACTCGTCTTTGAGGTGTACCCGGCCGGTAAGTATTGTGTGTACCCAAACATAGAGACATTGATCAAAACAATATGATATAAAAGCACTGATTGAAGGTACTGATTGAAGGTACCAATCCCCAGAGGGTTGCTCCAGTATGTATCAGAGTTCAGACACACATTGGCGCTAATCGAGGATGTAGATGGCAAGAGAACATAAAAAGACGTGGAGAAATGGAGAAATATAGACGAGAAATACTACGTATTATGTATTAGAGAGGATCCATGGAGGGAACGCTAAACCTAAGAAGATTATGAATAGGTTATCACTAGAGATGAGCGAACATACTCGTCCGAGCTTGATGCTCGATCGAGCATTAGCGTACTCGTAACTGCTCGTTGCTCGGACGAGTATTTCGCCCGCTCGAGAAAATGGCAGCTCCCGCCGTTTTGCTTTTTGGCGGCCAGAAACAGAGCCAATCACAAGCCAGGAGACTCTGCACTCCACCCAGCATGACGTGGTACCCTTACACGTCGATAGCAGTGGTTGGCTGGCCAGATCAGGTGACCCTGGGATAGACTAGCCGCTGCCCGCGCTGCTCGGATCATTCTCTGTCTGGATGCCGCTAGGGAGAGAGCTGCTGCTGGTCAGGGAAAGCGTTAGGGTGTTCTATTAGCTTACTGTTAGGCAGGAGTGATTCTACAACAACCCAACAGCCCTTCTTAGGGCTACAATAACGTTATACTTTTTTTTTTTATTTGCTTGTGGCTGGGCTTGCTGGCACTAGTAGTGCAGCTAGTACCATATTGTGAGGAATTAGCAGGGGGACTTGCTACCGTTGTGTTTAGCTCTTAGTGACACACATATCCACCTCAAACACCAAAGTGGGAAAATTTATTAGGGGTTTGATTTCAATTAGGCACAGTCTGCCAGTTTCTTTTTATTTTACGTTTATTTTTTTAATAACTCAGTGTCATCTCATCTTGCATAGTAGTGTGCTTTCATACTTGGCTAGAAAATAGCCATAGGAGAATCCAAACGGCTTACTTACGCCTACAGTAGCGTTATATATATTTGATTTCTGGTTGATCTGCTAGTGGCTGTAGTTGCTGCAGTGCATCTACTAGCAAATTGTGAGCAATTTGGAGTGAGACTTGCGACCACTGTGTTTTGCGCTTAGTGACGCACATATCCATCGCAAAGACCGAAGTGGGAAAATTTATTAGGGCCCGGGGTTGTATTTCAATTAGGCACAGTCTGTCATTTCCTTTTTTATTTTACGTTTATTTTTTTCATAACTCAGCGTCATCTCATCTGGCATAGTAGTGTGCTTTAATACTTGGCTAGAAAATAGCCATAGGAGAATCCAAACGGCTTACTTACGCCTACAGTAGCGTTATATATATTTGATTTCTGGTTGATCTGCTGGTGGCTGTAGTTGCTGCAGTGCATCTACTAGCAAATTGTGAGCAATTTGGAGTGAGACTTGCGACCACTGTGTTTTGCGCTTAGTGACGCACATATCCATCGCAAAGACCGAAGTGGGAAAATTTATTAGGGCCCGGGTTGGATTTCAATTAGGCACAGTCTGCCATTTCCTTTTTTATTTTACGTTTATTTTTATAACTCAGTGTCATCTCATCTGGCATAGCAGTGTGCTTTCATACTTGGCTAGAAAATAGCCATAGCAATAGGATAGCATCGTTTGGTTTTAAAAACTAAAAAACACACACAAAAAAAAAAAACACAAAAAAAAGTAAAAAAAAAAATTAAAGTTATAACTCTCATTTTCAAAATGTTTAACCCGAGGGCTAGGGGTAGAGGACGAGGGCGGGGACGTGGGCGTCCAACTACTGCAGGGGTCAGAGGCCGTGGTCCTGGGCGGGGTGAGACACCACCTGCTTATGAGGGAGCAGGGGAACGCCGCAGAGCTACACTCCCTAGGTTCATGTCTGAAGTTACTGGGACTCGTGGTAGAGCACTGTTGAGGCCAGAACAGTGCGAACAGGTGATGTCGTGGATTGCCGACAATGCTTCGAGCAATTTGTCCACCAGTCAGTCTTCCACGCAGTCCACCCATGTCACCGAAATCGGCACTCCTCCAGCTCCTGCACCTCAGCCTCCTCCCCCCCAGTCTGCCCCCTCCCAGCAAAATTTGCCATTTGAACCGGCATACTCTGAGGAACTGTTTTCTGGACCCTTCCCACAGTCACAAACCACTTGTCCGGTTGCTGATGAGCAATTTTCCGATGCCCAGGTTTTCCACCAGTCGCAGTCTGTGGGTGATGATGACCTTGTTGACGTACTAGAAGAAGTGTGTAAAGAGGTGTCCGACGATGAGGAGACACGGTTGTCAGACAGTGGTGAAGTTGTTGTCAGGGCAGGAAGTCCGAGGGGAGAGCAGACTGAGGGATCGGAGGATGATGAGGTGACAGACCCAAGCTGGGTTGAGAGGCCGGGTGAACACAGTGCTTCTGAGACGGAGGAGAGTCCTCGACCAGAACAGGTTGGAAGAGGCAGTGGTGGGGCCAGACGGAGAGGCAGGGCCAGAACTGGTGCATCAGCGCCAAATGTGTCAACTAGTGAAGCTCCCGTGGCGAGGGCTCCTGCGGCGAGGGCTAGATTTTCAGAAGTCTGGAGGTTTTTTAAGGAAACACCGGATGACCGACGGACTGTGGTGTGCCACATTTGCCAAACCAGGATCAGCAGGGGTTCCACCACTAATAGCTTAACTACCACCAGTATGCGCAGGCATATGAATGCTAAACACCCCACTCAGTGGCAACAAGCGCGTTCACCTCCGGCCGTGCACACCACTGCTCCTTCCCCTGTGTCAGCTGATAGTCAGCCCCCTGCCCAGGACCCTGCCACAAAAACCCCATCGTCGCCTCCATGATCCTCCACAGCATCCACCAGCGTTCAGCTCTCCATACCCCAGACGCTGGAGCGGAAACGCAAATATAGTGCAACCCACCCGCACGCCCAAGCCCTTAATGTGCACATCTCCAGATTGCTAAGCCTGGAGATGCTGCCCTATAGGCTAGTAGAGACCGAGGCCTTTCGCAGCCTCATGGCAGCGGCCGCCCCTCGGTATTCGGTCCCCAGCCGCCACTACTTTTCTCGATGTGCCGTCCCAGCCCTGCACCAGCACGTGTCAGACAACATAATCCGTGCCCTGACCAACGCCGTTTCTGACAAGGTCCACCTGACCACGGACATGTGGACGAGTGCTGCCGGGCAGGGCCACTATATATCGCTGATGGCACATTGGGTTAACTTGGTGGAGGCTGGGACCGAGTCTGACCCTGCGGCTGGTCATATACTGCCGACGCCGAGGATTGCGGGGCCTACCTCGGTCCAGGTGTTTCAGGCCTACTATGCCTCCTCCTCCTCCCACCCCTCCTCCACCTCCTCCTCCGAACGACCATCCTTGGGCATGGCGCCATCAGTCGGTAGCTCTAGGCACAGCAGCAGGGCCATCGCTAAGCGACAGCAGGCGGTGCTCAAACTGCTGAGCCTAGGCGATAAAAGGCACACCGCCCAAGAACTATTACAGGGCATCACGGCGCAGACTGATCTGTGGCTGGCACCGCTGAACCTGAAGCCAGGCATGGTTGTGTGTGACAACGGCCGTAACCTGGTGGCGGCTCTGCAACTTAGCAGACTGACACATGTGCCATGCCTGGCCCATGTGTTAAATCTGATAGTTCAGCGTTTCCTCAAGACATACCCCAATCTGTCTGATTTGCTCACGAAGGTGCGCCGCATCTGTTGTGCGACGTGCCCACGAGGTGGAATTCAACATTAACCATGTTATCCAGAGTTTACCAGCAGCGCAGAGCAATTGTAGACTGCCAGATGTCAACTTCCACCAGAAATGGTAGTCAGGTCAGTCAGCTTCCTCAAGTCTACAATGAGGAGTGGACGTGGATGTCTGATATCTGTCAGGTGCTGAGTAACTTTGAGGAGTCAACACAGATGGTCAGTGGCGATGCCGCCATCATCAGCCTCAACATCCCGCTGCTTGGCCTGTTGAAAAACTCTCTGGTCAGCATGAAGTCGGAAGCTTTGCGTTCGTCACAAGAGACGGGGGAAGAAGATTCCCTTGTTGATAGCCAAAGCACCCTTAGGTCTGTTTCTCAGCGCATATCGGAGGAGGTGGAGGAGGATGAGGAGGAAGAGGAGGAGAATGTTGGCGAGACAGAAGAGGGGACCATTGTGCAGTCCTTCACTGTTCAGCGTGTATGGGCAGAAGAAGAGGAGTTGGAGGAGTTGGAGGAGGAGGAAATGGACAGTCAGGCCAGTGAGGGGAGTGAATTCTTACGCGTTGGTACTCTGGCGCATATGGCAGATTTCATGCTAGGCTGCCTATCCCGTGACCCTCGCGTTCAAAGAATTTATTCCAGCACCGATTACTGGGTGTTCACTCTCCTGGACCCACGGTACAAGCAAAATCTTTTCACTCTCATCCCTGGAGAGGAAAGGAGTGTGAGAATGCATGAATACCAGCAGGCCCTGGTGCACAAGCTGAAACAGTATTTCCCTTCTGACAGCGCTAGCGGCAGAGTGCGTAGTTCTGCGGGACAAGTAGCGAGGGAGAGTAGGCGAGCAGGCAGCTTGTCCAGCACTGGCAAGGGTACGCTTTACAAGGCTTTTGCCAGCTTTATGTCACCCCAGCAAGACACTGTCACCTGTCCCCAGTCTCGGCAGAGTAGGGCTGATCTTTACAGAAAGATGGTGAGGGAGTACGTAGCTGACCATACCATCGTCCTAAATGATCACACAGCTCCCTACAACTACTGGGTTTCAAAGCTGGACATGTGGCATGAACTGGCGCTGTACGCCTTGGAGGTTCTTGCCTGCCCTGCCGCTAGCGTCTTGTCCGAGCGGGTTTTCAGTGCAGCTGGTGGCATCATCACCGATAAGCGTACACGCCTGTCGACTGACAGCGCTGACAGGCTGACGCTTATCAAGATGAATAAAGCCTGGATTTCTCCTAATTTCCAATCTCCACCAGGTGAAGGAAGCTCAACCTAAATAATTTATCCACTCCTCCTCCTCCTCATTTTCCTCCTTCTCCTCCTCTTTGTACAGTAAAGCAGAGGAAACTGGCTATTTTTTGACAGGGCCCACTGGCTCTAGCTATAGCACTTTATGCATTTAATTTTTATGGAGGGCCACCGACCTGGTCCTCTGTTTTAAACAATTTTTGGGAGTGCCACATACAGGCACGCAATCTATTCAATTTTTCTGGAGGGCCACCTACCTGCTCCTCTGGTTTGAAAACTTTTTTGGACTGCCACATACAGGAACTCAATCTATTCAATTTTTCTGGAGGGCCACCTACCTGCTCCTCTGGTTTGAAAACTTTTTTGGACTGCCACATACAGGCACTCAATCTATTCCATTTTTCTGGAGGGCCACCTACCTGCTCCTCTGGTTTGAAAACTTTTTTGGACTGCCACATACAGGCACTCAATCTATTCCATTTTTCTGGAGGGCCACCTACCTGCTCCTCTGGTTTGAAAACTTTTTTGGACTGCCACATACAGGCACTCAATCTATTCCATTTTTCTGGAGGGCCACCTACCTGCTCCTCTGGTTTGAAAACTTTTTTGGACTGCCACATACAGGCACTATCCAAATTGAATTGTCTCCATAGCAGCCTCCACACGTTGTCTCCATTGCTACCTCCAAAAGTCGTCCATATAGCTGCCTCCATACATCGTCCCTTTATCAAACGAGGTGTGTCAGGCCGAAATTTGGGTTGTTTTCATGGATTCCACATCAAAGTTGTTAACTTTGTCGCCACCCTGCTGTGTTATCCACAAAATACACTGGCAAACTTTTACCATTTACGGATATTATTTCAGCGCTTCTTGCGCATCTGTTTACATTCCCCTCACCTGCCATATCCTAAACTTATAAGAACGCTACTACACTTGATCTTATACAAAAGGTTCTTAGAAGTGCTGTTTGGGGAGTAGCCTAGAGACAGGGGCTTGGATTGGCGAAAGCTCGCCTGGCAGCGGAGCGCCAGCTCCATGCCAAGAACCAACTAACATAGTTTTAACTGCAGCACCTTTAATCTACTACTAGTTCACTGCCTCCATACATGGCCGCCTTATCAAACGTGCTGTGTCAGGCAGAATTTTGGGTTGTTTTCATGGCTTCCACAACAAACTTGTTAACTTTGTCGCCACCCTGCTGTGTAATCCTCAAAATATACTGGCAAACTTTTACCATTTACGGATATTATTTCAGTGCTTCTTGCGCATCTGTTTACATTCCCCTCACCCGCCATATTCCAAACTTATAAGAACGCTATTACACTTAACTTGGTGCAGGCTGGGACCGAGTCTGACGCTGGGGCTGGTCATATACTGCCGACGCAGAGGATTGCGGGGCCTACCTCGGTCCAGGTGTTTCAGGCCTACTATGCCTCCTCCTCCTCCCACCCCTCCTCCACCTCCTCCTCCTCCGAATTACCATCCGTGGGCATGGCGCCATCAGTCGGTAGCTCTAGGCACAGCAGCAGTGCCGTCGCTAAGCGACAGCAGGCGGTGCTCAAACTGCTGAGCCTAGGTGATAAAAGGCACACCGCCCAAGAGCTAATACAGGGCATTCCACATCAAACTTGTTAACTTTGTCGCCACCGTGCTGTGTAAGCCACAAAATATACTGGAAAACTTTTTTCATTTACGGATATTATTTCAGCGCTTCTTGCGCAGATGTTTACATTCCCCTCACCCGCCATATCCCAAACTTATAAGAACGCTACTACACTTGATCTTATACAAAAGGTTCTTAGAAGTGCTGTTTGGGGAGTAGCCTAGAGACAGGGGCTTGGATTGGCGAAAGCTCGCCTGGCAGCGGAGCGCCAGCTCCATGCCAAGATCCAACTAACATAGTTTTAACTGCAGCACCTTTAATCTACTACTAGTTCACTGCCTCCATACATGGTCCCCTTATCAAACGAGCTGTGTCAGGCAGAATTTTGGATTGTTTTCATGGCTTCCATGTTAACTTTGTCGCCACCCTGCTGTGTAATCCACAAAATATACTGAGCGCTTCTTGCTCACCTCCTTTGGTTCCTCTCTGCCACCCATTGGTTTGAAGCCTGAGTCCATTTAGGGTATGTTGCCATGACACTCTCTAGCCTGCCGCTGCTGCCGCTGCCGCTGCCTCTGCATGCTGTCCCCTATAGTGTCAGGGTCAATTATTGCATGTTTTAGATGCTATCTAGCCTCATTCGGTCACTCTGTCATGGCCATGCTGTTGCCCATAATTTTGGCATAATGGTGCGATTAAGCAGCCTCAGAGGCATCCATGCATGCTGCCCCTGCTGTTTCCTGTCCATTTCCGTGGTGTTTCCATCCTTTTCTGAGGTTCCCAGGTGTTTGGCCAAGCTTCCCTGTGCAGAGCCTTGGTCCCCTTGAAAAATGCTCGAGTCTCCCATTGACTTCAATGGGGCTCGTTACTCGAAACGAGCACTCGAGCATCGGGAAAAATTTGTCTCGAATAACGAGTACCCGAGCATTTTAGTGCTCGCTCATCTCTAGTTATCACTATAGTAGAAGAATAGTGATCATAGAAAGCTAACAAAGGACATGCTTTCGTTAAGTCCCTTCGGGTCAACCGTGTCTAGGGTGAAGATCCATTTGGTCTCTTTTTGTTGGATAAGCCTGTCCCAGTTGCCCCCCCGTTTCGGTGGTCTCACTTTTTCTATAACTTGGAACCGTAGCAGTTTGGGATTGCTATTATGGCAGGTGGCAAAATGTCTGGCCACTGTAGTAGTACGTTGGTTTCTAATGTCCCCAACATGCTCTTGGATCCTGACCTTGATGGGGCGGTAGGTTTTGCCCACATAATTCAGAGGACATGGGCATGTAAGCATATATACAGCTCCCTCCGTCCTACAATTCGCGTAGTCTCGTATGGAAAAACTTCTCCCGTTACTAGCGCTTTGGAATGTGTTCTCCCCCAGGACCTGCGGGCACACATTACAGTTGCCCCACTTGAAAGTGCCTGTCCTCTCCGAGAGCCACGTACGGGGTGATCGTGACGGTTCCAGATGGCTATGTACGAGCCTGTCACGTAGATTTTTACCTCGACGGTAAGTGACTGACGGGAAAGGAAGGAGAACATCTCTCAGATCAGGATCCTGTCTGAGGATCCGCCAATATTTTTCAAGGATTTTCTTTACTGAATTCGCCTGCACATCAAAGGTACCAATCAGGCGCAGGGTACTGTCACTTTCCCGACTTTTCGGGACTAGGAGATCCTCCCGTCTAGAGGTCAAGGCGTGTTGAAAGGCTTTAGATATTGTCCTTCTGGGGAAGCCCATCTGTGTGAACCTGTCACTCAGGTCTCTAGCTTGTGACAGAAAATCCTCGACATGGCTACAATTACGTCGTAGTCTGAGAAATTGTCCCTTTGGTATCCCTCTTTTGAGGGGAAGAGGATGACAACTCTCCCAGCGCAGCAGACTGTTAGTCGCCGTGTCTTTTCTGTGTACTCTTGTCTGTAAATGACCATCAGTTGTTTTGGAGATGCGAATGTCCAGAAACGCGATGGATTGTTCCTGGATTTCACTCGTAAATCTGAGGCCCAGATCATTCACATGAAAGGCCTGGACAAATTTCTCAAAATTTGAGGGGGAGGACGACCATAAGATGAGCACATCATCTATATAGCGAAGCCAGATGGATATATGACATGTCCATCTGGCTAGTTCCTCTGAGAAAACTATACGGTCCTACCACCAGCCGAGGTAGAGATTAGCGTAGCTGGGGGCCATTGGGCTCCCCATAGCTGTCCCCCTCAGCTGGTGGAAGAGTTTACCCTCAAAGAGGAATATGTTCTTCTCGAGTATAAATTTAAGAAGAACCCCCACAAATCCATTGTGTCTATTGAAATGGTTACCTCTGGTACTCAGGAAAGCCTCCACCGCCTCACATCCCTTATTATGAGGGATGGAGGAGTAGAGGGCCTCCACGTCTAGACTGGCCAGATAGATGTTCTCATCTACCATGATCCCTTCGATTTGTTTAAGGACATCGGTAGTGTCACAAACATAGGATGGAAGGCTCGTGACGAAGGGTCTCAAGATTTAGCCCACGTAGAGGCTAATGTTTTGAGTGAGGCTATTAATCCCAGACACAATGGGTCGTCCCTTCAGGGGGGGAAACCCCTTATGGACCTTAGGCAAACCATAAAAGGTTGCGGTGGTGGGGAACTTCGGGAGAAGAAATTCATGTTCCTGTTGGCTAATAAGATGATCGTGTAAGGCCTCATCCAGAATCTTCTTAAGTTCCCTTGAATATTTGGCTGTGGGGTTTGCTGGGAGGAGTCGATATCCCTCATTATCGTAAAGTATATTTTCACACATATTCACATAGTCCGCCCTTTCGAGCAGGACTATGTTGCCCCCCTTATCCGAGGGTTTTATAATGATCCCGTCGTTCCTTTCTAGGTTCGACAAGGCCATTCTTTCCTCGGAGCTGAGATTATTAAAAGGATTATGTATGTCACCTTCAAGATTTTTCAATTCCTCCGTAACAAGATCCACAAATACATCAATGTGCGTGGATTCCACAGCTGGATATTTGAGACTTTTCTCTTTGAGGGAAGTAAATGGGCCTAGTCCTGGTTCTCTCTCAGATTCTCCGAGTAGATCCATCATGGTATCAAGGTCCCCCAAATCAGATTCGTTCACCCCTAATTCCATGCATCTCTTCCGGTCATTACATTTGTAAAATTTCCTCCACTTGAGTTTTCTTGCAAAAAGATGCACATCTTTGACCCATGAAAATGAGTCAAAGCGTACTGATGGTACAAACGATAAACCCTTTTTAAGGAGGCTCATCTCTGCCTTGTCTAGATCATATGAAGACAGATTAATGATGCATTTTTCACTGTCCTTGTCTAGATTCATTTTTTTGCAGACGGCCCTTGGTCCCCCCTCAAAAGGTATCCCGAGATCGGGGGGTTGGTGGCTAAAAAACCCCCCCGAATCCCCCTACTTGAATCTCCACGACCTCTTGGTCTACCCCTTCTGCCTCCTCGTTGAGTACCCCTATGACCCCTCGGTGATTGGGAGCACCCTGGGAACTCAGAGTCGGTGGTATCACTTTCTGAGGTAGAAGCCTCTGTCACTTTTTTCTGTGTAGTTGGGATCTGGATTTGTGACAGGAAATCATATGCTCTCCTGTCTTTGAATTCCTGAAGATCCCATTGAAACTGAAAGTGTTTGCGTTCTTTAATTTGAGATGTGAACCTTTCAATTGACTGCTGTAGAGCTTTGTCTTTTTTATCAAAACCTGCAGAGTCCTTTAATGTTCTTACAGTAGCTATTTCACTCTGCAGTAATTCACTTGTATGTTTGAAGGCCAACTTTTCCTCTTCCAAGAGAATATTCATCAAACGCAAAGAGGATGCAGTCACCTCCTCTTCCCACCTGCTCTTAATATTAGGGGTCTTGAGTCGCGGAGAGGGGGTAATGGGGATTCTGAGGCCCCTAGGCACTATTTTATGTTTCAAATAGTTCTCAAGGCTCTGTATTTCCCACCACGATCTAATATACTCCTTGTATGTCTTAGTGAGGGAATTAAAGGCACTTTTCAGAGATGGAGAGTGTCCAGACAGGGGCAATTCTCCTTCCGAGAATACATTTTGTGCATCGCTCGTCCAATTGTCAGTGCAGGGATCCGCAAATACAAAACCGGCCATTCCCCAGATAAAGATGAGAAAGACGATTCTCAAAAATAATCACTGTGTAAGGATAAGGGTTTGTTAACCTCTCTAAATAGAAACTAATTCACTGTGGGGGTCACAAGAGTATATCTAGTAATAAAACTTAACCTTTATTGGTATATATAAATAAAATGATACAAAATCCTCAACTGTATAAGTGTTAAAAACTATGTTCCAACCCTAGCAACAGACTGAGGTAAGTCGGAAACTGCTAGGGTCCAACAGATATTGTTGGGAGGCTAAAGCAGCAGTACAATGAGACAGAGACACTGGCCTAATAGGATGTAAGTGCCTAAATGTATAGCACTCGGAGCTACTAGGCTAATCTGATGCGTACTCTATCTAAAGCTAGCCCTCTAGAGAAGGCTGGTGCAATTAGGGACAGTTTTAAATCAGAAATAATTGTCCTTTTTAGGGCACTGTGAAGAACTGCATTAAGCTAATGATAGTCTGCTATTGCCCAGGGTCAGACTTAGTATTATAAGCATTTACTGCATCAATATCTTAAAAGCATCAACTTTTTTGCAGTAATTTAGCACATTTTAAAGGTGCTGTCATGGTATAGTTTTAAGTTCTAGCTAAATTTTAAAGGGGCAGTCTCAGTATAGTTCCCAGTTCTAGCATCATGGAGCAAAATCATAAAGGCCCAGTCTCAGTATAGTTTGCAGTTTCAACCTCATTCGTCAAAATCTTAAAGGTACTGTCTTTGTATATTTTGCAGTTCCAGCATCATTTAGCAAAAATCTAAAGGCTACAATATTGTATATTGTTAAATGCTAGCAAAATATTTTATAGGAAAACTCAATATAGTTTGCAGTTTTGGCATTGTTCATCAAAACCTTAAAGGTACTTTTTCAGTATATGTAGTTTGCAGTTCCATCAAAATCTTTATGGTGAATTCTCAGTCAAGTTTGCACTTTGAGTATCATCCAACAATAAAATCCATCATCCAGATACAACTGTGTATAGTTTTTAGTTCCAGCACGCTCAGTATAGTTAGCATTTTTAGCTTCATCCAGAAAAATCAGTACAGTTTGCAGACCAGCATCATCCAGTGATAAATTTAAATTCCAGTCTTAGACCAATTTGCATCAGTGTAACTTCACACTACTAGAGTACCCATTTTATTTGCTAATCAGTTTTAACTTACACTCAGCCTCTTGTTCCTGCATGTTACATATCCATTGAATAGTCCAGTTAAGCAGTGGCTAAGTCTGGAATCAAAAGGAGAAAACCCTACATTAATAGCCCAGACCATATTAATACTGCTGGTGTAACATTTGAACATCTGTTACCCATATAGCACTGAGTGACATCTCAGTCAAGCTATTTATTCAAATGTTCTTGTATGTTCTCTGCTATACTCAAATATATGGTAAATAAAAGTGCTTTTATATAGGACCAATCAGTTCAGTATCATAGGAAAAAGAAAGCTCTTTTAACACATGCCATGATGCAGTAAGCAACCACTGAATAAATATTAGGAAAAGCCCTAAAAAATGCTACAGGCCCTTTAATCAGTCCGTTAATTTTCTTCACACAGAGAAGACACAGGACAGAAAATGGCCGCTGGTCACATGTCCACATCACATGTCCTGCACCTGCCTGGGCAGGTCATGTGGTCTTCACTATCGTTTGGCTGTAGTCGGTTGGTTGCAATGCATTCAGTATGACCAGTGTTTTGGTGATGTGCCATGATGGCAGTTTCAAATAATTACTATGGTAACAGAACAGGAAAATCTGCTAGATCATCACTGCGGGCAGAAACTAAGAGGGAGGAGGAGTTACTGAGAACTAAAGGATCAAGGGATCTGTAGTTTCCAGTGGCGGCCATCTTGGTTATAACTTCACCTACTTTAGAGAGGCCATAAAATTTTGTAAATCATAAACTCAAACTATTTAAGCTCCATTTTGCAGCTAATAACATTGAGTTTTGTAATGTTTATTTATTTATAGCATTATGGGTTTTTGTATCAGACGTTCATATTCCCGGAATACCCCTTTAATTCCCTGCCCATGGGTCATTTATCGGTCCAGCCCCACACTGCACACTATGCAGAGGACAGAAGTTCTTGCACTATGACAAAATATACTGTAACACACTGACTTCTCGTCTGCGAGCTGGACTGCAGCACTGGTATTGGTATAGGTCTCTACGTTACATTTTTGATATAGTGCAGGGACTTTAGTTTGTGGAACTGGCCCGATACATGGCCTGTTTTTCACAGGCTGCTCATGATCATGTGAAGGGGGCTTTACAGATGTAAAAAAAGATTTGTATCATGACAAAGGTTTTGTTCTGCTCTCCTAAGTTGGTTTATGAGTTCATATTTAGTCATATAAAATCATTTTATTTCAGTTAATTAAAAGAAAATGTAAAAAAAAAATATTTTTTATGTAATGTTTTTCTTATCATGGGCAACAGCATTGTGGGTGAAAGTGGGTTATTTGCAATGTAAAGCTGAAATCATATGGCTTTTGAGGCTGTATTCTGGTCTTTCTCATTACATTTAACCCTTTAACGACGCACAACATGGTGCATGGAGAGGGCTCACAGGCTGAGCCCTCTCCATAGCCGGTAAGTCTTTGCTGCATATTACAGCAAACACTTACCAGTAACACCCGCGATCGGTGCTTGTAAAGAATGAGGAGGAAAATCCCCATATACAGTATTTTCCAGACTATATGGCGCACCGGAGTATAAGGCGCATCATCAATAAATGCCTGCTAAAACGATTAGGTTCATATATAAGGCACACCGTAGTATAAGGCGCACCTGATTTTAAGGAAGAATGACCAGAAGGTGGCAGACCTGTGCACAGTTCAAGGCAGCTGTTGTCTGTAAGTCTGTTCATATATAAGGCGCACTGGACTATAAGGCGCACCTTTGATTTCTGAGAAAATCAAAGGATTTTTTTTGTGCGCCTTATAGTCCGAAAAATACAGTACTACTATACTGTAGTATGGAAAATAGCGCCCAAAGTCGAAAATGGCACTTTTTAGGCATTTTAAAAATCTAAAAAGTGATCAAAAGGTTGTACGGTCCTAAAAATGGAAGCATTGAAAAAGGCAACAAAATTTACAAATATGTCAACACCCACAGCTCCATATACTGAAGTATAAAAAAAGCTATTAGCTCCCGAAGATGACAAAATTAAAAAAGAAAATTTGTACAGGAGGTTTTAATTTTTGTTACTGTATGAAGGCATTATTAAACCTATACACATTTGTTATCCCTATGATTGCACCCAAAAAATAAAGTATAAATGTCATTTGGGGTGCACAGTGAAAGCCGTAAAATCTAAGCCCACAAGAAAACTGGCGCAAATACGTTTTTCACCAATTTTACTGCATTTGGGATTTTTTTCCCGCTTCCCAGTGCATGGCATGGGATATTAAATATCATCACTATGAAGTGCAATTTGCTACAAGCCATCAAACAGCTCTTTATGTGTAAAAATAAAAAAGTTATAGATTTTTGATGGTGGGGAGTGAAAAATGGAAATTAAAAAACAAAAAAGTGCCAGGTCATTAAGGGGATAAAGTAAGGTACCAAAAAAAATTCAAAGTGGCTCTGTTTTTACATAAATTAACCATCTATGTAATGCAAGCTCATATGAACTCATGAAAGATAATGGTCTGCAATATAAGCCAATTGTTTTCATAATTCTATACTTTAATTTTCAATTAATAAACAAAAGGAGAAGATGTCCAATGTCCCACCAGATAAGGTAGAAAGGCTGTCCATCAATCTGAAACTATAACTCAGCAGTGGGAGATTCAATATAGACGAGGACATAAATAGTATACAACCTGTACATTTGAACCAGGTGAACCACAAGGTGTTAAGACCAAGACTTTGTGTTAGAACCAATGTAATATGTAACTGTCCTGCTCATATGACTTTCAAAATTTGTCGAGATTTGTACTAAATTTGATAATAATTGATGCAGTAAAGATAAAAAATAACTTCTTACAAATGTATAAAAAAAAATTAAAGATTTAATAATAGGAAAACACATACCCAATTCAAACGTCTTTCTAAAATTTTGAATGGGGAACTTCAATAAATCCTCTTCAAAGACCATGTCCTGGTTACAGGAGAAATAATGCTCCAGCATTTGCCTGGAATCACAGTCATGTATATGATAGTTCTTAAGGGCATTGGAATCCATCTTCTTCTATTATTTTGCAGGTAGACTGCCTCCCTCTATACTGGTGCTCAAGGTCTTTATATAAGTATTACACATTAGTTATTTGTATTACTAATCATCTGCCACTTCATGAGTTGTTCTATTTGCATAGTTTCTCATGTGTTATTGTTTAACCCCTCATCATCGACGCTTGTTTTCAGCTTAATGAACAGATTCTATTTCTATAATGTGCTGCAATTTTGCTACCAAATATGTCAAGCGTGTACACCCATATGTGGTGGTGAACTGCGGCATTTAGGAGGGAATGGAATGAAAACAGTGCCATTCACAGCAGATTTGTATTGTCATATTGTAAAGGCATTTTTTGGGGAATGCGTGCATATGAGGGCTTATTATTTCCAGGATGTGATCCAATGCAAAGATAATTCATTTTGGGGGTCTAAAGCTTATTCATGAGATTCTATTAACTATTTCAAGGGGGACACAAACAAAATCATCAATTTTTATTTAGTATTTTTAGCACTTTTTTGTCCACTTACCTTAACGTAAAAATAATATTTTATCTTTATTGTCTGGTTCACTACAATTCTGAAGATACTTCGTTTATATAGTTTTGCCATTTATATAGATGCATGCTCAGTTAGTTACAACTGAGCCTTGCAAGACCCAGATCACCCAGTAAGCTTACAGCTGGTGGGGTCGAATCCATCGGCAACACCCAGGATCTGACTTTTTCTGATCCCAAGTGTTAGTGCCGGTACACTTAAAGTTCCGGAGGGGTTGGTCTGAATAAGTGCACTGGATGACTGCTGTAAAAACACGATGTGGCAGTCATTAAGGGGTTAATCATACTGGGGATTAAAAGCATAAAGCTTTTACATTAATCAGAGATGGTGTCAGGGAAATACAATCCTCACAATACAGTCACTGTTTCATACAATTATCACTGCCTTCACCCATTGTTACTACCTACCGAATGCCTAATTAAGGACCAGAAACATGCTAATCAAGCTATATTACTTGTTCATCCATACACAAACTGCTTATAGCATAAAACATGATAACTGCTAGCACACAAACATTCATGGGATAACATGACTTAGTGGTAATTTACCTCTCCAAAGGATGGAATAAAAAAGACATACATAAAATTAAAAACGGTACAATAAATAGGAAAAATATATGTAAAAAAATTACTTGAGTGTTATTTTCCGGACAGATTAAATTCTCAACATCACACATTTCTAGCTTAGTATAAGGAACAGTGCTCTCAAGAAGATGACATTAGACATTTCAGCTGTGCTAGGGGAAATATCTGCCACAGATCAGGATACTGATCAACATATGTAAAACATTTAAAGGGATATGCTCAGATACCCGTACTTTCTTTAATTATCGTCCAGCACTCCAATCAAGGCATCCACATGCCATAATCTTTGCGAGGTTTATTCCAAATCCCACCTATGAGAATTAACTGCAGACTTGGTAAGAGTTGATGAGGCATAGCCCACTGTGGACAACAAAAAGGGCTTTGGGGCAGGCTTCCCCTTGACCTGCAACATATGCATCAGCTATCTATACTACCTCATATACTACCACAACTTGCTGCATATTGCTCTGCACTATTCAAATGCATGCCCCAAGATTATTTAACTCACGTTGTAACTCTGTCGTGGCACTTTCTCTGGCCTTAATGTTAAACTTTTTCTCTACATTCTTGCAAAGAGCTACTGCTACTTTGCTGTTGTCTGCTACTCATGCAGTTGTCAGTCATACTCTCCACGTTGTTGGAAAAACGCTGACCAAATAAAGTATTTGCAATTCTGTGAAGTGCTCTGGCTGATGTCCACTGGTTTCTGGAACCAAATCCATGCCTTTACCTCATTGGCTGAAAATGTTACAGATTAAGGTAACACTCTCTGCTGGTGCACAACATCATCTCCACCATTGACTGAATGAACATCTCCTTGGTTTTGCTCTAAGTTTGTCCTTGTAGCCTTTGTAGATTTGTGATAAACATTTCTAAAATTTTTGTCCAGTCTTCCAGGGGCGAGGCATCGCGGATGGCCGCATCTTACCTTGGAGATGGAGTACAAGCCTCCTTTTACCCACTGGGGAGCTGGTGCTGGAGCTGCCACTGCACGTATTGGCCCGGGCTCCACACGTGCTGCCATCGGCCATCTTGGGCATTGCCCTGCTCTGCTGCAGGGCGCCGAGTTCCACCTCACCCCCCACTCACTGGGCTATTGGAGCATCCAGAGCTGCTGGACTGGACCAAGGAAAACCTGCTGCCGGATTCGCTGACTGTCTAACTGTTTGTAGTGTTCACAGCTGTCTGGATCCCAGCACCATACTCTGCTATCTGCTATCTTTATTATTACCTGGGTCTCGGCACTACATGCTGCTCTAGAGTTATTTTGCTATCTTCATTGTTGCCAGATCCTGTAAAAACACTCTGCTCCGGAGCCATTCTGCTATCTTCAATAGATCTTGGATTTTGCTACTACCAGCTCATATCAAAGTTGCCTGCCAAGAGTTAAAATATTTGATGCAATAACTCAAAACTCCTAGTGCCATCTAGAGATAATACAAGAAATAGCAAGCTTGCAGACTTGGTGATATACTATAGGAAGAGTGCTGAAACAACCTCATAATTTGCATTAAACTATAGCAAATCTATAACTGCTATTCCTGTGATTTACTGCCTCATCTGCTGTTGTTGGGGTGACTATCTTTTCTGTTATAATGCTACACCTACTCCCCAACTTCGCCTCCTCTTATTACATCTTCCTCTGGCACCAGTGCATTGACAGGTTTTTATTGCTTTTACTGTCCAATTTGCCTACTAAAGCTGACTTAAAGCTATCGAGAAGTACCAGTGGCTGGCCTGCAAGGGCACGCAAACCACAGGCCCCTCTTATGCAATCCCCAAGATCAAGAAACATGCTCACAACTCTCGCCTCCAGATGACATCACGCCGCCAAATTTGTCACCTGTCTATCATGAACCTTCATCACTGGAACCCACACTTGATAGGGCAGTGGCGGTTGCCCAAGAAGTCTCCTGAGTCCTTATGCCTTTTATAGACTGGAAATCTTTCACACCTCCATTAACAATTCATTAATGTAACTTACCAACAACACACAAATTGAAAAAAGAATGAGGGATGCATATATGCAAAATCAACAAAATAAGTTTTTATTATTAAGCATACACATAGATACAGTTAAAAACCATTAAAAAGTCATAAATCGAACATACAAGGTAAACAAATTAGACAGTGGTGTGGGACTTATACATGAAAGTAATAATAACATATATGTGCACTCAGTATGTGTTATAATAAGTTGTTGTATATATAGGGAGGCCAGAGAAAAATAATTAGAATAATACGCCAATAAAGGTGACGGATAATCCATGTGTATATAAGTCTAGTACAATGGTCTCCATAAGGTCTACAAGGCAAGAATAATGCTAGCCGACAAATAAATAAGCACATTCTGTGCACATGATAAGTAAAAGATAAGTAACCAGTCCCTACCTACGTCTGGAGTAGATGACCCGACGCGTGTCGCCTATCAAGTAGGCTTCATCAGGAGTGAATATATAGCAGGCGAGGACTGCCTTTTATACCTGCGACTGCTCGGTGTGCAGTTCCGGTCAGGGTTGTAGCGCATGCGCAGTACATTTCACACTCGCCGGAAATACGTCATAAGGCATTGGTTACTTGGTAAGTGAAACGCAAGCTGCGTATAACCGAAATGAAAGAATGTCACATGATCACAATTATAAACAGAAGGCGGCGCTACGTATCATGGGATAAATAGGTATCTCTTGGTGCCGATTATAGGTAGAAAACAGTACTGCGGAATGATGAAGATATCGTAACCTACAAAGAACGAACCCCGGGGTCCCAATGTGATAATATATTGTATCGGCGAAGTACTGCAGTACGATCAAAAACGCAATTTTAAACAAAGGGAATTATTTGGAATAATAATTTCTCGTACAAACGATACCAAGGGGATAAGGTAAGTAGAGTATGAATACTCGGTATAAGGTCAAGATTCTATGGAACGTATAAAATAATAAAATATAGATATAATAAGATATGATATGATGCAAAAACTGTGCATATAATATACAACGAAGCGCTAACAGAGGTAAAATCTACCTTTTAAATGCTCATACGATAAAGTGGCTAGTGCTACTCAATTAAATAAAGTGCAAAACCCTGTGGATAAATGAATTCAATTCATATTAAATACATAGACACAGCAATACTATGTTGATATCAATTCATATAACCAACACAGAAGACAATACAGCAAAGTACTGCTATAATAGACGATCTACAATCCATACATTTACAAAAATATTTAAAGTGACTAGTGCTGAAAAATGCTGAAAAAGTGCCAAATGCTAAAGAAGTGTTGTGTTTTGACAAAAGACTGATAAAACAGGTGCAGCCGTACTGTCTTGGTACCAGGTGCACATGGGCAGCGCAGGACGAAAAAAGGGGGCAATCCTCCCCAAAAGAGACAATAATACTGATAGGTAAGCTAAAATACAGTTAATGGATTAAGTGTATATACAAAAATAAGTACCAGGTGCACATGGGCAGCACAGGACGAAAAAAGGGGGCAGTCCTCCTCAAAAGAGACAATAATACTGATAGGTAAGCTAAAATACAGTTAATGGATTAAGTGTATATACAAAAATAAGTAATAACAGTATTTGGTATTACACCTGGTCAATTATGTTACAATAATAATTGGAAGTATGATTCGCCATGGTATACAAAGACGGGGATACTAGTTGGCAAGGTACTCAGAGAGAAAAGGTACTGCTTAAGTCAAAATAGCTGTTTCCAATAAGCAATTGACAAGATAATGAGCTGTAGGTGGAAATAAATGGATCTCCGATCTCCAAAGAAGTCCTGTGAGGATGAGGATTAGATGAAGTGGGATATTGGGTCATCAATACGTAGTCCCAACGAATCAAAATGTGATACTTATACACACCAATATGAGACTTGTGAATTCTGTGAAATAAGAAAAAAGAGAAGAAAAGAAATTACACATAAAGAAGATATATTGTGATATGGAATTGTGTACGGGGTCCAGCACACATAAAAACTGTAGGGGGCCCTATTAAAAAATTTTCGTGTAAGGGGTCCAACACACAATAACTGTAAGGAGCCCGAAGTGTATAAACATAAAAAATAGGAAAGAGAAGATCAATAATGGACTCAATACGGAGAGATGTATATTATTTTATGTTGTTTGTTAACTTTTTATTTTTTATAGAAACCTGTGAAGTTAAGTTCCTCATCAAGTCCCTTGGGGGAAACGCAATCTAATGTATAAATCCACCGAGATTCTTTTTGTAACAATCTGGGGGTGATACTACCCCCCCTTACGTTCTGAGTGATTTTCTCTAGGCCTACCACACGCAGATCACGTGGGTTGCCCCCATGTTGTTGTAAAAAAAATGTGAAGCAACTGAGGAAAGCATCCTACTTTTTTGAAGATCTGATGTTGCATTATTGATGTTCGATAAGTGTTGATGGAAGCGTCTTCTTAGTTCTTGAGATGTTTGGCCTATGTACACTTTTGGACAGGGACATAATAAGGCATAGATCACAGCTTTTGATTTACAGTTGATATACTGTTAGATTTTATATTTACCTTGGCCCACTGGGTCCTCAAAGTGTTTCGTGCTGATGATTTTTGGGCATACTGTACAGGTTCCACATGGAAAGGATCCTTGTAAGCGTGTACCCCTTCCCAAAGAGGAGGTAGGACGTTGGAAGTGGCTGTTAGTAAGTAAGTCCCTCAGATTTCTAGCACTTCTGGCCGTAAATTGTGGTTTGCTATCCGTATGGGGAAGGAGTCGCGCGTCTCTTCTCAGTATGTTCCAATTGCGCTCCTGGATTTTTTGAATATCTTGCCATTGGATATTAAAGGTAGTTACAATTCTTGGCTTGTCCTGTTGGATACCAACAACACACAGTACATATGAGCGCTGGAAACCAGACTAAATTCCGTAAGCTGTTATATCTCCTGTAATCTCTGCCCTGACATTAAGATCCAAAGACTTAAATAAAATTAATTACCTATACCAGAAATTCATCTGGCGGGGGGACGTTGCCCAAGGGTAGTGTTTCACATCCTCCTACAACCCAAGATTAATGGGGGCCTCAACTTCCCTAATATCAGGGCATACAACCAAGCGGCTATTAGAGGGTGATTAGGGACTGGATAGTTTTGTCAGGGAAATATCCCCATCTCTGTGATGTGTGGTTCCAAATCATTGTATAGTACGAGCTGCTCGGTGAATCACTTAGACCTTCACATGTTTGAGAGAATTCCAATTTATTTAGGTAGCAGACACTTTTTATAGGTTCTTGGGACAAAGGAACCTACTGACCATACTCACATTCCAATAGCCTCAAGAGGAGCTATCAGTGTAAAATGATCTGTGTACTCGGGGGGATGGGTACTAGTCTTTTCTATCAATAGAACAAGGAAAAAGACACATAGAGTGAGAACACAATAGAAAATGGATTTAATTCCCTCACAATTCCTCCCTTTTTGTGAATAATTTCAGGTGGTACATTGACATGTGCTAATCACACATCCAGGACTTATATAACCCTTCACCTGCTTCCCTCCTGAGCATCCTGAACATTATATCACAACACAATTCATGTAAATCCATTGTAAAGGGCAGAATCTGTACATCCTATTGGTGTATATACTTATACATGTCAGCCTACCAACCCCTGAGTACTATTAGACACGGTATGCGGCGCACACACTGTAGTAGGAGTGGTAGGAGTGATAATGTCCATAGCAGCATCAAGCTACACAGATTCATGTTCTGTAGTCTCTGGGTCATGCGCCCTTCTTCAGCTGTCGCTGTCTCGTTGTAGTTTCTACACGTTGATATGTCACAGGTATTTGGGATGACCCTTCAAAAGACTCTCAGGTGTCACATCAGGGCCATCTCATCACCTGGGTGCAGGTCCTCTGCTCTAGCTACTTTAGGTTCTGGAACTGAAACAGATACTAGGTTATGGACCTAAGAAAAAAAATGTATCTGCAGGTTTTTGGACACCCCACCAATTCTCCATGACACCTCTGGACAACCTTAGGGAAGTATATTTTCATCCGTGGGGCAATTCTAAAAACAACCTCAGTAGGTGAAAAGCCTTTTTAATCCCTAGAGCTGTCATCAACTATATTACTGCCCCAATAGGGATTATTACTTTAGTCTCTAGAATAAGTGGACTAACATATTCATCGATCCCTGGCTGTGGTCTTTACAGTTGCTTTAGTTACAGGATAGGGTTCAGATTACCCAGAAAAGCGGTCCATACACATAAGTACATGTTCGTAGCTACTTACCGTTGGTAGCTGTACTTAGCCAATCTACAACCTCTGGAAGGGGTAATGCGGCTTTGGAGTGTATATATGAGGGTTTCACTACTCTCCCTACATTGTACTAAGCACATATAAACATACTTGTGTAAATGGACAGTAGCAAAAGTGAATGTAAGTGATACTTATCCACCACGGAGCATATAGAGTCTTAGACTGGTGTCTCAACCTGTGGGTGCACTGAACCATCATAGGGTAAAGGGCCCTTGGCAGACGTTGCTTGTCACCTTTTTGCCATAGTCCACCCTCCATCCATGGGGTCCCAGTGTTACTCCAGTCTTGCTTCCTCACCTGTGAAGCCTGTTTCTATAAAGATAGGAGTATAGATAACCGTACTGGGCCAGCGAGGGTCACGGACTCTAGGCTTTCTAGTAACCATTATGGTCACTTCATGTATTAGAGCTTTAGAGGTTTTACCTTCTAGTATGGACCTTTATGTAACACTAAGGCCTCTATCAGCTATTTCAAAGTCTCATAGTTGTTGATAAACTTACTATATGAAGTTAGGAATCATAAGGAATCCCAAAAGACTCACATTCTTCCCCTCTGCCACTTTACACCCCTCCATCAGTGCCCTCACCTCCGCCTCCTGTACAGACAGGTAGGTTGGGAGTGGTTCTGCTGCTGTTACCTCATGTTGTGTGACCACTGCACATCTGATGTAGAATTAACCTCATTCCTGGTTTCTAAAGCCATCTACAAAATACTCAAAATGCAGATTAGTGATATATTCAGGTTAGACATATTAAAAGGTAACTGGTTCATTAAATACAACCCGTCTACCTCATGTCTCCCCCCTTTGAATCTAGCGAAAGTAGTGGAGCTGGATTCAATGTAATACATCATAAAGACGGCACATTATAACCAAGGTTTCTAGTCATGAAGAGGTGAAATACTATCAGGATAGTCCAAAACTACTACAGAAGCTTTTTATACGTAGGCAGCAGTAGGATACAAAACCAAGAAGGGTCCAGGTTGTCCTGTTACACACGATCAGCAGAGCTTCCAACCTGTGTCCTCTCCTCTGAGCTGCTTGGCTTAAACTTAAATGAGAACAATAGAAAATGAGCAATATATTCCAGAAAAACACAGTTTTGGGACCAATGCCGATGTATCAATGCTGTATAATAGGAGACATAAAGCATACAAATACCTTAGATCTTATTATAACCTATACGGTCATACTGGGGGCACATACTGGGGGCACATACTGGGGGACAGTGTTCTAACTTAGCAGAAGCATCACTAGAGCCAGTGATGTAGGAGGCTTCTAGGGATGTTGTAACTTCTGCCTAAAAAGCTCCTAATAATAATCACCGTCATAGCTGCTGAATAGGACTAATAGTATGGGATCATAGGGAGGTTTTACTCCTGGTTAAAACAATAAAATTACAGATGTTGCACCGAATCAAACCCAAAATCTGCTTAGGGCCAGATCAGTCCTCAGTAATGAACACACATTATCATTGTTCCTTTCTTCTCTTAACATTCCAACATGTGCTCCCCCCTCCCCCCCCCCCCCACTCCTGTGTTCACTGAGACAAGGGGGGAGGCAGCCCCTCCTTCTCCCTGTGGTGTCTGTAGTATTAGGTGTCCCAGCATACAAGGAGAACAAAGAAGGAATCTAACACACCATTTGTAACATCTAAGTTCACTGTATCATCCTACACAAATTGCAAAAACTTTTGACCACACCCTTCAAACTTTAGGTGTATTATAAAGTTTTACACTACATTTCTGATGTTTTAAAACATAAATCACAGGATTTCTCGGGTCCAAGCCTGCAATGAACAATGTCCACAATTGTGTGCTGTGCTTTCCTCACATCTGGTAACTCTGATGAAATACCATTAGCACTATACATGATATAGACAAAGCACATATTTATATCTTTGCCATAATCTGCAGGACTCTATAATGGAATAAACTCATAGAACATCTACAGTATCTGGCAAGGGTCAGCTCAGGGAATTCAATAGGGACTGCACAACCCTCCAGGAGTTCTCCCCACAGAAGACCAAAATCCGTAACAAATATGTTACTACCCGGGTTTTTGGACTTTGTAATTCTGAGAGGTGACTCTTAGATAAGCAGGCACAGTCTCCTACATTTATTCCCTGGGTACTATATCTTAGTTGTCTTCTAAAGTTACAACAATACAGCTGAGCGGACTGTGGGTACAAATCCAAAGATCTTTAGGCAATGCATCATTACCCATACCACTGGTCTACTGCCCCCTACAGGAGAAACATCTGAAGACTACGTCTTTGTTCTGTGCAGAGCCCGCACTTTTTCTAATCTAGTCTTGACCGGATATATTCCAGTGTGGGGGTTGGGTCTAGGTGCCACATTGCATGCACATGTCTCCGCCAGTCTGTTTCTTTGTTTCCATACATCAATTCATCCACCATTTTAGGGTGGAGGCAGAACCTTTTCTAAATGTTGTCTTTTGTCTGTCCAACGTTTTTGTCCGTCATCGTCATAACACTCATACAACACACAATTTCCTATGGCTGTTTCTTTATAACCTCCTCTGGTCACTTCCTCTGTAATTTTCTCCTATCCACTTGCAATTTCCATCATATCATTATCATGCAACCAGCCTTTGTTCTTTTAAGAACCTTTCCATTTACCAACATACAAACAACCATCTTTTGATATACTTGTCCTTTTCCAACATTCTCTGACATCCTTTTACAGCCTCTTTCTCATTCAAGATCCGTACGTCTGGTTTCCCTCTGAATTGCCTCTCATCCTACCTAGCAAATTTTTCCCATAGTTTTCTATATATCTCCAGTGCCGGCACACACTCGCAGTCACTAACTCTTCCATAGGGCAGTTTTAACCACTTCTAATTCTAAATTATTATTTTTTTTTTAACTGTTTGCCCGTCAAGAAATGACTGCAGTCCCCTTCCTTGCAGCAGCTCTGGATTCTACCACACAAAATAAATTTATAAAGTCCGACTGTCCAAACTCAGTCTACTTTGTCTCAAGCGAATTACGATCCAAAAAGCTGCTCGTCTAGGAGACTCTTTAGGTAGGGGCGATTCTAGAATGTAATCTTTCTTAAAACCAGTACAGTACAGTATCACAATAGCGCTATCAAACACACATGTTCAACTCACACAATACCCATATACACTACCACACATCACATGGAGTTTTCAAATAAACTAACAAGATTCTTTGGACTGGGCAATATAGGCATGCAACTCACCGGACGTGGAACAATCCAAACAAGGAGAGACAGAACAATTTGTAAGAAAAAAGCTTCTTACCTTTTTGTGCAGCTGCATGGTCTGTCTGTCCTGAAAGGATGATCCCTAAATTCTCCGGTAGACGTCATGCAAACCCATGTCGCTGTTCGAGCGCCAAGTTTTGTCAGGGAAATATCCCCATCTCTGTGATGTGTGGTTCCAAATCATTGTATAGTACGAGCTGCTCGGTGAATCACTCAGACCTTCACATGTTTGAGAGAATTGCAATATATTTAGGTAGCAGACAGTTTTTATAGGTTCTTGGGACAAAGGAACCTACTGACCATACCCACATTCCAATAGCCTCAAGAGGAGCTATCAGTGTAAAATGATCTGTGTACTCGGGGGGATGGGTACAAGTCTTTTCTATCAATAGAACAAGGAAAAAGACACATAGAGGGAGAACACAATAGAAAATGGATTCAATTCCCTCACACACAGTACCTCAATTTACACAGACATCTTCATAGACCAATATTTTGCAGCAGGGATGGGTCTGACTAATTTGTTACACACCGCATATTTCCACCTGACCACATAGACGAGAAATAACCCCTTACTTATGTCCACTTGGCAAGCAAAGTCAAGAGTGAGAAGACATTTCAACCTTGACCGCTAGTACTCTTCGTATCTGTCATTAATCCGCGACCCTGACTTCCAACATGGTCAACCGCACCACGATTTCTATACATGGTTTAGAACTGGAATTTGCACAGTGGGTGGCGCAGTTGCTACATGAAACTGACAAAAAAATTCTTACAATTACAGAACTAAAGGAGAAATTCCCACATCGCCCCCTTTTAGATAATCTCACATATATAATGTGTATGGACTAGATAGAAGCTTCCCTGATTAGGAAAAATGAGTACAATCTTTTTTCACCACTTGGGAAAGTTATATCAGTGTGCTGTCACTAGAGATGAGGCGAGATATCAGAAATTGCTTTGTGAACGCAGTGTGGTACCAGGAACAACAGCTTGTGGGGAAAGCCCATGTAGAACTAGATTGAAATTGGATTAGGAATTATATTATTTGTAACCTAGCATATAAATGTGGTAACATCTTATAGTACACCATGTATCGTAACCTCCATGGATAAGATGATGAGCAAATGCCATGATTCTTTGGTTTTCTTTTGTGTTAATTATATTATGTATATTATGTGTGTCCCCCCCCCTCGTCCCCCCCACTGATCCTTTCACCCTGAACTGGGTCTTTTTACAGCCAATAATTTATTAAATTAAATGGAACCTAGTAACCGGATAGGACCTCTCCTTTCCTTTTTATTACATACCCCTTCTTTGGGGTTTTGTTCTATTATAAAACTGAAAATTTCTCAATAAATATAGTTTAAAAAAAATAATGTGCCCATTTATTAACTTTTCTGGGGTTTTACATAAATATTCATATGTTTTATACAATGGTGTTGAAAGGTAACACCACTGCCCTCAAGAAAATCACAAGGTTCAATGTTATATGTTTATTTTTCATACAATGTTTTTGCAATGCATATATCTAGAAGCGTTATAAAACCACATTATGCCCCTGGTGATCCAATTTTCCCAGAACTATTTCACTCTAAAGAATAGTGTCCAAAACAAAATAATGATGACAACAAATGTAACCCTTTAGTTAACTAAATGTTTTCTGAAATCATGACAAAGCATTGTACTCCTTTATATATATCTGCAATTGTTATTGGAGTAATGTATATTCAAAAATATAAGAAAACAGAGAGTGTATATCCTTCAATCACAAAATTGATGTTACAAAATTCAATATACAATGGGTTACATTTACTAAGAACACTGCAAACTGCACTATGTGCCTGTGTAATGTGCAGACTGCGTCAGATTCATGATTTCTACTGCACATTCTTTATGAATCTGGCACTCCCTGTATTGCCCCTACAGAGTGCACCACTTTCTTTTGGTGCACCTATAACAAAGGGCGTGCAACATATTTCTGTTGCATGATAAATCTGGTGCAGGATCCGACCGAACACCGGAAAGTTCATTTCAGTGCCGAGATTTGTGAAGCATGAAGAATAGTGCAACTTCGCCACAAAACATGGCGTGTGGCACGAATGTGGCGCAGGCACTTCTTAAATACCTGTGCAAGCAGTTGGCATCTAAAAGAACGTGAAAAGTCTGACAGAAAACGGCACTAGGACCTTAGTATATGGGGCTATTGTGATTCTAATTTGAGCCTTATTGGTAAAAATCGACTCTTTATCCTATCTTGTGAGTGCTAAAAATGGAGAGATAGTCACATAAAGCACTTGAACATTACATTTTCTACATTAGAAGACAAGTGAAAAGTTGTAGAGCAGTGTCACTACAGCCCGCGGGCCACATGCGGCTATTTCGATCCTGCCCCCGACGCGTGGCACACCACGGCCTTCAACAGTTGTACAGGAGCCTCCGTCCGTCCGGACAGGAAGCTAATGCCTGTCACTGTACATTGCTCGATGCGGCCGGAAGCGGCCGTTCGAACATTAATACTGGAGCAATGTGGCCGGAAGACAACCCCTGCGCACATCGCTCCATGAACTAGGATGTGCGGCCACGCAATGACGTCATCACGCGGCCACGCACCCCTTCCTGCCCGGATGCAGCAAGAAGATAGAAGATGCGCGGCAGGAGACATAGGTGAGTATTTTTTATTAAAAAGGGCAGTAAAAAGATTGTGGCGTCCAGGGGCCAATAGCTAGTTATGAGGGGCAGATTAGGAAATAATTAATTATGGGGGGCAGCATAGGAAATAATTAATTATGAGGGGCAGCTAAGGAAATAATTTATTATGAGGGACAGCTTAGGAAATAATTAATTATGAGGGGCAGCTTTGGAAATAATTAAGTATGAGGGGCAGCATAGGAAATAATTAATTATGAGGGGCAGCTTAGGAAATAATTAATTATGAGGAGCAGCATAGGAAATAATTAATTATGAGTGGCAGCAAAGGAAACTAATTATGAGGGGCAGCATAGGAAATAATGAATTATAAGGAGGAGTATAGGAAATAATTAATTATGAGGGGCATCTTAGGAAATAATTATGAGTGGCAGCATAGGTGTCAGTACCTGTCCAGCAACTGCGCAACCACAACCAGGCTTGGCGCTAGCTGTCAGACTAGGTAGGTGGCGAACTCACCCTGCGGGATAAGGCCCTGCCTAAAGTAGATAAACCGCCCTGGAAAGGGTGAACCCACTATCAGGAACCTAACTGATGGTCCCTGAGTGACCCTACAAGATGACAGGAAAACCTACTTCGTCTGGCAGCTGCTGGATGGTGGAGCGGACAGGTAACCGGAATACAGATATAGGTCAGTGCTCACACTGGTACACAGAAACTGACCCAAGACAGACAGGAAGGTGGGGTAACACTAGGAGATAAATGATACTGAAGGACAACAACAGATACAGACAGACAAGCGGAGTCAAACGAACCGGGTCAAAACCAAGATGGCGGCAAAGATACAGATTCCTATAGCAAATAGAATAGTCAGTAGGCAAAGCAGAAGTCAATACAAAGAGAAGCAAGAAATGCAATGGCAAGAGCACTAGATACACAGATAGACTGCAATAACCAGCACCAATTGAAGAGCTGGGCAGAATATAAGGCAGTAATGTACACTACCTCCAGCACTAACTGGCTCAGCCGTCCATCACTCAAACCGCAGCTGCAGGCAAAACGATTACAAAGACACACCCAGCTTTCCCAGGATCAGAAATGGAGCTGTCAATAACAGGCAGCTCTGGGTGTGGTTTTCCAGCAAGAAGCCTGAAACCAGATCCCATCAGTACAATTTGCGAGTTCTGACAGTACCCCTTCTTTTATGAGGGGCCCCTGGACCCTCAACTAAAGATGCTCTATCAGTTCCCATGCAAATAAGATCTTGGGCCTTTAGCAGATTTTTGCGGGCTTGTGCCCAAACAGAACATAGGTTGGACACAACAGCATCTGCATGCTGGTTACTGGACGAATCCATAGACACACAAGAAAAACGTGGAACAAAACCATAACTGCAGAGAAATGGGGACTTGGCGGTAGATGCGGAGTCTTGGTGATTGTACACAAACTCAGAGATAGCTAGCTGTGTACCACAATCTTCCTGGCAGTTACAGAATTCCTGAGGTACTGCTCAACCCGCAAACTATCTTGATCAGATTATCCAGCAGTCTCAGGATGACAGGATGGTGTTCCAGACAGTTGTATCCCCAACTTTTTACAGAACTCACTCCAGAAACTCACAGATGCAAATGGTTCCCTCTGATCAAAAATAACAGACTCAGGTACCCCATGCAGTTTAAGAACATTGTCAATGAACAGAGTGGCAAATTCCTTGGCATTAGGCAATTTCTCTTGCAGAAAGAAATGGCACATTTTAGATACACGGTCAATAACCACCCAAATTAATTTCATGCCCTGAGAAGGTGGCAATTTTTGATAAATTTCATAGATACATGTGTCCACGGTTTAGACTGAACAGATTGATGAGCAGAGGATTCCACTGGGCAATCTCTGGAAACCTTGGCCTTAGTACAATTACATGCTGCAACATATTCCTCCACATCATGTGACCATTTAGGCCACCAATAAGATTCGGAAATAACATTTCTAGTAGCAGTGACTCCAGAATGTTCAGCAAGTGTAGTACCATGACATTCCTCCATAACCTTGACCCAATGTTGGGCAGGAACAAATAGCTTATCTGCAGGGGTGTTATCAGGAGCCAGATGTTGATTATCACAGATGACAGTAAATAAATCTGGCTTGCTAGCAGACACATCAACCTTAGGTGGCAAAACAGACACAGGTTCAGGTTTTGTATACCACATAACTCAAAGTTAATGGACTTGTAGTGCTCAGACCCAGAGTCAACAATGGCCTTGTCAGACATCTTATCCTTAGTCAAGGAACCAATAACAGGTGACCTCATCTGAGGTTTCTGAAATACCTGGGTCAAGGACAGGACTCAAAGAAATGACCGGAGTTTCCACAGTAGAAGCACAGGACATTCCTCTTACGTAGATCTCTGCGTTGCTGAGGTGACATAACTTTAATCTGCATGGGCTCTTCCACTTCTATTTGCATGGGCTCTAAAGTATTTTCTAGGGGCTCTTTAGATATAGCAGGTAAGACAGTGGAAGAAGATAGAGAAGAAGAATCAAGAAAAAACAGACTCGCGTTTATGCTTACGTTCTCTATAATGTCTGTCTACTCTAACTGCTAGAATCATGGCCTGTTCTAAGGTCTTCGGTCTTCAGCCCACTAACAGATTTTTAATAGCATCAGACAGGCCCAATCTAAATTGGTATCTTAAGGCTATATCATTCCAAGCACTTGGAATGGACCATCTCCTGAACTCAGATCAATGATCCTCCGCAGCACATTTACCCTGACATAAGGCAGTCAACTGAGCTTAAGCAAAACTGGTTCTATCTGGCTCGTCATATAAAGAGCCCAAGGCTGAAAAGAAAAGATCTACTGAGGACACCTCTGGGGCATCAGGGGCTAAAGAAAATGCCCATTCCTGAGGGCTACCACGCAGAAGTGACATGATGATGCCTACCCTCTGGGAATCATTACCAGAAGACTGGGGAAATATAGCTTACAACTCTCCCTGAAGGGGAAAAAAAATCTTCTGTCTCCAGCAAAGAGATCAGGAAGCTTAACCTTAGGCTCATACACAGACTGACCTGAAATCAAAGGGAAGCCGGGTTCCTGCTGCTGCACACGTTTAGACAGATTCTGAACCATGTGAGCCAGACTATGTACCTGACTAGCAATGGCTTCCATGGCCTTCATAGTGTAGGTTAGGCTGGTTATTATGTCAGTACCTGTCCAGAAACCGTGCAACCACAACCAGGCTTGGCGCTAGCTGTCAGACTAGGTAGGTGGTGGCGAACTCACCCTGTGATGTCCCTGTGGGCTAAAGCCCTGCCTAAAGCAGATAAACCGCCCTAACAAGTGTGAACCCACTATTGGGAACCTATCTGACAGTCCAATGTTATCACCTTTATTTAGAAACTATACTTTGCATATGGTATGCATAAGGGCTCTTTCACATTAGAGTTGGTGCTTAGCTTTAGTTTAGTCTCCATTGGGTTTTGCCCCCGTTGTGTATCTGTTTTTCTTCTGTTTTGTCTCCGCATCTGCAAAAATAAAATGTAGTTTTAATATTGCTTAAAAAACCTGTTTTTTTCCTCATCAGTGAAAAAAAAAACAATGTTTCATCAGTTTTTTTCAGAGGACCTGTAGACTTCTATTGCCTTATGTGATCCTTATCTGTGAAAAAATAGGACATGTTTCAGCATTTTTACCATGGACAACGGATCAGTAAAAATACAATCCGATGTGAAAACACTATTTGAAAGCAATGGCTTTATGAGACATCCATGGCAATCACTGAACCATGGATGTGAAAAACATGAAATGTGAAGGAGCCCTTAGGATGCATATTCTCATCCTGCAGTTATGCTATCACCATGTGTGACCACAGATGGCTGATCATCACTGTTTTCAACCCCCTCCCCGCAGACCTCTCACAGCTTCCCCTGTACATATTAATCATTTTGTCTGAGCGATCACAGCTATAAGGTTAAAAGAAACAATAACTCCTCAACTTCCAGTGGTATTTTTCTATATATAATGAGCGATTAGAAGGCACTGGGTGACTGAGATGGTGATTCGCAATCTGATTTATTAGTTAAAACTTGTTATTGTATATGAAACATAAAATAAAAAATATTTTGCATGTTTCGCACTAGAACCAAGTGCTTCAAATGGTTCATGGCAAACAAACACAACGTGATTCTATTTAACCCCTTAAGGGTGCAGCCATTTTGTAGCAGCAATTTTTGTATTCTGGTTATAACTTTTGAACACTGCTATAATTCTGAGAAAGTTTTTTGCTCACATGTTGTACTTTATTTTAGTGGTAAATGTTGGCTGATAAGTTGTGCGTTTATTTACAAAAAAGAAAAAATGAATTTTTGAAAAATTTGCCATTTTCAAAATTTTAAATCATTGCGTTTTCAGGCAGATAGATTTACCACCCAAATAAGTTGCTGAATAACATTTCCCATATGTCTACTTTACATTTTCATAAATTTTTAAATGTCTGAATAATTTATTTTGATGTCACGTGGCTTACAAATTGAATATCGATTTTCTGTATTTTCAGAATTGACTATTTTGGGGATAAATACTGTTTTGAATGAAATTTTACATATTTTTCATCAAAAACCCCCTACATAAACTACCAATTTTAAAATCTGCACCCCGTAAGCTAACAGAAACAGTGTTTTTCACAGTAATTAAATGAAAATGGAGAGGAATTTTAGAATGGTCAAATTTTGTCGGTAGTATGTTCATTTAGCCCTAAAATTTACACATTTCCAAAATATAAAAAGATAAAACCATTCTTACAATTTGTTATGCAATTTCTTGCAAGTACAGAGACCCCAAAAAAGTGGCCGTTACTTGTTTTATGGGCGCACAGCAAGGTACAGAAGGGTAGGGGCACCCTGCAGCTGCCAGGATTTTAGTTTCCAGATAGGCCCATTTTGTAGGCTATAAAGTTTTAGCTTTTCTGTTATTGGGGCCATGTGATGGGCCATGGTATGAGATGCTTTTTTCAATGTTACCATTTTGGGGTTGGTATCCCCTATTCTTGAAAATTTAGGAACTTTTTTTTTGTGGTTGTCAGAGTAAAAAAGCATCAATTTTGTACTGTATTTTTTACTTTTTATTTTGGTGTTCATCGTATAGTCTAATAATCATGTTATCTTTATTCTATGGATCAATACGTTTACAGAGATACCATACATAATATTTTTCTTGCGTTTTATTAAATTTGCCAAAATCTAGCATTTTGCATTGCTGTTTTCCAAGTGGCATAACATTTTAAATTTTTTGGATATGGAGCTTGTTGATGGCTTGTTTTTTGCAAGACATGTTGTATTTTGCAACAGTATTGTCACGGGTGCTCCCGCGATTCCAGCCTGGTCTCCTCACTCACCTCTCTCGGCTCCTGCTCTTCCCCGGACCGCCGCGCGCGTGTGTCCCGCCTCCTAGGGTGCATGCGCGGCTCCTGCCGAAAATGTAAAGGGCCAGCGCACCGCTAATTGGTGCACTGGCTGAACACCTCACCTTTAAGAATCCTGCCTCTTCCTGTGTCCCCTGATGAATCTTTGTGCCTCATAGCCTTAGAGAAAGCTTCCAAGCGAGTATTCCTGCATTCCTGTGTATTCCTGCGTTCCTGTGTATTCCTGCATTCCTGTGTATTCCTGCGTTCCTGTGTATTCCTGCGTTCCTGCGTGTCCCCGCTCCTGAGTCCTGTGTTGCCGTGTTACCTAAGTTCCTCCGTGTTGCTGTGTTCCGTGTGCCTGTGTTCCTGTTCCCACTTGCCTGGACCTCCTGTTGCTGACCCCGGACTTGGACTTGACGCTGCATCTCTGCCGCCTGCCCTGGCCCTGAGCCTGGACCTGACTACGAGATTGTCATCCGCTAAGGTACCTCGACCTCGGCTGCCACCGTGGGCTAGTCACACCTGGGAACGACCTAGTGGTATCCTGCCGCAGCAAGTCCAACCCGCTTTGCGGCGGGCTCTGGTGAATACCAGGTGCTGCTAGACTCTGGTCCCGGGTGTTGGCTAGTTCCATCTCCCGCGGTGGTCCAGAAGATCCACTGATCCTAACAAGTATCATTGTAAAGTACATATGTTTTTTTATAACTTTTTATTGCATCTTTAGTGGGATTAAATAGGTAAAAATCATAAAATCATAAATTTTGCAGGTGGATAATTATTTACTTTTATTCTTTGGGTTGTTACGGACGCGGTGATACTATAGATGTGGGGTTTGTGTTATGATTTAGACTTTTTTTGTGTTATATGTTTCTTTAAATGTTATGGGGCTTATAGGCATTTTTATTGATTCATTACTTTATTTTTTATTGAATAACATTTTTTTTATTTATTTTACTAGTCCAACCAGGGGACATGAAAAAGCAATCATCTGATTGCTTGTTCATGATAACACTCTGCAATACTGATGTATTGCGGTGTATTAGCAGTGTCAGCCTATTCACATGCATAGGCTGACACTGTGCCTTTAAGATGACGTCATAGATGGCAAGTTTCAGGCACTACCAGCAGGAAGCCCTGGGTTCCTGATCAGACTTCGGGGCTGCCAGGGGAACGATCGGCGCCTCCTGAAGAAGGTGTGGGGTGGGTGGAGTGTTTTTGTGGGCAATCGTGGGGGAAAAGACCCCCCCAAAGGATATTTTAATGCCGCGGTTGCACTGACCGCAGCATTTAATGGGTTAAACACCCGTGATCGGAGCCCACTTTGACTGCGGGTGTAACCCTGGGGTGTCAGCTGTTAGTTAGAGCTGGCACTCAGTGTTATCCTGATGCCGGTTTGGCTCAGATCTCGAGCTGAATCGGCATCACCTCTGCGTCCAATATATTGGACACTAAGCATTAAGTCACTGTGCTCAGCATCTGAAATATCGGACGCAAAGCGCTAATGAGTTAAGATATTTGATACCCGGCAACTAAAGAGTTACAGACAACTTGACAGCTTCCGGTCAACTATGACTTTCCAAAGTTGATACCAATGAATAAGGGTAACAGAACATAAGTTCATAAAATATAAAATATACCATATAAAGGATAATTTTATTAATAAGTTTAGAAATGGATCTTATGTTATTTTGAAGGTCCTATTCTGTCTGCTTGATTGACATTTTGGCTTAGCAGCACTACAAATATGGTGGCAGTTACAGAACAAAAGGCTGTTCAAACGGAACTACAGCTATGGAAAAAGGACACCCAGAAAATCCACAAAGCAACATAAGATCCATTTCTAAACTTACTAATAAAATTATCCTTTATATGGAATATTTTATATTTCATGTACTTATGTTCTGTTACCCTTATTAATTGTTTTCAACTTTGGAAAGTCATTATAGTTGACTGGAAGCTGTCACGATGTCTGTAACGCTTTAGTTGCCAGGTATCAAATATCTTAAATAGCAAGTTTTAACTAATAAATCAGATTTCGAATCACCATCTCAGTCATTCAGCGCTTTCTAAACGCTCATTATATATAGAAAAGTACCACTGGAAGTTTTACCTTGGGAGCCGTTTTTCCATCTAGGAGAAGGAACCCCAGGAGCGTGGCTGCAGGAAGATGCCAAAGGACATAAGTGATACTTGGAGTTGTGCCCGATCGCACAACCTCATGAGGTTAGTAGTTCCAATACAGTTTTTGTTCCACACTCGTTAATAGAGGTTACTGCAGTATAGGAGCGCCCCTTTCTCCATTATATTTCAGACATAGATTCAAGTGGTGTTCATAAGGTGTTCCATTTGCATAGTGCGTGTATTTATTAAAGACAAAAAGCTTTTTCATTAATCAGGGATTAATGGTGTCAGGGAAATACAATCCTCACATTACAATCACGTTTCATACAATTATTACTGCCTTCACAAATTGTTATGGCCTATCGAATGCCTTCTTATGGACCAGAAACATGCTAATCACGGGACGGTACAAGTTCATCTGAACACACACTTCTTATACCATAAAACAGGTAAACTGCTAGCACAGAGGCATTCCCAAGATAACATGGCTTAGCAGTAATTTAGCTCTCCATTCTGTGAATTGCTTTTGCAGGTGTCCACTGGATTCTGGAACTAGATCCACCTTTGGCTGGAAATGACCCAGATTAAGGTAACACTCTCTCCCGGTGAATAACATCATCACCATCAATGCCTTGATTAGCATCTCTTTAGTTTTGCTCTGAGTTTGTCCTTGTAGCAAGGGTATGAAATTTCATTCATTTACATTTTTGTGGAATTGAAACACAAGAAGAATCTAGGGTTTTTACACTTAGACTCATTTGTATCACCACTGCCCTGAAGGAAATCTCAAGGTTCAAGGTTATTAGTTTACTTTTCAAACAATGTTAATCCAATGCATATAGCCAGAAGCGTTATAATACCACATGATGATCACATTTGTCCCAGAACTATATTACTCAAAAGAATAGTTCCCAAAACAAAATAATGATGACAACTAACTAACCATTTAGTTAACAAATTTTTTTTTCTAAAATCATAACAAAGCCTGTCATACTTGTTTATCATCAGAAAGACACATTTATATTTTATTCCAGATGTGCTAAATGTCGCAAATGGCATTTGTATGTTGAGAAAATTGTAGAAGCATTGTGTTAGCCAGGAAAAATCAAAAAATCTGATGTGAATACTTTTGAGTAAAAACTACAAAAGTGCTTAAGGAATGATACCTTTATTGGCTAGACAGATAAATGATATTTGTTGCAAGCTTTTAGGGCACACAGTCCCCTTCTTCAGGCATGGATACAAATGAAGCACTGAGAGAAAAACACAACATTTAAGGGATGTTACACTAAGATAATTAGTAGATATGCTACGATTCAATTAAGATAAGCTTGGGTAATAAAACAGGAGTTTATGTTACACAGAAAAGGGCCATGGAGGGTGGGGTGGCCTAGGATGGCAGGGGTCTGGAGTCAGTCTCTTGTGGGGTTTGAAGTGAGTCCATGTAATGAGCCATAAACCCAGGTGCAATATTGAGGACTTGTGTCAGTGACTGGAAGGTCATCATCAGCTTGAACTCCCAGGTTTTCCTTTCGCTGTTATCCTGCTAAGTCACCTTTCACTATTAGGAACTCACTGTGGCCTGGTCTAGAAAAGTGTTTTTCCACAGGTGTATCCATCTTATGGTGTGTCGGTGACAATTTATCCTGCTCTGTAGTTTTTGTTGAATCTCCCAGTCAGCATCTGTAACATCCCCCACTGGGGACTAACCTTTTAATGGTGGCCTGGAGGCAGCCGGGGCACAAAATACTGGATTGGCTGGCTAGTGCGGCCTTAGACACCTAGTGGCACGGTGCTTGGTATGGGTACTGGAGGGCTTACCTACAGCCTGGCAGGACTCCAGCAGGTGGTTAGTATAAGAAATATGGAGGGAGAGGCTGGTGCAATGGTTTACCCCTGGTGCAACCCCTGTCAAATGGAACTTAGTCTAAGTGGTGGAAGCGGCAGTTCTGGGCTTAAGTCTCTGGACTTGCCCTATGTGTAAGACAGTAAGACTGAGGCACTAGAATTTTCTGGAATTAATGGCTGTGGCATCATTGAAGGTATGCTGCTCACTCTGCCTCCTGACAGACTTGCTCCAAGATGGAGTCTCTCACTCTGACTGCTGAGACAGACCATGACCTATCACCCAGCAGGGGGTTTTATACTCCCATGGTCAGGTGGTAGCACCTCTCTAATCACCTTCAAGCTTGCATAATAGAAACATCATTGGAAAATTAGATACACCAGTTAACTGTTCCCTGTTGGCAGTATCTACAGCTGCAATTACACAAAATTACACCTGAGAGGTAATCAATCTCCCTAATAGTTCCTGACCTGCGAAGGGTGCTATTTTCAACTACCAGTATGCCTATGCAGGGGTGTTGCACATCCACCGCTTACACCTGTGGTCAGTGCTGGTGTTAACAGTTTAAATGCCTCTGGTAAAGCTGCCAGAGGCACTTACATTGAGGCGGTGCAGTTGCGCCACCATCTTGGAATTCCCCCCTTCCCCCCTGTGATGTCATCGGGTGTGGGGATAACTTGCTTTGATGGTCTTGAGTCTTATACAGTCTTATACAGTCATTAAGTCTGATCTGATCTTATAGATCACTAGCAAAATTGACACATCCTGCAATACAGTAGAATGGAAGGAGCAATCAGCCTACTTAGAATTTAAATATTATAGGGGGCTAGAAAAGTGTAAAAAAAATTAAAACAATTTATAAAAGTCTTAAAGTTCAAGACACCCCCTTTCCCTAGAACTGATAGAAAATAGATAAATAAAAAAATAAAATAATAAATATGTCGGGTATTATCACATTACCAAAACGTTAAATGTAGAAGGGACCCCATAAAGGAAAATAGTGCCTGAATGTCTAACATGGCACTTTTTTGCCATTTTACAACACATAAAAAATGTTATAAAAAGTGATAAAAATGTTGCACAAAATGAAATCCTGATCACGCCTTCGAAAAAATGTCACCTTACACCTCACAGTACACTGAAGAATGAAAAAGTTATTGGCCTCAGAATATGCAAAATCATGTCAATTTTAATAAGTTTCAAAATGTATTAATCAAAATAAAAAATATTTGGCAACCCTGTGTTCGTAGCGACCCACAGAATAAAATCGAGGTTTCATTTGGAGCACACAGTAAGAGACGTAAAATCAGAGCATACAAAAAAATGGTGAAAATTTTGTGAGTTTTTTGATGCATTTCAATGCATTTGGAATTTTTTCTCACTCTCCAGTACAGGTCATGCAATATTAAAAACAGACACTAGGAATTCCAATTTGTTCCGCTGAAAACAAGCCCTCATCCTGCCTTTAAATGGAAAAATAAAAAAATATAGATTTTGAAGGAGTGGAGCAAAGAACAGATACACAAAAACAAATAAGGACCTGATTGATAAGGTGTTAACTAGAGATGAGCGAGCACTAAAATGCTCGAGTGTCAAACTTTTCCTGATGCTCGAGTGCTTGTTTCGAATAACGAACCCCATTGAAGTCAATGGGAGACTCGTGCATTTTATTAAGGGGACCAAGGCTCTGCAATAAAATTTGTAATTTTATTGAGAAATAAGGAAGCAAGTCTTGTTCTTTTTTTTATTCAATGGAATAAAAAGGAGAATGATCCGTGATAAACATCTGCAATGTGTTTTTCACACATATTGTTCTTCACATACTATTGTGAAGAACACCTTTCTGTACTAATGTCTTCTGATAAGTTAGCAGATGTACGGAAACATCTGCAATGTGTTCTTCACTGTGTTCACTGTGTTCTTCACTGTGTTCTTTACTTAAATGATCCTTAATGATCCTTAAATGATCCCATGTTCACTTTATTCTTCACTGTGTTTCCTTAAGTAAAAGCTCGTTGTCGAGCAGGCGAAATACTCGTCCGAGCAATGAGCTGTTTCGAGTACGCTAATACTCGAACGAGCATCAAGCTCGGACGAGTATACTCCCTAATCTCTAGTGCTAACAATAAAACTGGTTGCAAAAGTGGGTTTTTATCCCAAAAGACTTGTAGTCCCATTCTACCCATCAAATCACCCCCCTTTCCCTAGAATTAATATAAATATAAATAAACAGTAAAAATTATAAACACATTAGGTATTGCCACATCCGGAAATGTCCGATATATCAAAATATGATAACGGTTTTTCACTGCGTTTAACCCCGTAACAGAAAATCGCGCCCAAAGTCGAAAATGGCACTTTTTTGCCATTTAAAAAAAAAATTCTATAAAAAGTGATCAAAAGGTCTTACAGTCCTAACAATGATAACATTGTAAACGTCATCAAAATCCGCAAAAAACGACACCACCCACAGATCCATACATCAAAGTATAAAAAAGTTATTAGCGCCAGAAGATGGTAAAATCCCCCCAAAAAATTTTGTACAGGAGGTTTTAATTTTTTTAAATGTATGAAAACATTATAAAACCTATACAAATTTGGTATCCCCGTAATCGTACCGACCCAAGGAATAAAGTAGACATGTCATTTGGGGTGCACAGTGAAATCCGTAAAATCCAAGCCCACAAGAATACGGCACAAATGCGGTTTTTTACCAATTTCACTGCATTTGGAATTTTTTTCCCGCTTCCCAGTACAAGTCATGGAATATTAAATACCACTATTTTGAAGTGTATTTTGTTACGCAGAAAATAAGCCATCACACAGCTCTGTACATGGAAAAATAAAAAAGTTACAGATTTTTGAATGTGGGGATTGAAAAATGAAAACGCAAAATTGAAAAAGGGCCGCGGCGGGAAGGGGTTAATCTCATTAAAATGATCTTTTTCAGCAAAACAGGACAGGACAAGAAAGTGACTCCTGTATGCAGGCACATACCCCTTGTTTAATCACTATGCATGCCAATTCCCTAACAAATTGAGGGAGTGTATGGAGGGTTGCAATGTCACTCTTCTCCAAATGTGAAGACAAATTATCAGGGACTTATAAAGAGAAGAACTGTCTCAGTATCGGTATTCTTTTAAAATTACAGAACTTAAATTACAGCTCTTTATTTAATGTTCGTCGTTATTCTGATTTGTGTCGATATGTATTTGGAAAACAGAGAGAGGCTGTAACTATTGCTGACATAGCCTAGTTGTACAGAATTATTTAGCCTTGAATAGCTACAGTGTAACATGTGGTGGTACAATACTGAGCGCCTGAACTGAACTGAACTAGTGCTGAAGTGCCTGGGGATTCTGGCGAAGTGCTTGGGACTTCTCCTGAAGTGCCTGGGACCTTTGACTCCACATGGGTGACCCCCTGTAACTATGCCCCTAAGGTCCCCGATTTTATGGCCAGTCCTGTGATACAAAGAGACGCGGCAGGGATTGGACCAGTGGACTTTTTATAAGTTCTTTTTAGCGAGGACCTATATAGTCTGATTGTATCCCAGACCAATCTCAATGCTGCACAACATATTGCAGAAAACCTCAATTCTTATTATGCATAAGACCACAGGTGGACTCCTCACAGTGCAGCAAAGAGTAAGAAATATTGGGTCATAGTACATCTTATGGGACTGATAAAAAAGCTCAAAATAAGGGACATTTGAAGCACAGACATACTGTACCCACCCAGAGATGACCCCAGGTACAATAGATTTTATAAGGTCAGGTCCCTATTAGACTATCTGAGTGGCAAATTTATAGAAGTGTATACCTCCGAGGGCATATATCTATTGATGAGTCCCTGGTACATTTCAAAGGGAGACCTTAGTTCTGCCTGTACCTAATAAGAGGGCAAGGTATGGCGTGAAGATGTATGAGCTGTGTGAGAATGCAGCAGGGTACACATATAAGTTCAGGATATATGAAGGGAAGAACTCTATGTAGATGACTTTTACAATAGCACTACCCTGTTCAAAAGCCACACTTCCAGAAAAACTGTGGCATGCTGCACTGTTAGAAGGAATCAGAGAGGTCTCCCGAAGTCGCTGCTAGAGGAAAAGCTCAGAATGCATGAGAGCTGGGCACTATGCAGCAACTCAATATTGTGTGCTATGTACTAGGACAAGAGAGATGTCCTTGTATTGCAACAATACATGGACACACCTGCACCCCTGCCCCTGTACGAGGTACCAGAACAGAACCCCCAAGCCTGACTGTATATTAGATTATAATAAATACATGGGAGAGGTTAACTTGTCGGACCAGGTGCTTTAGTCGTATAATGCAATGCGGAACCTGGTGTGTGGAACAAGAAGCTAGCCGTGCACATCTTGCAGATGGCACTGTATAATTGTTACGTGCTACATCGAGGCCAGAGGGGAACCTTCCTGGAATTTCAAGAAGATTTCATATCCCAAGTAACCTCCACTATGGGGTGAATCTTTCTCTTTGCACATAAAACGGTCCCTTATTTGGTACATTAATACTCGAGTATAAGCCGAGTTTATCAGCACAAAAAATGTGCTGAAAAACCTTAACTCAGCTTATACTCAAGTCAAGAAAAAAAAACAAAAGTGTACACAACTTCCAACACCCCAACACTGGCAGGTCGTCTTCCATACATTGCGGCCCCGGCATCGACTCTATGTCCTGGTCCGTCACAGGCATTGTGACATCAGCTGCACACTGACATTCTAATGTATGCGGGGGCTGTGATGTATATAAGAGGACCTGCCGGGGGGCGTTGGAATGTGGGTATACTTTTTTTTTTTTCCTACAGGCAACAGGGGCTGGCAGGCTGTATACTACAAGGGACTGGCAAGCTATATACTAGAGGGGGCTGGCATACTATATACTACAGGGAGCTGACAGGCTATATATTATAGGGGCTGGCTGGCTATATACTACAGGGGGCTGGCTATATACTACAGGGGCTGTCAGGCTATAGACTAGAGGGGCAGGCAGGCTTATACAAGAGGGGCTGGCAGTATATATACTACAAGGGGCTAGCTGGTTATATACTACAGGGGGCTGGCTGGCTATATACTACAGGCCGCTGACTGGCTATATACTACAGGGGGCTGGCAGGCTATATACTGGGGGAAGCTGTGACAAATGTACTTTCCACCCTCGGCTTATACTCGGGTCAATAGAGTCAATAGGACTTTTGTGAAATAGACTTCACCAAAGCATAATTATATAGTTTTGTCTGGAGAAAAACAAGCATTTATTCTTCAGTGGTGGTTTTGGGGGTATTCACTTATTCTTGCTGCACCTCTGTTTATTGTGAAATCTAATACAACTTGTAAGTAACATTTTTACGAATATTGAATAAAAATTTTATATTTTTATGAAGACTATCTATTTTGGGTAAGATATTTTAGGTAAGATATATCTCCTTAAAAATTTGGCATTTGTATATACTCCCAATACATGTACTGAATTCTGGACGTATTGTAACAGGGAATCACTTTCCAGGAGAAGTTCCCCAAACAGCCAAGAAGGGAAGGACACAACAAGGTGCAGGGTGTGCTCCAAAGGGGTATAAAGAGGCAAACCATTCACCAGTATGACCCATGCCCCGAGAAACCAGGATTATGCATGAAGGATTGTTTTTTGATTTTTCACACCTCACTGGATGTAAAATATTACCCTGAACAATTTACCTCAATGCACTCTCCACAGCTTATACATCATAACTAGAGATGAGTGAATTTGTAAAAAGTTTGATTTGCCGAATTGCTGTGTTTTAGTATGAAACACACATGACAGATGCCGCTCTTAGAATCACTTCACTCTTCAATTCCATGGGCACTTACAGGGGCCAACTTGACCAAATAAGTGAAGCAGGAATGCAGCCTGACAAGGTAACGTCTGTGCCAGCTGGAAAGGACAAAGCTGAGGGCCAAGATCCCACTATAGCATCAAAGAGTGCACTCTTTTTACACTGACATCAGATGATTCCATAAATGATGACAGAACCTGTTCTCTTAAACCCTGATATATGTAGAACCCCCTCCCCCCCAAAAGAGTGGAGAGGGTGTCAGCAGTAATTCTGCATTGATGTCACTGATCATTTTTTCCTTCATTTCGTCCATCAGTGTACGCTTTCAATCGTTCAATAGTCCATCATCAGTATTGCTAAAGCCAAAAACAAACAGAAGTGGATCCAAAACAGAGATGACCAGTAAATGAAATGGGATATTTTCATGTTCTCTGCGTTATGTATCCACTCCTGCTTTTTGCTATCAATCCTGAGGCTTTTCATTGCTTCTGACAGATGCAATGAAGATGGAAACTAAACATAGTGGCAATGTCATAGAGCGCTGGAGGGTGAAAACAGCATTATGAAAATCACAGGGTGTTCCAGGGAGACAGCGGTCAGTTTGGCAGCAGCAATATCAGGCCGCAGAGTGGCACAATGACAAATTATGGAGGTGGCACAAACATGGTAGGTCACAGAATGGCACAATGACGGAGTGTGGAGGTGGTGGCAGCAGCAGCAGGAGGCCACAAAGTGGCACAATGATAAGAGTTTGGAGGTGGGGGCAGAAGCAACAGCAGGAGGCCACAAAGTGGTACAATGATAAGAGTGTGAAGGTGGCGGCAGCAGAAGCAGGAGCCCAATGGTGGCAGCAACATGGTGGCAACAACATGGAAAGCAACAGGTTAGCCCAATGATAGAGTGTGGAGGTGGAGGCAGCAGTGTGAGCCCACAGGTGGCAGTTACATGGTGGCAGCAACAGGGAAAGCCACAGAGTGGCACAATTATAGAGTGTGGAGGTGGTGGCAGAAGCAGTTGCAGGAGGCCACAAAGTGGCACAATGATAAGAGTATGGAGGTGATGGCAGCAGAAGCAGCAGCAGGAGCCCACAGGAAACAGCAACATGGTGTCAGAAACATGGAAAGCCACAGAGTGGCGAAATGATAGAGTGTGGAGGTGGTGGCACCAGCAGCAGGAGCCCACAGGTGGCAGCAACTTGGTCGCAGCAACAAGGAAAGCCACAGAGTGGCACAACGATAGAGTGTGGAGGTGGCGTCAGCAGGAGCTCATATTGCCAACAGCAGAGGAGGGCACATTGTGGCACAAAGTGGAAGTTTGAAATTAATTAGAAGTTGAAATTTTCCATTTAAATTTGAAGATTAGAGATGCAACATCCATAATACATTACAGTTTTAAGGAATATATCAGGTCTTTGCCAAAAAAGAACTGCAAAGGTGGCACCAGCAGAAGCATGAGCTCAGAGGTGTGGAGGTGGCGGCAACATGGTAGGCCACAGAGTGGCACAATGATAGAGTGTGGAGGTGGCTGCAGCAGCAGGAGCCCACATAGCCCCGAGCAGAGGAAGCCACATTGTGGCACAATGACGAAGTTTGAAATGAATTAGAAGTTGAAATTTTCCAATTAAATTTGAATTTGAAGATTAGAGATGCCACATCCATAACACATTATAGTTACCAGGTAGAACTATTATGTTTATCCAAATTGCATTGTTATTCGCTGCAGGGTTGCATCATTGATGGTATTTATTTTACTCACATTGTCATCATTTTTGCTGGACAGGTTCAGGGTGTGGGGCTGGGTAGGGAGGTGTTCTTTTCCAGGGGCCTTAACATGTGCCCAAACCTCCCTTGGGTTTAAGTATATAGGATTCTTTTTCCTTTTTAACTGCTTTTATTGGTTTTTGGTCTGGTGTATATACACATTTTTTGTTGTTTATATTTAATAAAGATTGTTATTTTGGCATAGCACATGGCTATTTCGTATTTTTGCTTTGTACTGTCCAAGTAGACCACCACCTGCTGGTGCAGGGTCTGCTCCATGTCCTGCTGCTGAAGGTGGCGGCTACCCTCCTCAATAGTCGGGTGAAGGAAGTTGCTCATTAAGGATTCAAGACTTAATCTGCTGTTGATTGAACTACCGCTCCTACACCCCCAGCTCACCACAGCAGCTGTGGCAGTAGTACGTGAGTGATGATTGCCAAGAATCCCCAGGTCAGACCTGACAGAGGATAGACAATGGCGCACATAGGCAGTGGCCAACTTTCTGCACAGTATTTCTCTATAGTATGCCAGTTGTTCATCCCTCTCAGCAGTTGGAGAAAAGTCAACCATTTTGACTGGTAGCGAGGGTCCAAAAGGGTGGAGAGCCAAAAGTCATCCCTATGCCGGATGTTGACTATTCGGTTGTCACTAGTTAGGCAAAGCAGCATGCTATGGGCCATCTGCGTAAGTGACTCTGAGGGACTCCCAGCCTCCATCTCCACTGTACTGCCACGGTGCTTCTGGGTCATCTGACTCTGCTTGTGCTCCAATGTCCTCATGCTCCAGTTCAGTCCCCACTGGACTCATGTGGCCATGAGACGTAGTCTCCACTTATCCAGTGCCCTAACCAGACAGATTTTGCAGTATGCGTTCCAGGACATGAACCAGTGGAATGACGTTATTCATCCCGCAGTCCTGGCGACTGAAAAATAATGTGGCCTCTTCAAAGGGCCTGAGCAAACGGCAGGTGTCACGCATGAGCTGCCAGTGGCTGAAATCAAAGTTACATAGGGGAGTACTCTGGTCCGCTTGCATAATCAAAAAATCATTAATGGCTTTTCTCTGTTCATATAGGCAGTCTAACATATGGAGGCTGGAATTCCAACAGGTGGAAACATTGCATAACAGACTATGTTGGGTAGGCCGTTCTGACACTACAACGCGAGGAGGGTGTGCTTGGCTTTGTAAGAATGGCTGAAGTGCATGCACAGTGTCCTAGCCATTTTTAGAATGTCTTGCAGAAGGGTGGAGGACTTCAGGAACTTGTGACAACCAGATTGAACACATGCGCCATGCAGAGCACATGGAACTTCCCTCCTGGGAGAAAGCCACACATTGATTTCTTGTTTCCTCGGAGCAGTTCCTCCCCTGTGTGACTTTGTTTGCCCAGGCAAACCAGGTGTGCAACTGCATGAAATCGCTGTGCCCTGCACATGTGGTTTGATAGGGCAGCACTTGTTGAGGCTGAGGTGGTGGTGGAGAAGGAGAAGGAGGAGGCGGACACTGGCACAGGAGCTGCAACTTGACAATGTGGAGGAGAAAGCGCCGTCTCTTTTGGAAGTTGTTGGTGTGGCTTGCAGGAAAGAACATTCACCCAGTGGACTGTACTGGCCCTGACCATAGTTACAGCTCCACACGTCCGTGCTGCCGTGCGCCTTGGAAGAAAATGATAAGCTCAAGGACTGGCCCACCTTCTGTTGTACATAATAGTGAAGGGCTGACAGTGCCTTTTTGGAAAAAAATTGCGGTTAGGAACTCGGTTTGGCACAAGCCATTAGTTCTCTGAAGGGTGCAGAGCCCACGACTTGGAAAGGGAGGGACTGCAGTACCAACAGCTTAGACAAGAGCACTGTCAGCTTTTGCACCTTAGGATGGCTGGACGCATACAGTTGTCTCTTTGTAATCGCCTCACTCAACGACTGTTGGCACCATGCGTAGCGAGGAGAAGGAGCATCTGGTCCCGGAGATTATGTCAAAGACAAACAGCTCCTTTCGGCAGAGCTGCTGAAGACTTGACTTGCTGAAACAGCCTGTGTGCCACTAGGTTGCTGCGCCTGCAGGATGGACCACATCTGACACCTGTTTCTCCCAGGCCATTGGATGGTGACGCTGCATATGTTGCCACAGGGCCGTGGTGCCAATGTTAGCTCCTTGGCCACACTTCACTTTCTGCACTAACATGGCTCTTCTGGTATCCTTACAAAAAACTGCCACAGCACTGAGGTGGTAATTTTATCGCCAACAGTCTGCACTGAGCTACTTCTACCACTGCTGCCTCGCTGAGCGCCTGTGCCGCTGCTTACTTGGACTTGCGAATCGGGATTTGGCTCCCGTCCTCACACTGTTGCCACCATACTGATTCACGGCCACAGCAGCAACTTGCGTCCTGCTCCGCTGCCTGACACGCAAGTTGACACTCTCTTCATCTGACGATGATGAATCCCCTGCTATACCCAATTGTGATCGGCTACATCATCGTCAATTTCAATATCCCGGTCACTGCTACTCTCCTCACCGGTGTCAGTGTGCACAGCCTGCTTACTGCACAAAGCAAAGGAAGTCTGACCCACGTCTTCACTGCCAAGCAGCTGCTGGCTGTCCTCAAACACTTCGTCCTCTCTGAATAGTGGCGCTGAGCCCATTCCACCTAGTAGCTCTCTGGCTGTGGGTAAGAAACAGGACAGAGGCTGATTGAGTACAGGTGAGGGCTGCTGACCTGCTCCTGGGCCATGCCAACTAATTGTTGTATCTGAGGAACCCAGGGTCTCTTGGCTGGGGTTGTCAGATGTTATCTTTGAGGAATTGTATGAACAAGTTAACCATTCAACAACCTTTGGGTTGTTGATCAACACACTGCCGCTAGATGACAACGGCAGTTCTGGCCTCACAATGTCACCCCTGCTGCTACATCCCATTACTGTGCTGCGACCTCTGCCTGCTCCACCTGCCACCTTTCTGTCTGACATAGTGGTTAATTGACTATGTGTATTTGACACGTAAATCTGGCTCTAAACTATAGCCACAAAAAGGTATGGGAATTTGTGTTATACAGATACCCCACTACGGACACCCAGTGAGAGGTCCACAAATCACTGCAGCAGCTGCATGACTATAAAACAGATTTTGTCACTAAATAGAACTCCTTTTTAGGGTATACAGTTCCCCCTTAAACAACACCCAGGGATTGGAGCAGGAATCGCTACTGCAGATGCATGAACGTGAAACAGATTTCTTCCTATTCGATTTTTGTCACTAAATAGAACTGCTGTTTGGGGTATACAGATCCCCCTTAAAGAACACCCAGGGATTGGAGCAGGAATCGCTACTGCACAGTACAGTAGCAGCAGCTAGATGCTACAGACAGCACATGCAGTGTAAAATGCCGGGATTGCAAATGGCTGCCAGTTTTTATAGGGCTGTGAATCAGTGTAAACTTCAGCTTTGTGACAAATTAAATTTTTAGTGAAATTCATATCGAATTCCAATTTGTTAAAATCAATTCGCCCATCTCTAGCTATCAATTCTAAAGCTTTTCATTCCTTCTGACAGATGGAGGGGAAACCAAACATAGTGGCAACATCATAGAGTGGTGGATGGTGAAAACAGCATTATGGAAATTACAGGGTGTTCCAGGGAGACAGTGGTCAGTTGGCAGCAACATCGTAGGCCACAGAGTGGAAAAGTGACAGAGTGTGGAGAGGGCGGGAGCTGCATCATGAGGTCAGAGAGTGGCACACTGACAAATTCTGGAGCTGGCAGCAACATGGTAGGCCACAGTGTGGCACAATGACAGATTGTGGAGGTGGTGGTAGCAGCATGAGTTCAGAGAGTGGCACAAGGAAAAATTTTGGTGGTGGCAGCAACATGGTAGGCCACAGTGTGGCACAATGACAGAGTGTGGAGGTGGTGGCAGCAATGGTAGTCCACAGAGTGGCAACATGACAAGGTGCGGAGTTGGCGGCGGCAGCAGCAACAAGAGGTCTTGGAACTTGGTTCAGCACAAGCCATTAGTTCTCTGAAGGGTGCAGAGTCCATGACTTGAAAAGGGAGAGACTGCAGTACCAACAATTTGGAAAGGAGCATGGTTAGCTTCTGCACCTTAGAATGGCTGGGCCCATACAGTTGTCTCTTTGTAATCGCCTCGTTCATTGACTGCTGGTGCCATTCGTAGTGATGAGCAGGAGCATTTAGACCGGTAGATGAAGTCAAAGACAAACAGCTCCCTTCAGCAGAGGAGCTTTGACTGGCTGAAATGGCATGTGTGCCTTTAAGTGCTGCTGCTGTTGCTGTGGCGGCAGGATGGACCACTACATCTGAGAATTGAAATTTGGGGAATACAGAACCCCAAAAACTGACACCCTGGACTTAGAGAAAAAAACCACTTCAGCAACTATGTTGATTTGACACAGATTTCTTGATATCAACTTTTGCAACAACAAAGAATTGAAATTTGGGGAATACAAAACCCCAAAATCTGACACATTGGACTTGGACTGCTAATAAGGCGGAAAAAATGTGTCACGCTAAACTTCGCATTCATGCAGAACCGAAGTTTTCCTGAAATTTAAAACAAATTCCATTTAGTTAGAATTGATTCGCCCATCTCTAATCATGACGCATGCCACACCTTCCCTGCTGAGCCCTGTCGTGTGGCAAGTCTGTAGATTATTGGCACATATGGGGTATTACCCAGGAGAACTTTCATCATGATTTTTGGAGTTTTTGTCTCTCATGGCAGGTGCTGGGCACAAAAAAACATAATGGACATTTTGTACTATGCACTATCCATTATGCATTATTCTTGTGGTCCACCTGTGGGGTTAAAATGTTCACTACACCCCTAGATTAATTTATGGAGGGGTGTATTTTCAAATAGGATCAGTTCTCAGAGTTTTCTACTGTTCTTTGAGGGCTGCCCTTTCCAGAAATGGAGTCACTTCTCAGGGGGCTTTTATTGTACTGGTACCTCATGGGCACCCCAACACCAGTCTAGTGAAAATGGTGCTCCAAAAGCTGTAATTTGATTGTTCCCTACTGAGCCCTGCCGTATGTACATTGTGTAGATTTTTGGCACATATGGGGTATTGCCATAATCAGGATAACTCACAGAATGATTTTTTATGTGTGTTCCCTAATGACATGAGTTTGGCAAAACATATGGGCAATAACATGGCATATTTGAAAAAAATGTAATTTCTACTCTACACTATTCACGTTGTATTACATTTGAACCAGAATCTTTAAAATGCTCATACAACCCTAGATAATTATTATGAGGGGTGTTCCTTTTCTAAAATGGGGTCACTTTTTTAAGGTTTCTATTGTACTTCTACCTTAGGGGCACCCCAACACTAGTCTACTGAAAATGGATTTCCAATAGCAAAATTTTGTTCCTTCCCTTTCCAGCCCTGCTGTTTGCCCAAATAATAATTTGATTCCAAATGCCGTTCTTTATTTCTTTATTTCAATAAAACATTTACATCCACAGTACAATTCCTTTTCCCACCAACGCGTTTCAAACGGTCATGCAGTTCTTAGTCAAGGTCTGTCTAAGCTCAGTCTTGTGTGCAAATTTATCCCTTGAATGATTAATCCACCTGTGATAGGAGGTGAGGGTGTGAGCGTGATTGGCTTGCACACAGGAACTGCGTCCAGACAGAAAATGTAATATATCATTCTTTTTTGTGAAACATATATGTCAACATACAATATCTGACATATCTAACAATATAATTGCTCAAAATACATGGGGAATAAAAAACGATGGGAAACCTTCGATGCTGCTGGTTGCCTGGAGGCGTCGCTAGAGATGAGCATGTGTTCAATCATGTGATATTCTGTCTGACGATGCTGCCGGTTGCCTGAGTAACTGAAGCGCCGCCAGAAATGAGCATGTGTTCCATCATGTGATGTTCTGGCTGACGCGACTTATTGACCGCTGGGCGATCCTTTTCACAGTTGGATCAAATGTGGTCAGCGTTGTCCCTTTGGGTATATGAGACTGGTTGAATCCAGAATGGAAGGACACCCCACAAATGGGTAAGTATAGAAAATTGAATAGAATATTGCTCAAGTCTGTCGCGTCTCCTCGCCCATGACAGTATATAAATGATAAGAAACTAAAAACAGAGAGTGTGGGTCCCCTTAGAAATAACATGGGGGTCATGGTGGAAGGAGATGAGGAAAGGGCCAATCTACTGAATGTCGCCTTCTCAACTGTCTTTACCCAGGAAAATCCCCTGGTGGAAGACACAATGAGGAATAATGTAAATTCTTTTTATAATGTCAACAGTTTAACCCAGGAAGAGGTACGGCGCCGCCTCGCAACCACTAAGATAGATAAATCACCTGGGCCAGATGGCATACACCCCCGGGTTCTGCATGAATTATGTACGGTGATAGACAGACCGTTATTTTTAATATTTGAAGATTCACTGAGGACTGGTTATGTTCCACAGGAATGGCGCATAGCAAATGTGGTACCAATATACAAAAAAGGATCAAATAGCGATCCTGGAAACTACAGACCCGTAAGTCTAACTGCTGTGGTGGGGAAAATATTTGAGGGGTTTATTAGAGATGCTATCCTGGAGTATCTCACTGTGCACAACCTTATAACCCAGCGTCAGCATGGGTTTATGAGAGATCGGTCCTGTCAGACTAATCTGATTGGTTTCTACGAGGAGGTAAGTTCAAGACTGGATCTGGGGGACGCTGTGGATGTTGTATATCTGGACTTTTCAAAGGCATTTGACACCGTGCCACATAAAAGGTTGGTATATAAAATGAGACTGCTGGGAATAGGAGAAAATCTGTGTATCTGGGTAAGTAATTGGCTTAGTGATAGAAAACAGAGGGTGGTCATTAATGGCACATTCTCAGATTGGGTTGATGTTACCAGTGGAGTGCCACAGGGGTCAGTATTGGGGCCACTTCTTTTTAATATTTTTATTAATGACCTTGTAGTGGGTTTACACAGTCAAGTTTCAATATTTGCAGATGATACTAAGCTGTGTAAAGTAATAAATACTGAGGTCGATAGTTTAGCATTACAGAGGGATTTGTGGAAGCTTGAGGGATGGGCAGAGAAATGGTTGATGAGGTTTAATGTAGATAAATGTAAAGTTATGCACTTGGGCCATGGAAACAAAAAGTATAATTATGTTCTAAACGGTCAATTACTTAGTAAAACTGAAGCTGAAAAGGACTTGGGCGTATTGGTGGATGGTAAACTTAATTTTAGTGACCAGAGCCAGGCGGCTGCTGCTAAAGCAAATAAAATGATGGGATGTATCAAGAGAGGAATAGATTCTCATGATAAAGACATAGTTCTGCCCTTATACAAATCCCTGGTCAGACCACACATGGAATATTGTGTACAGTTTTGGGCACCAGTATATAAAAAGGATATAGTAGAGCTGGAACGGGTGCAGAGGAGAGCAACCAGGATTATTAGGGGAATGGGGGGACTAGAATACAATGACAGATTACAAAATTTGGGATTATTCAGTTTAGAAAAAAGACGACTGAGGGGAGACCTCATTACAATGTACAAATACCTGAACGGACAGTACAAGGATCTCTCCAAAGATCTTTTTATACCTAGGCCTGTGACCAGGACAAGGGGGCATCCTCTACGCCTAGAGGAGAGGCGATTCTACCATCACCATAGACAAAGGTTCTTTACTGTAAGAGCAGTGAGACTATGGAACTCTCTGCCGCAGGAGGTTGTTATGGCCGACTCTATGTACATGTTCAAGAGAGGCCTGGATGACTTTCTGGAGAGAAAAAATATCACGGGTTATGGGGATAAAACATTTATTTAATTCTTGAAGGTTGGACTTGATGGACTTGCGTCTCCTTCCAGCCTTATATACTATGATACTATGAATCCGGGAGCATTTTGGGTAATCCCATCAGGTCTGAATGTCAAAAAACAAGATGAACAAGATAAAACATAAATTAATGAATATTTCAAAACAAAAATACTGTTGACAAAAAATAATCGAAGATAAGTTAAAAACATCAAAGATGATGATAAAATCATGTACCCGTGAAGTAGTGTGCAGATTTCAGTGTGCGGATTTCGGTATGCTTTTTTTATGTAAACGGAGGCATTCCTGTTTCATGTAAGAGAAGAATTTCTACTAATTTATAAGAGGAAATGTCATCTATTTTTGACTGATAACTACATAAATGCAGAACAAAACAACCAAAGGATAACATAACATTAAATTAAATTAAACGGGGCTTACTGTCTAATAATGATACATGAATTCCCTTTTGTAATTCATCCCTTTTGGTTACCTTGTCTCCAAAATAAAAATCCAGTACACTTCCAGATTGTGTAATTTTTTGCTGAAGTGGGTTTGTCAATTTTTTCAAAGGCAAATGCAGAAAGTGATTTGGTGTTTCTTTGGTGAACATCCACGAAATGCTGTGTAGCTCCAGAGGTACCCCTACTTTCTGTTTTATTTATAACATTAAGATGTTCTAAAAACCTTACTTTAAATTTCCGTCCGGTATGTCCTATGTACATCAAATCACATTCTTTGCATACGATGGCATAAATTACATTTGATGTATTGCAGTTAATGTAATTTTTTATTTATATGTTTTTTCATGTACACTGTCCTGAAATGTGGTCATTTTCTGTGCATAGTTACAAGTAATGCAGCGGTTGGCCCCGCATTTAAAAAAGCCTTTGTGTGATAACCTATGCCTTCTCGAACAAGGTGAGTGCCGTTCCTGTTCCGTGCATTGAAGGGCTGGAGGTGTGCTGGATTATATGTTCGTGTCTGCTGTTTGCCCAGCCTGTCTATTATTGGCACATATGGGGTATTGCCGTACTCGGGACAACCCGCAGAATGATTTTTGGGGTGTTTGTCTAAAGTGGCATTTTTACTCTGCACCATTTACTTTGTATTAGATTTTTGCCAAAATGTTGGGAGTTAAAATATTCACCACAACCCCAGAAAAATTTGTTGAGGGGTGTAGTTTCCAAAATGGTGTCACTTTTAGGGGGTTTCTATTGTACTGTTACCTCAAGAGCTGTGCGAACATGGCACTCGAAATCAAAACTGGTGAAAAACTGGGGGAAATGGGGGTACAAAATCTAAATTTTCCTCCTTCCCTTGTCAGCCCTTCTGTGTGCCAAGCCTGTCTACGATTGGCACTTATGGGGTATTACACCCAATAGCACTAACTCCGTTCTCCGTTCCTTCTGAATGTATATATTTTTGGGCTAAATGAGAAAATTGTTTGCTTTCAGAGAAAGTATTAAAGGGTTAACAGACTTCTCAATGGCTAATTTGAATAGTTTTAGATTTTAGGTTTATAAAATGGTGTTACTTGTGGGGGTATATATTACATAAGCCTTTATAGGTCACTTCCAATCTGAATTGGTCACCAAAAATTTAGCAGTTTTCAAATGCTTGCTACCAAAACTTTAAACCTTCAAACATGCGTAAAAAAAGGAAACATAAAACAAATTATGGAAATAAAAAGAAGACAAATGGCAAAAGGTTTCTACAAAATAAAATTGTGATATGACTTTTTGTATAAAAAGTAGAATATTCGAAACTTTGAAAATTGTAATCTTTAAAAAAAATGTATTAATTATTGAATTTTTACCCCCTAAAAAGTAACTGATTAGTGAAATTATATTACTACCATAAACTACAATGTCTCTCAAGACAATATTCTCAAAATTACAGGGATATGTTAAAATGTTGAAAAGTTATTACCACAAAAAGAGAAACTGGTCAGATTTTTTAAAAAAAAGGCTGCGTCCTTAAGGGGTTAACCTCTTAGGGAAGCAGGGTTTTTTCACTCATTTCTTGCTCTCTACCTTCAATTATCCTTTTTTGTTTCTCCATGTACAGAGCAGTGTGAGGGCTTATTTACACAAATTTTACTTCTCAGTGACGTTATTTATTATTCCATGCAGTGTACTGGGAAGCTGGAAAAAATTTCCAAATGTGGTGAAAATGGAAAAAAAAACCACTTTCTTGTGGGTTCAGTTTTTATAACTCTTACTGTGAGCTACAAATAACACCTCTGCTTTATTCTTTGGTTCGGTGCGATCACGGTGATACCAAATTCATATAGGTTTTATTGTGTTTTAATAGATTTTCAAAAATTCAATGAATGTGTATGAAAAAAAAATCTTCTGACGCTACTAACATTTCATAATTTGGTGTACGGAGCTGTGTGAGGTGTCATTTTTTGCAAAATGAGCAGGCGTTTTCATTGCTACCATTTTGAGGACTGTGCAATACTCTGATCACTTTTTATTACATTTATGTGATGTAAAATGGTGTAATAGTGGCGTTTGGACATTTTGGCGTTATTATCTGTTATGGGTTCCACCGCTGGGAATAACCGTTTTTAGAATATGATAGATTGGGAATTTTGGAAAGAGGCAATGACTAACATGTTTGTGAATTTTACTGTTTATTATGTTTTCTATGAGTTCTAGGAAAAGCCAGTGTGATTAGATTTTTTAGGCTTTTTAAAAGTTTGTATTAATTTCTAAACTTTTTGTAAATTTTTTTTTACTATTTTTTTACTATTTTTTAGACCCTCTATGGTTCATTAACCTAAGATGATCTGATTGTTCCTACCATATACGTACGTATATGGCATTTTGACACAGTATTCATTACAACGAGCCACTGGCTCATTGTAACAAAACTTCGTTAGATCCAAGGCTGTGATGGCAATCGATTGCCACCCCATGATGATGTTTGTGGGAGAGACAATTGCTACAAAGATGGTGGCGCCCATGCACTGCAGTAAAATCACTAGTGAAACACGCAGAACATTGGCATCAGCCAATCACTATCTGCTGCTGATATTCTCCTCCCACATTAAGGGGGGAAGGAACTGAACTGAAGGTTGCATCCCAGTGTATAAGCATTAAGTATGAGCATACAGTGGGATATGCTACTTCGCTCCATTGTTAGAATACAGAAAGGGTTAATAAAAATCCAGTAGGATATTTGAAACTCGTAATTGTGCTATTGAAAATTACACTAAATCTCAAAAATAAAGTAAATCACAGAACAGCTATGGTGACAGAAAAACATAAAAGCTACAGCTTGTAGAGGAAAATACTGAAAAATAGTGGTTGATTGCACTCTCTATAGCATCTATATATTTTTTAACCTCTTCACACGGCAGCCCTTTTCCATTTTTGTATTTCTGTTTTTTTTAAAAAGCTTTCATTTTACTTTTGTTTACAGAGCTGTAGGAGAGTACTTTCTAGGGACTCCATTTAATATTCGGTACTGCAAAGAGAGATAAAACTGACATTTATTATTCCCAAACATTTACGGTTTGGGAATTGATAATTACTTTACAGAAGAATACTACATCCCCTTTAGTCTTCTGAACAGTATACTCTTTTGAAAAAAACTGTAGCTATTTCATAGTTGGAGTTTTGTGAGGTCTTATTCATTTGAGGGATGGACTGACCTACTCACTGGTGGCCCTCCAGAAAAATTAAATACATAGAGTACTATAGCTAGAGCCAGTTGGCCCTGGCAAAAAAAGCCAGTTTCTTATGCTTTAGTGTACAAAGAGGAGGAGAAGGAGGAAAATGAGGAGGAGGAGTGTATACATTATTCAGGTTGAGCTTCTTTCACCTGGTGGAGAATGGAAATCCTGAGAAATCCAGGCTTTATTCATCTTGATAAGCGTCAGCCTGTCAGCGCTGTCAGTCGACAGGTGTGTACGCTTTTCGGTGATGATGCCACCAGCTGCACTGAAAACCCTCTCAGACAACACGCTAGCGGCAGGGCAGGCAAGAACCTCCAAGGCGTACAGCGCCAGTTCGTGCCACATGTCCAGCTTTGAAACCCAGTAGTTGTAGGTAGCTGTGTGATCATTTAGGACAATGGTATGGTCAGCTACGTACTCATTCCCCATCAGCCATACTCTGCCGAGACTGGGGACAGGTGACAGTGTCTTGCTGGGGTGACATAAAACTGGCAAAGACCTTGTAAAGCGTACCCCTGCCAGTGTTGCACAAGCTGCCTGCTCGCCTACTCTCCCTCGCTACTTGTCCCGCAGAAGACAAGCTTCTGACTTCATGCTGAGCAGAAAGTTTTTCAACAGGCCTGGGATGGTGAGGCTGATGATGGCGGCATCGCCACTGACCATCTGTGTTGACTCCTCAAAGTTACTCAGCACCTGACAGATATCAGACATCCACGTCCACTCCTCATTGTAGACTTGAGGAAGCTGACTGACCTGACTACCAGTTCTGGTGGAAGTTGACATCTGGCAGTCTACAATCGCTCTGCGCTGCTGGTAAACTCTGGATAACATGGTTAATGTTGAATTCCACCTCGTGGGCACGTCGCACAACAGTCGGGAGGAGACCTGAGAGTGGCAGCGTCCGTGCTGGACTCCTAAAATGCGCACAGATGCGGCGCTCCTTCGTGAGTGATTGGGGTATGTCTTGAGGAAACGCTGAACTATCAGATTTAACACATGGGCCAGACATGGCACATGTGTCAGTCTGCCGAGTTGCAGAGCCGCCACCAGGTTACAGCCGTTGTCAAACACAACCATGCCTGGCTTCAGGTTCAGCGGTGCCAGCCACAGATCAGTCTGCGCTGTGATGCCCTGTAATAGCTCTAGGGTGTGTGCCTTTTATCGCCTAAGCTCAGCAGTTTGAGCACCGCCTGCTGTCACTTAGCGACGGCACTGCTGCAGTGCCTAGAGCTACCGACTGATGGCACCATGCCCACGGATGGTATTTCGGAGGAGGAGGTGGAGGAGGAGGAGGCATAGTAGGCCTGAGAGACCTGGACCGAGGTAGGCCCCGCACTCCGCGGCGTCGGCAGTATATGACCAGCCCCAGGGTCAGACTCGGTCCCAGCCTCCACCAAGTCAACCCAATGTGCCATCAGCGATACATAGTGGCCCTGCCCGGCAGCACTCGTCCACGTGTCCTAGGTCAGGTGGACCTTGTCAGAAACGGCGTTGATTAGGGCACGGATTATGTTGTCTGACACGTGCTGGTGCAGGGCTGGGACGGCACATCGGGAAAAGTAGTGGCAGCTGGGGACCGAATACCGAGGGGCAGCCGCCGCCATGAGGTTGCGAAAGGCCTCGGTCTCTACCAGCCTATAGGGCAGCATCTCCAGGCTAAGCAGTTTGGAGATGTGGACGCTGAGGGCTTGGGCGTGTGGGTGGGTTGCAATGTACTTTCTCTTGCGCTATAGTATCTGGGGTATGGAGAGCTGAACGCTGCGCATGGAAACATTGGTGGATGCTGTGGAGGATTGTGGAGGCGAAGGTGTGGTTTTCGCACGGGAGGTGTTTGGGCCGGTGTCCTGGGCCGGGGGCTGACTAGCAGAGGCATCAGGTGACACAGGGGAAGGAGCAATGGTGTGCCCGGCCGGAGGTGAACGGTCTTGGTTCCATTGAGTGGGGTGTTTAGCATTCATATGCCTGCGTATACTCGTGGTGTTTAAGCTGGTAGTGGAGGAAACCCTGCTGATCCTGGTGTGGCACAGGTTGCACACCACAGTCCGTCGGTCATCCGTTGTTTCTTTAAAGAACCTCCAGACTTCCGAAAATCTAGCCCTCGCCATGGGAGCTTCACTACGTGAAACATTTGGCGCTGATACACCAGCTCTGGCCCCGCCTCTACGTCTTGCCCCACCACTACCTCTTCCAACCTGTTTTGCTATAGGACTTGCCTCCAGAAGCACTGTGTTCACCCGGCCTATCAACCCAGCTTGGGTCTGTCACCTCATCATCCTCCGATCCCTCAGTCTGCTCCCCCCTCGGACTTCCTGCCCTGACAACAACTTCACCACCGTCTGACAACCGTGTCTCCTCATGGTCCGACACCTCTTTACACACTTTTTCCACTACGTCAACAATGTCATCATCACCCACAGACTGCGACCGGTGGAAAACCTGGGCATCGGAAAAGAGCTCAGCAGCAACCGGACAAGTGGTTTGTGACTCTGGGAAGGGTCCACAAAACAGTTCCTCAGAGTATGCCGGTTCAAATGCCAAATTTTGCTGGGAGGGGGCAGACTGGGGGGAAGGAGGCTGAGGTGGAGGAGTGCTGATTTCGGTGACATGGGTGGACTGCGTGGAAGACTGACTGGTGGACAAATGGCTGGAAGCATTGTCCGCAATCCACAACATCACCTGTTCGCACTGTTCTGGCCTCAACAGTGCTCTACCACGGGTTCCAGTAACTTGAGACATGAACCTAGGGATTGTAACTCTGCGGCGTTCCCCTGCTGCCTTCATCAGCAGGTGGTGTCTCACCCCGCCCAGGACCACGGCCTCTGACCCCTGCAGTAGTGGGACGCCCACGCCCACTCCCTCGTCCTCTACCCCTAGCCCTCGGGTTAAACATTTTCAAAATTAAAGTGTAAACTGTTAATTTTTTTGGTGTTTTTTTTGTGTTTTTTTGTGTTTTTGTTTTTTTAAGAAAACAATGCTATTCTATTGCTATGGCTAGTTTCTAACCTACACTGACAGCACACAACAGGTGTTTGAGATGGATATGTGTGCCACTAAGAGCTAAATGGAACGTTCGCAAGTCTCCCTGCAAATTCGTGACAATATGGTACTAGCTGCACTACTAGTACCAGCAATGCCAGCCACAAGCAAATAAAAAAAAAAAAATAAATAATATATATATATATATATATATATATATATATATATATATATATATAACGTTATTGTAGGCCTAAGAAAGCCGGTTGGGTTCTTGTATGCCTAGTTTCTAACCTATACTGACAGCACACAACTGGATTTTAAGTCACTTTAAGTTTTGAAAAAAAAAAAAAAAGGCAGACTGTGCCTAATTCAATCAAACCCCTAATAAATTGTCCCACTTAGGTGTTGAGATGAATATGTGTGCCACTAAGAGCTATATAGAACGTTCGCAAGTCTCCCTGCAAATTTTTCACAATATGGTACTAGCTGCACTACTAGTGCCAGCAAGGCCAGCCACAAGCAAATCAACAAAATATATATATATATATATATATATATATATATATATATATATATATATATATATATATAACGCTATTGTAGGCCTAAGAAAGCCGGTTGGGTTCTTGTATGCCTAGTTTCTAACCTACACTTACAGTAGACAACAACTGCATTTTAAATCACTTTAAGTTTTGAAAAAAAAAAAAATCGTCAGACTGTACCTAATTCAATCAAACCTCTAATAAATTGTCCCACTTAGGTGTTTGAGATGGATATGTGTGGCACTAAGAGCTAAATAGAACGTTTCCAAGTCTCCCTGCAAATTCGTGACAATATGGTAGTAGCTGCACTACTAGTGCCAGCAATGCCAGCCACAAGCAAATCAACAAAAAATAAAATATAACGATATTCTAGCTCTAAGAAGGGCTGTTGGGTTCTTGTAGACTCACTCCTACCTAACAGTAAGCTAATATAACAGCCTAACGCTATCCCTGCAGGAGCAGCAACTCTCTCCCTAACGGCATCCAGACAGAGAATGATCCGAGCAGCGCGGGCAGGGGCTAGTCTATTCCAGGGTCACCTGATCAGGCCAGCCAACCACTGCTATCGACATGTAAGGGTACCACGTCATGCTGGGTGGAGTGCAGAGTCTCCTGGCTTGTGATTGGCTCGTTTTCTGTTCGAGCAACGAGCAGTTACGAGTACGCTAATTCTGGAACGAGCATCAAGCTCGGACGAGTGTGTTTGCTCTTCTCTATTGGAAATCCATGTGGCAACCCTTTGTCGCCTCCAGACAATTACTTTGGGGTCATTTTTCTACAGGCTTTTCTCTTTGTTTTCTTTTATATTTTTAACTCTGCAGAATTGTGCTGACTAAAGATAAATGACCCAATTCAGTCAAAAGGAAGAGAGCCTTTGTTTCATTATTGCAGAGTGAAAATAAATCTATGCTTTATAAATTAAGATAAATCATTTTTAAGAAAAAGATATGAAGTATCAATAAACTCAAGAAAAATCACCCAGTGCATTATTATTAGAGATGAGCGAACATACTCGTCCGAGCTTGATGCTCGATCGAGCATTAGCGTACTCGTAACTGCTCGTTGCTCGGACGAGTATTTCGCCCGCTCGAGAAAATGGCAGCTCCCGCCGTTTTGCTTTTTGGCGGCCAGAAACAGAGCCAATCACAAGCCAGGAGACTCTGCACTCCACCCAGCATGACGTGGTACCCTTACACGTAGATAGCAGTGGTTGGCTGGCCAGATCAGGTGACCCTGGGATAGACTAGCCGCTGCCCGCGCTGCTCGGATCATTCTCTGTCTGGATGCCGCTAGGGAGAGAGCTGCTGCTGCTCAGGGAAAGCGTTAGGGTGTTCTATTAGCTTACTGTTAGGCAGGAGTTATTCTTAAAGAACCCAACAGCCCTTCTTAGGGCTACAATAACGTTATAATTTTTTTTTTTTTTTATTTGCAGCTAGTACCATATTGTGAGGAATTAGCAGGGGGACTTGCTACCGTTGTGTTTAGCTCTTAGTGACACACATATCCACCTCAAACACCAAAGTGGGAAAATTTATTAGGGGTTTGAGTAGAATTAGGCACAGTCTGCCAGTTTCTTTTTATTTTACGTTTATTTTTTTCATAACTCAGCGTCATCTCATCTGGCATAGTAGTGTGCTGTAATACTTGGCTAGAAAATAGCCATAGGAGAATACAAACGTCTTAATTACGCCTACAGTAGCGTTATATATATTTGATTTCTGGTTGATCTGCTGGTGGCTGTACTTGCTGCAGTGCATCTACTATCAAATTAGGAGCAATTTGGAGTCAGACTTGCGACCACTGTGTTTTAGTGACACACATATCCATCGCAAAGACCGAAGTGGGAAAATTTATTAGGGCCCGGGGTTGTATTTCAATTAGGCACAGTCTGCCAGTTTCTTTTTATTTTACGTTTATTTTTTTCATAACTCAGCGTCATCTCATCTGGCATAGTAGTGTGCTGTAATACTTGGCTAGAAAATAGCCATAGGAGAATACAAACGTCTTAATTACGCCTACAGTAGCGTTATATATATTTGATTTCTGGTTGATCTGCTGGTGGCTGTACTTGCTGCAGTGCATCTACTATCAAATTGGGAGCAATTTGGAGTCAGACTTGCGACCACTGTGTTTTAGTGACGCACATATCCATCGCAAAGACCGAAGTGGGAAAATGTATTAGGGCCCGGGGTTGTATTTCAATTAGGCACAGTCTGCCAGTTTCTTTTTATTTTACGTTTATTTTTTTCATAACTCAGCGTCATCTCATCTGGCATAGTAGTGTGCTGTAATACTTGGCTAGAAAATAGCCATAGGAGAATACAAACGTCTTAATTACGCCTACAGTAGCGTTATATATATTTGATTTCTGGTTGATCTGCTGGTGGCTGTACTTGCTGCAGTGCATCTACTATCAAATTGGGAGCAATTTGGAGTCAGACTTGCGACCACTGTGTTTTAGTGACGCACATATCCATTGCAAAGACCGAAGTGGGAAAATTTATTAGGGCCCGGGGTTGTATTTCAATTAGGCACAGTCTGCCAGTTTCTTTTTATTTTACGTTTATTTTTTTCATAACTCAGCGTCATCTCATCTGGCATAGTAGTGTGCTGTAATACTTGGCTAGAAAATAGCCATAGCAATAGGATAGCATCGTTTGGTTTTAAAAACTAAAAAACACAAAAAAAAAAAAAAAAAAAAAGTTAAAAAAAAAATACAAGTTATAACTCTCATTTTCAAAATGTTTAACCCGAGGGCTAGGGGTAGAGGTGGAGGGCGGGGACGTGGGCGTCCAACTACTGCAGGGGTCAGAGGCCGTGGTCCTGGGCGGGGTGAGACACCACCTGCTTATGAGGGAGCAGGGGAACGCCGCAGAGCTACACTCCCTAGGTTCATGTCTGAAGTTACTGGGACTCGTGGTAGAGCACTGTTGAGGCCAGAACAGTGCGAACAGGTGATGTCGTGGATTTCCGACAATGCTTCGAGCAATTTGTCCACCAGTCAGTCTTCCACGCAGTCCACCCATGTCACCGAAATCGGCACTCCTCCAGCTCCTGCACCTCAGCCTCCTCCCCCCCAGTCTGCCCCCTCCCAGCAAAATTTGCCATTTGAACCGGCATACTCTGAGGAACTGTTTTCTGGACCCTTCCCACAGTCACAAACCACTTGTCCGGTTGCTGATGAGCAATTTTCCGATGCCCAGGTTTTCCACCAGTCGCAGTCTGTGGGTGATGATGACCTTGTTGACGTAGTGGAAGAAGTGTGTAAAGAGGTGTCCGACGATGAGGAGACACGGTTGTCAGACAGTGGGGAAGTTGTTGTCAGGGCAGGAAGTCCGAGGGGGGAGCAGACTGAGGGATCGGAGAATGATGAGGTGACAGACCCAAGCTGGGTTGAGAGGCCGGGTGAACACAGTGCTTCTGAGACGGAGGAGAGTCCTCGACCAGAACAGGTTGGAAGAGGCAGTGGTGGGGCCAGACGGAGAGGCAGGGCCAGAGCTGGTGCATCAGCGCCAAATGTGTCAACTAGTGAAGCTCCCGTGGCGAGGGCTCCTGCGGCGAGGGCTAGATTTTCAGAAGTCTGGAGGTTCTTTAAGGAAACACCGGATGACCGACGGACTGTGGTGTGCCACATTTGCCAAACCAGGATCAGCAGGGGTTCCACCACTACTAGCTTAACTACCACCAGTATGCGCAGGCATATGAATGCTAAACACCCCACTCAGTGGCAACAAGCGCGTTCACCTCCGGCCGTGCACACCACTGCTCCTTCCCCTGTGTCAGCTGATAGTCAGCCCCCTGCCCAGGACCCTGCCACAAAAACCCCATCGTCACCTCCACGATCCTCCACAGCATCCACCAGCGTTCAGCTCTCCATACCCCAGACGCTGGAGCGGAAACGCAAATATAGTGCAACCCACCCGCACGCCCAAGCCCTTAATGTGCACATTTCCAGATTGCTAAGCCTGGAGATGCTGCCCTATAGGCTAGTAGAGACCGAGGCCTTTCGCAGCCTCATGGCGGCGGCCGCCCTTCGGTATTCGGTCCCCAGCCGCCACTACTTTTCCCGATGTGCCGTCCCAGCCCTGCACCAGCACGTGTCAGACAACATAATCCGTGCCCTGACCAACGCCGTTTCTGACAAGGTCCACCTGACCACGAACACGTGGACGAGTGCTGCCGGGCAGGGCCACTATATATCTCTGACGGCACATTGGGTTAACTTGGTGGAGGCTGGGACCGAGTGTGACCCTGCGGCTGGTCATATACTGCCGACGCCGAGGATTGCGGGGCCTACCTCGGTCCAGGTGTTTGAGGCCTACTATGCCTCCGACTCCTCCCACCCCTCCTCCACCTCCTCCTCCGAACGACCATCCGTGGGCATGGCGCCATCAGTCGGTAGCTCTAGGCACAGCAGCAGTGCCGTCGCTAAGCGACAGCAGGCGGTGCTCAAACTGCTGAGCCTAGGCGATAAAAGGCACACCGCCCAAGAACTATTACAGGGCATCACGGCGCAGACTGATCTGTGGCTGGCACCGCTGAACCTGAAGCCAGGCATGGTTGTGTGTGACAACGGCCGTAACCTGGTGGCGGCTCTGCAACTCGGCAGACTGACACATGTGCCATGCCTGGCCCATGTGTTAAATCTGATAGTTCAGCGTTTCCTCAAGACATACCCCAATCTGTCTGATTTGCTCACGAAGGTGCGCCGCATCTGTGCGCATTTCAGGAAGTCCAGCACAGATGCTGCCACTCTCAGGGCAGCGCAGCGCCGCCTCCAACTGCCCGCTCACCGACTGTTGTGCGACGTGCCCACGAGGTGGAATTCAACACTGACCATGTTATCCAGAGTTTACCAGCAGCGCCGAGCGATTGTAGACTGCCAGATGTCAACTTCCACCAGAACTGGTAGTCAGGTCAGTCAGCTTCCTCAAGTCTACAATGAGGAGTGGACGTGGATGTCTGATATCTGTCAGGTGCTGAGTAACTTTGAGGAGTCAACACAGATGGTCAGTGGCGATGCCGCCATCATCAGCCTCACCATCCCGCTGCTTGGCCTGTTGAAAAACTCTCTGGTCAGCATGAAGTCGGAAGCTTTGCGCTCCTCACAAGAGACAGGGGAAGAAGATTCCCTTGTTGATAGCCAAAGCACCCTTAGGTCTGTTTCTCAGCGCATATCGGAGGAGGTGGAGGTGGAGGAGGATGAGGAGGAAGAAGAGGAGAATGTTGGCGAGACACAAGAGGGGACCATTGTTGAGTCCTACACTGTTGAGCGTGTATGGGCAGAAGAAGAGGAGTTGGAGGAGTTGGAGGAGGAGGAAATGGACAGTCAGGCCAGTGAGGGGAGTGAATTCTTACGCGTTGGTACTCTGGCGCATATGGCAGATTTCATGCTAGGCTGCCTATCCCGTGACCCTCGCGTTCAAAGAATTTATTCCAGCACCGATTACTGGGTGTTCACTCTCCTGGACCCACGGTACAAGCAAAATCTTTCCACTCTCATCCCTGGAGAGGAAAGGAGTGTGAGAATGCATGAATACCAGCAGGCCCTGGTGCACAAGCTGAAACACTATTTCCCTTCTGACAGCGCTAGCGGCAGAGTGCGTAGTTCTGCGGGACAAGTAGCGAGGGAGAGTAGGCGAGCAGGCAGCTTGTCCAGCACTGGCAAGGGTACGCTTTACAAGGCTTTTGCCAGCTTTATGTCACCCCAGCAAGACACTGTCACCTGTCCCCAGTCTCGGCAGAGTAGGGCTGATCTTTACAGAAAGATGGTGAGGGAGTACGTAGCTGACCATACCATCGTCCTAAATGATCACACAGCTCCCTACAACTACTGGGTTTCAAAGCTGGACATGTGGCACGAACTGGCGCTGTACGCCTTGGAGGTTCTTGCCTGCCCTGCCGCTAGCGTGTTGTCCGAGCGGGTTTTCAGTGCAGCTGGTGGCATCATCACCGATAAGCGTACACGCCTGTCGACTGACAGCGCTGACAGCGCTGACAGGCTGACGCTTATCAAGATGAATAAAGCATGGATTTCTCCTAATTTCAAATCTCCAGCAGGTGAAGGAAGCTCAACCTGAATAATTTATCCACTCCTCCTCATTTTCCTCCTTCTCCTCCTCTTTCTACAGTAAAGCAGAGGAAACTGGCTGTTTTTTGACAGGGCCCACTGGCTCTAGGTATAGTACTTTATGCATTTAATTTTTCTGGAGGGCCACCGACACGGTCCTCTGTTTTAAACAATTTTTGGGAGTGCCACATACAGGCACTCAATCTATTCAATTTTTCTGGAGGGCCACCTTTCCGGTCCTCTGTTTTAAACAATTTTTTGGGACTGCCACATACAGGCACTCAATCTATTCCATTTTTCTGGAGGGCCACCTACCTGCTCCTCTGGTTTAAAAACTTTTTTGGACTGCCACATACAGGCACTCAATCTATTCCATTTTTCTGGAGGGCCACCTACCTGCTCCTCTGGTTTAAAAACTTTTTTGGACTGCCACATACAGGCACTCAATCTATTCCATTTTTCTGGAGGGCCACCTACCTGCTCCTCTGGTTTGAAAAATTTTTTGGACTGCCACATACAGGCACTCAATCTATTCCATTTTTCTGGAGGGCCACCTACCTGCTCCTCTGGTTTGAAAAATTTTTTGGACTGCCACATACAGGCACTCAATCTATTCCATTTTTCTGGAGGGCCACCTACCTGCTCCTCTGGTTTGAAAAATTTTTTGGACTGCCACATACAGGCACTATCCAAATTGAATTGTCTCCATAGCAGCCTCCACACGTTGTCTCCATTGCTACCTCCAAAAGTCGTCCATATAGCTGCCTCCATACATCGTCCCTTTATCAAACGAGGTTTGTCAGGCCGAAATTTGGGTTGTTTTCATGGATTCCACATCAAAGTTGTTAACTTTGTCGCCACCCTGCTGTGTTATCCACAAAATACACTGGCAAACTTTTACCATTTACGGATATTATTTCAGCTCTTCTTGCGCATCTGTTTACATTCCCCTCACCCGCCATATCCTAAACTTATAAGAACGCTACTACACTTGATCTTATACAAAAGGTTCTTAGAAGTGCTGTTTGGGGAGTAGCCTAGAGACAGGGGCTTGGATTGGCGAAAGCTCGCCTGGCAGCGGAGCGCCAGCTCCATGCGCATCATGCGCTTCTTGCGCATCTGTTTACATTCCCCTCACCCGCCATATCCCAAACTTATAAGAACGCTACTACACTTAACTTGGTGCAGGCTGGGACCGAGTCTGACCCTGGGGCTGGTCATATACTGCCGACGCAGAGGATTGCGGGGCCTACCTCGGTCCAGGTCTCAAAGGCCTACTATACCTCCAAATCCTCCCACCCCTCCTCCACCTCCTCCTCCTCCGAATTACCATCCGTGGGCATGGCGCCATCAGTCGGTAGCTCTAGGCACAGCAGCAGTGCCGTTGCTAAGCGACAGCAGGCGGTTCTCAAACTGCTGAGCCTAGGTGATAAAAGGCACACCGCCCAAGAGCTATTGCAGGGCATTCCACATCAAACTTGTTAACTTTGTCGCCACCCTGCTGTGTAAGCCACAAAATATACTGGAAAACTTTTTTCATTTACGGATATTATTTCAGCGCTTCTTGCGCAGATGTTTACATTCCCCTCACCCGCCATATCCCAAACTTATAAGAACGCTACTACACTTGATCTTATCCGAAAGGTTCTTAGAAGTGCTGTTTGGGGAGTAGCCTAGAGACAGGGGCTTGGATTGGCGAAAGCTCGCCTGGCAGCGGAGCGCCAGCTGCATGCCAAGAACCAACTAACATAGTTTTAACTGCAGCACCTTTAATCTACTACTAGTTCACTGCCTCCATACATGGTCCCCTTATCAAACGAGCTGTGTCAGGCAGAATTTTGGATTGTTTTCATGGCTTCCATGTTAACTTTGTCGCCACCCTGCTGTGTAATCCACAAAATATACTGGCAAACTTTTATCATGTACCAATATTATTTGAGCGCTTCTTGCTCACCTCCTTTGGTTCCTCTCTGCTACCCATTGGTTTGAAGCCTGAGTCCATTTAGGGTATGTCGCCATGCCACTCTCTAGCCTTCCGCTGCTGCCGCTGCCTCTGCATGCCGTCCCCTATAGTGTCAGGGTCAATTATTGGATGTTTTAGATGCTATCTAGCTTCATTCTGTCACTCTGTCATGGCCATGCTGTTGCCCATAATTTTGGCATAATGGTGCATTTAAGCAGCCTCAGAGGCATCCATGCATGCTGCCCCTGCTGTTTCCTGTCCATTTCCGTGGTGTTTCCATCCTTTTCTGAGGTTCCCAGGTGTTTGGCCAAGCTTCCCTGTGCAGAGCCTTGGTCCCCTTGAAAAATGCTCCCATTGAGAGTCTCCCATTGACTTCAATGGGGCTCGTTACTCGAAACGAGCACTCGAGCATCGGGAAAAGTTCGTCTCGAATAACGAGTACCCGAGCATTTTAGTGCTCGCTCATCTCTAATTATTATGTTTTAACATTTATTGCAATTATATAAAGCTAAAAGACAGAACATATAACTAAAAGCCAAACAATCAAAAAAGCAACTACTTCACAGCCACAGATTATTTAAGATTTCAGATTTTAACCCCTTAGTATCATAGCTAGTTTTCACAATTCTGTCAAAGTTTAAATCTGAGTTGTGCCCCCTGATGTGGTAATCATATACTAAAGCTTCAATTTTTCAGGTGATTTTAAGAATGTTTTTTTTGTCAGACATAAAGGGATATTTATCATAAGTCTTGAAATGTGTCTAATTTTTGCGATCTTTGTAAGGTTTTGGACTTGTGTAATTTATCTTAGTGGTTGATACATGAGGCAGGTCGAATTTTCACCATGATTGCGCAAAAATTTTGACTTTTTCAGACTTCTAGATTTTTATTAAATATCAGGCATAGCAGTGTAAATCTCTGATGCTGTGGAGGATTGTGGAGGCGACGGTGTGGTTTTCGCACGGGAGGTGTTTGGGCCGGGGTCCTGGGCCGGGGGCTGACTAGCAGAGGCATCAGGTGACACAGGGGAAGGAGCAATGGTGTGCCCGGCCGGAGGTGAACGGTCTTGGTTCCATTGAGTGGGGTGTTTAGCATTCATATGCCTGCGTATACTCGTGGTGGTTAAGCTGGTAGTGGAGGAAACCCTGCTGATCCTGGTGTGGCACAGGTTGCACACCACAGTCCGTCGGTCATCCGTTGTTTCTTTAAAGAACCTCCAGACTTCCGAAAATCTAGCCCTCGCCATGGGAGCTTCACTACGTGAAACATTTGGCGCTGATACACCAGCTCTGGCCCTGCCTCTACGTCTGGCCCCACCACTACCTCTTCCAACCTGTTTTGCTATAGGACTTGCCTCCAGAAGCACTGTGTTCACCCGGCCTATCAACCCAGCTTGGGTCTGTCACCTCATCATCCTCCGATCCCTCAGTCTGCTCCCCCCTCGGACTTCCTGCCCTGACAACAACTTCACCACCGTCTGACAACCGTGTCTCCTCATGGTCCGACACCTCTTTACACACTTTTTCCACTACGTCAACAATGTCATCATCACCCACAGACTGCGACCGGTGGAAAACCTGGGCATCGGAAAAGAGCTCAGCAGCAACCGGACAAGTGGTTTGTGACTCTGGGAAGGGTCCACAAAACAGTTCCTCAGAGTATGCCGGTTCAAATGCCAAATTTTGCTGGGAGGGGGCAGACTGGGGGGAAGGAGGCTGAGGTGGAGGAGTGCTGATTTCGGTGACATGGGTGGACTGCGTGGAAGACTGACTGGTGGACAAATGGCTGGAAGCATTGTCCGCAATCCACAACATCACCTGTTCGCACTGTTCTGGCCTCAACAGTGCTCTACCACGGGTTCCAGTAACTTGAGACATGAACCTAGGGATTGTAGCTCTGCAGCGTTCCCCTGTTCCCTCATCAGCAGGTGGTGTCTCACCCCGCCCAGGACCACGGCCTCTGACCCCTGCAGTAGTGGGACGCCCACGCCCACTCCCTCGTCCTCTACCCCTAGCCCTCGGGTTAAACATTTTCAAAATTAAAGTGTAAACTGTTAATTTTTTTGGTGTTTTTTTTGTGTTTTTTTGTGTTTTTGTTTTTTTAAGAAAACAATGCTATTCTATTGCTATGGCTAGTTTCTAACCTACACTGACAGCACACAACAGGTGTTTGAGATGGATATGTGTGCCACTAAGAGCTAAATGGAACGTTCGCAAGTCTCCCTGCAAATTCGTGACAATATGGTACTAGCTGCACTACTAGTACCAGCAATGCCAGCCACAAGCAAATAAAAAAAAATAAAAATAAATAAATATATATATATATATATATATATATATATATATATATATATATAACGTTATTGTAGGCCTAAGAAAGCCGGTTGGGTTCTTGTATGCCTAGTTTCTAACCTATACTGACAGCACACAACTGGATTTTAAGTCACTTTAAGTTTTGAAAAAAAAAAAAAAAGGCAGACTGTGCCTAATTCAATCAAACCCCTAATAAATTGTCCCACTTAGGTGTTGAGATGAATATGTGTGCCACTAAGAGCTATATAGAACGTTCGCAAGTCTCCCTGCAAATTTTTCACAATATGGTACTAGCTGCACTACTAGTGCCAGCAAGGCCAGCCACAAGCAAATCAACAAAATATATATATATATATATATATATATATATATATATATATATATATATAACGCTATTGTAGGCCTAAGAAAGCCGGTTGGGTTCTTGTATGCCTAGTTTCTAACCTACACTTACAGTAGACAACAACTGCATTTTAAATCACTTTAAGTTTTGAAAAAAAAAAAATCGTCAGACTGTACCTAATTCAATCAAACCTCTAATAAGTTGTCCCACTTAGGTGTTTGAGATGGATATGTGTGGCACTAAGAGCTAAATAGAACGTTCCCAAGTCTCCCTGCAAATTCGTGACAATATGGTAGTAGCAGCACTACTAGTGCCAGCAATGCCAGCCACAAGCAAATCAACAAAAAATAAAATATAACGATATTCTAGCTCTAAGAAGGGCTGTTGGGTTCTTGTAGACTCACTCCTACCTAACAGTAAGCTAATATAACAGCCTAACGCTATCCCTGCAGGAGCAGCAACTCTCTCCCTAACGGCATCCAGACAGAGAATGATCCGAGCAGCGCGGGCAGGGGCTAGTCTATTCCAGGGTCACCTGATCAGGCCAGCCAACCACTGCTATCAACATGTAAGGGTACCACGTCATGCTGGGTGGAGTGCAGAGTCTCCTGGCTTGTGATTGGCTCGTTTTCTGTTCGAGCAACGAGCAGTTACGAGTACGCTAATTCTGGAACGAGCATCAAGCTCGGACGAGTGTGTTTGCTCATCTCTATTGGAAATCCATGTGGCAACCCTTTGTCGCCTCCAGACAATTACTTTGGGGTCATTTTTCTACAGGCTTTTCTCTTTGTTTTCTTTTATATTTTTAACTCTGCAGAATTGTGCTGACTAAAGATAAATGACCCAATTCAGTCAAAAGGAAGAGAGCCTTTGTTTCATTATTGCAGAGTAAAAATAAATCTATGCTTTATAAATTAAGATAAATCATTTTTAAGAAAAAGATATGAAGTATCAATAAACTCAAGAAAAATCACCCAGTGCATTATTATGTTTTAACATTTATTGCAATTATATAAAGCTAAAAGACAGAACATATAACTAAAAGCCAAACAATCAAAAAAGCAACTACTTCACAGCCACAGATTATTTAAGATTTCAGATTTTAACCCCTTAGTATCATAGCTAGTTTTCACAATTCTGTCAAAGTTTAAATCTGAGTTGTGCCCCCTGATGTGGTAATCATATACTAAAGCTTCAATTTTTCAGGTGATTTTAAGAATGTTTTTTTTGTCAGACATAAAGGGATATTTATCATAAGTCTTGAAATGTGTCTAATTTTTGCGATCTTTGTAAGGTTTTGGACTTGTGTAATTTATCTTAGTGGTTGATACATGAGGCAGGTCGAATTTTCACCATGATTGCGCAAAAATTTTGACTTTTTCAGACTTCTAGATTTTTATTAAATATCAGGCATAGCAGTGTAAATCTCTGATGCTGTGGAGGATTGTGGAGGCGAAGGTGTGGTTTTCGCACGGGAGGTGTTTGGGCCGGGGTCCTGGGCCGGGGGCTGACTAGCAGAGGCATCAGGTGACACAGGGGAAGGAGCAATGGTGTGCCCGGCCGGAGGTGAACGGTCTTGGTTCCATTGAGTGGGGTGTTTAGCATTCATATGCCTGCGTATACTCGTGGTGGTTAAGCTGGTAGTGGAGGAAACCCTGCTGATCCTGGTGTGGCACAGGTTGCACACCACAGTCCGTCGGTCATCCGTTGTTTCTTTAAAGAACCTCCAGACTTCCGAAAATCTAGCCCTCGCCATGGGAGCTTCACTACGTGAAACATTTGGCGCTGATACACCAGCTCTGGCCCTGCCTCTACGTCTGGCCCCACCACTACCTCTTCCAACCTGTTTTGCTATAGGACTTGCCTCCAGAAGCACTGTGTTCACCCGGCCTATCAACCCAGCTTGGGTCTGTCACCTCATCATCCTCCGATCCCTCAGTCTGCTCCCCCCTCGGACTTCCTGCCCTGACAACAACTTCACCACCGTCTGACAACCGTGTCTCCTCATGGTCCGACACCTCTTTACACACTTTTTCCACTACGTCAACAATGTCATCATCACCCACAGACTGCGACCGGTGGAAAACCTGGGCATCGGAAAAGAGCTCAGCAGCAACCGGACAAGTGGTTTGTGACTCTGGGAAGGGTCCACAAAACAGTTCCTCAGAGTATGCCGGTTCAAATGCCAAATTTTGCTGGGAGGGGGCAGACTGGGGGGAAGGAGGCTGAGGTGGAGGAGTGCTGATTTCGGTGACATGGGTGGACTGCGTGGAAGACTGACTGGTGGACAAATGGCTGGAAGCATTGTCCGCAATCCACAACATCACCTGTTCGCACTGTTCTGGCCTCAACAGTGCTCTACCACGGGTTCCAGTAACTTGAGACATGAACCTAGGGATTGTAGCTCTGCAGCGTTCCCCTGTTCCCTCATCAGCAGGTGGTGTCTCACCCCGCCCAGGACCACGGCCTCTGACCCCTGCAGTAGTGGGACGCCCACGCCAACTCCCTCGTCCTCTACCCCTAGCCCTCGGGTTAAACATTTTCAAAATTAAAGTGTAAACTGTTAATTTTTTTGGTGTTTTTTTTGTGTTTTTTTGTGTTTTTGTTTTTTTAAGAAAACAATGCTATTCTATTGCTATGGCTAGTTTCTAACCTACACTGACAGCACACAACAGGTGTTTGAGATGGATATGTGTGCCACTAAGAGCTAAATGGAACGTTCGCAAGTCTCCCTGCAAATTCGTGACAATATGGTACTAGCTGCACTACTAGTACCAGCAATGCCAGCCACAAGCAAATAAAAAAAAATAAATAAATAAAAATAAATAAATATATATATATATATATATATATATATATATATATATATATCGTTATTGTAGGCCTAAGAAAGCCGGTTGGGTTCTTGTATGCCTAGTTTCTAACCTATACTTACAGTAGACAACAACTGCATTTTAAATCACTTTAAGTTTTGAAAAAAAAAAAAATCGTCAGACTGTACCTAATTCAATCAAACCTCTAATAAATTGTCCCACTTAGGTGTTTGAGATGGATATGTGTGGCACTAAGAGCTAAATAGAACGTTCCCAAGTCTCCCTGCAAATTCGTGACAATATGGTAGTAGCTGCACTACTAGTGCCAGCAATGCCAGCCACAAGCAAATCAACAAAAAATAAAATATAACGATATTCTAGCTCTAAGAAGGGCTGTTGGGTTCTTGTAGACTCACTCCTACCTAACAGTAAGCTAATATAACAGCCTAACGCTATCCCTGCAGGAGCAGCAACTCTCTCCCTAACGGCATCCAGACAGAGAATGATCCGAGCAGCGCGGGCAGGGGCTAGTCTATTCCAGGGTCACCTGATCAGGCCAGCCAACCACTGCTATCGACATGTAAGGGTACCACGTCATGCTGGGTGGAGTGCAGAGTCTCCTGGCTTGTGATTGGCTCGTTTTCTGTTCGAGCAACGAGCAGTTACGAGTACGCTAATTCTGGAACGAGCATCAAGCTCGGACGAGTGTGTTTGCTCATCTCTATTGGAAATCCATGTGGCAACCCTTTGTCGCCTCCAGACAATTACTTTGGGGTCATTTTTCTACAGGCTTTTCTCTTTGTTTTCTTTTATATTTTTAACTCTGCAGAATTGTGCTGACTAAAGATAAATGACCCAATTCAGTCAAAAGGAAGAGAGCCTTTGTTTCATTATTGCAGAGTGAAAATAAATCTATGCTTTATAAATTAAGATAAATCATTTTTAAGAAAAAGATATGAAGTATCAATAAACTCAAGAAAAATCACCCAGTGCATTATTATGTTTTAACATTTATTGCAATTATATAAAGCTAAAAGACAGAACATATAACTAAAAGCCAAACAATCAAAAAAGCAACTACTTCACAGCCACAGATTATTTAAGATTTCAGATTTTAACCCCTTAGTATCATAGCTAGTTTTCACAATTCTGTCAAAGTTTAAATCTGAGTTGTGCCCCCTGATGTGGTAATCATATACTAAAGCTTCAATTTTTCAGGTGATTTTAAGAATGTTTTTTTTGTCAGACATAAAGGGATATTTATCATAAGTCTTGAAATGTGTCTAATTTTTGCGATCTTTGTAAGGTTTTGGACTTGTGTAATTTATCTTAGTGGTTGATACATGAGGCAGGTCGAATTTTCACCATGATTGCGCAAAAATTTTGACTTTTTCAGACTTCTAGATTTATATTAAATATCAGGCATAGCAGTGTAAATCTCTGATGCTGTGGAGGATTGTGGAGGCGAAGGTGTGGTTTTCGCACGGGAGGTGTTTGGGCCGGGGTCCTGGGCCGGGGGCTGACTAGCAGAGGCATCAGGTGACACAGGGGAAGGAGCAATGGTGTGCCCGGCCGGAGGTGAACGGTCTTGGTTCCATTGAGTGGGGTGTTTAGCATTCATATGCCTGCGTATACTCGTGGTGGTTAAGCTGGTAGTGGAGGAAACCCTGCTGATCCTGGTGTGGCACAGGTTGCACACCACAGTCCGTCGGTCATCCGTTGTTTCTTTAAAGAACCTCCAGACTTCCGAAAATCTAGCCCTCGCCATGGGAGCTTCACTACGTGAAACATTTGGCGCTGATACACCAGCTCTGGCCCTGCCTCTACGTCTGGCCCCACCACTACCTCTTCCAACCTGTTTTGCTATAGGACTTGCCTCCAGAAGCACTGTGTTCACCCGGCCTATCAACCCAGCTTGGGTCTGTCACCTCATCATCCTCCGATCCCTCAGTCTGCTCCCCCCTCGGACTTCCTGCCCTGACAACAACTTCACCACCGTCTGACAACCGTGTCTCCTCATGGTCCGACACCTCTTTACACACTTTTTCCACTACGTCAACAATGTCATCATCACCCACAGACTGCGACCGGTGGAAAACCTGGGCATCGGAAAAGAGCTCAGCAGCAACCGGACAAGTGGTTTGTGACTCTGGGAAGGGTCCACAAAACAGTTCCTCAGAGTATGCCGGTTCAAATGCCAAATTTTGCTGGGAGGGGGCAGACTGGGGGGAAGGAGGCTGAGGTGGAGGAGTGCTGATTTCGGTGACATGGGTGGACTGCGTGGAAGACTGACTGGTGGACAAATGGCTGGAAGCATTGTCCGCAATCCACAACATCACCTGTTCGCACTGTTCTGGCCTCAACAGTGCTCTACCACGGGTTCCAGTAACTTGAGACATGAACCTAGGGATTGTAACTCTGCGGCGTTCCCCTGCTGCCTTCATCAGCAGGTGGTGTCTCACCCCGCCCAGGACCACGGCCTCTGACCCCTGCAGTAGTGGGACGCCCACGCCCACTCCCTCGTCCTCTACCCCTAGCCCTCGGGTTAAACATTTTCAAAATTAAAGTGTAAACTGTTAATTTTTTTGGTGTTTTTTTTGTGTTTTTTTGTGTTTTTGTTTTTTTAAGAAAACAATGCTATTCTATTGCTATGGCTAGTTTCTAACCTACACTGACAGCACACAACAGGTGTTTGAGATGGATATGTGTGCCACTAAGAGCTAAATGGAACGTTTGCAAGTCTCCCTGCAAATTCGTGACAATATGGTACTAGCTGCACTACTAGTACCAGCAATGCCAGCCACAAGCAAATAAAAAAAAAATAAATAATAAATATATATATATATATATATATATAACGTTATTGTAGGCCTAAGAAAGCCGGTTGGGTTCTTGTATGCCTAGTTTCTAACCTATACTGACAGCACACAACTGGATTTTAAGTCACTTTAAGTTTTGAAAAAAAAAAAAAAAGGCAGACTGTGCCTAATTCAATCAAACCCCTAATAAATTGTCCCACTTAGGTGTTGAGATGAATATGTGTGCCACTAAGAGCTATATAGAACGTTCGCAAGTCTCCCTGCAAATTTTTCACAATATGGTACTAGCTGCACTACTAGTGCCAGCAAGGCCAGCCACAAGCAAATCAACAAAATATATATATATATATATATATATATATATATATATATATATAACGCTATTGTAGGCCTAAGAAAGCCGGTTGGGTTCTTGTATGCCTAGTTTCTAACCTACACTTACAGTAGACAACAACTGCATTTTAAATCACTTTAAGTTTTGAAAAAAAAAAAATCGTCAGACTGTACCTAATTCAATCAAACCTCTAATAAATTGTCCCACTTAGGTGTTTGAGATGGATATGTGTGGCACTAAGAGCTAAATAGAACGTTCCCAAGTCTCCCTGCAAATTCGTGACAATATGGTAGTAGCTGCACTACTAGTGCCAGCAATGCCAGCCACAAGCAAATCAACAAAAAATAAAATATAACGATATTCTAGCTCTAAGAAGGGCTGTTGGGTTCTTGTAGACTCACTCCTACCTAACAGTAAGCTAATATAACAGCCTAACGCTATCCCTGCAGGAGCAGCAACTCTCTCCCTAACGGCATCCAGACAGAGAATGATCCGAGCAGCGCGGGCAGGGGCTAGTCTATTCCAGGGTCACCTGATCAGGCCAGCCAACCACTGCTATCGACATGTAAGGGTACCACGTCATGCTGGGTGGAGTGCAGAGTCTCCTGGCTTGTGATTGGCTCGTTTTCTGTTCGAGCAACGAGCAGTTACGAGTACGCTAATTCTGGAACGAGCATCAAGCTCGGACGAGTGTGTTTGCTCATCTCTATTGGAAATCCATGTGGCAACCCTTTGTCGCCTCCAGACAATTACTTTGGGGTCATTTTTCTACAGGCTTTTCTCTTTGTTTTCTTTTATATTTTTAACTCTGCAGAATTGTGCTGACTAAAGATAAATGACCCAATTCAGTCAAAAGGAAGAGAGCCTTTGTTTCATTATTGCAGAGTGAAAATAAATCTATGCTTTATAAATTAAGATAAATCATTTTTAAGAAAAAGATATGAAGTATCAATAAACTCAAGAAAAATCACCCAGTGCATTATTATGTTTTAACATTTATTGCAATTATATAAAGCTGAAAGACAGAACATATAACTAAAAGCCAAACAATCAAAAAAGCAACTACTTCACAGCCACAGATTATTTAAGATTTCAGATTTTAACCCCTTAGTATCATAGCTAGTTTTCACAATTCTGTCAAAGTTTAAATCTGAGTTGTGCCCCCTGATGTGGTAATCATATACTAAAGCTTCAATTTTTCAGGTGATTTTAAGAATGTTTTTTTTGTCAGACATAAAGGGATATTTATCATAAGTCTTGAAATGTGTCTAATTTTTGGGATCTTTGTAAGGTTTTGGACTTGTGTAATTTATCTTAGTGGTTGATACATGAGGCAGGTCGAATTTTCACCATGATTGCGCAAAAATTTTGACTTTTTCAGACTTCTAGATTTTTATTAAATATCAGGCATAGCAGTGTAAATCTCTGATGCAGTGAATTTTGCAAAACTGGTGTAAAAGTCACACATGTTGGCTCAATTACAATAAAAAGTTACAAAAAAAGAGAAAATTTAAAAAGGTTTGGCAATGAACCCCTTAGTGTAAGGGCAGGACATGGACAAAGACAGTAACTGAGCCTCCCAAACTGTCCCTGCTTACTGATTGGGCCCCCCCCCCTAAACAGTGGCCAATGGCTTGGAATTGTTACCTTTCTGAGTCACGGTGAAAACACGTAACAAGAGAGACAAACAAATAAGACAAAGAGAAGGTTAAGAATACTGGTCACAGCGAGATCAAAATTCTAATACACTGGGGAATAGCCAAGGACAAAAGCCAATGTTGAAAAACTATGAGTACACAAGAATAGCAATAAACACTGACAAAGAGCTAGCAAGACAAACTGTTAGACTAACTAACATTTACAATATGTTTGCTTTATGTTGATGACATTTTTTAACATCCTTTTTAGGCTAGCAGGAGGCTTAAAACTATAAAAGCGATTTTTAACATTTGTACAAAAATCACCAGAATGTACTTTCTGAGTAACCTGCGAAGATGTCAAGTGACTTATGATGTAAAACTCTCATAGATGACCCCCATTTGAGAATCTGCACTTTCAAAAATATTCCAACTTTCGGAGGTAAAACTTATACCCCACAGTTTGCTACACAATTTTTCATGGGTGTGCCTAATCCCAACAAGCGCCTGTGAACTGCTGAATGGGCACTTGAATACAGAAGAGAAGGAGCACCATTGGCAGATTTTGCTTGGATAAGTGCCGGGATGCATTTTGGCAGCTCAGGGGGTGCCAGAACAATGTTAACCCTCAACAAGAGTCCCCATCTTGTGCACTTCACCTCAAAAAGAATGTAATTTAATTTCGCCATATAGCAAACAATATGTTGCAAATTTACAGGTTACAATCTAAATTTGTGAAAATCTTATTTGTTTTTGTATCAGCATCTTTTCAGAGGATTAACCCCTTAGCATTCTGCATCCGATATATTGGACGCTGCACTGATGTCGACTCAGCTCGAGATCCGAGCTGTATCGACAAGGGGTACCATACTGTTTAACCCATTAACGTGACGTGGTCAGTGCGACCGCAGCATTTAAACTGCCTTCTGGGGGTCTTTGTCCCTGATGCCCCCCTCTGTCTTTGGATCGTCGATTTCTGTCATGATTCTATCCAGGTAGGATGCCATGGTAGGATGCCATCTGTGATGTCATATTAAAGTCACAGTGATGCAATACATCAGTATGGCAGAGTATTATCGTGAACAAACAATTAGATGGTTGCTTGTTCATGTCCCATGGTGGAAATAATAAAAAAGTTTTAAAAAATTGATATTCAATAAAAAATAAGTGAATAAATCAATAAAAATGCCCATAAGCCCCATAACATATAAAGAGACATATAATGCACAAAAAAGTCTAAATCATGACACAAACCCCAAATATACAGAATCACCACTTCCGTAACAACCCGTAGAATATCCGCCCCCCTCTGTCATTGGAGGGGCTTCGATTGCTGTCATGGTCCGATCCAGGTAGGGTGCCATGGTAGAATGACATCTGTGATGTTATCTTAAAGGCACAGTGTCAGCCTATGCATGTGTATAGGCTGACAAAGCTAATACCCTGCAAAACATCAGTATTCTAAGGAACAAAAACAAGAATAATAATAAAAATGTTAAAAAAAATTTATTCAGTAAAAAGTAAATCAATAAATCAATAAAAATACCCATAAGCCCCATAACATTTAATCCCGCAAAAAATGCAATAAAAAGTGATCAAAAAAGCATATGTACTCCAGAATGATACTGTAGCAAAGTACAACATGCCCTGCAAAAACCCAGCCATCAACCAGCTCTGTAGCCAAAAAATTAAAAATGTAATGCCACTTGGAAGACGGCAATGAACAAATGATAGATTCTTCCCCATATTAGGGTTTTATTTGCCAAATTTAGTAAAACATAAGAAAAAATATTCAAGTGTGATATCCCCGAAATCGTATTGACCCATAGAATAAGGATAATATGATTATTGGGCTATATGTTGAACACCAAAAAAAAAAAGAAAAATCCAGTACAGAGTTGATGCTTTTCTACTCCTTCCCTCAAATTTTTTTAAATAAATATTCAACAATAGTGGTCTCATCCCAATAGCATCTCATCCCTCCAAAAAATGCCATCACATGGCCCCAATAACGAAAAAGCTAAAATTGTATAGCCTACAAAAGAGGCCAATGAGAAAACTAAAATCCTGTCATCTGCAGGGCACTCCTTACCTACTGCGTCTCGCTGTGCGCCCATAAAACACTCCTTCCCGCATATGGGAGGGTCTCTTTACTCGGCAGAAATTGCATAACAAAAAGATGGGTGATCTCTTTTAATCTTTTGTAAATTTGTAAATTTTAGGGCTAAATGTATGTATAACTGACAAAATTTGACCATTCTAAATTTCCATCTCCACTGTCATTTTGGTTTAATTACTATGAAGGGGTTATCAATCTTCCTAAAAGCTGTTTCTGATAGTTTTAGGGGTGCAGATTTGAAAATGTGTTAATACTTAGGGGGGGGGGTTAAATATTAAATATTTAAAATTTCATTTCAAATTTTTGATTTCTGAAAATTTGTAAGTCGCATGACATCAAAATAAATTATCCAGACATTTCAAAAATTATGAAACTGAAAAGTAGACATATGGGAAATGTTATTCAGCAACTTATTTAGGTGGTAAATCTATCTGCCTGAAAGTGGGGTGAGCTCGAATTTGGAAAATTTATAATTTTTTCTTTATTTTGTAAATAAAGTTAAAACTTATCAGCCAAAATTTACTGCTAAAATGAAGTACAAAATGTGAGGAAAAAACAATCTCATTATCGCTTTGATAAGTAACAGTGCTCAAAAGTTATAACCATATAAAGCAACACATTTCAGAATACAAAAAATGGGGTCGGGCCTTAAACTATAAACTGTCTGCGTCCTAAAGGGGTTACCAGATGTGAATAAGGGATTCGTTTTTGCTGAATTATTTGCTCCTTTCTTTGGAACTATTTTGGCACACATATGACTTTTTATAATGTTTACTAAGCAATATGATAAAAACCATAATGTTTTTTTATTTTTTCCATGTGAGTTTAAAAACAATTATCTTATAGTGGGTGTTATACCAGGGTGTCGATTTTACCCTACTGTACAGCTGAAGCCCGCTATTATGGTAACAGATCTTAAAACAGCAGAATGTTGTGTGAAGTGACCTTCTGCTGTGCTATACTATTGGCATTAAAACGTTGTTTAACTCATGAATATGTAACTGTGCTCCTTCAAGTAGTGGATGTTTTTTTTAGTTGCTGCTTATGATTCTTATACCAAATTTTAGTTGCTCTATTATTTGTCAGTTTTATTTAAGGACAAAACAACTTTTCTACAATTAACTAAATAAGCTGCTTATCAGTTTTTCTATACAATTTTAAATTCTAAATAGGAACGTAGAAGAAGACTTCTCCTGTATTTTTCTATAACTGTCTACTTCTCTTTATGAGCTGCAATGAATATGATATACTTAAAGTCAACAAAATCACTAATTACTGTTCTCCTAAAAACATCACAATAGTCAATTGTGAAGCCTTCTCCTACTAGAACTCCCTGGAAAAATTCCTCATCACATGTGAGAACATGAAACTTCTCTTTGTGAATTTTGAAATATGTTCCTTCTAAAGTCCCTACCAATATGAAGTGCCCTCCAGGTTTCAGTAACTTTGAGAACTTCCTAAAATATTTGACATAATCCTCTTTGTCTTTGCTGATAGCTTCCAGGAGCCAAGCGCTAATGATACAATCTGCTGGTGGTAAATCTATTGGTTCTGTTATATTTTCTTTCTCCGGATCAAATTTTACAACATGTTGCAGCGTGGATCTCAATTTTCCTTCTTGGTCCTGAACCTCATAACTGTAAGAAACAGAAAATTAAAAAAAAAAATGAAGAAGAAAAGTAAAGACAAACAAAATTTTTAATAATTTTTATACATTTATTGTATGCTTTCTATAAATTTATAACATTTTCTTCATATTGGGGGACCTTTCACTTGTCGTTTCTCAAGTATGCCTTGGTCTGCACCTTGTGCAGTGTGCCTTATGTATCTTAGTTTCCCAGATGTTCCGTGCAACATTTCACTTATGTATCATAACAAAACATGTAAATTGGAATTATTTCACATGCTTTAAATGTAGAGATGAGCGAGCACTAAAATGCTCGGGTACTCGTTATTCGAGACAAACTTTTCCCGATGCTCGAGTGCTCGTCTCAAATAACGAGCCCCATTGAAGTCAATGGGAGACTCGAGCATTTTTCAAGGGGACCAAGGGTCTGCACAGGGAAGCTTGGCCAAACACCTGGGAACCTCAGAAAAGGATGGAAACACCACGGAAATGGACAGGAAACAGCAGGGGCAGCATGCATGGATGCCTCTGAGGCTGCTTAATCGCACCATTATGCCAAAATTATGGGCAACAGCATGGCCATGACAGAGTGACCGAATGAGGCTAGATAGCATCTAAAACATCCAATAATTGACCCTGACCCTATAAGGGACGGCATGCAGAGGCAGCGGCAGCAGTGGCAGGCTAGAGAGTGTCATGGCGACATACCCTAAATGGACTCAGGTTTCACCAAAGGAGGTGAAATGATTTCCTATGTGAACAAAAGGTTGACGGTATATTTAGTCAATAACACAGCATGGTGGCGACATAGTGACCAAGTTCCATAACGTATCTGGTGAAACACCCGAAAAATGAGCCTGACACAGCTCTTTTGATAAGGGGACGACATGTGGAGGCAGCCATGGAGACGACTTCCATGATTAAGAGCGACAGTATGGGGCATTCATATTGCACTGCTATGATTGCAACTTCAGGTCTCCAGCATGGCGGCGACAGATGGGCCGAGTTCCACTATGTATCTGGTGAAACACCTGAAAATTCTGCCTGACACAGCTCGTTTGATAAGGGGATGATGTGCTGCATATCCTCTCGTGCTCCAGCATCTGGGGTATAGAGAGTTGAAATGAGACATTGGTGGACGCTATGGAGGATCGTGGAGGCAAAATGGACAGGAAACAGCAGGGGCAGCATGCATGGATGCCTCTGAGGCTGCCTAATCTTGGGATGGAGCTGGCGGTCCACTGCCAGGCGAGATTTCGCCTGTCCAAACCCCTGTCTCTCGGCTCCTCCCCACCCAAAATGGGCCTGGGGGCCAGAAGCGTTTACTTTGAAAAAATTATCATTTTTGAAGCAGGCCGGGTCGTTTGAATATTTCACCTAGGAATAATGGAATAGCATAGTGGTTCTATTTTTAATTGTTTTTACGGAAATGGTTCCATGATTAAGAGCGACAGTATGGGGCATCCATATTTCGCTGCTATAATTGCAACTTCAGGTCTCCAGCATGGTGGCGACAGATGGGCCGAGTTCCACTATGTATCTGGTGAAACACCTGAAAATTCTGCCTGACACAGCTCGTTTGATAAGGGGAAGATGTATGGAGGCAGTGAACTAGTAGTAGATTAAAGGTGCTGCAGTTAAAACTATGTTAGTTGGATCTTGAGATGGAGCTGGCGCTCCGCTGCCAGGCAAGCTTTCGCCAATCCAAGCCCCTGTCTCTAGGCTACTCCCCAAACAGCACTTCTAAGAACCTTTTGTATAAGATCAAGTGTAGTAGCGTTCTTATAAGTTTAGGATATGGCGGGTGAGGGGAATGTAAACAGATGCGCAAGAAGCGCTGAAATAATATCGCTAAATGATAAAAGTTTGCCAGTATATTTTGTGGATTACACAGCAGGGTGGCGACAAAGTTAACAAGTTTGATGTGGAAGCCATGAAAACAACCCAAAATTCTGCCTGACACAGCTCGTTTGATAAGGGGACCATGTATGGAGGCAGTGAACTAGTAGTAGATTAAAGGTGCTGCAGTTAAAACTATGTTAGTTGGATCTTGAGATGGAGCTGGCGCTCCGCTGCCAGGCGAGCTTTCGCCAATCCAAGCCCCTGTCTCTAGGCTACTCCCCAAACAGCACTTCTAAGAACCTTTTGTATAAGATCAAGTGTAGTAGCGTTCTTATAAGTTTGGGATATGGCGGGTGAGGGGAAGGTAAACAGATGCGCAAGAAGCACTAAAATAATAATGGTAAATGATAAAAATTTGCCAGTATTTTTTGTGGATTACACAGCAGGGTGGCGACAAAGTTAACAAGTTTGATGTGGAAGCCATGAAAACAACCCAAAATTCTGCCTGACACAGTTCGTTTGATAAGGAGACCATGTATGGAGGCAGCTATATGGACGACTTTTGGAGGCAGCTATGGTGATGACGTGTGGAGGTAGCAATAGAGACAACGTGTAGAGCCAGCTAAAAAGACGACATGTGGAGGCTGCTATGGAGACAATTTAATTTGGATAGTGCCTGTATGTGGCAGTCCAAAAAAGTTTTCAAACCAGATGAGCAGGTAGGTGGTCCTCCAGAAAAATTAAATAAATTGAGTGCCTGTATGTGGCAGTCCAAAAAAGTTTTCAAAGCAGAGGAGCAGGTAGGTGGTCCTCCAGAAAAATTAAATAAATTGAGTGCCTGTATGTGGCAGTCCAAAAAAGTTTTCAAACCAGAGGAGCAGGTAGGTGGTCCTCCAGAAAAATTAAATAAATTGAGTGCCTGTATGTGGCAGTCCAAAAAAGTTTTCAAAACAGTGGAGCAGGTAGGTGGTCCTCCAGAAAAATTAAATAAATTGAGTGCCTGTATATGGCAGTCCAAAAAAGTTTTCAAACCAGAGGAGCAGGTAGGTGGTCCTCCATAAATATTAAATAGATTGAGTGCCTGTATGTGGCACTCCCAAAAATTGCTTAAAACAGAGGACCGGGTAGGTAGAGTACTATAGCTAGAGCCAGAGCCAAAAAATAGCCAGTTTCCTATGCTTTAGTGTACAAAGAGGAGGAGAAGGAGGACAATGAGGAGGAGGAGTGTATACATTATTCAGGTTGAGCTTCTTTCACCTGGTGGAGAATGGAAATCCTGAGAAATCCAGGCTTTATTCATCTTGATAAGCGTCAGCCTGTCAGCGCTGTCAGTCGACAGGCGTGTACGCTTATCGGTGATGATGCCACCAGCTGCACTGAAAACCCGCTCGGACAACACGCTAGCGGCAGGGCAGGCAAGAACCTCCAAGGCATACAGCGCCAGTTCGTGCCACATGTCCAGCTTTGAAACTCAGTAGTTGTAGGGAGCTGTGTGATCATTTAGGACGATGGTATGGTCAGCTACGTACTCCCTCACCATCTTTCTGTAAAGATCAGCCCTACTCTGCCGAGACTGGGGACTGGTGACAGTGTCTTGCTCGGGTGACATAAAACTGGCAAGAGCCTTGTAAAGCGTACCCCTGCCAGTGCTGGAAAAGCTGCCTGCTCGCCTACTCTCCCTCGCTACTTGTCCCGCAGAAGTACGCCCTCTGCCGCTAGCGCTGTCAGAAGGGAAATACTGTTTCAGCTTGTGCACCAGGGCCTGCTGGTATTCATGCATTCTCACACTCCTTTCCTCTCCAGGGATGAGAGTGGAAAGATTTTGCTTGTACCGTGGGTCCAGGAGAGTGAATACCCAGTAATCGGTGCTGGAATAAATTCTTGGAACGCGAGGGTCACGGGATAGGCAGCCTAGCATGAAATCTGCCATATGAGCCAGAGTCCCAACGCGCAAGAATTCACTCCCCTCACTTGCCTGACTGCCCATTTCCTCCTCCTCCAACTCCTCCAACTCCTCTTCTTCTGCCCATACACGCTGAAAAGTGAAGGACTGAACAATGGTCCCCATTTCTGTCTCGCCAACATTCTCCTCCTCTTCCTCCTCATCCTCCTCCACCTCCTCCGATATGCGCTGAGAAACAGACCTAAGGGTGCTTTGGCTATCAAATAGGGAATCTTCTTCCCCCGTCTCTTGTGACGAGCGCAAAGCTTCCGACTTCATGCTGACCAGAGAGTTTTTCAACAGGCCAAGCAGCGGGATGGTGAGGCTGATGATGGCGGCATCGCCACTGACCATCTGTGTTGACTCCTCAAAGTTACTCAGCACCTGACAGATATCAGACATCCACGTTCACTCCTCATTGTAGACTTGAGGAAGCTGACTGACCTGACTACCAGTTCTGGTGGAAGTTGACATCTGGCAGTCTACAATCGCTCTGCGCTGCTGGTAAACTCTGGATAACATGGTTAATGTTGAATTCCACCTCGTGGGCACGTCGCACAACAGTCGGTGAGCGGGCAGTTGGAGGCGGCGCTGCACTGCCCTGAGAGTGGCAGCATCTGTGCTGGACTTCCTGAAATGCGCACAGATCCGGCGCACCTTCGTGAGCAAATCAGACAGATTGGGGTATGTCTTGAGGAAACGCTGAACTATGAGATTTAATACATGGGCCAGGCATGGCACATGTGTCAGTCTGCCGAGTTGCAGAGCCGCCACCATGTTACGGCCATTGTCACACACAACCATGCCTGGCTTCAGGTTCAGCGGTGCCAGCCACAGATCAGTCTGCGCCGTGATGCCCTGTAATAGCTCTTGGGCGGTGTGCCTTTTATCACCTAGGCTCAGCAGTTTGAGCACCGCCTGCTGTCGCTTAGCGACGGTACTGCTGCTGTGCCTAGAGCTACCGACTGATGGCGCCATGCCCCAGGATGGTAATTCGGAGGAGGAGGTGGAGGAGGGGTGGAAGGAGGAGGAGGCATAGTAGGCCTTTGAGACCTGGACCGAGGTAGGCCCCGCAATCCTCGGCAGTATATGAGCAGCCCCAGGGTCAGACTCGGTCCCAGCCTCCACCAAGTTAACCCAATGTGCCGTCAGCGACATATAGTTGCCCTGCCCAGCAGCACTCGTCCACGTGTCCGTCGTCAGGTGGACCTTGTCAGAAACGGCGTTGGTCAGGGAACGGATGATGTTCTCTGACACGTGCTTGTGCAGGGATGGGACGGCACATCGGCAAAAGTAGTGGCGGCTGGGGACCGAATACCGAGGGGCGGCCGCCGCCATGAGGTTTCGAAAGGCCTCGGTCTCTACCAGCCTATAGGGCAGGATCTCCAGGCTAAGCAACTTGGAGATGTGGACGTTGAGGGCTTGGGCGTGTAGGTGGGTTGCGCTATACTTCCTTTTGCGCTCCAGCGTCTGGGGTATGGAGAGCTGAATGCTGGTGGATGCTGTGGAGGATTGTGGAGGCGAAGATGGGGTTTTCGCACGGGAGGTGTTTGGGCCGTGGTCCTGGGCAGGGGGCTGACTAGCAGATGACACAGGGGAAGGAGCAGTGGTATGCCCGGCCGGAGGTGAACGGGCTTGGTGCCATTGAGTGGGGTGTTTAGCATTCATATGCCTGCGCATACTGGTGGTAGTTAAGCTAGTAGTGGTGGAACCCCTGCTGATCCTGGTTTGGCAAAGGTTGCACACCACAGTCCATCGGTCATCCGGTGTTTCTTTAAAGAACCTCCAGACTTCTGAAAATCTAGCCCTCGCCACGGGAGCTTGACTACGGGCAACATTTGGCGCTGATGCACCAGCTCTGGCCCTGCCTCTCCGTCTGGCCCCACCACTGCCTCTTCCAACCTGTTCTGCTATAGGACTCGCCTCCGTCTCAGAAGCACTGTGTTCACCCGGCCTATCAACCCAGCTTGGGTCTGTCACCTCATCATCCTCCGATCCCTCAGTCTGCTCCCCCCTCGGACTTCCTGCCCTGACAACAACTTCACCACTGTCTGACAACCATGTCTCCTCATCGTCCGACACATCTTTACACACTTCTTCCACTACGTCAATAATGTCATCATCACCCACAGACTGCGACCGGCGGAAAACCTGGGCATCGGAAAATTGCTCAGCAGCAACCGGACAAGTGGTTTGTTACTGTGGGAAGGGTCCAGAAAACAGTTCCTCAGAGTATGCCGGTTCAAATGCCAAACGCCCAGGACCACGGCCTCTGACCCCTGCAGTATTTGGACGCCCACGTCCACGCCCTCGTCCTCTACCCCTAGCCCTCGGGTTAAACATTTTCAAAATTAAAATGTAAACTTCAAATTTTTTTTTTGTGTTTTTTTGTGGTTTATTTTAAACAAAACGATGCTATCCTATTGCTGTGGCTAGTTTCTAACCTACACTGACAGCACACAACTGGATTTTGTGCTGTGCCTGATGACTTTGAGCTATAAAAAGAAATAAAGGTAAAAAAAAATAAATCAGCAGACTCTGCCAAATTCTAATCAAACCCCTAATAAATTGTCCCACTTCGGTGTTTGAGGTGGATATGCGTGTCACTAAGAGCTAAACACAACGGTGGCAAGTCTCCCAGCAAATTCCTCACAATATGGTACTAGCTGCACTACTAATGCCAGCAAGCCCAGCCACAAGCAAACAAAAGAAAGGAAAATATAACGCTATTGTAGGCCTAAGTAAGCCGTTGGGGTTCTCCTATGGCTATTTTCTAGCCTACAGTGAAAGCACACTGCTTTGCAAGATGACTTTGAGCTATAAAAAGAAATAAAGGTAAAAATAAAAATCAGCAGACTCTGCCTAATTGTAATCAAACCCCTAATAAATTGTCCCACTTCGGTGTTTGAGGTGGATATGCGTGTCACTAAGAGCTAAACACAACGGTCGCAAGTCTCCCTGCAAATTCCTCACAATATGGTACTAGCTGCACTACTAGTGCCAGCAAGCCTAGCCACAAGCAAACAAAAGAAAGGAAAATATAACGCTATTGTAGGCCTAAGTAAGCTGTTGGGGTTCTCCTATGGCTATTTTCTAGCCTACAGTGAAAGCACACTGCTTTGCAAGATGACTTTGAGCTATAAAAAGAAATAAAGGTAAAAATAAAAATCAGCAGACTCTGCCTAATTCTAATCAAACCCCTAATAAATTGTCCCACTTCGGTGTTTGAGGTGGATATGCGTGTCACTAAGAGCTAAACACAACGGTCGCAAGTCTCCCTGCAAATTCCTCACAATATGGTACTAGCTGCACTACTAATGCCAGCAAGCCCAGCCACAAGCAAACAAAAGAAAGGAAAATATAACGCTATTGAAGGCCTAAGTAAGCCGTTGGGGTTCTCCTATGGCTATTTTCTAGCCTACAGTGAAAGCACACTGCTTTGCAAGATGACTTTGAGCTATAAAAAGAAATAAAGGTAAAAATAAAAATCAGCAGACTCTGCCTAATTGTAATCAAACCCCTAATAAATTGTCCCACTTCGGTGTTTGAGGTGGATATGCGTGTCACTAAGAGCTAAACACAACGGTCGCAAGTCTCCCTGCAAATTCCTCACAATATGGTACTAGCTGCACTACTAGTGCCAGCAAGCCTAGCCACAAGCAAACAAAAGAAAGGAAAATATAACGCTATTGTAGGCCTAAGTAAGCCGTTGGGGTTCTCCTATGGCTATTTTCTAGCCTACAGTGAAAGCACACTGCTTTGCAATATGACTTTGAGCTATAAAAAGAAATAAAGGTAAAAAAAAATAAATCAGCAGACTCTGCCTAATTCTTATCAAACCCCTAATAAATTGTCCCACTTCGGTGTTTAAGGTGGATATGCGTGTCACTAAGAGCTAAACACAACGGTAGCAAGTCTCCCTGCAAATTCCTCACAATATGGTACTAGCTGCACTACTAATGCCAGCAAGCCCAGCCACAAGCAAACAAAAAAAAGTAAAATAAAACGTTATTTTAGCCCTAAGAAGGGCTGTTGGTTTCTTGTAGAATCACTCCTGCCTAACACTATTCTAATAGAAAAACCTAACGCTTTCCCTGACCAGCAGCAGCTCTCTCCCTAGCGGCATCCAGACAGAGAATGATCCGAGCAGCGCGGGCAGGGGCTAGTCTATTCCAGGGTCACCTGATCTGGCCAGCCAACCACTGCTATCGACGTGTAAGGGTACCACGTCATGCTGGGTGGAGTGCAGAGTCTCCTGGCTTGTGATTGGCTCGGACGAGTATGTTCGCTCATCTGTGTATTTAAATGTTTAAAATTTTGAAAATTCGGAAATTTTTGCATTTAAATTTTTTTAAATGTATTGGTTACTTCTAAGGGTGAGGTCACACGTAGGGTTTTATTTGCGCTTTAATCGCACTTTGAAACCTATAACAACAGCTAAGGAGAGCTGATTTGCCTAATTATATTACTGTTAACATTTTCGTTTACAAAACGCACTATAAGCGCAACGTTAACACATATCAAAAAGCAACGTGTGACCACACCCTTAACACCACGTGTGAACGCAGCCTTACATTTCGCATCTCCCTGGGGTATGACTAAAAAGCTTAAAAATGCCGGACTCAGATCCCAAACTAACAGTAGTGTCCAGTCCTGCGTATAACCCCGTCACATGGCTTGTATCCACTCCTGTATATAACCCCCTCACATGGCATGTGTCCTCTCCTGTATATAACCATCTCACATGGCTTGTGTCCTCTCCTGTATATAACCCCCTCACATGGCTTGTATCCACTCCTGTATATAACCTCCTCAAATGGCTTCTGTCCACTCCTGTATATAACCCCCTCACATGGCTTGTGTCCTCTCCTGTATATAACCCCCTCACATGGCTTGTGTCCACTCCTGTATATAACCCCCTCACATGGCTTGTGTTTGCTCCTGTATATAACCCCCTCACATGGCTTGTGTCTGCTACAGTATATAACCCCCTCACATGGCTTGTATCCACTCCTGTATATAACCTCCTCACATTGCTTCTGTCCACTCCTGTATTTAACCCCCTCAAATGGCTTGTGTTCTCTCCTGTATATAACCCCCTCACATGGCTTGTGTCAACACCTGTATATAACCCCCTCACATGGCTTGTGTTTGCTCCTGTATATAACCCCCTCACATGGCTTGTTTCTGATCCTGTATATAACCCCCTCACATGGCTTGTGTCCACTCCTGTACATAACTGCCTCACATTTCTTGTGTCCTCTTCTGTATGTAACCCTACTCTTAAGGCTTGTGTCCTCTCCTGCATATATCACCCCCTTACAAGGCTTGTATCCTCTCCTGTATATAACCCCCTCACATGGCTTGTGTCCACTCCTGTATATAACCCCCTCACATGGCTTGTGTTCTCTCCTGTATATAACCCCCTCACATGGCTTGTGTCCACTCCTGTATATAACCCCCTCACATGGCTTGTGTCTGCTCCTTTATATAACCCCCTCACATGGCTTGTGCCTGCTACAGTATATAACCCCCTCACATGGCTTGTGTCTGCTCCTGTATAAAGCCCCCTCACATGGCTTGTGTCCTCTCCTGAATATAACACCGTCAAATGGCTTGTATCCACTCCTGTATATAACCTCCTCACTTTGCTTCTGTCCATTCCTGTATATAACCCCCTCACATGGCTTGTGTCCTCTCCTGTATATAACCCCCTCACATGGCTTGTGTCCACTCCTGTATATAACCCCCTCACATTTCTTGTGTCCTCTTCTGTATATAACCCCCCTCACAAGGCTTGTATCCTCTCCTGTATATAACCCCCTCACATGGCTTGTGTCCCCTCCTGTATATAACCCCCTCAAATTACTTGTGTTCACTCCTGCATATAACTGCCTCACATGGCATGTGTCCTCTCCTGTATATAACCATCTCACATGGCATGTGTCCTCTCCTGTATATTACCATCTCACATGGCTTGTGTCCTATCCTGTATATAACCCCCTCACATGGCTTGTATCCACTCCTGTATATAACCTCTTCACATGGCTTCTGTCCACTCCTGTATATAACCCCCTCCCATGGCTTGTGTCCTCTCTTGAATATAACCCCCCTCACATGGTTTATGTCCACTCCTGTATATAACCCCTCACATGGCTTGTGTCTGCTCCTGTATATAACCCCCTCACATGGCTTGTGTCTGCTCCTGTATATAACCCCCTCACATGGCTTGTGTCCTCTCCTGTATATAACCCCCTCACATGGCTTGTATCCACTTCTGTATATAATCTCCTCACATTGCTTCTGTCCACTCCTGTATTTAACCCCCTCACATGGCTTGTGTCCTCTCCTGTATATAACCCCCTCACATGGCTTGTGTCCACACCTGTATATAACCCCCTCACATGGCTTGTGTCTGCTCCTGTATATAACCCCCTCACATTTCTTGTGTCCTCTTCTGTATATAACCCCCCTCACATGGCTTGTATCCTCTCCTGTATATAACCCCCTCACATGGCTTGTGTCCCCTCCTGTATATAACTCTCTCACATTGTTTGTGTTCACTCCTGCATATAACTGCCTCACATGGCTTGTGTCCACTCCTGTATATAACCCCCTCACATGGCTTGTGTCTGCTCCTGTATATAACCCCCTCACATGGCTTGTGTCAACTCCTGTATATAACCCCCTAACATGGCTTGTGCCCACTCCTGTATATAACCCCCTCACATTTCTTGTGTCCTCTTCTGTATATAACGCCCCTCACATGGCTTGTATCCTCTATTGTATATAACCCCCTCACATGGCTTGTGTCCTCTCCTGTATATAACCCCCTTACATGGCGTGTGTACTCTCCTGTATATAACCCCCTCACATGGCTTGTGTCTTCTCCTGTACATAACCCCGTCACATGGCTTGTGTCCCCTCCTTTATATAGCCCCCTCACATGGCTTCTGTCCACTCCTGTATATAACTCCCTCACATGGCTGGTGTCCATTCCTGTACATAACCCCCTCACATGGCGTGTGTACTCTCCTGTATATAGCCCCCTCACATGGCTTGTGTCTTCTCCTGTACATAACCCCCTCACATGGAGTGTGTACTCTCCTGTACATAACCCCCTCACATGGTTTGTGTCCTCTCCTGTATATAACGCCCTCAAATGGCTTGTGTCCTTTCTTGTACATAACCCCCTCACATGGCTTGTGTCCTCTCCTGTATGTAGCCCCCTTACATGGCTTGTGTCCAGTCCTGCATATAACCCCCTCACATGGCTTGTGTCCACTCCTGCATATAACCCCCTCACATGGCTTGTGTCCATGTGGATTTGAGACATTTGCAACAAAAAGTCTCAAAAAGAAGCCAAAATTTGCACCTTCCAGGACAGGAAAAACTGAACATTTATCACAAGTAAAAAGACTTGATCATACATAAGGTGCAAAAAAGAACTGCCACATGTCTCTAAAATTCACCACAGAGAGACAAAACTATGATACATGTTCCCCATTGTATCTATTGTATGGTAGCAAAAGTTGATATGTATATAACCTATATAACCTGTATATAACCCCCTCACATGGCTTGTGTCCACTCCTGTATTTTACCCCCTCACATGGCTTGTGTCCTCTCCTGTATATAACACCCTCACATGGCTTGTATCCACTCCTGTATATAACCCCCTCACATTGCTTCTGTCCACTCCTGTATATAACCCCCTCACATGGTTTGTGTCCTCTCCTGTATATAACCCCCTCACATGGTTTGTGTCCACTCCTGTATATAACCCCCTCACATTTCTTGTGTCCTCTTCTGTATACAACCCCCCTCACATGGATTGTATCCTCTCCTGTATATAACCCCCTCACATGGCTTGTGTCCCCTCCTGTATATAACTCTCTCACATTGCTTGTGTTCACTCCTGCATATAACTGCCTCACATGGCTTGTGTCCACTCCTGTATATAACCCCCTCACATGGCTTGTATCTGCTCCTGTATATAACCCCCTTACATGGCTTGTGTCCTCTCCTGTATATAACCCCCTCACATGGCTTGTGCCTGCTCCTGTATATAACCCCCTCACATGGCTTGTGCCTGCTCCTGTATATAACCCCCTCACATGGCTTGTGCCAACTCCTGTATATAAACCCCTCACATTTCTTGTGTCCTCTTCTGTATATAACCCACCTCACATGGCTTGTATCCTCTCACAAGCCTTAACATTACTTGTGTTCTCTCCTGCATATAACTGCCTCACATGGCTTGTGTCTTCTCCTGTACATAACCCCCTTACATGGCGTGTGTATTCTCCTGTATATAACCCCCTCACATGGCTGGTGTCTTCTCCTGTACATAACCCCCTCACATGGCTTGTGTCCCCTCCTTTATATAGCCCCCTCACATGGCTTGTGTCCACTCCTGTATATAACCCCCTCACATGGCTTGTGTCCATTCCTGTACATAACTGCCTCACATGGCGTGTGTACTCTCCTGTATATACCCCCCTCACATGGCTTGTGTCCTCTCCTGTACATAATCCCCTCACATGGCGTGTGTACTCTCTTGTATATAACCCCCTCACATGGCTTGTGTCCTCTCCTGTACATTACCCCCTCACATGGCGTGTGTACTCTCCTGTATATAACCCCCTCAAATGGCTTGTGTCCTTTCTTGTACATAACCCCCTCACATGGCTTGTGTCCTCTCCTGTATGTAGCCCCCTCACACGGCTTTTGTCCACTCCTGTATATAACCCCCTCACATGGCTTGTGTCCACTCCTGCATATAACCCCCTCACATGGCTTGTGTCCATGTGGATTTGAGACATTTGCAACAAAAAGTCTCAAAAAGAAGCCAAAATTTGCACCTTCAAGGACAGGAAAAACTGAATTTTTATCTCAAATTAGAAGACTTGATCATACATAAGGTGCAAAAAAGGACTGCCACATGTCTCTAAAATTCACCACAGAGAGACAAAACTTTGATACATGTCCCCCATTGTATCTCTTGTATGGTAGCAAAAGTTGATTTTTAACCTTTTTCCTTCTATGTCTGCATTAAGTTGTGCAGCATGGCCCCAGTGAAATGCTCCTGTACGAGTGTCCACCCATCTCTTCAGCTCCAGCATACATCTGTCTTTAATCTTCAGGACTATGATGTGTTTGAAAAATTCACAGGCAGAATACAGATGATGAATAATAGAACCAACAATGAGGTCTACCAAGATATCCCCTTTAATATGTCCTGAAAAGGAAAGTATAAAATTGTAATAAAAATATTATGTAAAATGCTTAATCACTTGTGAGATTCATGATGTGATTGCATTTGTGTATTGTATCACAAGTCACACTTTGAATTTCTCCTATACACAGGAATAAAAACCAAAAAAGAAATGTAATAAAATAACCCTCAGGTATACTAATCAGCTAATTTGACCAGTCGAAACAGTTAGCAAATTCTGAATCATTTAATATGATTCATAGTACAATATTGTTATATAATAAAGATATAATAATATAGATATACATGTATCACTTTCATCAAAATGTGGGTTTCCAATCTTCATAAAATAAGAAAACAATCACAAATAAATACCGTATATACTTGTGTATAAGCCGAGTTTTTCAGCACAAAAAAATGTGCTGAAAAACGTCCCCTCGGCTTATACATGAGTCTATTACAAAAAAAAATTACCCACTTAAAAAAAAATAAACTTATATACTCACCCTCCGATGTCGGCGCAGCTCCTCGATGTCAGTGCGGCTCCCCGATGTCGGCGCGTCCTGTCTTCATTCTTCTCCACGGCTCTTCTTCTTTCTTCTGTCATGGGCGCGACCATGTTTTCTTCCTGGCCACGCATACTATGATGTCAGCAGCAGCCGCGTCATTGATGTGCCTACTGGAAGCAGGCCATGAAAACATGGCCGCGTCCATGACAGAAGCAAGAAGAAAGACGAAGAGCCGTGGAGAAGAAAGAAGACGGGATGCGCCGACATCGGGGACATCAGGGAGCCGCGCTGACATTTGGGAGCCTTGCCGACATCGGAGGGTGAGTATATAAGTTTATTTTTTGTGCTGTGGAGTCAGGCTGTATACTACTAGGAGATGGCTGTATACTACAAGAGGGCTGGCTGTATACCACATGGGGGCTGGAAGGCTGTATACCACTGGGGGCTGGCAGGCTGTATACTACATGGGGGCTGGGCAGGCTGTATACTACTGGGGGCTGGCTAGCTGTTTACTACTGGGGGCTGGCAGGCTGTATACTACTAGGGGCTGGAAGGCTGTATACTACTAGGGGCTGTCTGTATACTACTGGGGGCTGGAAGGCTGTATACTACTAAAGGGGCTGGCTGTATACTACTAGGGGCTGGCAGGCTGTATACTACATGGGGGCTGGGCAGGCTGTATACTACTAGGGGCTGGCTGGCTCCATACTACTGGGGGCAGGCAGGCTGTATACTACTGGGGGCTGGCAGGTTGTATACTACTGGGGGCTGGCAGGCTGTATACTACTAGGGGCTGGCTGTATACTACATGGGGGCTGGCAGGATATATACTACTGGGGGCTGGCAAGCTGTATACTAGATGGGGGCTGGCAGGCTGTATACTACATGGGGGCTGGCAGGCTGTATACTAATGGGGGCAGGCTGGCTGTATACTACATGGGGCAGGGTGGCTGTATACTACATGGGGCTGGCTGGCTGTATACTACATGGGGGCAGGCTGGCTGTATACTACTGAGGGCTGGTTGGCTGTATACTGGGGGGGGGGGGGTGACCAATGCATTTCTCACCCTCGGCTTATACACGAGTCAATAGTTTTTCCCAGATTTTGGTGGTAAAATTAGGGGTCTCGGCTTATACTCGGGTCGGCTAATATTCGAGTATATACAGTACTTCAATTGTTCAATAAATCTGTGTGTTCTGTATGATTCATATTCTTTCATATCAAGTCCGATAGGTTGTTTGGACTTATTACTCTTACAATATGCTGCAAAACTTCAGCAATATCTTCTCTGTCCACATGCAGCAAGTAAATGGTATTATTTTTTAAATGAAAAGTTATATAATTTTTAGAGATGAGCGAACATACTCGTCCGACCTTGATGCTTGTTCGAGCATTAGCGTACTCGAAACTGCTCGTTGCTCAGACGAGTATTTCGCCAGCTCGAGAAAATTGCATCTCCCGCCGTTTTGATTTTTGGTGGACAGAAACAGAGCCAATTACAAGCCAGGAGACTCTGCACTCCAACCAGCATCACGTGGTACACTTACACGTCGATAGCAGTGGTTGGTCAGGTGACCCTGGAATATACTAGCCCCTGCCCGCGCTGCTCGGATCATTCTCTGTCTGGATGCCGTTAGGGAGAGAGCTGCTGCTGGTCAGGGATAGCGTTAGGGTGTTCTATTAGATTACTGTTAGGCAGGAGTGATTCTACAAGAACCCAACAGACCTTGTTAGGGCTACAATAGCGTTATATTTTATTTTTTTTTATTTGCTTGTGGCTGGGCTTGCTGGCACTAGTAGTGCAGCTTGTATCATATTGTGACGAATTTGCAGGGAAACTTGCAAACGTTCTGTTTAGCTCTTAGTGACACACATATCCATCTCAAACACCTAAGTGGGACAATTTATTAGGGGTTTGATTGAATTAGGCACAGTCTGCCGATTATTTTTTTTTTTTTAAACTGAAATCACAGGCACAGCACAAAATCCTGTTGTGTGCTGTCAGTGTAGGCTAGAAACTAGCCATACAAGAACCCAACAGGCCTTCTTAGGGCTACAATAGTGTTATATATATATTTTTTTTTTATTTACTTGTGGCTGGCCTTGCTGGCACTAGTAGTGCAGCTTGTATCATATTGTGATGAATTTGCCGGGAAACTTGCAAACGTTCTGTTGAGCTCTTAGTGACACACACATTCATCTCAAACACCTAAGTGGGACAATTTATTAGGGGTTTGATTGAATTAGGCACAGTTTTTTTTTTTTTTTCCCTAAATTAAAAGTCATCACAGACACAGCACAAAATCCTGTTGTGTGCTGTCAGTGTAGGCTAGAAACTAGCCATACAAGAACCCAACAGGCCTTCTTAGTGCTACAATAGCGTTATATATTTTATTTTTTTTTTATTTGCTTGTGGCTGGCCTTGCTGGCACTAGTAGTGCAGCTGGTACCATATTGTGACGACTTTGCAGGGAGACTTGCGAACGTTCTGTTTAGCTCTTAGTGACACACATATCCATCTCAAACACCTAAGTGGGACAATTTATAAGGGGTTTGATTGAATTAGGCACAGTCTGCCTATTTTTTTTTTTCTAAACTAAAAGTCATCACAGGCACAGCACAAAATCCTGTTGTGTGCTGTCAGTGTAGGTCAGAAACTATCCATAGCAATCATCATCATCTTCTGTGGTTGCCGTGTGATTTCTTTGACCGTTTTGTTAAAAAAAAAACACAAAAAAACCCCACAAAAAAACACAAAAAATAAAAAAACACAAAAAAACACAAATTTTTTTTCCAGTTTACACTTTAATTTTGAAAATGTTGAACCCGAGGGCTAGGGGTAGAGGGCGTGGGCGTCCAACTACTGCAGGGGTCAGAGGCCGTGGTCCTGGGCGGGGTGAGACACCACCTGCTGATGAGGGAGCAGGGTAACGCCGCAGAGCTACACTCCCTAGGTTCATGTCTCAAGTTACTGGGACTCGTGGCAGAGCACTGTTGAGGCCAGAACAGTGCGAACAGGTGATGTTGTGGATTGCGGACAATGCTTCTAGCCATTTGTCCACCAGTCAGTCTTCCACGCAGTCCACCCATGTCACCGAAATCAGCACTCCTCCAGCTCCTCCACCTCAGCCTCCTTCCCCCCAGTCTGCCCCCTCCCAGGAAAATTTGGCATTTGAACCGGCATACTCTGAGGAACTGTTTTCTGGACCCTTCCCAGAGTCACAAACCACTTGACCGGTTGCTGCTGAGCTCTTTTCCCATGCCCAGGTTTTCCACCGGTCGCAGTCTGTGGGTGATGATGACATTGTTGACGTAGTGGAAGAAGTGTGTAAAGAGGTGTTGGATGATGAGGAGACACGGTTGTCAGACAGTGGTGAAGTTGTTGTCAGGGCAGGTAGTCCGAGGGGGGAGCAGACTGAGGGATCGGAGGATGATGAGGTGACAGACCCAAGCTGGGTTGATAGGCCGGGTGAACACAGTGCTTCTGAGACGGAGGCAAGTCCTAGTCCGAGCTTGATGCTTGTTCGAGCATTAGCGTACTCGAAACTGCTCGTTGCTCGGACGAGTATTTCGCCAGCTCGAGAAAATTGCATCTCCCGCCTTTTAGATTTTTGGTGTCCAGAAACAGAGCCAATCACAAGCCAGGAGACTCTACACGCCAACCAGCATCACGTGGTACACTTACACGTTGATAGCAGTGGTTGGTCAGGTGACCCTGGAATATACTAGCCCCTGCCCGCGCTGCTCGGATTATTCTCTGTCTGGATGCCGTTAGGGAGAGAGCTGCTGCTGGTCAGGGATAGCGTTAGGGTGTTCTATTAGATTACTGTTAGGCAGGAGTGATTCTACAAGAACCCAACAGACCTTGTTAGGGCTACAATAGCGTTATATTTTATTTTTTTTATTTGCTTGTGGCTGGCCTTGCTGGCACTAGTAGTGCAGCTAGTACCATATTGTGACGAATTTGCAGGGAGACTTGCGAACGTTCTGTTTAGCTCTTAGTGACACACATATCCATCTCAAACACCTAAGTGGGACAATTTATTAGGGGTTTGATTGAATTAGGCACAGTCTGCCGATTATTTTTTTTTTTTAAAACTGAAATCACAGGCACAGCACAAAATCCTGTTGTGTGCTGTCAGTGTAGGCTAGAAACTAGCCATACAAGAACCCAACAGGCCTTCTTAGGGCTACAATAGTGTTATATATATATATTTTTTTTATTTACTTGTGGCTGGCCTTGCTGGCACTAGTAGTGCAGCTTGTATCATATTGTGATGAATTTGCCGGGAAACTTGCAAACGTTCTGTTGAGCTCTTAGTGACACACACATTCATCTCAAACACCTAAGTGGGACAATTTATTAGGGGTTTGATTGAATTAGGCACAGTTTTTTTTTTTTTCTAAATTAAAAGTCATCACAGACACAGCACAAAATCCTGTTGTGTGCTGTCAGTGTAGGCTAGAAACTAGCCATACAAGAACCCAACAGGCCTTCTTAGGGCTACAATAGCGTTATATATTTTATTTTTTTTTATTTGCTTGTGGCTGGCCTTGCTGGCACTAGTAGTGCAGCTGGTACCATATTGTGACGACTTTGCAGGGAGACTTGCGAACGTTCTGTTTAGCTCTTAGTGACACACATATCCATCTCAAACACCTAAGTGGGACAATTTATAAGGGGTTTGATTGAATTAGGCACAGTCTGCCTATTTTTTTTTTTCTAAACTAAAAGTCATCACAGGCACAGCACAAAATCCTGTTGTGTGCTGTCAGTGTAGGTCAGAAACTATCCATAGCAATCATCATCATCTTCTGTGGTTGCCGTGTGATTTCTTTGACCGTTTTGTTAAAAAAAAAACACAAAAAAACCCCACAAAAAAACACAAAAAATAAAAAAACACAAAAAAACACAATTTTTTTTTCCAGTTTACACTTTAATTTTGAAAATGTTGAACCCGAGGGCTAGGGGTAGAGGGCGTGGGCGTCCAACTACTGCAGGGGTCAGAGGCCGTGGTCCTGGGCGGGGTGAGACACCACCTGCTGATGAGGGAGCAGGGTAACGCCGCAGAGCTACACTCCCTAGGTTCATGTCTCAAGTTACTGGGACTCGTGGCAGAGCACTGTTGAGGCCAGAACAGTGCGAACAGGTGATGTTGTGGATTGCGGACAATGCTTCTAGCCATTTGTCCACCAGTCAGTCTTCCACGCAGTCCACCCATGTCACCGAAATCAGCACTCCTCCAGCTCCTCCACCTCAGCCTCCTTCCCCCCAGTCTGCCCCCTCCCAGGAAAATTTGGCATTTGAACCGGCATACTCTGAGGAACTGTTTTCTGGACCCTTCCCAGAGTCACAAACCACTTGTCCGGTTGCTGCTGAGCTCTTTTCCCATGCCCAGGTTTTCCACCGGTCGCAGTCTGTGGGTGATGATGACATTGTTGACGTAGTGGAAGAAGTGTGTAAAGATCTGTCGGATGATGAGGAGACACGGTTGTCAGACAGTGGTGAAGTTGTTGTCAGGGCAGGTAGTCCGAGGGGGGAGCAGACTGAGGGATCGGAGGATGATGAGGTGACAGACCCAAGCTGGGTTGATAGGCCGGGTGAACACAGTGCTTCTGAGACGGAGGTGAGTCCTCCAACAGGTTGGAAGAGGCAGTGGTGGGGCCAGACGGAGAGGCAGGGCCAGAGCTGGTGCATCAGTGCCAAATGTTTCACGTAGTCAAGCTCCCGTGGCGAGGGCTAGATTTTCAGAATGCGCAGGCATATGAATGCTAAACACCCCACTCAATCGCACCAAGGCCGTTCACCTGCGGCCTGGCACAACACTGCTCCTTCCCCTGTGTCATCTGCTGCCTCTGCTAGTTAGCCCCATGCCCAAACACCTCTTGTGCGAAAACCACACCTTCGCCTCCACGATCCTCCACAGCATCCACCAATGTCTCCATGCGCAGCGTTCCGCTCTCCATACCCCAGATGTTGGAGCGCAAGAGGAAATACAGTGCAACCCACCCACATGCCCAAGCCCTCAACGCCCAAATCTCCAAATTTCTCAGCCTGGAGATGCTGCCCTATAGGCTGGTAGAGACTGAGGCCTTTCGCAACCTCATGGCCGCGGCCGCCCCTCGGTAATCGGTCCCCAGCCGCCACTACTTTTCTCGATGTGCCGTCCCAGCCCTGCACCAGCACGTGTCAGACAACATCAACCTTGCCCTGAACAACGCCGTTTTTGACAAGGTCCACCTGACCACGGACACATGGACGTGTGCTGCCGGGCAGGGCCGCTATATGTCGCTGACGGCACATTGGGTTAACTTGGTGGAGGCTGGGACCGAGTCTGACCCTGGGGCTGGTCATATACTGCTGACGCCGAGGATTGCGGGGCCTACCTCAGTGCAGGTCTCTCAGGCCTACTATGCCTCCTCCTCCTCCCACTCCTCTTCCACCTCCTCCTCCGAATTACCATCCATGGGCATGGCGCCATCAGTCGGTAGCTCTAGGCACAGCAGCAGTGCCGTCGCTAAGCGACAGCAGGCGGTGCTCAAACTGCTGAGCCTAGGCGATAAAAGGCACACCGCCCAAGAGCTATTACAGGGCATCACGGCGCAGACTGATCTGTGGCTGGCACCGCTGAACCTGAAGCCAGGCATGGTTGTGTGTGACAGATGGTCAGTGGCGATGCCGCCATTATCAGCCTCCCCATCCCGCTGCTTGGCCTGTTGAAAAACTCTCTGGTCAGCATAAAGTCGAAAGCTTTGCGCTCATCACAAGAGACGAGGGAAGAAGATTCCCTTTTTGATAGCCAAAGCACCCTCAGGTCTGTTTCTCAGCGCATATCGGAGGAGGTGGAGGAGGATGAGGAGGAAGAGGAGGAGAATGTTGGCGAGACAGAAAAGCGGAGCATTGTTCAGTCCTTTCTGTTCAGCGTGTATGGGCAGAAGAAGAGGAATTGGAGGAGGAGGAAATGGACAGTCAGGCCAGTGAGGGGAGTGAATTCTAGCTCATTGGTACTCTGGGGCATATGGCAGATTTCATGCTAGGCTGCCTATCCCGTGACCCTCGCGTTCAAAGAACTTATTCCAGCACCGATTACTGGGTGTTCACTCTCCTGGACCCACGGTACAAGCAAAATCTTTCCACTCTCATCCCTGGAGAGGAAAGGATTGTGAAAATGCATGAATACCAGCAGGCCCTGGTGCACAAGCTGAAACAGTATTTCCCTTCTGACAGCGCTAGCGGCAGAGGGCGTACTTCTGCGGGACAAGTAGCGAGGGAGAGTAGGCGAGCAGGCAGCTTGTCCAGCACTGGCAGGGGTACGCTTTACAAGGCCTTTGCCAGTTTTATGTCACCCCAGCAAGACACTGTCACCTGTCCCCAGTCTCGGCAGAGTAGGGCTGATCTTAACAGAAAGTTGGTGAGGGAGTACGTAGCTGACCATACCATCATCCTAAATGATCACACAGCTCCCTACAACTACTGGGTTTCAAAGCTGGACATGTGGCACGAACTGGCGCTGTACGCCTTGGAGGTTCTTGCCTGCCCTGTCACTAGCGTGTTGTCTGAGCGGGTTTTCAGTGCAGCTGGTGGCATCATCACCGATAAGCATACGATAAGCGTACGCGCCTGTCGACTGACAGCGCTGACAGGCTGATGCTTATCAAGATGAATAAAGCCTGGATTTCTCAGGATTTCCATTCTCCAGCAGGTGAAAGAAGCTCAACCTGAATAATGTATGCACTCCTCCCCCTCATTTTCCTCCTTCTCCTCCTCTTTGTACACTAATGCAGAGGAAACTGGCTATTTTTTACCAGGGCCAACTGGCTCTAGCTATAGTACTCTATGTATTTAATTTTTCTGGAGGACAACCTACCTGCTCCTCTGGTTTGAAAACTTTTTTGGACTGCTACATACAGGCAGATTTCATGCTAGGCTGCCTATCCCGTGACCCTCGCGTTCAAAGAACTTATTCCAGCACCGATTACTGGGTATTCACTCTCCTGGACCCACGGTACAAGCAAAATCTTTCCACTCTCATCCCTGGAGAGGAAAGGATTGTGAAAATGCATGAATACCAGCAGGCCCTGGTGCACAAGCTGAAACAGTATTTCCCTTCTGACAGCGCTAGCGGCAGAGGGCGTACTTCTGCGGGACAAGTAGCGAGGGAGAGTAGGCGAGCAGGCATCTTGTCCAGCACTGGCAGGGGTACGCTTTACAAGGCCTTTGCCAGTTTTATGTCACCCCAGCAAGACACTGTCACCTGTCCCCAGTCTCGGCAGAGTAGGGCTGATCTTAACAGAAAGTTGGTGAGGGAGTACGTAGCTGACCATACCATCATCCTAAATGATCACACAGCTCCCTACAACTACTGGGTTTCAAAGCTGGACATGTGGCACGAACTGGCGCTGTACGCCTTGGAGGTTCTTGCCTGCCCTGTCACTAGCGTGTTGTCTGAGCGGGTTTTCAGTGCAGCTGGTGGCATCATCACCGATAAGCATACGATAAGCGTACGCGCCTGTCGACTGACAGCGCTGACAGGCTGATGCTTATCAAGATGAATAAAGCCTGGATTTCTCAGGATTTCCATTCTCCAGCAGGTGAAAGAAGCTCAACCTGAATAATGTATGCACTCCTCCCCCTCATTTTACTCCTTCTCCTCCTCTTTGTACACTAATGCAGAGGAAACTGGCTATTTTTTACCAGGGCCAACTGGCTCTAGCTATAGTACTCTATGTATTTAATTTTTCTGGAGGACAACCTACCTGCTCCTCTGGTTTGAAAACTTTTTTGGACTGCTACATACAGGCACTCAATCTATTTAATTTTTCTGGAGGACCACCTACCTGCTCCTCTGGGTTGAAAACTCTTTTGGACTGCCACATACAGGCACTCAATCTATTTAATTTTTCTGGAGGACCACCTACCTTCTCCTCTGGTTTGAAAACTTTTTTGGACTGCCACATACAAGCACAATCCAAATTTAATTGTCTCCATAGCAGCCTCCATATGTCATCTTTTTAGCTGCCTCCACACGTTATCTCCATTGCTACCTCCACACGTCATCTCCATAGCTGCCTCCAAAAGTCGTCCATATAGCTGCCTCCATACATCGTCCCCTTATCTAACGAGCTGTGTCAGGCAGAATTTTGGGTATTTTTCATGGCTTTCGCATCAAACTTGTTAACTTTGTCGCCACCCTGCTGTGTTATCCACAAAATATACTGGCACTTTTATCATTTACCGAAATTATTTCAGCGCTTCTTGCGCATATGTTTAACTTCCCCTCACCTGCCATAACCAAGCTAATTACTTATAAGAACAGTACTACACTTGATCTTATCCAAAAGTTCTTAGAAGTGCTGTTTGTAGCCCCCGTCTGCTTTGAAAATTATAATTTTTTCAATGTAAACGCTTCTAGCCCCCACGCCCATTTTGGGTGGGGAGGAGCCGAGAGGCAGGGGCTTGGACAGGCGAAAGCTCGCCTGGCAGCGGACCCCCAGCTCCATCCCAAGATTAGGCAGCCTCAGAGGCATCCATGCATGCTGACCCTGCTGTTTCTTGTCCATTTCGCCTCAAAGATCCTCCACAGCGTCCACCAATGTCTCCATGCGCAACTTTCAACTCTCTATACCCCAGACACTGGAGCGCGAGAGGAAATACAACACATCATCTCCTTATCAAACGATCTTTGTCAGGCAGAATTTTCGGGTGTTTCACCAGATACATAATGGAACTCGGCCCATCTGTCGCCGCCATGCTGGAGACCTGAAGTTGCAATCATAGCAGCGCAATATGGATGCCCCATACTGTCGCTCTTAATCATGGAAGTCGTCTCCATGGCTGCCTCCATACATCGTCCTCTTATCAAACGAGCTGTGTCAGGCAGAATTTTCAGGTGTTTCACCAGATACATAATAGAACTCGGCCCAACTGTCGCCGCCATGCTGGAGACCTGAAGTTGCAATCATAGCAGCGCAATATGGATGCCCCATACTGTCGCTCTTAATCATGGAACCATTTCCGAAAAAACAATTAAAAATAGAACCGCTATGCTATTCCATTATTCCTAGATGATATATTAAAACAACCCCGCCTGCTTTAAAAATGATAATTTTTTCAAAGTAAACCTCTCTGGCCCCCAGACCCATTTTGGGTGGGGAGGAGCCGAGAGGCAAGGGCTTGGACATGCGAAAGCTCGCCTGGCAGCGGACCGCCAGCTCTATCCCAAGATTAGGCAGCCTCAGAGGCATCCATGCATGTTGCCCCTGCTGTTTCCTGTCCATTTCGCCTCCACAATCCTCCACAGCGTCCATCAGTGTCTCCATGCGCAACTTTCATCTGTCTATACCCCAGACGCTGGAGCGCGAGAGGAAATACAGCACATCATCCCCTTATCAAATGAGCTGTGTCAGGCAGAATTTTCAGGTGTTTCACAAGATACATAATGAAACTAGGCCCATCTGTCACCGCCATGCTGGAGACCTGAAGTTTCAATCTTAGCAGCGCAATATGAATGCCCCATACTGTCGCTCTTAATCATGGAAGTCGTCTCCATGATTACTTCATGTAATCATGTCGTCCCCTTATCAAACGAGTTGTGTCAGGCTCATTTTTCGGGTGTTTCACCAGATACGTTATGGAACTTGGTCACTATGTCGCCACCATGCTGTGTTATCGACTAAATGTACCGTCAACCTTTTGTTCACATAGGAAATCATTTCAGCGCTTCTTGCTCACCTCATTTGGTTCCTCTCTGCCGCCTTAACCAGGCACAATACTGATACATACAGTGCTACACGTTATCCTCGCCAAAAGGAATTTTTAAAATTGGTTTAAAGCCTGAGTCCATTTGGGGTATGTCGCCATGCCACTCTCTAGCCTGCAGCTGCTGCTGCTGCCTCTGCATGCCATCCCCTATAGTGTCAGGGTCCATTATTGCATGTTTTAGATGCTATCTAGCCTCATTCGGTCACTCTGTCATGGCCATGCTGTTGCCCATAATTTTGGCATAATGGTGCAATTAAGCAGCCTCCGAGGCATTCATGCATGCTGCCCCTGCTGTTTCCCATTTCCGTGGTGTTTCCATCATTTTCTGAGGTTTCCAGGTGTTTGGCCAAGCTTCCCTGTGCAGAGCCTTGGTCCCCTTGAAAAATGCTCGAGTCTCCCATTGACTTCAATGGGGCTCGTTATTCGAGACGAGTACTCGAGCATCGGGAAAAGTTTGTCTCGAATAACGAGCACCCGAGCACTTTAGTGCTCGCTCATCTCTAATTAGAACTCTTTAGGTTTCGCAAACAGTTGGGCGCACGAGCGGGATGACGTGAGACGTCGCTTCCCGCTCCTCCCCCTCTCTGTGGAGCGATCCTGGCAGCACAATATGCCGGGAGCCCGTGAGTGCTGTGTCCTATCGGCAGCAATTCACATGACCGGACCCCACTGCTAGTGCTGGACATCGCAGGCGGCCGCTGGACCCGGTGGGATATATCCATGGAGCGATATCTGGTGGAGCCTAAGGATGGGTGGTAGGTTTTTCTGCCTGGGGATATCGTCCAAAGGAGACAGCGTGGTCAAGTGGCAGTCGGCCAGCGTGGCTGGTGGGTACGCTGACCGGCCGCCTAGATCAAAGAAATTCCCGGACGGACCCCAATGAACCCAAAAGCATCTTAAAGAAGTGGAAAGGTCACTGGTCTGCGAGTCGGTTCATCTGAATCATAGGGATAAGGTTTGACTGCTATCATCACCAATTTATTCTGATATGAGTTACTGCTACCAAGGTGGGGGGTAAGGGGAGGGTACCCAGCCGGGAGTTAGTTCTTCTTTTTCGTTTTTTTTTTTTCTTTTATTCCTTTATTTTTTTCAATTTTTTCCCCCTGCTTTGAATTAACATGGCAGTTCATTTTTTGACATGGAATGTTAGGGGGCTAAACAATTGTAAGAAAAGGTATATGCTGGAAGATGTTATTACTCGTCACCTCCCAGGAATAATCTGTCTTATTGAAACTCATCTAACAGAGCAAACATCAGGATGGCTTAATAAAAAATGGGCATTGACCAGGTTGCATGCGTATGGATCCGTTTTTTCCAGGGGCGTCTCCGTCCTGATACATAATAAGGTCGATATTAAGATCTTATCGACCAAAATAGACAAACAGGGCAGGTTTATTTTTATTTTCTGTGACTTATATAACATGCGTTGTATTCTTGCATTTATTTATATTCCCCCCCCCCATTTACATATGAAGTTTTGAATCTTTTGATTCGGTTTATATCTGATAAGCCGAACTACCCGACTTTGGTGTTAGGAGACTTCAATGCCTGTATGGATAATTCAAAGGACAGGCTGAATATGAAGGGATCTCAAACTGAGGGAAGGAGAATAGGGCTGAAAGATTTTTGTGAGGAATGGAATCTTAAAGATGTTTGGCGGATTAAATATCAGGATAAAAAAGCATTTTCTTGTGTTAGCCGAACACATTCCACCTTGTCCAGGATTGACTTATGTCTGGCAAATGATAAGTTTTTGGTTTATATTAAGAAGATGAAATACGAATCAATAGTGATCTCGGATCACGCGCCGGTTAATGTGTTAGTTAATTTGGCAGATAGGACCGAAGGCAGACGGGGTAAACCCTTCCGCCTGAATACCCACTGGTTAGTAATCCTGGACAATGCGGCTAAAATGTCGACACGAATAACCGAATTCTGGTGTCAAAATGGAGGCAGTAGTGATCCATTATTGGTCTGGGATGCGCTGAAGGCATTCATATGAGGGATGTATTATAATGATATTTCATGGGCCAAAAAACAATTTAGGAGGCAGGAGGATTTATTGAGGAAGGAGGTAGGGATGCATTGTTTAAAGCCCAGACGGATTACAATGCTTTTGCCCAAAAGAAGGCTCAACATAAAATCTTTTTTTCCGGCCAAAAAAACTTTTCAGAAGGGGGAAAACTGGGGAAACTATTAGCAGCCAGGGTCTCCAGGGGTAGTACAAAGGAGGGAATTTTCTGCATTCAAAATCAACAGGGAAGTGTAATTCGGGAACAAGGGGATATACTGGAGGCCTTTATTCTTCTATATACCAATAAGAACTGACCGCCTCGGGTGATGATCTGGATGACTTCCTCGACGCCATTCCCTTCCCCCGACTCTCAGAGGATAGGGGGCGGGAGCTGGGGGGTCTGGCGTCGGGGGAGGAAATCCGGCAAGCCATTGAGGAGGCCCCAATGGACTCCGCACCAGGGTTAGACGGACTACCATTTGCATTTTATAAATCATTGGGTACCGCGCTGATTCCCATCTTGACTCAAGTTTTTTCTGTTATACTTAAGGAGGGTCGGATTACGAATTCAATGAGGGAAGCTTCCATAGTACTTTTTTTTAAAAAAAGGTAAAGATCCCATGGATATGGGGGCCTACAGACCTATTTCTCTTCTCAATTGTGATATAAAAATATTGGCCAAAATTATGGCCTCCAGGTTGAGAGGGGTCATAACAGATCTGGTACATCCAGATCAAAACGGGTTCATTCCTGCAAGAGGAACAGATTATAACCTGCATAGGCTGTTTTCTGACATACAACTCAGAGAAGGGGGGGACTGCTCCATCCTGTCGTTGGACACCGTTAAGGCCTTCGACAGGGTGGAGTGGTCGTTCCTCTGGAAAGTACTTCTAAGGTTTGGCCTAGGGAATGATTTTGTTAAAGGGGTTTGCACTCTTTATAGTGCCCCATTGGCTAGGATAAGTATTAATGGTGATCTTTCGAACCCTATCCCTCTCTCCCGCGGTACACGGCAGGGGTGTCCCCTCTCCCCGCTTCTCTTTGCCCTTTATATAGAACCCTTGGCTATAATGATAAGACAAGCAGAATGGATTAGGGGATGGGGAAGCGGAGGCGAGGGGGACAAGATTTCCCTCTACGCTGACAATATTTTGATGACCATACGGAAACCGAATGACACGCTGGCGGGAATCTTTAGCCTGGTTTCAAAATTTGGACATTTTTCGGGCCTTAAAATCAACTGGGAGAAGACGGTTTTATTACCATTAGATGGGGAATTTTCTGACCCTGGGATTCACGTGGATGTCTTAAACACGGATGGGGCATTTAAGTATCTGGGGGTGACGGTGGCAACTGACCCTTCCAGATTTATTGATTTGAATATCATCCCAATTATAAATAAAATGCGACATACCATCTCCAACTGGTTAAAATTGCCATTTTCAAGAGCCGATAGAGTTGGGTTCCTAAAAATGATTTTACTGCCACAATTATTATACCAGTTGGCGGTCTGTCCAGTCTGGATCCCGAAAAGGATTTTTAAACTAATAGATTCCCTGTTTACTGAGTTGATCTGGAATAGGAAAAGGGCAAGGTTGAAATTTTCCATCATGTGTAGAATGGTAGATCAAGGGGGACTGGGGGTCCCATGGATGTTTGGCTATTATATTGCAGCTCAATTGAAATTTTTAATCACTAGACGGAATTGTAGTGCATTCCATAAGTTAATTAATTTGAGTGTAGGACACAGAGATTCGATTTTCACATTATTAGAGAGTGGTGAATTGGCACAAGCATCGTATAGACACATAAGTATTGCGGTTCAATTGGATAAACCGTGGCGGGCATTAAAAAAGATATTAAATTTTGAGGGGGTATTATCATTCTCTCCTATTTGGGATAATTTTAATTTTGAGAAGTTTAGGCTTGTCACAGAGAAGGAATATTGGAGAGGGAGGGGATTGTTTTTCCTTTCACAAATTTTCTCAGAAACACGGATGTTAAATTTAGAAGAAATGAGGGCACAGTATGGGGAAGGAGACAGAAGTTTTTTCTTTAAATTTCTTCAATTGTATTATGCATATATTAGAACAAGTGATAAGGGTAGATTCACAGTAGGAACAAATGTTTGTATTGAATTCTTAATAAACTCCACCACTAGGAAGAAAGTGATATCACATATATATAATTTAATTTTGCAGGCTTGCGCTGAAAAAGTAGCTATTCCATCTTGCAGTAAATGGGAAAAGGACATTGGGAAAGTATCTAAGGAATTTTGGAAAAACTGTTATAAAGGAATTTTATGCTCATCTATGTCCTGGAATCATAGGATGACCCAGTTTAATTTTCTGCATCAGTTATATTATACCCCTAAGATGTAATATAATATGAAGCTAAGAGTAAACTCTGAATGTCTTAGATGCTCGGAACCTGAAGCGGATTTTATCCATGTAGCCTGGTCATGTCCAGAGATAGGCCCTTTTTGGAGGGAAGTTTTTCAATTTATAGACAATCAGTTATCTGTAGCCCTACCCGGGTCCGTACAGGTTGCTATCATTGGGGTGCTGGAACTGGATAAGCAGGATCTTTGCAAAAAACGAATTATCAACAAAATCTTATTTTTGGCAAGACTGGGAATTGCAAAAAAATGGGGCAGTGCTCAAGGTCCATCTAGCAAGGAATGGCTGGAGATGATTAGAAAAGTAAAGGCCTGGGAGAGGATTAACTATCATAGAAGTGGTCACCTACATACACGGGAAAAGACCTGGTTGGTAGGGGGGCAAAGGTGTCAGGATCTTTGAGAGGCACTAGTATTTTGTTAACATATTTATCCTTTTCTCTTTTCATTCTATTTTCTCTTATTTCCTTTTTTCCCTTTTTTTTTGATGTTCTCCCGGCTGGGGGTTTTGGGTAAGGGAGGGAGTGTTGGGTTAGGGAGGGGGCGGGGGATGCTTTCTTTTCTGTTCTATAGGGGACATTTGTATATCCACGGGAATCAACAACGGATTATAATAACTATCCGCATGGTAATTAAGATTTTTCTATGTCATAGCCTGTTTTGATATATATTTGTATGATGTATGAATTGTAAAAAACAACTATAACACGTGTTAAAGTGGGGGTTGGGCAGCGTGTCTTTCTGGTTGATGTCGTTGTACTGTTGGTATATATTTTGATATATAATCAGTGCTATGTACTTTTATGACCTTGCTGCTGCATCTTGTTTTTTAGGGCATCTAGTGTTATTCGTATGCACTTTAGATTTTATGTATATATTAATGTATTGCTGCCCAGACCCCTATTGTGGTGTATTTATCCCCTTTGTCATGTTTTTTAATGTGTAAAATGCTTCAAATAAATTAAAAAAAAAAAAAAAAAAAAAGAACTCTTCAGGTTATATACATTGGATTGAATTTGTATGAAAGGTAAATACAATATATAACATTGAACCTTGTGATTTAATTGAGAGCAGTGGTAAAATTTTTACACTATTGTATGAAACTCATGAATCCTGATGTAAAAAACTAGATTCTACTTTTGGTTAAATTCCAGTTAAGTAAATGATTAGACAAAATGTTAGTAATACTTATTTTATATCCATTAAAGGGGCCCCCTTCTATAAGGACAAACTCTGTGCTTATTTTGGTATGACATACTTTCCAATAGTTCTCCCCATTTTCTTTTTTATTTAACAGGTAACTACTTGGCAGGTAACTACTAAGATGGTGGCTACTAGTAAGCAGCAGTATAAAGTCACTCTGATCTAAAACTGATGTTGATCCAGGCAATGATAGAGAATGATGCAGAGCACCAGCAGAAAGTGTTACATAAATCGGGGATGTTCCTGGTCAATGGGGGTCAAGTCGTAGATATAGATCCGCCCTCAAATCCAGGAGATAACAGCCAAAGCAGTTTGCAGGATAGAAGATACTATAGTTGGTCAGTGTTTCTGCAACAGCTTGGAGAGTGTGACCTACAAGAATGTTAAGATAACCGAGATTTTGCTGAACATGAAGTCTGGAGGGAGAAATTGTTTTCAGAATTTTAAACCTAGAGATATTTCCAACGGACGTTAGCCCATCTTTGGGTATGCATTTCTTTGACCCAGAGCAATATCCTGCAAATTATAAGGATGTCTAAAAGGCTGTATTGATAGCGGATGCTTATGTTGCCAAATATGTAGCAGCCAGAGTCAGAGTTGGGTATCTGGAGCACTCCAGTGAAATAGATTCTGGGGGTTCATCCTACTGCTTCCTTGCATTACATTATTACCTACATTACAATACGAGATCACAGAATTTTAGTCACTGATTAGGGAGGTAGTGAAATAAAGAATAGAGAAATACCTTTCTTCTTCCCTATCTACAGTTGCCTTGTAAACTGAGGCTAGATGCTATCCAATTAATTATATAATTAATCAGTAATTATACCTTCTTTAAGTGCCCTTAATAATAAACTGTTTTATATATATATAGTGACCTCAGTTTCTTCTACCTGACCCCTCCGTCATCGTCTTATCCATACCCATCTGTACTCCAGGCCACTCTGTCCTCATCCAGACTGCCCTCTCTGCCTCCTGTGTCCTCTTCCTCTAGACTGCTTTGTTCTCCTCCTGGCCGCACTGTTATGTTCTCCACTTCCTTCAGCCCCCGTGTCTTACTCCCCAGGCCCCCGTGTCCTCTTCCTCCAGGCTGCTCTGTCCTCTACCTGCCTCCTCTGTTTTCCTCCATACCCATATGTCTTCCTTCAGGAAACTCTGTCCTCCTCCTCCTCCAGATATCTGTGTCCTTCTCCTCCAGGCTCCACTGTCCTCCAGCTTCACTGTACTCCTTCTCCAGGAACTTAGTCCTCCTCCAGGGCCCTCTGTCCTCTACTTCCTCCTCCTTCAGGCATCCTCCCTCTGTCATCTTCCTCTATACTTCTCTGCTCTCCCATTCCCCCAGGCCTCTCTGTGCTCCACATCCTCTAGCCCCCTCTGTCCTCCTCCTGGCCCCTCTGTTCTACTCCTCTAAACCCTTTGTTCCCCTCCTCCAGACTCCTCTATCCTCCTATATTCTCCTCAAGACCCTTCAGTTCTCTTTTTCCAGGCTCCTCTGTCCTCCTGACGAAGCATCAGCGAAACACGCGTCGGGGTGTAGTTCACTGGCCTCCTGGGGACCCCCATTAGACATGTCATCATGCTTACGGGTAAGGACTCTATTTGATTCTGTGCAAAGTGGGAGCCGGAAGGTACCTCCGGCCCCTATCGTACATAGGACCCAATCAAGGAGATATCTCTCTACCGATATTCCCGTTTGCATCATTTACTATTACTTATCAGACATTTTTGTCTTTATATTACTATTTACTTATAGGCTTTGGGGTGTCTGCAGGGGCTTATGTTTTTCGTGGTTGCCCCATTTTCCATCAGGGGCCACTTGTTTCCCCTCATTTTCTTTCCCTATTATGTGATAGAATTTCTTCTTGTATATTGTGTATTATTTTCATAATAAAATACATTATTAATTTTATTCTTGATGATATTTTGTGGCTCTCTTTTTGGGTCATTGATTGTGTTTTTGTTGAGAGCTATAGTGATACTCTAGGAGGCTCCTTTTCTTCTATTGGTTTTCCTCTGTCCTTCCCCTCCAGACAACTCTCTCCTCCTGCAGGCCCTTCTTTCCCCCTCCCCCAGGACCCTGTGTCCTCCTCCTCCAGTACACTTATGTACTCCTTTCTAAATCCTCGCTGCTTATCTTCCAGGCTGCTCTGTGATACGCCAACAGGCTCCTCCAGGCTCCTATTTCCACTTCCTTCTTCAGACGGCTCTATCCTCCACCTCCTTCAGACCCCATTGTCCTCTTTTTCCAGGCCCAACTGTCCTTCCAGGGCCCTAAGTCATCCTCCAGGCCATCTTCTTGTACGTACTTTTAGCAGAACACCTCTTCCTGTCTGCTCTCTGCAGGATAGAGACAGGATACATGGCTCTGTGATGTCATCATCAGTCCAATGATGACACTTCAGCCAGTCTGACCCAGATAGCAGCCCTGGGGATGCCAGTAGAGCCAACCGGACAAGGGTAAGCCTGTCTCAAATCACTTTTTGCCATCCAATAAAACCACATTGGGTTTTGCCCCTCCACCCCCTCCAAGTTTGTAATTAATACTCATAGGTGGGATTCAGAGAAAATCTTGCATGGACTATAGCATGTGCTGGAAGTGAATTAAACAAGTAGGGGTGTCTGAGAATATACCTACAAATTAGAGATGAGCGAGCACTAAAATGCTCGGGTACTCGTTATTCGAGACAAACTTTTCCCGATGCTCGAGTGCTCGTCTCGAATAACGAGCCCCATTGAAGTCAATGGGAGACCCGAGCATTTTTCAAGGGGACCAAGGATCTGCACAGGGAAGCTTGGCCAAGCACCTGGGAACCTCAGAAAAGGATGGAAACACCACGGAAATGGACAGGAAACAGCAGGGGCAGCATGCATGGATGCCTCTGAGGCTGCTTAATCGCACCATTATGCCAAAATTATGGGCAACAGCATGGCAATGACAGAGTGACCGAATTAGGCTAGATAGCATCTAAAACATCCAATAATTGACCCTGACACTATAGGGGACTATGCAGAGGCAGCGGCAGCAGCGGCAGGCTAGAGTGTGTCTTGGCAACATACCCCAAATGGACTCAGGCTTAAAACCAATGGGTGGCAGAGAGGAACCAAAGGAGGTGAGCAAGAAGCGCTCAAATAATATCGGTAAATGATAAAAGTTTGCCAGTATATTTTGTGGATTACACAGCAGGGTGGCGACAAAGTTAACAAGTTTGATGAGGAAGCCATGAAAACAATCCAAAATTCTGCCTGACACAGCTCGTTTGATAAGGGGACCATGTATGGAGGCAGTGAACTAGTAGTAGATTAAAGGTGCTGCAGTTAAAACTATGTTAGTTGGATCTTGGGATGGAGCTGGCGCTCCGCTGCCAGGCGAGCTTTCGCCAATCCAAGCCCCTAACTCTAGGCTACTCCCCAAACAGCACTTCTAAGAACCTTTTGTATAAGATCAAGTGTAGTAGCGTTCTTATAAGTGTGGGTTCTGGCGGGTGAGGGGAATGTAAACAGATGCGCAAGAAGCGCTGAAATAATATTGGTAAATGATAAAAGTTTGCCAGTATATTTTGTGGATTACACAGCAGGGTGGCGACAAAGTTAACATGGAAGCCATGAAAACAATCCAAAATTCTGCCTGACACAGCTCGTTTGATAAGGGGACCATGTATGGAGGCAGCTATACGGACTACTTTTGGAGGCAGCTATGGCGATGACGTGTGGAGGTAGCAATGGAGACAACGTGTGAAGGCAGCTAAAAAGACGACGTGTGGAGGCTGCTATGGAGACAATTTAATTTGGATAGTGCCTGTATGTGGCAGTACAAAAAAGTTTTCAAACCAGAGGAGCAGGTAGCTGGTCCTCCAGAAAAATTACATAGATTGAGTGCCTGTATGTGGCAGTCCAAAAAAGTTTTCAAAGCAGAGGAGCAGGTAGCTGGTCCTCCAAAAAGATTAAATAAATAGAGTGCCTGTATGTGGCAGTCCAAAAAAGTTTTCAAACCAGAGGAGCAGGTAGCTGGTCCTCCAGAAAAATTACATAGATTGAGTGCCTGTATGTGGCACTCCCAAAAATTGTTTAAAACAGAGGACAGGGTAGTTGGCCCTCCAGAAAAATTAAATACATAGAGTACTATAGCAAGAGCCAGTTGGCCCTGGCAAAAAAATAGCCAGTTTCCTCTGCTTTAGTGTACAAAGAGGAGGAGAAGGAGGACAATGAGGAGGAGGAGTGCATACATTATTCAGGTTCAGCTTCTTTCACCTGGTGGAGAATGGAAATGCAGAGAAATCCAGGCTTTATTCATCTTGATAGGCGTCAGCCTGGGGACAGGTGACAGTGTCTTGCTGGGGTGACATAAAACTGGCAAAGGCCTTGTAAAGCGTACCCCTGCCAGTGCTGGACAAGCTGCCTGGTCGCCTACTCTCCCTCGCTACTTGTCCCGCAGAAGTACGCCCTCTGCCGCTAGCGCTGTCAGAAGGGAAATACTGTTTCAGCTTGTGCACCAGGGCCTGCTGGTATTCATGCATCTCCTTTCTCACACTCCTTTCCTCTCCAGGGATGAGAGTGGAAAGATTTTGCTTGTACTGTGTGAATACCCAGTAATCGGTGCTGGAATAAATTCTTTGAACGCGAGGGTCACGGGATAGGCAGCTTAGCATGAAATCTGCCATATGCGCCAGAGTCCCAACGCGCAAGAATTCACTCCCCTCACTGGCCTGACTGTCCATTTCCTCCTCCTCCAACTCCTCCAACTCCTCTTCTTCTGCCCATACACGCTGAACAGTGAAGGACTGAACAATGGTCCCCTTTTCTGTCTCGCCAACATTCTCCTCCTCTTCCTCCTCATCCTCCTCCACCTCCTCCGATATGCGCTGAAAAACAGACCTAAGGGTGCTTTGGCTATCAACAAGGGAATTTTCTTCCCCCGTCTCTTGTGACTAGCGCAAAGCTTCTGACTTCATGCTGACCAGAGAGTTTTTCAACAGGCCAAGCAGCGGGATGGTGAGGCTGATGATGGCGGCATCATCACTGACCATCTGTGTTGACTCCTCAAAGTTACTCAGCACCTGACAGATATCAGACATCCACGTCCACTCCTCATTGTAGACTTGAGGAAGCTGACTGACCTGACTACCAGTTCTGGTGGAAGTTGACATCTGGCAGTCTACAATTGCTCTGCGCTGCTGGTAAACTCTGGATAACATGGATAGTGTTGAATTCCACCTCGTGGGCACGTCGCACAACAGTCGGTGAGCGGGCAGTTGGAGGCGGCGCTGCGCTGCCCTGAGAGTGGCAGCATCTGTGCTGGACTTCCTGAAATGCGCACAGATGCGGCGCACTTTCGTGAGCAAATCAGACAGATTGGGGTATGTCTTGAGGAAACGCTGAACTATGAGATTTAACACATGGGCCAGGCATGGCACATGTGTCAGTCTGCCGAGTTGCAGAGCTGCCACCAGGTTACGGCCGTTGACACACACAACCATGCCTGCGCCGTGATGCCCTGTAATAACTCTTGGGCGGTGTGCCTTTTATCGCCTAGGCTCAGCAGTTTGAGCACCGCCTGCTGTCGCTTAGCGATGGCACTGCTGCTGTGCCTAGAGCTACCGACTGATGGCGCCATGCCCACGGATGGTAATTAAGAGGAGGAGGTGGAGGAGGGGTGGGAGGAGGTGGAGGCATATTAGGCCTTTGAGACCTGGACCGAGGTAGGCCCCGCAATCCTCGGCGTCGGCAGTATATGACCAGCCCCAGGGTCAGACTCGGTCCCAGCCTCCACCAAGTTAACCCAATGTGCCGTCAGCGATATATAGTGGCCCTGCCCGGCAGCACTCGTCCACGTGTCCGTGGTCAGGTGGCCCTTGTCAGAAACGGCGTTGGTCAGGGCACGGAGGATGTTCTCTGACACGTGCTTGTGCAGGGCTGGGACAGCACATTGGGAAAAGAAGTGGCGTCTGGGGACCGAATACCGAGGGGCGGCCGCCGCCATGAGGTTTCGAAAGGCCTCGGTCTCTACCAGCCTATAGGGCAGCATCTCCAGGCTAAGCAACTTGGAGATGTGGACGTTGAGGGCTTGGGCGTGTGGGTGGGTTGCGCTATACCTCCTTTTGCGCTCCAGCGTCTGGGGTATGGAGAGCTGAACGCTGGTGGATGCTGTGGAGGATCGTGGAGGCGAAGATGGGGTTTTCGCACGGGAGGTGTTTGGGCCGGGGTCCTGGGCAGGGGGCTGACTAGCAGATGACACGGGAAGGAGCAGTGGTGTGCCCGGCCGGAGGTGAACGGGCTTGGTGCCATTGAGTGGGGTGTTTAGCATTCAGATGCCTGCGCATACTGGTGGTAGTTAAGCTAGTAGTGGTGGAACCCCTGCTGATCCTGGTTTGGCAAAGGTTGCACACCACAGTCCGTCAGTCATCCGGTGTTTCTTTAAAGAACCTCCAGACTTCTGAAAATCTAGCCCTCGCCACGGGAGCTTGACTACGGGCAACATTTGGCGCTGATGCACCAGCTCTGGCCCTGCCTCTCCGCCTGGCCCCACCACAGCCTCTTCCAACCTGTTCTGCTATAAGACTCGCCTCCGTCTCAGAAGCACTGTGTTCACCCGGCCTATCAACCCAGCTTGGGTCTGTCACCTCATCATCCTCCGATCCCTCAGTCTGCTCCCCCCTCGGACTTCCTGCCCTGACAACAACTTCACCACTGTCTGACAACCGTGTCTCTTCATCATCCGACACCTCTTTGCACACTTCTTCCACTACGTGAATGATGTCATCATCACCCACAGACTGCGACTGGTGGAAAACCTGGGCATCGGAAAATAGCTCAGCAGCAGCAGGACAAGTGGTTTGTGACTGTGGGAAGGGTCCAGAAAACAGTTCCTCAGAGTATGCCGGTTCAAATGCCAAATTTTGGTGGGAGGGGGCAGACTGGGGGGAAGGAGGCTGAGGTGGAGGAGCTGGAGGAGTGCCGATTTCGGTGACATGGGTGGACTGCATGGAAGACTGACTGGGGGACAAATGGCTAGAAGCATTGTCCGCAATCCACGACATCACCTCTTCGCACTGTTCTGGCCTCAATAGTGCTCTACCACGAGTCCCAGTAACTTGAGACATGATGAACCTAGGGAGTGTACCTCTGCGGCATTCCCCTGCTCCCCCATCAGCAGGTGGAGACTCACCCCGCCCAGGACCACGGCCTCTGACCCCTGCAGTAGTTGGACGCCCACATCCACGCCCTTGTCCTCTACCCCTAGCCCTCGGGTTAAACATTTTCCAAATTAAAGTGTAAACTTGAAATTTTTTTTTAGTTTTTTAGTTTTTTTAACAAAACGATGCTATCCTATTGCTATGGCTAGTTTCTAACCTACACTGACAGCACACAACTGGATTTTGTGCTTTGCAAGATGAGTTTGAGCTATAAAATGAAATAAAGGTAAAAAAAATAAATAAATCAGCAGACTCTGCCTAATTCTACTCAAACCCCTAATAAATTTTCCCACTTCGGTGTTTGAGGTGGATATGCGTGTCACTAAGAGCTAAACACAACGGTCGCAGGTCTCCCAGCAAATTCCTCACAGTATGGTACTAGCTGCACTACTAGTGCCAGCAAGCCCAGCCACAAGCAAACAAAAAAAAAGGAAAATATAACGCTATTGTAGGCCTAAGTAAGCCGTTGGGGTTCTCCTATGGCTATTTTGTAGCCTACAATGAAAGCACACTGCTTTGCAAGATGAGTTTGAGCTATAAAATGAAATACAGCTAAAAAAAAAAAAAATCAGCAGACTCTGCCTAATTCTACTCAAACCCCTAATAAATTGTCCCACTTCGGTGTTTGAGGTGGATATGCGTGTCACTAAGAGCTAAACACAACGGTCGCAGGTCTCCCAGTAAATTCCTCACAGTATGGTACTAGCTGCACTACTAGTGCCAGTAAGCCCAGCCACAAGCAAACAAAAAAAAGGAAAATATAACGCTATTGTAGGCCTAAGTAAGCCGTTGGGGTTCTCCTATGGCTATTTTGTAGCCTACAATGAGAGCACACTGCTTTGCAAGATGAGTTTGAGCTATAAAATGAAATACAGCTAAAAAAAAAAAAAATCAGCAGACTCTGCCTAATTCTACTCAAACCCCTAATAAATTGTCCCACTTCGGTGTTTGAGGTGGATATGTGTGTCACTAAGAGCTAAACAGAACGGTAGCAAGTCCCCCTGCAAATTCCTCACAATATGGTACTAGCTGCACTACTAGTGCCAGCAAGCCCAGCCACAAGCAAATAAAAAAAAAAAAAAGTATAACGTTATTGTAGCCCTAAGAAGGGCTGTTGGGTTCTTGTAGAATCACTCCTGCCTAACACTATTCTAATAGAACACCCTAACGCTTTCCCTGACCAGCAGCAGCTCTCTCCCTAGCGGCATCCAGACACAGAATGATCCGAGCAGCGCAGGCAGCGGCTAGTCTATTCCAGGGTCACCTGATCTGGCCAGCCAACCACTGCTATCGACGTGTAAGGGTACCACGTCATGCTGGGTGGAGTGCAGAGTCTCTTGGCTTGTGATTGGCTCTGTTTCTGGCCGCCAAAAAGCAAAACGGCGGGAGATGCCATTTTCTCGAGCGGGCGAAGTATACGTCCGAGCAACGAGCAGTTTCGAGTACGCTAATGCTCGAACGAGCATCAAGCTCGGACGAGTATGTTCGCTCATCTCTACTACAAATGTCTACCTGAGGGCGATCTGTATTCTGATTGATGGCAGATGTTTCCCCCAGAACATAATAATGTCATATTTTCTCCTCTAGAATGCAACTTAGAAATGTGTGTTAATGCCTGCTAAGCCACGTTATCCTGTAAATGTCTAGAGCTTTATTTTTTTCAATCCGCAAAATGATTTATGATAACACATGACTGACTAAGTAAATAAAACAACTCACTATATAACAGATCATTCTTATTAATGCAAAGACCTTGAGCGCCTTTGTAGAGGGAGTCAGTTCACCTCAGAGAGAATACAAGAAGATGGATTCCAGTGCAAAGGAGAAGGATTCCACTGGCCATAAGATCTATCATATGCATGACTGTGATTCCAGGCAAATGCTGGAGAATTTTTTCTCCAGTAACCAGGACATGGTATTTGAAGAGGATTTCTTGAAGTTCCCCATTCAAAATTTTAGAAAAACTTTCAAATCAGGTATGTGTTTTCCTATTATTAAATAGTTTCATTTTATACATTTTAATAAGTTGCACAGAAACACAGTTGTTCGTGGTGCACAGTTTGGCCGTTAAGGAGCTACTCACGGTATAAGACCGGTCCACACAGTCTTTGAAAAAGTCCACAGAAATAGAGAAAATAATTTCACTATGACCGGAGCTCCAAATATTCTTCTTCTCCCTCGTTATTCTATATTAAAACATCGATGCAACGCCCGGAAGAAGCCTTGCCGGCGAAACCCTGGGTCGGGCGGATAGGAAAGCTAGCGTCCCGTTATGTGAATTTGTGATATGCGCTTTTTTAATGGTCTTTGGTGAATATGATGAACTGAAATAAATTTTAACTTTATTGGAACGTACCACACCATCTGCCTGCATATTTTCTTCCAGCTACAATATAATTAAAGGAGGAGAATGAGAGTGCGATGGTGCTAGTCTGAAAGGTGACATACTTTCAGCAGGAGAAACTGAAGATTGGTGCTGTTCATCGATGTTTTAAGATAGAATAACGAGGGAGAAGAAGAATATTTGGAGCTCCGGTCATAGTGAAATTATTTTCTCTATTTCTGTGGATTTTAATAAGTTGGTTTTTTTATCTTTACCAATTACTATCAAATTTAGTTCACATTTCTGTCTCTGACTTCTGTTGTTCGAAAGTTAAGGGAGCATAACTATTATAAATTGGATCGTTTAGAAAGTCTAAGTCTCAATATCATCTTCAGGTTCACATTTTGTTCTAAGGTTCAGATGAATATGTATATTTGTTATATCCTTTTCTCCATTCTTGACTTTCCCACTGCTTAGTTACAGTCTCAGAAAGTGATGAATGGCTTGGAACGTTTTACAGAGGCAATGACAGCCTTCTCTACTTTTACTGTTAGGAAATTGGAAACTTTGCAACCCCTATGCTTTTTTATTTTTTTAACATCAACGTTTTATTGAAATTTTAGTAACTACCCTATCATTGAACACTTGTTATCTATGTAAGAGTAAATATCTGGAAATGCATGGCCTGTAACTCTCAATGATTTTTGAGTTATTTTGTTATCCAAGTTTTATCCTTTTTTATTTTAAACATACAGGCTACTGATTTACATTATACCTTAAGAATGTGACTTTGGGGTTACACTCAAATTGTTTATTCAGTGACTCTGTCTTGCTTATGCCATTCAATTGGTTATTAATTGAAATTTTAAATAAATAATTAATTTAAAAATTTGATATGATTCAACAGAGTTTATTCTCTCCAATTGGTTCAAATGTGCTTGGAATAAAGTGGTAGTTAATTTACAAATTAAAAACAAACATACTTTTTTTGGTTTTTGTACATTATTTTACATGAAATAACAAAGATAAGACTTTAACTTTCAGGGTATATATGAATTTACCTTAAATTGCAACTAACCCACTTTTCACCCAACGTCCTAGAAAAAGCAGCAGAGTCTAAATATTCTGACCTGTCTGTTACAGGATTTATTCAATTCCCGAATTATGCAAAAGTGAAATACTGAATTAGTCAGTGGTAGAGTTCTATTGTGTACAAAAGTGTGAAGGGCTTTGGTAAAGAGGTATTTATCCCTCCCCCCAACATAAATAAATAGGGAATAAATGAGAGGGGCTCAGGGTCCCTTGAGAAGCTGTGACACATAAATATACATATTTTTAAAAAAAATTCTCGACTACTCTAATTTTAAGTCATTCTAAATAACTCAATATAAACTGGTAAAAAACGTAAAGGGGCTTTCCCATGAACAAAAGTTATTCACGGTTTTTAATGCTTTAATTATATTCTTCACTTTGCAGATGTGCGCGCGTATCTCCGACCTATCGGAAGACACACGCGCACAGTATATATAGTTGATATTATCCCTTCTCATAATGTAGTAACATATAAAGTGAATATTTCCATTATCTGTGAGGTGCAGCAGCTCCGGTGTGCAGCAAATTCTCCCTGTAGACTGATGGCTTAGAATCTGGAGGGGGGGACACATCAGGGGGCTGTATCTCTGGCTCTGTGACACATAGAACCTCACTTCTTTTTTTCCTGTGAAAAAAGAGAGTCTCGTCTTTTATATGAACATCTGTCTTTCTAAGTGTCAGGAAAACCGAGATATTAATTGTTAAACTGCCGTTTGTAGATATATACAGATGTCACCTGATATTCTCACTTTAAACCTGAATATCTCTGGATCCATGGCACATAGAAACAAAATTCAAGATTCATTTGAAAGAAGAGATTCTCCCTTGCCTACCCATAGTGCTCCCTTGCCTATATATAAATCTATTACACATTATACCTGTATATCCTACATAATGTAATCTTTACTTGTGGGGAGATTTGGTTGACCAATTTCAGAAAACAAATGTAAATATTCCAATATATTTTCTGTATCAATTCCCTGTTGTTCTCTAGATCTCTGCTTGTCGTCATTCTGTAGGAAGCTTCATTGTTTATATTCTGTCAATATAAATTTGTCATTGGTGATTGGTCCCACAAGTTTACCAGTGGTTATAACACACAGATATGATTACTCTCTGCGATACTAATGAGTCACGCACTTGTGTAACATCACATGGACAGATCTCTATCTGCTATAACCAATCCCTTCAGGTCTTTTTCACCCTTTTTCGTTTTTGCTTTTCTGTTTTTTACTCCCATCATTCTAGAAGTGATAACTTTTATATTTTTACATTTACAGAGGTATATGCAGGCTTGTTATCTGAGAGACAAATTTAGTGGCACAATTTAATATTTTATCCAATATACTGGAAAGTTAGAAAAAAAAAGTTTCTTGTAGGCTCTGTTTTGACGGCTTCCATTAGATATTGAATGAATGTTTTTTTTTTTTCAATAATATTTTAGTGACAATTTTATACTTTCCTTTTCAGGTCACATTAAAGGAGATATACTGATAGACCTGAGTGTTGGTTCCATTATTCATCATCTGTACTCAGCCTGTGGGTTTTTCAACCACACCATAGTCCTCAAGGTCAAAGACAGATGCATCATGGAGTTGAAGAGATGGGTGGACACACGTACAGGAGCATTCGACTGGTGTCATGCTGCACAACTTCATGCGGACATAGAAGGAAACAGGTGAAATATTTTGTTTTGCGGCTATACAAAAGATATAAAGAAAAGGTCATAAATTTTTGGACAGCATATCATTTATATAACTTTTTATATAGCCAAGACTAGTCTACAATACTTATCCGTGGTCAGTAAAAAAATGTCTTTACATATCCACTCATGTGAATATTATCAATACATTCATTTTACGTTAATTTTTCTGCTTCTCACAGTGAAGAGATTCAGAACAAAGAAGGTGAAGTGAGATCAGCAATGCAACATGTCATCAAATTTCACCTTGAGAAAGAGAATATGACAGAGCCAATAGATTTACCACCAGCCGATTGTATCATCAGCGCTTGGCTCCTGGATGTGATCTGCAAAGACAAAGATGAATTCATCAAATATCTCAAGAAGTTCTCAAAGTTTCTGAAGCCTGGAGGACACCTCATATTTGTGGGGTCTTTAGAGGCAACATATTACACAATTCACAAAGAGAAGTTTCATATTGTCACATACGATGAAGAATTTGTCAGGGGAGTTCTAGTTGGAGAAGGCTTCAAAATTGATTATTGTGATGTTTTTAGGAGAAAAGCTGAGAGTGACCTTATTGACCATAAAGGTGTCATATTCATTGCAGCACACAAAGAGAAATAGTTTATAATAGAAAAATACAAGGCAGGTCTTCTTCTACATTTCTATTTACTATTTAAAATTGTTGATAAGTTGTATTGCCTTGAAAATGAACCTGTCACCAGGAATGTGATTTTTAGTTGGTGACAGGTTCCAACAGCTTATGCTATGCTGTACTTATGTGGTAGGGGGCACTCATGCATCTACTATCTTCATCTATTCCACACTCATCCACCTCCCCCTACCCACTTCCTGACATGTGCATAGGGCAGGCAGAGGAGGGAGAGGGATGGTGTGTAGAGGAAGTATGCATGAGGAGACTGAGACATAGACCCACGTTTACTAAGAACAGTGCAAACTGCACTCTGTGCTTTTTACCTGTGTAGTGTGTAGAGGGCTCCAGATTTAGGATTTCTGGTGCACGTTCTTCATGAATCTGGTTCCCTCTACACTGCTCTGACAGAGTGCACCACTTTTTTTGGTGCACCTTTAAACATGGGCCATGTGACACACTTCTGTCTGACTTTCCATGATAAATCTGGTGCACGGTCCCACTGAGCAACGGAACGCCTACTTAAGTGCGGTAAACAGAAATACAAAAATTGGAAGGGATGTGAAAAGGTTAAAAAGGTCTAGATGACTGGACAAATGCAGAATTTTTGCTAATTATCTACAGTACTGTTTAGATTAGGTAAGAGCTTAATCCAGGGGTAATTCTGATTGCTACCCAATAATTCCAGAAATATTTTATTCCCTAAGAATAATTGGTGTGTGTCCTATAATTAAAGTGGTCTTCAGTCATTTTTAAAGTCAGACTGGTTGGATAGTGGCACACAGTAAAGAACCTCAGAAAAGGAAATTAGAAAAACAGCACAGACGCCACGTGTGAGATCTGGATTCTAGAGTGAATCCAAATATTATAATAAACAATTGAGCTCAGCTTGTTTGGTTATACAGTTGCTACAACACATTTAAAACGTAAACACTACTTTGTGTGGTTTAGGCAGCCCTTCCTGGGTTCGAGAAAGTTAATATGTGTGGGGGGTCCCCATATCGTAAATCCTTCATGTAAAAATAGGCTTCTTATATCTATTAAAAAGTTTTCCAGCTATGAAACTGATTTTGAGCTCGGTTCAGACTCTTCATCAATTACTTATAGTATACAGTTTAAAATAAGATACTGGCTTGTTAGGCTGGGCAGCAGGGTGGCACAGTGGTTGATCTTGGAAGCTCTATGTAGTGCTGCGGAATCTGTGTGTGCTATATAAATAAAAAGGAAGGAATAACAAGAATATTAATAACTTCATTATTGTTCAATTAGTTCAGCATCACAAATTGGAATTTCTAGTTTCAGTATTTAATAATGCAAGGCATTTACTTAGATCCAAGAAAAAATTTCAAATGTGTTCAAATTGATGAATATATAAATAAAGATTATTATTATTATTATTATTATTATTATTATTATTATTATTATTGTAAAGAATGGTTCAATAAGGCATCAGTAAAAAAATCACTGATGTGAAAAAAACCACCAATGTGAATCCACCCTAACAGAACCACATGCTCTACAACACCAAGTCCCCCACTTATCATTTGTCTTCTTATGTAGAAAATGTAATGTTAACGTGCCTTATGTAGTCATCCTCCCACTTTAAGCAGTCTCAAGACTGAGGACCCACATTCTCTGAATGTTGCTGAGGCGAGACCTGTAGCCACATAACTTTTCAGACATATGCTATATACTTAGAATAATGCATGGCAGGTGCCGGAAAGAAAGAAAAAAAATCAAAATGCGTTGAAATTGACAAAAAGAAAACATTTTCACAATTTTCTTGTGGGCTCTGATTTTATGCCTTTCACTGTGTGCACCAAATCACACCTCCACTATATTGTGTGGGTCTGTACAAACAAAGGGATATAAAATTTATATAGGTTTCATTGGGATTTTTAAAAATTAAAACTGCTTGTACCAAAAAAAATTCTTAATTTTAACATATTTTGAGGCCAGAAACATTTTCATTGCTACCATTGTGGAGACTGTGCAACCTTTTAATTACTTTTATGAATTTTTTTATGTTTTGCAAAAGAAAAGAAGCATTTTTGACAATTGGGTGCATTTTCAATTACAGGGTTTACAGCTGGTAATAACTATTTCTATATTTTGATTTGAAATTTTAGGGTTTTTAAAAAAAAAAAATTATCAAACTTTGTTTTACACTTTTTTAGCCCACCAAGGGTAATTTAACCATAGGTAGGCTGACTTCTTCTACCATATACTACAATACTACTGTACAGCAGTATATGGCAGTCTTGCCAAGGCAGCTGCTTACAGTTTAGGCTCAATGACAGGTTATTTAGCTTGTATAAGACCCCAGGCTGTCAAAGCAACCTATCCTCATCCCCCAATGACGTCATGGGGCAGGGGTGAAATCCAAGATGGCGGAGCCTGTGCGCTGCAGCAATTTAAATGCCTCTGCCAAGTTTGCCGGAAGCATTTAAACAGTTCACACCTTTGGTCGGTGCTAGCACCGACTGTGGCTATAAGCAGTGGATGTTTGCTGAAATAGGCAGCAAGCACCCACCCTGTATGGAGTGGGCTCAGCCCTTGAGCCCTCTCCATACACCTGTTCCCAATGAGCCATAATGGTACAGTTTGTGACAGGAAGAGTTCAAAATTGGCATGAGGTTCACTATGGTTTACACCCAAAACGTACTAAACAAAAAATGTTTATATATTGGCGCTGCTCACCATTCCCCTCTACATAAGAAATAGCATCACATAGCTATTCCTCTTTCTATCATAGCCTGCTCTATCTTCTCTGCTGCAATGGCACAATGCAGTGAGCACACGTTGTGCTCACCGAACCAAGCTTGGGCGCCATAGGCTTCTTTGGGGATGTATAACCGGCCACAAACTTGCAGCCGAATATACCTCCACACAACAGCCCATGTGAATGAGGCCTAAGGGTGGAAAAACATTAGCATTTTTTTCAAATTGGTGATTTTTCACTGAACCCATTCTAGCTTATGGACACATACAGATTGGGTTTCCCTTCCTGGCTTCAGTGGTGTTTCACTGATTCCTTACTAACCCTTTCTTTTCCACTGTTCCAATGTTGTCAGTGAACACAAAGAACAGGTTCCAATGGACCAATGATTAGTAAAAAAAAAACTTTAAAAGTTTGAAAAGCCCATTGAAAAGAAGCCAGGAAGAGAATCTGCATGTGTCCATAAGGTTCAGTAAAAAATCACCAATGTGAATCTAACCTAACAGAACCATATACTCTACACCACCACCTCCTCTACCACTTTTCACTTGTCTTCTAATGTAGAAAATGTAATGTTCAACTGCCTTATGTGACTATCTCTCCATTTATAGCAGTCACAAGACTGAGGACCCATATTCTCTGAAGATTGATGAGGTGAGAACTGTAGCCACATGACTTTTCAGACAAATCTTATGGACGTTATTAAACTTTTAGGATAAAGAGTAAATTTTTACCTATAAGGCTCAAATTAGAATCACAATAGCCCCCATATACTAAGGTCCTAGTGCCAGTTTTCTGTCGGACTTTTCACGTTCATTTAGATGCCAACTGCTTGCACAGGTATTTAAGAAGTGCCTGCACCACATTCGTGTCACACGCCATGTTTTGTGGCTCAGCTGCACTATTCTTTAACCCCTTAGCGCTCTGCGCCGTAGCTGTACTGCGCAGAGACGATGCCGATTCAGCGCTGTATAGAAGCCGAACCGGCATCGTTAGCCGCGGGATTTCAACGGTAATCTACCGTTGACATCCCCGGCTAACACCCGCGGTTGGAGTGGGCTCAGATCGCGGGCGTTTAACCGTTAAATGCCGCGGTCAACACGACCGCGGCATTTAACATGTCTTCCGGGGGGTCTTTACCCCACGATCGCCCCCCCCCCGCGCCGTTTTTGGGGGGGCTGATCGCTGTTTTGGCACCTCTGGGGTCCGATCGGGACCCCAGAAAAGCCTGAAGGCGGTGCCTTTAAGATGGCGTCTGTGACGTCATCTTAAAGGTAAAGTGTCAGTCTATGCAACTGCGTAGGCTGGCACTGCTAATACCCTGCAATACATGAGTATTGCAGAGTATTATAATGAACAAGCAATCAGATGATTGCTTGTTCATATCCCATGGTGGATCAAGTAAAAAATGTAAAAAAAAATGTTTTTCAATAAAAAAATAACTTTATAAATCACTAAAAATGCCCATAAGCCCCAAAAAATATAAAGAGATATATAATGCTCAAAAAAGTCTAAATCATAACACAAACCCCACATATATAGTATCACCGCGTCCGTAACAATCCATAGAAAAAAAACTTAATAACTATTGAACCCATATGATGAACGCCGTAAAAAAAAAAAACGTTAAAAACCTGCCCAAAATTATGATTTTTACCTATTATATCCCACTAAAAATGCAATAAAAAGTGATCAACAAAACATATTTACTCCAAAAAGATACTGTTGCAAAGAACAACATGTCCCGCAAAAAACAAGCCATGAACCAGCTCTGTAGCCAAAAACGTAACAATGTTATGCCACTTGGAAGACGGCGATGCAAAAATGATAGATTTTTCCCCACATTAGGGTTTTATTTGGCAAATTTAGTAAAACATAAGAAAAAATATTCATGTCTGGTATCCCCGTAATCGTATCGAGCCATAGAATAAAGATAACAGGATTATTAGGATATACGGTGAACACGAAAAAAAAAAAGTAAAAAATCCAGTACAGAATTGATGCTTTTCTACTCATGACCTCAAAAAAAGTTCCAAAATTTTTAACAATAGGTGATACCAACCCCAAAATGGTAACACTGGAAAAAACATCTCATCTAGAGATGAGCGAGCACTAAAATGCTCGGGTACTCGTTATTCCCATTTGAAGTCAATGGGAGACTCGAGCATTTTTCAAGGGGACCAAGGCTCTGCACAGGGAAGCTTGGCCAAACACCTGGAATCCTCAGAAAAGGATGGAAACACCACGGAAATGGACAGGAAACAGCAGGGGCAGCATGCATGGATGCCTCTGAGGCTGCTTAAACGCACCATTATGCCAAAATTATGGGCAACAGCATGGCCATGACAGAGTGACAGAATGAAGCTAGATAGCATCTAAAACATCCAATAATTGACCCTGACACTATAGGGGACGGCATGCAGAGGCAGCGGCAGGCTAGAGAGTGTCTTGGCAACATACCCCAAATGGACTCAGGCTTAAAACCAATGGGTCGCAGAGAGGAACCAAAGGAGGTGAGCAAGAAGCGCTCAAATAATATCGGTAAATGATAAAAGTTTGCCAGTATATTTTGTGGATTACACAGCAGGGTGGCGACAAAGTTAACAAGTTTGATATGGAAGCCATGAAAACAACCCAAAATTCTGCCTGGCACAGCTCGTTTGATAAGGGGACCATGTATGGGGGCAGTGAACTAGTAGTAGATTAAAGGTGCTGCAGTTAAAACTATGTTATTTGGATCTTGGGATGGAGCTGGCGCTTCGCTGCCAGGCGAGCTTTCGCCAATCCAAGCCCCTGTCTCTAGGCTACTCCCCAAACAGCACTTCTAAGAACCTTTTGTATAAGATCAAGTGTAGTAGCGTTCTTATAAGTTTAGGATGTGGCGGGTGAGGGGAATGTAAACAGATGCGCAACAAGCGCTGAAATAATTTCGGTTTATCATTAAAGTTTGCCAGTATATTTTGTGGATAACACAGCAGGGTGGCGACAAAGTTAACAACTTTGATGTGGAATCCATGAAAACAACCCAAATTTCTGCCTGACACACCTCGTTTGATAAGGGGACGATGTATGGAGGCAGCTATATGGACGACTTTTGGAGGTAGCAATGGAGACAACGTATGGAGGCTGCTATGGAGACAATTTAATTTGGATAGTGCCTGTATGTGGCAGTCCAAAAAAGTTTTCAAACCAGAGGAGCAGGTAGGTGGCCCTCCAGAAAAATGAAATAGATTGAGTGCCTGTATGTGGCAGTCCAAAAAAGTTTTCAAACCAGAGGAGCAGGTAGGTTGCCCTCCAGAAAAATTGAATAGATTGAGTGCCTGTATGTGGCACTCCCAAAAATAGTTTAAAACAGAGGACCGGTATAGGTGGCCCTCCAGAAAAATTAAATGCATAAAGTACTATAGCTAGAGCCAGTGGGCCCTGTCAAAAAATAGCCAGTTTCCTCTGCTTTAGTGTACAAGGTGGAAGAGAAGGAGGAAAATGAGGAGGAGGAGTGCATAAATTATTCAGGTTGAGATTCCTTCACCTGGTGGAGTTTGGAAATTATGAGAAATCCAGGCTTTATTCATCTTAATAAGCGTCAGCCTGTCAGCGCTGTCAGTCGACAGGCGTGTACGCTTATCGGTGTTGATGCCACCAGCTGCACTGAAAACCCGCTCGGACAACACGCTAGCGGCAGGGCAGGCAAGAACCTTCAAGGCGTACAGCGCCAGTTCGTGCCACATGTCCAGCTTTGAAACCCAGTAGTTGTAGGGAGCTGTGTGATCATTTAGGACGATGGTATGGTCAGCTACGTACTCCCTCACCATCTTTCTGTAAAGATCAGCCCTACTCTGCCGAGACTGGGGACAGGTGACAGTGTCTTGCTGGGGTGACATAAAGCTGGCAAAAGCCTTGTAAAGCGTACCCCTGCCAGTGCTGGACAAGCTGCCTGCTCGCCTACTCTCCCTCGCTACTTGTCCCGCAGAACTACTCACTCTGCCGCTAGCGCTGTCAGAAGGGAAATACTGTTTCAGCTTGTGCACCAGGGCCTGCTGGTATTCATGCATTCTCACACTCCTTTCCTCTCCAGGGATTAGAGTGGAAAGATTTTGCTTGTACCGTGGGTCCAGGAGAGTGAATACCCAGTAATCGGTGCTGGAATAAATTCTTTGAACGCGAGGGTCACGGGATAGGCAGCCTAGCATGAAATCTGCCATATGCGCCAGAGTACCAACGTGCAAGAATTCACTCCCCTCACTGGCCTGACTGTCCATTTCCTCCAACTCCTCCAACTCCTCTTCTTCTGCCCATACACGCTGAACAGTGAAGGACTGAACAATGGTCCCCTCTTGTGTCTCGCCAATCTTCTCCTCCTCTTCCTCCTCATCCTCCTCCACCTCCTCCGATATGCGCTGAGAAACAGACCTGAGGGTGCTTTGGCTATCAACAAGGGAATCTTCTTCCCCCGTCTCTTGTGACGAGCGCAAAGCTTCCGACTTCATGCTGATCAGAGAGTTTTTCAACAGGCCAGGCAGCGGGATGGTGAGGCTGATGATTGCGGCATCGCCACTGACCATCTGTGTTGTCTCCTCGAAGTTACTCAGCACCTGACAGATATCAGACATCCACTCCTCATTGTAGACTTGAGGAAGCTGACTGAACTGACTACCAGTTCTTGTGGAAGTTGACATCTGGCAGTCTACAATCGCTCTGCGCTGCTGGTAAACTCTGGATAACATGGTTAATGTTGAATTCCACCTCGTGGGCACGTCGCACAACAGTCGGTGAGCGGGCAGTTGGAGGCAGCGCTGCGCTGCCCTGAGAGTGGCAGCATCTGTGCTGGACTTCCTGAAATGCGCACAGATGCGGCGCACCTTCGTGAGCAAATCAGACAGATTGGGGTATGTCTTGAGGAAACGCTGAACTATCAGATTTAACACATGGGCCAGGCATGGCTCATGTGTCAGTCTGCCGAGTTGCAGAGCCGCCACCAGGTTACGGCCGTTGTCACACACAACCATGCCTGGCTTCAGGTTCAGCGGTGCCAGCCACTGATCAGTCTGCGCCGTGATGCCCTGTAATACTTCTTGGGCGGTGTGCCTTTTATCGCCTAGGCTCAGCAGTTTGAGCACCGCCTGCTGTCGCTTAGCGACGGCACTGCTGCTGTGCCTAGAGCTAGCGACTGATGGCGCCATGCCCACGGATGGTAGTTCGGAGGAGGAGGTGGAGGAGGGGTGGGAGGAGGAGGAGGCATAGTAGGCCTGAAAGACCTGGACCGAGGTAGGCCCCGCAATCCTCGGCGTCGGCAGTATATGACCAGCCGCAGGGTCAGACTCGGTCCCAGCCTCCACCAAGTTAACCCAATGTGCCGTCAGCGATATACAGTGGCCCTGCCCGGCAGCACTCGTCCACGTGTCCGTGGTCAGGTGGACCTTGTCAGAAACGGCGTTGGTCAGGGCACGGATGATGTTGTCTGACACGTGCTGGTGCAGGGCTGGGACGGCACATCGGGAAAAGTAGTGGCGGCTGGGGACCGAATACCGAGGGGCGGCCGCCGCCATGAGGTTGAGAAAGGCCTAAATCTCCAGGCTAAGCAATCTGGAGATGTGGACATTAAGGGCTTGGGCATGCGGGTGGGTTGCACTATATTTCCTTTTCCGCTCCAGCGTCTGGGGTATGGAGAGCTGAACGCTGGTGGATGCTGTGGAGGATCGTGGAGGTGACGATGGGGTTTTTTTGCCAGGGTCCTGGGCAGGGGGCTGACTATCAGCTGACACAGGGGAAGGAGCAGTGGTGTGCACGGCCGGAGGTGAATGGGCTTGGTGCCACTGAGTGGGGTGTTTAGCATTCATATGCCTGCGCATACTGGTGGTAGTTAAGCTAGTAGTGGTGGAACCCCTGCTGATCCTGGTTTGGCAAAGGTTGCACACCACAGTCCGTCGGTCATCCGGTGTTTCCTTAAAGAACCTCCAGACTTCTGAAAATTCAGCCCTCGCCGCGGGAGCCCTCGCCACGGGAGCTTCACTACGTGACACATTTGGCGCTGACGCACCTGCTCTGGCCCTGCCTCTCCGTCTGGCCCCACCACTGCCTCTTCCAACCTGTTCTGGTCGAGGACTCTCCTCCGTCTCAGAAGCACTGTGTTCACCCGGCCTCTCAACCCAGCTTGGGTCTGTCACCTCATCATCCTCCGATCCCTCAGTCTGCTCCCCCCTTGGACTTCCTGCCCTGACAACAACTTCACCACTGTCTGACAACCGTGTCTCCTCATCGTCGTACACCTCTTTACACACTTCTTCCACTACGTCAAGAAGGTCATCATCACCCACAGACTGCGACTGGTGGAAAACCTGGGCATCGGAAAATTGCTCAGCAGCAACCGGACAAGTGGTTTGTGACTGTGGGAAGGGTCCAGAAAACAGTTCCTCAGAGTATGCCGGTTCAAAGGCCAAATTTTCCTGGGAGGGGGCAGACTGGGGGGAGGAGGCTGAGGTGCAGGAGCTGGAGGAGTGCCGATTTCGGTGACATGGGTGGACTGCGTGGAAGACTGACTGGTGGACAAATTACTCGAAGCATTGTCGTCAATCCACGACATCACCTGTTCGCACTGTTCTAGCCTCAACATTGCTCTACCACGAGTCCCAGTAACTTCAGACATGAACCTAGGGAGTGTAGCTCTGCGGCGTTCCCCTGCTCCCTCATCAGCAGGTGGTGTCTCACCCCGCCCAGGACCACGGCCTCTGACCCCAGCAGTAGTTGGACGCCCACGTCTCCGCCCTCGTCCTCTACCCCTAGCCCTCGGGTTAAACATTTTGAAAATGAAAGTTATAACTTTAATTTTTTTTTTACTTTTTTTTGTGTTTTTTTGTGTTTTTTTGAGTTTTTTAGTTTTTAAAACCAAACGATGCTATCCTATTGCTATGGCTATTTTCTAGCCAAGTATGAAAGCACACTGCTATGCCAGATGAGATGACGCTGAGTTATGAAAAAATAAACGTAAACTAAAAAGAAACTGGCAGACTGTGCCTAATTGAAATCAAACCCCTAATAAATTGTCCCACTTCGGTCTTTGCGATGGATATGTGCGTCACTAAGCGCTAAACACAACGGTTACAAGTCTCACTAAAAAATCCTCACAATATGGTAGTAGATGCACTACAGCAAGGACAGCCACCAGCAGATCAACCAGAAATAAAATATATAACACTATTGTAGGCCTAAGTAAGCCATTTGGATTCTCCTATGGCTATTTTCTAGCCAAGTATGAAAGCACACTGCTATGCCAGAGATTCGCTCATCTCTAATCTCATCGCGCAAAAAAATGCATCACATGGCCCAAATAACGGAAAAGCGAAAATTTTATAGCCTTCAAAAGGGGGCAACGAGAAAACTAAAATCCTGGCAGCTGCAGGGTGCACCTTCCATTCTGCGCCTCGCTGTGCCCCCATAACACAAGTAATGTCCACATGTGGGGGGTTGCTGCACTCAGGAGAAATTGTAGAACAAATTTTATGGTGAGTTTTCTCTTTTTATCTTTTGGAAATGTGTAAATTTTAGGGCTAAATGAACGTATAACCGACAAAATTTGACCATTCTAAATTTCACCGCCATTTTGATTCAATTACTATGAAGATCTCAAGGGGTTAACAATCTTTTTAAATGCTGTTTCTGATAGTTTGTGGGGTGCAGATTTGAAAATGGGTTGGTTATATAGGGGTTTTTTGATGCTAAATATGTAAAATTTAATTTCAAACAGTATTTATCCCCAAAATAGTCAATTCTGAAAATACGGAAAATCGATATTCGATTTGTAGGCCGTGTGATGTCAATATAAATGATCTAAACATTTCAAAAATTATGAAAATATAAAGTAGACAAATGGGAAATGTTATTCGGCAAGTTATTTAGGTGGTAAATCGATCTGCCTGAAAACGCGGTGATTTTGAATTTCGAAAATGGCAAATTTTTCTAAAAATTCATCATTTTTTTCCTTTTTTTGTAAATAAACGCAAAACTTATAAGCCAAAATTTACCACTAAAAAGAAGTACCACACGTGGGGTAAAAACATTCTCAGAATCGATTTGATAAGTAAAAGTGTTCAAAAGTTATAACCATATAAAGAGACGCAGGTCAGAATCCAAAAAATGGGACTGAGCCTTGAACTGTAAAATGGCTGCGTCCTTAAGGGGTTAAGCTGCACAAATCTCGGCACTGAAATGGACGTTCCGGTGTTCGGTTGGATCATGCACCAGATTTATCATGCAACGGAAATGTGTTGCACACCCTTTGTTAAAGGTGTACCAAAAGAAAGTGGTGCACTCTGTAGGGGCAGTAGAGGGAGCGCCAGATTCATAAAGAATGTGCAGTAGAAATCATGAATCTGACGCAGTCTGCACATTACACAGGCACATAGTGCAGTTTGCAGTGTTCTTAGTTAATGTAACCCATTTTATATTGAATTTTGTAACTATTGATTGAAGGATATACACTCTCTGTTTTCTTATATTTTTGAATATACATAACTCCAATAACAGTTGCAGATATATATAAAGGAGTACAATGGGCTTTGTTATGATTTCAGAAAACATTTTGTTAACTAAAGGGTTACATTCGTTGTCATCATTATTTTGTTTTGGGAGCTATTCTTTAGAGTGATATAGTTCTGGGACAAATGTGATTAGCTGGGACATCATGTGATATTATAACGCTTCTAGTTATATGCATTGGAATAACATTGTATGAAAAATAAACATATAACATTGAACCTTGTGATGTCCTTGAGGGCAGTGGTGTTACCTTTCCACACCATTGTATAAAACATATTAATATTAATGTAAAAACCCTAGATTCTTCTTGTGTTTGAATTCCAGAAAAGTTATAAATGGACAAATGTTTTTTATTTTTTTAACTGTATTTATTGAGAAATATTCAGTTTTATAAGAGAACAAGACTGCAACATGGGGCCATCAATACAAACATTGGGTTTGGGACCCACAGGAGAGAGGGGCAGGGAAAAGAAGGGGTATGGAAAAAAAAGGAAGGGAGAGTTCCTATCAGGTCACTAAGTTCTATTTAATTCAGAATGGCAACTCCAATTCTCTCCAGCCGTTAGTGGGATCCTTTTCCAGCTGAAATTTTGAAATCCATAAAGTATTGGCTGATAAAATGACAACCTTGCCGGGTAGTTTTACCCAGTCCTGGGGGAAAGGATCGTGGGTGAGGGGACAAAACATAATATAATTAACCCCTTAACGCTCTGCGCCGTAGCTCTACGGCGCAGAGGTATAAGGGATGTATGAAGAGGGCTCACGGGCTGAGTCCTCTTCATACAAAGGTGGGGGTTTTTGCATAATGCATAAAACCCCCACCGCTAATAACCGCGGTCGGTGCTAGCACCGATCGCGGCTATTAACCCCCCCCCCTCGTTGCCGCCGGCAAAGTCGCCGGCGGCATTTAAAAGACGGCGGCGTGCGGGCGCCGCCATCTTTTTTTCGATCGCCACGCCCCCGAACGTCATCTTCTTTTGACACAAGGCTATCTGGCATCTGCAGATTCGTTACAATGAGCCAGTGGCTCATTGTAATGAATGTGCTGCAAAAATGCCATATATTGCAATACAGAAGTATTGCAGTATATGGTAGCAGCAATCTGACCATCTAGGGTTAATGTACCCTAGATGGTCTAAAAGATAGTGAAAAAAAAAGAAAAAAAAAAGTTTAAAAAATAAAAAAAATTAATAAAATATTAAAAATTCAAATCACCCCCCTTTCCCTAGAACTGATATAAGACATAATAAACAGTAAAAATCACAAACATATTAGGTATCGCCGCGTCCCAAAATGCCCGATCTATCAAAATATAAAAACGGTTACGGCGGTGACCTCCGAGGCGGGAAATGGCACCCAAATGTCCGAAATGCGACTTTTACACCTTTTTACATAACATAAAAAATGAAATAGAAAATTATCAAAATGTCGCACATACCTCAAAATGGTAGCAATGAAAACATCTTCTCATTTCGCAAAAAATGATCCCTCACACATCTCCTTGCGCCAAAGTATGAAAAAGTTATTAGCATCAGAAGATGGCAAAAAATTTTTTTCTTTTTTGTACACATTCGTTTAATTTTTGAAAATGTATTAAAACACAATAAAACCTGTATAAATTTAGTATCACCGCGATCGTACCGAACCAAAGAATAAAGTGGGCATGTTGTTTGGAGCGAAGAGTGAAATTCGTAAAAACTGAGCCCACAAGAACGCAAGTGACGCACATGCGTTTTTTTTTCAATTTTTCCACATTTGGAATTTTTTTACAGCTTCGCAGTACACGGCATGTTAAAATAAATAACATTACGGGAAAGTAAAATTTGTTACGCACAAAATAAGCCCTCATACAGGTCTGTACACTGAAAAATGAAAAAGTTATGGATTTTTGAAGTTGGAGAGCGAGAAATGAGCCGAAAAACCCTCCGTCCTTAAGGGGTTAACACAAAACCAAAGAATCATGGCACTTGCTCATCATCTCATCCCCAGAGGTTACGCCTCCCCCCAGCCCAAGCATGATGTATTATAAGATGTTACCACATTTTTATGCATACACAAGCTGTTGTTCCTGGTACCACACTGTGTTCACAAAGCAATTTCTGAAATCTTGCATCATCTCTGGTGACAGCACGCACATAAAACTTTCCCAAGTGGTGAAAAAAGAGTGTACTCATTTTTCATGCTTTTACAACCCCCTGCCGACATTGCTGTTAATAATTTCTGACATCCTCTGGTACAACGATGAATCTCTGTATCTACAAACCAAAAGATAGCCCACAGCAGGTACTTAGGGACATAATTTGTAAGATTGTTAGTTGTAAATGCCATAATTGTGTTTCAGAAAGGCTGGATGACTGAACATGCCCACACACAATGGTAAAGGCCCGCTCCTTCACCGTGACATCTCCAGCATGCTGTTGTGTCATATATACCCATATGAAAAACTCTAGCTGGAGTAATATAGGAGGTACAAATCCTGGAAGCGTGGCAAAGACAAGGATCTATAGGCATTAGCCATGGCCTTCAGGAACTTTGATGGGGTAATAGATGAGTCCTGCTATAACGTCCTGCTTCTGGCACCGGCTCACGAACGGAGCCGGCACCAGAAGCAGCAACTGTCAGCTGTCTATCACAGCTGACAGCCTGCGCTAAAACCCGTGATTGGAGCCGACTCCAATCGCGGGTGTTAACCCCTTACATGCCGCAGTCAAGCATGACCGCGGCGTGTAAGGGTGTTTGCGCTGTGGATCGGATCCCCCGCGCCGCTTACCGGGGGATCCGATCCACTTCTGGGCAGCTCCGAGGACTGGCATGTGCCCCGGAGCTGCCCGATGTCCCTGGCAGTCAGACCCCTTTCGGGTCTGACTGTAAAGTGTCTGAGCATGCGCAAGCATGCTCAGACAGTTTACACTGCTCTACAATAAAATAGTATTGTAGAGCAGTGTATTGGACTTGAACCAGTGATCAGAGCATCACTGGTTCAAGTTCAAGTAAGTATAAGTAAAAAAAAGTGAAAAACACTAAACACTATACATTATAATAAATAAAAAATAAATACATTAAAATATAAGCCCCTAAAATGTCACTTTCCCATAAAAACACTTAATAAAGTATAAAAACCATAAAAACGCAAAAACCTACCGCATATTTGGTATTGCCGCGTCTCTAACAATCTGTATAATAAAACAGAATCATTACTGGACTTACACAGTAAACGCCGGAGAAAAAAAAACGCAAAAACTTTCCGAAAAAAGATCATTTTTAATTAATACCCTATAAAAATGCTCTAAAAAGTGATTTATAAAATGTTCTGCACTCTAAAATAAGCCCACTAAAAAGAACAACTCTTCTCGCAAAAATTAAGCCCCAAACCAGCAACCAACAAAGAGTTAATAAAATCTCACCAATTAGCTATAGATTCCCCAAAATTACGTACCAGAAAAGTGCATCTCATGTGGCAAAAGAAATAAGCCCCTATAGGTCCACATTAAAAAAAGAAAAAAATTATAGCCTGTACAATGTGACATAGCAAATCTGCTCTGGATGGCGCCTCCTTCCCTTCTATGCCCGGCCGTGCACCAATACAGCAGGTTACCACCACATATAGGGTATCGGTGTACTCGGGAGAAATTGGGTATCAAACTTTGTGGAGCCTTTTTCATTTAATCCATTGTAAATGTTTAATTTTCCACCCAAAATGAGTGTATTGTGAAAAAACATTACAATTTGCAGACTGCACCTCCATTTTGTTTTAACCCCTATAAAACACCTAAAGGATAAACAAACTTCTTAAAAGTGGTTTTTCATACGTTGAGGGGTGTAGTTTCCACAATGGTGTAATTTATGAGTCTAGCTTTTATTTAGGCCTCTCAGTGTCAATTAGAAGTTGAGCAGGTCCATCTAAATACGGGTTTTGGTGATTTTACAAAAAATGTGAAAAATGATACCTGAATTCTGAGCCTCATAACATTCTAGTAAAATATGTGGAATCTTAAAAAACCATGCCAACATAAAGCAGACATTTGGGAAATGTAAGTTATGAATTTATTTGGGAGCTATGACTATCTGCATCAAAAGTAGAGAATTTAGAACATTGAAAATAAAGAATTTTTCCAAATTTTTGCCAAATTTAATTTTTTTTCATAACTAAACGCAAAAGATTTCATCCAAATTTTTAAACTAATTTGAAGTACAATGTTTCAGGAGAAAACAATCTCAAAATCCCCTGGATATCTCATGGCGTTCCAAAGCTATAACCACTTATAGTGACACAGGCCAGATTTGAAAAATGGGAGCGCGTCCTTAAGGCCAAAAGAGGCTGAGTCCCGTAGGGGTTAAACCAGGCTCTGCAGCTGAAGCAGTTGTTATCATTCAAGCTTTCTTACACCCTCTCAATGTAGTGTGAGGCCTGCATATATGAAAAAAACCCAATCTGCAGTTCAGGGAATTTGTCCTTTAGTTCTGCAATTGTAAGAATTTGTTTGTCAGTATCATGTAGCAACTGCGCCACCCACTGTGCAAATTCCAGTTCTAAACCATGTATAGAAATCGTGGTGCGGTTGACCATGTTGGAAGTCAGGGTTGCGGATTAATGACAGATACGAAGAGTACGAGGGGTCAAGGTTGAAATGTCTTCTCAGTATTGACTTTGCACGCCACATGGACATTGGTAAGGGGTTAGTTCTCGTCTATGTGGTCAGGCGGTCATATGTGGTGTGTAACAAATTAGTCAGACCCACACCTGCTGCAAAATATTGGTCTATGAAGATGTCTGTGTAAATTGAGGTACTGTGTATCCAGTCCCTAATCACCCTCATAATAGCCGCTTGGTTGTATGCCCTGATATTAGGGAAGTTGAGGCCCCCATTAATCTTAGGGTGTTGGAGGATGTGAAACGCTACCCCAGATGAATTTCCGGTATAGGTAGTTAATTTTATTTAAGTCTTTGGGTGTTAAGGTCAAGGGCAGAGATTTCAGGAGATATAAAAGCTTAGGGAACTTAGTAAAAGAGAGAGAGTGATATTGCCTTCTGGAGATTGTCTGTTCTTGGTTTAGTATGTAGGGGACTATGTACATGTTGTAGAGCATGGCAAGTTGTTTAGTAATCTGAACGCCGAAGTATGTGAGGGAAGAGGTTTGCCATTTAAAGCGGATGTTCCTTGTCCAGAGAGGCCTAGCCGGAACTCTCAATAATAATATCTTTTGTCTAAATTTTAAGAACAGCCTGACAATTTTCCTATCCTAGTTATGTCCTCCAGTAATTGTTGTAAACATGTCTTCGGGTCAGACACTACCAGTAGTAGATCATCTGCAAAAGCAGAGACTCAGATCTCTCTGGTTGTATGCCCTGAAAACTGGAGGTTGTGCGTAAGTGGTAGAGCAGGTCTTTAGAAATATTGAAGAGAAGTTGGGATATTGGGCAGCCCTGTCTGGTTCCTGTAAATATATCTATCTGTGGAGTGTTCCTTTTGTTAACCATGATCGTAGTGTCAGATCCTGCATATAACATGTCGGTTACATTTTGGAAGGGTCTACCAAAGGTCTTTTGGCCTAATGTTGCTTGTTAGAAAGGCCAGGAGACCGTAGCAGACGGGAGGCAAGAATGGATGTCATGAGTTTATAATTAGAGATGAGCGAGCACTAAAATGCTCGGGTGCTCGTTATTCGAGACAAACTTTTCCCAATGCTCGAGTGCTCGTCTCGAATAACGAGCCCCATTGAAGTCAATGGGAGACTCGAACATTTTTCAAGGGGATCAAGGCTCTGCACAGGGAAGCTTGGCCAAACACCTGGGAACCTCAGAAAAGGATGGAAACACCACGGAAATGGACAGGAAACAGCAGGGGCAGCATGCATGGATGCCTCTGAGGCTGCTTAATCGTACCATTATGCCAAAATTATGGGCAACAGCATGGCCATGACAAAGTGACCGAATGAGGCTAGATAGTTGACCCTGACACTATAGGGAACGGCATGCAGAGGCAGCGGCAGCAGCGGCAGCAGCGGCAGGCTAGAGAGTGTCATGGCGACATACCGAAAATGGACTCAGGCTTCAAACCAATGGGTGGCAGAGAGGAACCAAAGGAGGTGAGCAAGAAGCGCTGAAATGATTTCCTATGTCAACAAAAGGTTGATGGTATATTTAGTCGATAACACAGAATGGTGGCGACATAGTGACCAAGTTCCATAACGTATCTGGTGAAACACCCGAAAAATGAGCCTGACACAGCTCGTTTGATAAGGGGACGACATGTGGAGGCAGCCATGGAGACGACTTCCATGATTAAGAGCGACAGTATGGTGCATCCATATTGCGCTGCTATGATTGCAACTTCAGGTCTCCAGCATGGCGGTGACAGATGGGCCGAGTTCCACTATGAATCTGGTGAAACACCTGAAAATTCTGCCTGACACAGCTCGTTTGATAGGGGGATGATGTGCTGCATATCCTCTCGTGCTCCAGCGTCTGGGGTATAGAGAGTTGAAAGTTGCGCATGGAGACATTGGTGGATGCTGTGGAGGATCGTGGAGGCAAAATGGACAGGAAACAGCAGGGGCAGCATGCATGGATGCCTCTGAGGTTGCCTAATCTTGGGATGGAGCTGGCGGTCCGCTGCCAGGCGAGCTTTCGCCTGTCCAAGCCCCTGTCTCTCAGCTCCTCCCCACCCAAAATGGGCCTGGGGGCCAGAAGCGCTTACTTTGAAAAATTTATAATTTATAATAGTTGTTTGAATATTTCACCTAGGAATAATGGAATAGCATAGTGGTTCTATTTTTAATTGTTTTTTCGTAAATGGTTCCATGATTAAGAGCGACAGTATGGGACATCCATATTGCGCTGCTATGATTGCAACTTCAGGTCTCCAGCATGGCGGCGACAGATGGGCCGAGTTCCACTATATATCTGGAGAAACACCTGAAAATTCTGCCTGACACAGCTCAAAGTTAACAAGTTTGATGTGGAAGCCATGAAAACAACCCAAAATTCTGCCTGACACAGCTCGTTTGATAAGGGGACGATGTATGGAGGCAGTGAACTAGTAGTAGATTAAAGGTGCTGCAGTTAAAACTATGTTAGTTGGATCTTGGGATGGAGCTGGCGCTCTGCTGCCAGGCGAGCTTTCGCCTGTCCAAGCCCCTGTCTCTCGGCTACTCCCCAAACAGCACTTCTAAGAACCTTTTGTATAAGATCAAGTGTAGTAGTGTTCTTATAAGTTTGGGTTATGACGGGTGAGGGGAATGTAAACAGATGCGCAAGAAGCGCTGAAATAATATCGGTAAATGATAAAAGTTTGCCAGTATGTTTTGTGGATAACACAGCAGGGTGGCGACAGGGTGGAGGCTGCTATGGAGACAATTTAATTTGGATAGTGCCTGTATGTGGCAATCCAAAAAAGTTTTCAAACCAGAGGAGCAGTTAGCTTGTCCTCCAGAAAAATTCAAATGATTGAGTGCCTGTATGTGGCAGTCCAAAAAAGTTTTCAAACCAGAGGAGCAGTTAGCTTGTCCTCCAGAAAAATTAAAATGATTGAGTGCCTGTATGTGGCAGTCCAAAAAAGTTTTCAAACCAGAGGAGCAGGTAGGTGGTCCTCCAGAAAAATTAAATAGATTGAGTGCCTGTATGTGGCACTCCCAAAAATTGTTTAAAACAGAGGACCGGGTAGGTGGCCCACGAGAAAAATTAAATACATAGAGTTCTATAGCTAGAGCCAGTTGGCCCTGGCAAAAAATAGCCAGTCTCCTCTGCTTTAGTGTACAAAGAGGAGGAGAAGGAGGAAAATGAGGAGGAGGAGTGCATACATTATTCAGGTTGAGCTTCCTTCACCTGGTGGAGAATGGAAATCATGAGAAATCCAGGCTTTATTTACCTTGATAAGCGGCAGCCTGTCAGCGCTGTCAGTCGACAGGCGTGTACGCTTATCGGTGATGATGCCACCAGCTGCACTGAAAACCCGCTCGGACAGCACGCTAGCGGCAGGGCAGGCAAGAACCTCCAAGGCGTACAGCGCCAGTTCATGCCACATGTCCAGCTTTGAAACCCAGTAGTTGTAGGGAGCTGTGTGATCATTTAGGACGATGGTATGGTCAGCTACGTACTCCCTCACCATCTTTCTGTAAAGATCAGCCCTACTCTACCGAGACTGGGGACAGGTGACAGTGTCTTTCTGGGGTGACATAAAACTGGCAAAGGCCTTGTAAAGCGTACCCCTGCCAGTGCTGGACAAGCTGCCTGCTCGCCTACTCTCCCTCGCTACTTGTCCCACAGAAGTACGCCCTCTGCCGCTAGCGCTGTCAGAAGGGAAAAAATGTTTCAGCTTGTGCACCAGGGCCTGCTGGTATTCATGCATTCTCACACTCCTTTCCTCTCCAGAGATGAGAGTGGAAAGATTTTGCTTGTACCGTGGGTCCAGGAGAGTGAATACCCAGTAATCGGTGCTGGAATAAATTCTTTGAACGCGAGGGTCACGGGATAGGCAGCCTAGCATGAAATCTGCCATATGCGCCAGAGTCCCAACGCGCAAGAATTCACTCCCCTCACTGGCCTGACTGCCCATTTCCTCCTCCTCCAACTCCTCTGCCCATACACGCTGAACAGTGAAGGACTGAACAATGGTCCCCTCTTCTGTCTCGACAACATTCTCCTCCTCTTCCTCCTCCACCTCCTCCGATATGCGCTGAGAAACAGACCTGAGGGTGCTTTGGCTATCAACAAGGGAATCTTCTTCCCCTGTCTCTTGTGATGAGCGCAAAGCTTCCGACTTCATGCTGATCAGAGAGTTTTTCAACAGGCCAAGCAGCGGGATGGTGAGGCTGATGATGGCGGCATCGCCACTGACCATCTGTGTTGACCATCTCTGTTGACTCCACGTCCACTCCTCATTGTAGACTTGAGGAAGCTGACTGACCTGACTACCAGTTCTGGTGGAAGTTGACATCTGGCAGTCTACAATCGCTCTGCGCTGCTGGTAAACTCTGGATAACATGGTTAATGTTGAATTCCACCTCGGGCCCGTCGCCCAACAGTCGGTGAGTGGGCAGTTGGAGGCGGCGCTGCGCTGCCCTGAGAGTGGCAGCATCTGTGCTGGACTTTCTGAAATGCGCACAGATGCGGCGCAGCTTCGTGAGCAAATCAGACAGATTGGGGTATGTCTTGAGGAACCGCTGAACTATCAGATATAACACATGTTCCAGGCATGGCACGTGTGTCAGTCTGCCGAGTTGCAGAGCCGCCACCAGGTTATGGCCGTTGTCACACACAACCATGCCTGGCTTCAGGTTCAGGTTGCACTATACTTCCTTTTGCGCTCCAGCGTCTGGGGTATGGAGAGCTGAACGCTAGTGGATGCTGTGGAGGATCGTGGAGGCAAAGATGGGGTTTTCGCACGGGAGGTGTTTGGGCCGGGGTCCTGGGCAGGGGGCTGACTAGCAGATGACACAGGGGAAGGAGCAGTGGTGTGCCCGGCCGCAGGTGATCAGCTTGGTGCCAATGAGTGGGGTGTTTAGCATTCATATGCCTGCGCATACTGGTGGTAGTTAAGCTCGTAGTGGTGAAACCCCTGCTGATACTGGTTTGGCACAGGTTGCACACCACAGTCCGTCGGTCATCCGGTGTTTCTTTAAAGAACCTCCAGACTTCTAAAAATCTAGCCCTCGCCATGGGAGCTTGACTACGGGAAACATTTGGCGCTGATGCACCAGCTCTGGCCCTGCCTCTCCCTCTGGCCCCACCACTGCCTCTTCCAACCTGTTCTGGTATAGGACTCGCCTCCTTCTCAGAAGCACTGTGTTCACCCGGCCTATCAACCCAGCTTGGGTCTGTCACCTCATCATCCTCCGATCCCTCAGTCTGCTCCCCCCTCGGAATTCCTGCCCTGACAACAACTTCACCACTGTCTGACAACCGTGTCTGCTCATCGTCCGACACCTCTTTACACACTTCTTCCACTACGTCAATAATGTCATCATCACCCACAGGCTGCGACCGGTGGAAAACCTGAGCATCGGAAAAGAGCTCAGCAGCAACCTGACAAGTGGTTTGTGACTCTAGGAAGGGTCCAGAAAACAGTTCCTCAGAGTATGCCGGTTCAAATGCCAAATTTTCCTGGGAGGGGGCAGACTGGGGGGAAAGAGGCTGAGGTGGAGGAGCTTGAGGAGTGCTGATTTCGGTGACATGGGTGGACTGCTTGGAAGACTGACTGGTGGACAAATGGCTAGAAGCATTGTCCGCAATCCACGACATCACCTGTTCGCACTGTTCTGGCCTCAACAGTGCTCTACCACGAGTCCCAGTAACTTGAGACATGAACCTAGGGAGTGTAGCTCTGCGGCGTTCCCCTGCTCCCTCATCAGCAGGTGGTGTCTCACCCCGCCCAGGACCACGGCCTCTGACCCCTGCAATAGTTGGACTCCCACATCCACGCCCTCGTCCTCTACCCCTAGCCCTCGGGTTAAACAATTTCAAAATGAAAGTGTAAACTGTAATTTATTTATTTATTTATTTATTTTTGTGTTTTTTTTAAACAAAATGATGCTATCCTATTGCTATGGCTAGTTTCTAACCTACACTGACAGCACACAACTGGATTTTGTGCTGTGCCTGATGACTTTGAGTTATAAAATATATAACGTTATTGTAGGCCTAAGTAAGTCGTTTGGGTTCTCCTATGGCTATTTTCTAGCCTACACTGAAAGCACACTGCTATGCCAGATGACTTTGAGTTATAAAAGTAAATAAACGTAAAAAAAAAATAAATGAGCAGACTGTGCCTAATTCAAATCAAACCCCTAATAAATTGTCCCACTTCGGTGTTTGAGGTGGATATGTGTGTCACTAAGAGCTAAACACAACGGTCGCAAGTCTCCCTGCAAATTCCTCACAATATGGTACTAGCTGCACTACTAGTCCCAGCAAGGCAGCCACAAGCAAACAAAAAAAAATAAAATATAACACTATTCTAGCCTTAACAAGGGCTGTTGGGTTCTTGTAGACTCACTCCTGCCTAACAGTAAGCTAATATAACACCCTAACGCAGTGATGGCGAACCTTTTAGAGACCGAGTGCCCAAAATGCAAACCAGACCCACTTATTTATTGCAAAGTGCCGACACAGCAATTCTAGCATTAAATTATGAAAATTTTCTTGCTCCGTGCATACCACAGCTTTCAAGGGTCCTGAGGACACCAATATCGTTGACAGAAGGTGGGAAAATTCAGATTGCCATTGGAGCTTCCCTTGACAACGCAATGAACAGGAAGAATTGTGGCCAAGAGGAGGAACTTCAATAGCTCCAATGATAATCTGACACTGTCCTCACCTTTTCTTCCTGCAATCCCAGATAGACCCAGATGCTTAACATCCTGGGCTTGCAGGAGGATCCCTCAAGTCCTGTCTGAATTCTGTGCTTGGGCAACAGCCTGAGTGCCCACAGAGAGGGCTCAGAGTGCTACCTCTGGCACCCGTGCCATAGGTTCGCCACTATTGCCCTAACGCTATCCCTGCAGCAGCAGCAGCTCTCTCCCTTACGGCAGAGAATGATGCGAGCAGCGCGGGCAGGAACTAGTCTATTCCAGGGTCACCTGATCAGGCCAGGTGCTATCGACATGTAAGTGTACCACGTCATGCTGGGTGGAGTGCAGAGTCTCCTGGCTTGTGATTGGCCTTGTTTCTGGCCACCAAAAATCAAAACGGCGGTAGATGCCATTTCCTCGAGCTCTCGAATTACTCGTCCGAGCAACGAGCAGTTTCGAGTACGCTAATGCTCGAACAAGCATCAAGCTCGGACGAGTGTGTTTGCTCATCTCTAGAGAACACCCATCTTTTTCTTATGCAATTTCTCTTGAGTAAAGAGACCCTCCCATATGCGGGACAGAGTGTTTTATGGGCTCACAGCGAGACGCAGAAGGGAAGGAGTGCCCTGCAGATGACACGATTTTAGTTTTTTCATTGGCCTCTTTTTTAGGCTATACAATTTTAGCTTTTTCATTATTGGGGCCATGTGATGGCATTTTTTGGAGGGATGAGATGCTATTGGGATGAGATCCCCTATTGTTGAATATTTATTTTAAAAATTTTGAGGGAAGGAGTAGAAAAGCATTTTTACAGTGTTCATTGGGCAGGTTTAATTATTATTTAGTTTTATTCTTTGTGTTGTTACGAATGAGGTGATTCTGTATATTTGGGTTATATGTTATGGGGCTTATGGGTATTTTTATTAATTTATTCACTTATTTTTTATTGAATAACAATTTTTTAAAACTCTTAATTCCACCATGGGACATGAACAAGCAACCATCTAATTGTTTGTTACTGATGTATTGCAGGGTATTAGATGTGTCAGCCCATGCACATGCATAGGCTGACACTGTGGCTTTAAGATGACATCACAGATGGCATCCTACTATGGCATACTAACTGGATAAATGGGCACTAGCACAACGTGTTACATGGGAACACGATGACATCTGCAGACCTGTAAGCCAATCAGTGACCGGCAGGCTTATGTGATGTCACACAGGCTCACAGCCCTATAAAAACTGGCAGCCATTTGCAATCCCGGCATTTTACACTGCATGTGCTGTCTGTAGCATCTAGCTGCTGCTACTCTCTACTCTGCTCCACTCTCTGGGTGTTCTTTAAGGGGGATCTGTATACCCCAAACAGCAGTTCTATTTAGTGACAAAAATCGAATAGGAAGAAATCTGTTTCACATTCATGCATCTGCAGTAGCGATTCCTGCTCCAATCCTTGGGTGTTCTTTAAGGGGGAACTGTATACCCCAAATAGCAGTTCTATTTAGTGACAAAATCTGTTTTATATTCCTGCAGCTGTCCGTTGTGGGGTATCTGTATAACACAAATTCCCATACCTTTTTGTGGCTATAGTTTAGACCCAGATTTACGTGTCAAATCCAAGTAGTCTATTAACCACGATATCAGACAGAAAGGTGGCAGGTGGAACAGGCAGAGGTCGCAGCACAGTAATGGGACGTCGCAGCAGGGGTGACTCTGTGAGGCCAGAACTGCCGTTGTCATCTTGCGGCAGTGTGTTGATCAACAACCCAAAGGTTGTTGAATGGTTGGCTTGGTCATCCAATTCCTCAAATATAACATCTGACAACCCAAGCCAAGAGACCCTGGGTTCCTCAGATACAACAATTAGTTGGCATGGCCCAGGAGCAGGTCAGCAGCTCTCACCTGTCCTCAACCAACCTCTGTCCTGTTCCTTACCTGCAGCCAGAGAGCTACTAGGTGGAATGGGCTCAGCGCCACTATTCAGAGAGGATAAAACATTTGAGGACAGCCAGCAGCTGCTTGGCAGTGAAGAGGTGGGGCAGACTTCCTCTGCTTTGTGCAGTAGGCAGGCTGTGCATACTGACACCGGTGAGGAGAGTGGCAGTGCCAGGGGAACTCAAATTGACGATGATGTAGCCGATCACAATTGAGAGAAGGGTGTAGCAGGGGATTCATCATCGTTGGGCGAAGAGAGTGTCAGCTTGCGTGTCAGGCAGCAGAGCAGGCAGCAAGTCTCTACTGTGGCCGTGAGTCAGTAGGGTGGCAGCAGTGTGAGGACGGGAGCCAAACGTCTGCGGAGTACAAATCTCGATTCGCAGGTCCAAGTAAGCAGTGGCACAGGGGCTCAGCAAGGCAGCGGCGGCAGTAGTAGATCAATGCAGAGTATTGGCGGTAAAATTACCACCTCAGTGGTGTGGCAGTTTTTTGTAAGGATACCAGAGGAGCCGAGTATGGGAATATGTCGTATCTGCGGGCAGAAAGTGATGTGTGGCCAGGGAGCTAACATTGGCACCACGGCCCTGCGGTAACACATGCAGTGTCACCATCCAATGGACTGGGAGAAATGGGTGTCAGATCCTGCAGGCGCAGCAACAGCAGCAGCACCTAGTGGCACACATGCTGTTTCAGCAAGTCAAGGCTCCAGCAGCTCTGCCGAAGTGAGCTGTTTGTCTTTGGCATCATCTCCGGGACCAGATGCTCCTTCTCCTCGCTACGCATGGCGCCAGCAGTCGTTGAGTGAGGCGATTACAAAGAGACAACTGTATGCGTCCAGCCATCCTAAGGTGCAAAAGCTGACCATGCTCTTGTGTAAGTTGTTGGTACTGCAGTCCCTCCATTTCCAAGTCGTGGACTCTGCATCCTTCAGAGAACTAATGGCTTGTGCCGAACCGAGGTGGAGAGTTCCTAACCACAATTTTTTTTCCAAAAAGGCACTGCCGGCCCTTCACCATTATGTACAACAGAAGGTGGGCCAGTCCTTGAGCTTATCAGTTTCTTCCAAGGTGCACGGCAGCACGGACGTGTGGAGCTGTAACTATGGTCAGGGCCAGTACATGTGCTTTTCAGCCCACTGGGTGAATGTGCTTTCCTCCCAGCCACACAAACAACTTCCACTAGAGACGGCGCTTTCTCCTCCACGTTGTCAAGGTGCTGCTCCTGTGCCAGTGTCCGCCTCCTCCTCCTTCTTGACCACCACCTCAGCCTCCACAAGTGTTGCTCCATCATACCACATGTGCAGGGCACAGCAGTTTCATGCAGTTGTACACCTGGTTTGCCAGGGCAAACAAAGTCACACAGGGGAGGAACTGCTCCGCATCATGCAACAAGAAATCAATGTGTGGCTTTCTCCGAGGAGGGAAGGTCCATGCGCCCTGCATGGCGCATGTGTTCAATCTGGTTGTCACAAGTTCCTGAAGTCCTCCACCCATCTGTAAGACATTCTAAAAATGGCCAGGACACTGTGCATGCACTTCAGCCATTCTTACAAAGCCAAGCAAACCCTCCTCGAGTTGCAGCGTCAGAACGGCCTACCCAACATAGTCTGATATGCAATGTTTCCACCCATTGGAATTCCAGCCTCCATATGTTAGACCGCCTATATGAACAGAGAAAAGCCATTAATGATTTTTTTATTATGCAAGCGGTCCCTGTGTAACTTTGATATCAGCCACTGGCAGCTCATGTGTGACACCTGCCGTTTGCTCAGGCCCTTTGAAGAGGCGTTGAATAACATCATTCTACTGCTTCATGTCCTAGAACGCATGCAGCAAAATCTGTCTGGTTAGGGCACTGGAGAAGTGGAGAAACCAAAAAACAAGAGAGCTTGCCAATATAGAAACCAAAAAACAAGAGAGCTTGCCGGTGTTTTCACTGGAGAAGTGGAGACTACATCTCATGGCCACATGAGTCCGGTGGGGGCTGAACTGGAGGAGGACATTGGAGCACAAGCAGAGTCTGGTGCAATTTGTGTTTTTTCTACTCAGGCGACAGGAGAGGAGGAGCAGGAGCATCCGAAGGATGTAGAAGATGAGGCAGATGACCCAGAAGCCCCGTGGCAGTATACAGTGGAGATGAAGGCCGGGAGTCCCTCTTAGTCACTTGCGCAGATGGCCCGTAGAATGCTGCTTTGCCTAACTAGTGACAACCGAATTGTCAACATCCACTATAGGGATGACTTTTGGCTCTCCACCCTCTTGGACCCTCGCTGCCAGTCAAAATGGGTGACTTTTTTCAAGCTGCTGAGAGGGAGGAACAACTGGCATACTATAGAAAAATACTGTGCAGACAGTTGGCCACTGCCTATGTGCACCACTGTCCATCTTCTGTCAAGTCTGACCAGGGGATTCCTGGCAGTCATCGCTCATGTACTACTGCCACAGCTGCTGTGGTGAGCTGGGGTGTAGGAGCAGTAGCAGTTCAATCAGCAGCAGCTTAAGTCTGGAATCCTTAATGAGCAACTTCCTTCACCCGACTATTGAGGAGGGTAGCCGCCACTAGCAGCAGCAGGACATGGAGCAGACCCTGCACCAGCAGGTGGTGGTCTACTTGGACAGCACTTCACCACCTCAGGTAGAGGATCCAATGGACTACTGGGCAGCCAAGCTTGATGCGTGGCCGCAACTTGCAGAGTTTGCAGTAGAGAAGCTGTCTTGCCTGGCCAGTAGTGTGGCATCAGAGCGGTTGTTCAGTGCGGCGGGGGCCATTGCTACCCCAAGGAGAACCCGCTTGTCCGTAATGTGGAGAGACTGACCTTTGTCAAGATGAATCAAGCTTGGATCGGCCAGGATTTCAACTCAACAATGCCTAATGCATCAGATTAGATCAGCCATGACGCCTCCTCCAAACGTTGTGAAATGAGTCTAGGTTCTAACTACCTGCCTCAGCCACTATTCTGATGCTGCCACCTGCCTGCTGATGCTGCTGCTGGTGCCACCTTTGCAGTTCTTTTGTGGCAAAGACCTGATATTTTCAGGAAAACTGTAAGGTATTATGGATGTAGCATCTCTAATCTTCAAATTTAAATGGAAAATTTCAACTAATTAATTTCAAACTTCCTCTTTGTGCCCCAATGTGCCCTCCTCTGCTGTTGGCTATGTGGGCTCCTGCTGCCGCCACCTCCACACTCTATCGTTGTGCCACTCTGTGGCTTTCCCTATTGCTGCGACCATGTTGCTGCCACCTGTGGGCTCCTGTTGCTGCTGCCACCACCTCCACACTCTATCATTTGTCCACTCTGTGGCTTTCCATGTTTCTGCCACCATGTTGCTGTCACCTGTGGGCTCCTTCTGCTGCTTCTGCTGCCACCACCTCCACACTCTTATCATTGTGCCACTTTGTGGCCCCCTGATGCTGCTTCTGCCGCCACCTCCACACTCTATTATTGTGCCACTCTGTGGCTTTCCCTGTTGCTGCCACCTGTTGCTGCCACTATTGGGCTCCTGCTGATGCTTCTGCTGCCGCCATCTCCACACTCTTATCGTTGTACCACTTTGTGGCCTCCTGCTGTTGCTTCTGCCCCCACCTCCAAACTCTTATTATTGTGACACTTTGTGGCATCCTGCTGATGCTGCCACCACCTCCACGCTCTGTCATTGTGCCACTCTGTGGCCTACCATGTTTCTGCCACCTCCATAATTTGTCATTGTGCCACTCTGCGGCCTAATCTTGCTGCTGCCAAACTGAGCGCTGTCTCCCTGGAACACCCTGTGATTTTCATGATGCTGTTTTCACCCTCTATCGCTCTATGACATTGCAATTATGTTTAGTTTTCATCTTCATTTCATCTGTCAGAAGGAATGAAAAGCCTCATGATTGATAGTAAAAAGCAGGAGTGGATACAGAATGCAGAGGACATGAAAATATCCCATTTACTGTTGTGGATCCACTCCTGTTTGTTTTTGGCTTTAGCAATACTGATGATGGACTTTTGACCGATTGAAAGCGTACACTGATGGACGAAATGAAGGGAAAAATGATCAGTGACATCAATGCAGAATTACTGCCCTCTCTATTTTTTTTTGGGGGGGGGATTCTACATGTATCAGGGTTTAAGAGAACAGGTTCTGTCATAATCTATGGAATCATCTGATGTCAGTGTAAAAAGAGTGCACTCTTTGATGTTACAGTGGGATCTTGGCCCTCAGCACAGTCCTTTCCAGCTGGCACAGACGTTACCTTGTCAGGTTGCATTCCTGCTTCACTTACTGTATTTGGTCAAGTTGGCCCCTGTAAGTGCCCATGGAATTGAAGAGTGAAGCGATTCTAAGAGCAGCGGCTGTCATGTGCGTTTCATACTAAAACCCGTCATTGTTTGAAGACAAAACCACGCTCCCTATGAATATTTAAGCATGGCACAACATTTTACAACATCCTACAGGCACTCTACAGCCAGGAAATACCTGTTTTTTAACGTGATTCGTCATGATTCGATTCGGGTCGAATCACATTTTTTCAAAAAATTCGGCAAATCAGGACGAACCGAGTTTTAACAAATTTGCCCATCTCTATTGATAACCAAAAGCAGAAGTGGATACAGAACACAGAGGACAAACACATATCCCATGTATTGGTCATCTCTGTATTGGCTCAACTCCCGTTTGTTTTTGGCTTTAGCAATACTGATGGATTATTGACCAATTGAAAGCGGACACTGACGGATGAAAAGAAGGGCAAAATGATCAGTAACGTCAATGCAAAATTACTGCCGACACACTCTCCACTCTTTTGGGGGGGTTTCTACATGTATTAGCGTTTAACAGAACAGGTTCTGTCTTAATCTATGGAGTCATCTTTGATGTTATAGTGGGATCTTGGCCCTCAGCTCAGTCCTTTCGATCTGGCACATACGTTACCTTGTCAGGCTGCATTCCTGCTTCACTTATTTGGTCAAGTTGGCCCCTGTAAGTGCACATGGAAGTGAAGAGTGAAGCGATTCTAAGAGCAGCGGCTGTCATGTGCGTTTCATACTAAAACACAGCATTGTTTGAAGACCAAACCACGCTCCCTATGCATATTTGAGCATGGCACAGCATTCTACAACACCCTACAGGCTCTCTGCAGCCAGGAAATACCTGTTTTTTAATGTAATTTGCCATGATTTGATTCGGGTCGAATCAAATTTTGACGGAAAATTCAGCAAATTCGGCCAATCAAATTTTTTTAAATTTGCACATCTCTAGTCATGATGCATTAGCTGTGGAGAGTGCATTGAGGTAAATTGTTCAGGGTAATATTTTACATCCAGTGAGGTGTGATAAATCCAAAAACAATCCTTCATGCAATATCCTTGTTTCTCGGGGCATGTGTCACACTGGTGAATGGTTTGCCTCTTTATACCTCTTTTTTTGAGCACACCCTGCACCTTTTTTGTGTCCTTCCCTTCTTGGCAGTTTGGGGAACTTCTCCTGGAAAGTGATGCCCTGTTACAATACGTGTGGCCTCGCTTGACTACCACCTCTTGAAATTATCCACGAAATATAACAGGTCCAAAATTCAGTACATATACTGGGAGTATATCCAAATACCAAATTTTTAAGGAGATATATCTTACCTAAAATATCTTACCCAAAATAGAAAGTCTTCATAAAAATATAAAATTTTAATTCAATTTCGTAAAAATGTTACTTACAAGTTGTATTAGATTTCACAATAAACAGAGGTGCAGCAAGAAAAACCCCAAAAACCACCACTATATGTCACTGAAGAATAAATGCTTGTTTCTCTCCAAAACTATGTAATTATGCTTTGGCGAAGTCTATTGCACAAACGTCCTATTGACTCTATTGACTCGAGTATAAGCCGAGGGTGGGAAATACATTTGTCACAGGTTCCCCCAGTATATTGCCTGCCAGCCCCCTTGAGTATAAAGCCAGTCAGCGCCCTGTGGTATATAGCCAACCAGCCCCCTGTAGTTTAAAGCCAGCCAGCCACTTGTAGTATATATCCTGCTAGCCCCTCTTGTATATAGCCTGACAGCCCCTCTAGTATAAGCCTGCCTGCCCCTCTAGTATATAGCCTTCCAGCCCCTCTAGTATATAGCCTGACAGCCCCTGTAGTATATAGCCAGCCCTTGTAATATATAGCCTGTCAGCTCCCTGTAGTATATAGTCTGCCAGCCCCCTCTAGTATATAGCCTGCCAGCCCCTGCTGCAGGTAGTAAAAAAACAAAAAGTGTACCCACCTTCCAACACCCCCTGGCAGGTCCTCTTATATACATCACAACCCCGGCATCGGCTCCGTATCCCCACATGGTCCGTCGCAGGCACCATGACGTCAGCTGCTCACTGACATCATAGTGTGTGCCGATGCCGCCGCATACATTAGAATATCAGCGTGCAGCTGATGTCACGATGCCTGTGACAGACCGGGACATGGAGCCGATGCCGGGGCCGCAATGTATGGAAGAGGACCTACCAGGGGGGTGTTGGAAGATGAGTTCACTTTTTGTACACTCGAGTATAAGCTGAGTTAAGGTTTTTCAGCACATTTTTTGTGCTGATAAACTCAGCTTATACTCGATTATATACGGTATCTACCAAATGAGGGACAGTTCTATGTGCAAAGACAAAGATTCACCCAATAGTGGAGGTTACTTGGGATATGAAATCTTCTTGAAATTCCAGGAAGGTTCACCTATGGCCTGCACATCGATGTAGCTCGTAAAAATTATACAGTGCAATCTGCATGATGTGCATGGCCAGCTTCTTGTACCACACACCAGGTTCTGCATTGCATTATATGACTAAAGCACCTGGTCCGACAAGTCAACCTCTCCCATGTATTTATTATAATCTAATATACAGTAAGGCTTGGGGGTTCTGTTCTTGTAACTCGTACAGGGGCAGGGGTGCAGGTGTGTCCATGTATTGTTGCAATACAAGGACATCTCTCTTATCCTAGTACACAGCACACAATACTGAGTTGCTGCATAGTGCCCAGCTCTCATGCATTCTGAGCTTTTCCCCTAGCAGCGACTTCGGGAGAGCTCTCTGATTCCTTCTAACAGTGCAGCATGCCACAGTTTTTCTGCTAGTGTGGCTCTTGAATAGGGTAGTGCTGATGTAAAAGTCGTCTACATAGAGTTCTTCCCTTCATATATCCTGAACTTATATGTGTACCCTGCTGCATTCTCACACAGCTCATACACCTTCAAGCCATACCTTGCCCTCTTCACACAGCTCATACACCTTCACGCCATACCTTGCCCTCTTATTTGGCAGGTACTGGCGGAACTAAGGTCTCCCTTTGAAATGTACCAGGGACTCATCAATACATAAATTTGCAACTCAAATAGTCTAATAGGGGCCTGACCTTGTAAAATCTATCATACCTGGGGTCATCTCTGGGTGGGCACTGTGCATTTTTGGCATAATGCAAAAACTTATGGATGGTTTCAAAGCGCATCCTACTCATTGCCATGCGGAACATCAGGGTGTGGTACAGTATAGAATATAAATTGGAGGTCAGCTCACCTTCCAGCATGAGTATCCTTGTACGGCACGGATCGCCCTTCTGTGCGGGCGGTAAAATGTGGAAAAAAGGATCCGATATCCAGCCAGTTGCGGAACTCTTCAAAATTCTTTATTAAGGCACATGTTTTAAAATCCACATCAGGGAAAAAAACGCCGACACGTTTCGGACTGGCTGGATATCGGATCCTTTTTTCCTGTGGTACAGTATGTCTGTGCTTCAAATGTTCCTGATTTTGAGCTTTTTTATCAGTCCCATAAGAAGTACTATGACCCAATATTTCTTACTCTATGCTGCACTGAGAGGAGTCCACCTGTGGTCTTGTGCATAATAAGAATTGAGGTTTTCTGCAATATGTTGTGCAGCATTGAGATTGGTCTGGGATACAATCAGACCATTTATGTCCTTGCTAAAAAGAACTTAAAAAAGTCCACTGGTTCAATCCCCGCTGCGTCTCTTAGTATCCCAGGACTGGCCGTAAAATCAGGGACTTGAGGGGCATGGTTACTGGGGGTCACCCATGTGGAGTCAAAGGTCCCAGGTACTTCAGGAGAAGTCCCAAGCACTTCACCAGAAGCCCCAGGTACTTCAGCACTAGTTCAGTTCGGTTCAGACGCTCAGTATTGTACCACCACGTGTTACACTGTAGCTATTCATGACTAAATAATTCTGTACAACTTGGCTCTGTCAGTCTTAAGATAATACAGACTTCCCGCAATAGTTACAGCCTCTCTCTGTTTTCCAAATACATATTGACACAAATCAGAATAACGAGGAACATTAAATAAAGAACTGTAATTTAAGTTCTGTAATTTGAAAAGAATACCAATACTGAGACAGTTCTTCTCGTTATGAGACCCTGATAATTTGTCTTCACACTCAGAGACGAATGACATTGCAAACCTCCATACACTCCCTCAATTTGTTAGGGAATTGGCATGCATAATAATTAAACAAGGGGTCTGTGTGTGCATGCAGGAGTTACTTTCTTGTCCTGTCCTGTTTTAATCTCATTAATCATTTTAATGAGATTAATAATAAAAGTTACAATTTATCTACCGCTCATCCCACTCTACGCCTATTCTATATATAACTACTAATTACTATTTGGTGATGCACATTTGGTATAATGGGACTACAAGTCTTTAGGGATAAAAACCGACTTTTGAAACCAGTTTTATTGTTAACAACTTATCAATCAGGTCCTTTTTTGTTTTTGTGTGTCTGTTCTTTGCTCCACACCTTCAAAATCTATATTTTTTTTTATTTTTCCATTTAAAGGCAGGATGAGGGCTTGTTTTCAGCGGAACAAATTGGAATTTCTAGCGTCAGTTTTTAATATTGCTTGACTTGTACTGAAGAGTGAGAAGAAATTCCAAATGTGTTGAAATGCATCAAAAAACCCACAAAATTTTCACCATTTTTTTTTGTGTGCTCTGATTTTACGCCTCTCACTGTGTGCTTCAAATGACACCTTTATTCTGTGGGTCGCTACGAACATGCCAAATATTTTTTATTGTGATTAATACATTTTTAAACTTCTTAAAATTGTCATGATTGTGCATATTCTGAGGCCAATAACTTTTTCATTCTTCAGAGTACAGTGAGGTGTAAGGTGACATTTTTTTGTGAGGCATTATAAGGTTTTCATTTTGTGCAACATTTTTATCACTTTTTATAACATTTTTTATGTGTTGTAAAATGGCAAAAAAGTGCCATGTTAGATATTCAGGCACTATTTTCCTTTATGGGGTTCCTGATTCATTTAACATTTTGGTAATGTGATGATACCTGACTAGAGATGAGCGAGTATACTCGTCCGAGCTTGATGCTCGTTTGAGTATTAGAGTACTAGGAACGGCTCGTTGCTCGGACGAGTATTTCCCCTGCTCGAGATCGAGCATTTAATTAAGAAAAGACAGTGAAGAACAGAGAAGAATAGAATAAAAACAGTGAACACAGTGAACACAGTGAACACAGGATCATTTAAGTGAAGAACACAGTGAAAAACACAGTGAAGAATACATTAAAGATGTTCCGAACATCTGCTCACTTAGCCGAAGACACGAGCGTAGACGAAGGATCAGGCATGCAGGAGCGAAGGCTGAAGTGGAGCGGAGCGGGGCTGGAGCGGGCATGGAGGAGCGGAGCGGGCATCATGAGCAGGTATGGAGGAGCTGAGCGGGGGCTGGAGCGGGTATGGAGGATTGGAGCGGACATGGAGGAGCAGGCATCACGGAGTGGAGCAGGCATCACGGAATGGAGCGGGGCTGGAGTGGGCATCACAGAGTGGAGCGGGGCTGGAGCGGAGCTTGGCTGGAGTGGGCATGGAGGATGGGGGTGGGCATGGAGGAGCTGGCATCACGGAGCGGAGCGGGGCTCGAGCAGGCATGGAGGATCGGAGCGGGCATGGAGGAGCGGGCATCACGTAGCGTGGCTGGAGCGGGCATGGAGGATCGGAGCAGGCATGGAGGAGCGGGCATCACGGAGTGGAGCGGGGCTGGAGAGGAGCTTGGCTGGAGCAGGCATGGAGGAGCTGGCATCATGGAGCGGAGCAGTGCTGGAGCGGGCATGGAGGATCGGAGCAGGCATGGAGGAGTGGGCATCACTGAGCGGGCATCTCGGAACGGAGCGGGGCTGGAGCGGGCATCACGGAGTGTAGCGGGGCTGGAGCGGAGCTTGCCTGGAGTGGGCATGGAGGATCGGAGCGGGCATGGAGGAGCTGGCATCACAAAGTGGAGCGGGCATCACGGAACGGAGCGAGGTTGGAGTGGGCATCACCGAGCAGGTATGGAGGAGCGGAGCAGGGGCTGGAGTGGGCATGGAGGATCGGAGCGGACATGGAGGAGCAGGCATCATGGAGTGGAGCGGGCATCACGGAACGGAGCGGGGCTGGAGCGGGCATCACGGAGTGGAGCGGGGCTGGAGCGGAGCTTGGCTGGAGCAGGCATGGAGGATCGGAGCGGGCATGGAGGAGCGGGCATCACGGAGCGTGACTGGAGCGGGCATGGAGGATCGGAGAAGGCATGGAGGAGCGGGCATCACGGAGCAGAGCGGACATCACGGAACGGGGCTGGAGCGGGCATCACGGAGTGGAGCGGGGCTGGAGCGGAGCTTGGCTGGAGCTGGCATGGAGGAGCTGGCATCACAGAGCGGAGCGGTGCAGGAGCGGGCATGGAGGATCGGAGCAGGCATCACGGAGCGGAGCAGGCATCTCAGAACGGAGCGGGGCTGGAGCGGGCATCACGGAGTGGAGTGGGGCTGGAGCGGAGCTTGGCTGGAGTGGGCATGGAGGATCGGAGCGGGCATGGAGGAGCTGGCATCACGGAGTGGAGCGGGGCTTGAGCAGGCATGGAGGATCGGAGCGGGCATCATGGAGAGGGCATCACGTAGCGTGGCTGGAGCGGGCATGGAGGATCGGAGCAGGCTTGGAGGAGCGGGCATCACGGAGCTGGGCGGGGCTCGAGCAGGGATGGAGGATCGGAGCGGGGCTTGAGCTGGCATGGAGCAGAGCGGGGCTGGAGCAGGCATGGAGGAGCAGAGCAGGGCTGGAGCGGGAATGGAGGATCGGAGCAGGCATCACAGAACCACAGAAAGAACACAGTGAAGAACAGAATGCAGATGTTCTAAACATCTGCTAACTTATCGGAAGTCACGCGTGCCAACGGTGTTCTTCACAATAGTATATGAAGAACATTATTTGTGAAGAACACATTCAAGATGTATGGAAACATCTGCAATGTGTTCTTCAAACATATTGTTCTTCATATACTATTGTGAAGAGCATCGTTCTGCACGCGTGTCTTCCGATAAGTTAGCAGATGTACGGAACATCTGCAATCTGTTCTTCACTGTGTTCTTTCAATGTGTTCTTTCAGTGAAAACATCTGCAAACATCTGCAATGTGTTCTTCTTTACTGTTCTTTCAATCTGTTCTTTCAGTGAAAAATGCTCGAGTCTCCCATTGACTTCAATGGGGCTCGTTATTCGAGACGAGCACTCGAGCATCGGGAAAAGTTTGTTTCGAATAACGAGCACTCGAGCATTTTAGTGCTCGCTCAGTTCTAGGAAAGGGGGTGTCTTGGACTTTAAGACTTTAATAAATTGTTTTAATTTTTTTTATACTTTTCTAGCCCCCTATAATACTTAAATTCTAAGTAGGCTGATTGCTCCTTCCATACTACTGTATTGCAGGATGTGTCAACTTTCTAGTGATCTGTAAGATAAGATCAGACTTAATGACTGTATAAGATTGTATAAGACTCAAGACCATCAAAGCAAGTTATCCCCACACCCAATAACATCACAGGGGGGCAGGGGTGAATTCCAAGATGGTGTCGCAGCAGAGCCACCACAATGTAAGTGCCTCTGGCAGCTTTACCAGAGGCATTTAAACTGTTAACACCAGCACTGACCACAGATGTAAGCGGTGGATGTGCAACACCCCTGCCAACGCATAGGTAGACTGGTAGTTGAGAATAGCACCGTCCTCAGGTCAGGAACTGTTAGGGAGATTGATTACCTCTCTAGGAAGGTTCTAGAATTAGAATTTTATGTAATTGCAGCTGTAGATACTGCCTGGCAAGGCAACAGTTAACTGGTGTATGTAATTTTCCAATGATGTTTCTGTTATGCAAGATGGAAGGTGATTGGAGAGGTGCAACCACCTGACCAGGGGGAGTATAAAATCCCCTGCTGGGTGATAGGTCATGGTCTGTCTCAGCAGTCAGAGTGAGAGACTCCATCTTGGAGTCAGTCTGTCAGGAGGCAGAGTGAGCAGCATACCTTCAATGATGCCACAGCCATTAATCCCAGAAACTTCTAGTGCCTCTGCCTTACTGACTTGCACATAAGCCCAGAACTGCCACTTCCACCACTTAGACTCAGTTCCATTTGACATGTCAGGGGTTGCCCCAGGGAGAAACCATTGCACCAGCCTCTCCCTCCATATTTCTTATACTAACCACCTGCTGGAAACCTGCCAGGCTGTAGGTAAGCCTTCCAGTACTCATACCAAGCACCGTGCCACTGGGTGTCTAAGGCCGCACTAGCCAGCCAATCCAGTATTTTGTGCCCCGGCTGCCTCCTGGCCACCAATAAAAGGTTAAGTCCCGGTGGCGGATGTTGAAGATGCGGCGGATCTTGCATTTTCAACAAACACTACAGAGCAGGATGAATTGTCACAGACATACCATAACCTGGGAGTTCAAGCTAATGAAGACCTTCCAGTCACTGATACAAGGCTTCAATATTGCACCTGGGTTTATGGCTCATTACATGGACTCACTTCAAACCCCGCAAGAGACTGACTCCAGACCCCTGCCATCCTAGGCCACCCCAACCTCCATGGCACTTCTCTGTGTAACATAAACTCCTGTTTTATTAACCCAGCTTAACTTAATTGAGTCTCACCATATGTACTAATTATCTTAGTGTAACATCCCTTAAATGTTGTGTTTTTCTCTCAGTGCTTCATTTGTATCCATGCCTGAAGAAGGGACCTGTGTGCCCTGAAAGCTTGCAACAAATATCATTTATCTGGCTAGCCAATAAAGGTATCATTCCTTAAGCACTTTTGTAGTTTTTACTCAAAAGTATTATCATCAGATTTTTTTATTTTTCCTGGCTAACACAATGGGGCAGATTTATCAAGCAGTCTGAAAGTCAGAATATTTCCAATTGCCCATGGCAACCAATCACAGCTCCCCTTTAAAATATTCATGAGCACTGGTCAAATGAAAGCTGAGCTGTGATTGGTTGCCATGGGCAACTGGAAATATTCTGACTTTCAGACTGCTTGATAAATCTGCCCCAATGCTTCTACAATTTTCTCAACATACAAATGCCATTTGCAACATTTAGCACATCTGGAATAAAATATAAATGTGTCTTTCTGACCATAAACAAGTATTTAAGGCTCAAGAGATGCTAATCAAGGCATTCATGTTATTCACCGGGAGAGAGTTTTACCTTAATCTGGGTCATTTCCAGCCAATGGTGGTCAAGTGGTGGATCTAGTTCCAGAATCCAGTGGACACCCGCAAAAGCAATTCACAGAATGTTAAAGACTTTGGAGAGTGAAATTATCACTAAGCCATGTTATCTTGGGAATGTCTCTGTGCTAGCAGTTAACCTTTTTTATGGTATAAGAAGTGTGCGTTCAGATGAACTTGTACCGTCCCATGATTAGCATGTTTCTGGTCCATAAGTATGCATTCGATAGGCCATAACAATTTGTGAAGGCAGTAATAATTGTATGAAACAGTGATTGTATTGTGAGGATCGGATTTCCCTGACACTATTAATTCTTGATTAATGAAAAAGCTTTTTGTCCTTAATAAATACTATAACTAAACAATAAAACACGACGCACTATGCAAATGGAACACCTCATGAACACCACTTGAATCTATGTCTGAAATATAATGGAGAAAGCGGCGCTCCTATAGTGCAGTAACCTCTATTAACGAGTGGAACTACTAACCTCATGAGGTTGTGCGATCGGGCACAACTCCAAGTATCACTTATGTCCTTTGGCATCTTCCTGCAGCCACGCTCCTGGGGCGATTCCGTCTCCAAGATGGAAAAACGGCTCCCAGGGTAAAACTTCCAGTGGTACTTTTATATATATATTGAGCGTTTAGAAAGTGCTGGATGACTGAGATGGTGATTCGAAATCTGATTTATTAGTTAAAACTTGCTATTTAAGATATTTGATACTTGGCAACTAAAGAGTTACAGACATCATGACAGCTTCCAGTCAACTATAATGACATTCCAAAGTTTATACCAATTAATAAGGGTAACAAGTACATAAAAAATTAAATATTCCATATAAAGAATAATTTTATTAGTAAGTTTAGAAATGGATCTTATGTTGCTTTGTGGATTTTCTGGGTGTCCTTTTTCCGTAGCTGTAGTTCCGCCTAAACAGCCTTTTGATTCGTAACTGGCACCATATTTGTAGTCCTGCTAAGGCGAAATGTCAATCAAGCAGACGGAATAGAACAGCCACACTAACATAAGATCCATTTCTACACTTATTAATAAAATTATCCTTTATATGGTGTATTTTATATTTTATGTACTTATGTTCTGTTACCCTTATTCATTGGTATCAACTTTGGAAAGTCATAGTTGACCGGAAGCTGTCAAGTTGTCTGTAACTCTTTTAGTTGCCGGGTATCAAATATCTTAACTCATTAGCGCTTTGCGTCCGATATTTCAGATGCTGAGCACAGTGACTTAATGCTCAGTGTCCGATATATCGGACGCAGAGGTGATGCCGATTCAGCTCGAGATCTGAGCCAAACCGGCATCAGGATAACACTGGGTGCCAGCTTTAACTAACAGCTGACACCCCAGGGTAACACCCGTAGTCAAAGTGGGCTCCAATCACGGGTGTTTAACCGGTTAAATGCTGCAATCAGTGCAACCGTGGCATTAAAACTGCCCGTGGGGGGTCTTTCCGCCATGATTGTCCACAAAAACACTCCCCCCACCCGCGCCGTCTTCGGGAGGCGACAGTCGTTTCCCTGGCAGCCCTGAAGTCTGATCAGGACCCAGGGCTGCCTGATGGCAGTGCCTGAAACTTGGCGTCTATGACGTCATCTTAAAGGCACAGTGTCAGCCTATGCAATAAAAAATAAAGTAATAAATCAATAAAAATGCCCATAAGCCCCATAACATTTAAAGAAACAATTAACACAAAAAAGTCTAAATCATAACACAAACCCCACATATATAGTATCACCGTGTCCATAACAACCCGAAGAATAAAAGTAAATAATTATTGTACCTGCATGATGAGCGCCGTTAAATTAAACTGAATGATTTTATGATTTTTACCTATTTAATCCCACTAAAAATGCAATAAAAAGTGATCAAAAAAACATAGGGACTTCAAAATGATACTGTTGCAAAGTACAACAAGTCTTGCAAAAAACAAGCCATCAACCAGCTCCATATTCAAAAAATTTAAAATGTTATGCCACTTCGAAAACGGCAATGCAAAAGGATAGCTTTATTTGGCAAATTTAATAAAATGCAAGAAAAATATTAAGTATGGTATCTCTGTATTCGTATTGATCCATAGAATAAAGATAACATGATTATTAGGCTATACGATAAACACAAAAATAAAAAGTTAAAAATTCTGTACAAAATTGATGCTTTTTTACTCTGACAACCACAAAATGTTCCTAAATTTTCAAGAATAGGGGATACCAACCCCAAAATGGTAAAACTGAAAAAAGCATCTCATCCAATGGCCCATCACATGGCCCCAATAACATAAAAGCTAAAACTTTATAGCCTACAAAATGGGCCAATTAGGAAACTAAAAATCTTGGCAGCTGAAGGGTGCTCCTTCCCTTCTGTGCCTCGCTGTGCGCCCATAAAACATGTAACGGCCACATTTTGGGGTCACTGTACTTGCGAGAAATTGCATAACAAATTTTAAGAATGGTTTTATCTTTTTATATTTTGGAAATGTGTAAATTTTAGGGCTAAATGAATGTATTACCGACAAAATTTGACCATTCTAAAATTCCTCTCCATTTTGTGAAAATCTCAAGGGGTTAACAATCTTCCTAAACACTGTTACTGATAGCTTAAGGGGTGCCAATTTGAAAGTTGGTTGTTTATGTAGGGGGTTTTTGATGAGAAATATGTAAAATTTCATTCAAAACAGTATTTATCCCCAAAATAGTCAATTCTGAAAATACAGAAAATCGATATTCAATTTGCAAGCCGTGTGACGTCAGAATAAACCATTCAGACATTTAAAAATTTATGAAAATGTAAAGTAGACATATGGGAAATGCTATTCAGCAACTTATTTAGGTGGTAAATCTACCTGCCTGAAAACGCAATGATTTCAAATTTTGAAAATGGCAAATTTTTAAAAAAATTCATCATATTTTTCATTTCTGTAAATAAACGCACAACTTATCAGCCAACATTTACCACTAAAATGAAGTACAACATGTGAGGAAAAAAATGTTCTCCGAATTGTTTCGATAAGTAGCAGTGTTCAAAAGTTATAACTAGAGATGAGCGAGCACTAAAATGCTCGAGTGTTCGTTACTCGAGTCGAACTTTTTCCGATGCTCGAGTGCTCTTTTCGAATAACGAACCCCATTGAAGTCAATGGGAAACTCATGCATTTTTCAAGAGGACCAAGGGGACCAATAAAATGTGTCATTTTATTGAGAAATAAGGAAGTCAGTCCTGTTTCTTCGTTTTTTTTATTCAATGGAATATTCGTGGAACTTCAAAAAGGAGAATGACCCGTGTTTCCTGTGACTACAGCACGTGATAAAATTGGAAATTCTACAATTTTGTGCCATGGAGTTACAAGTTGTACATGCCGATTCAGAACAGTTAAACTGACAGGATAGAAGATCTATCTATTATTTTATTCTATTCAAATCTTTGATTCAAATCTATACTATTACTATTACTCGTTCTCGAGCTTCTATCTATGTTGTAGCTGTCTAGTGGGGAAATTCAAAATACAAGAAAATACACATGTTACAGCAGTTCCAACACATAGGGGGTCATTTACTAAGAGCCCGATTCACGTTTTCCTGACGTGTTACCCGAATATTTTTGATTTGCGCCGATTTTCCCTGAATTGCCCTGGGATTTTGGCGCACGCGATCGGATTGTGGCGCATAGGTGCTGGCATGCACGCGACGGAAATCGGGGGGCGTGGGGGAACGAAAACCCGACGGATTCGGAAAAACCGCCGCATTTAAATAAAAAAGGGTCACGGGACTCGCGCTTACCTTCACTCGATCCGGCTTGGTGAAGATCAGTGCATTCCGGGGAACTTCATCGCAGCAGCACCACCTGGTGGACGTTGGAGGAACTGCCTTAGTGAATCCCGACCGGACCCGAATCCACCGCAGAGAACGCGCCGCTGGATCGCGAATGGACCGGTTAAGTAAATCTGCCCCATTTTCTTTAGACAAAAATAATGTTGTTTCTGACTACCTTGTTCTTATTGTTGTTTGTAGCAATGTACATATTCCTGAAACAAAGAATATGGTGCACATCAGTTGGCTCTTCACTGTATTGTCATTTTTCACACATAGCGGCTCTGCCAGAATCAATGGAATGGCGATAATTCCTTCAAAAGCTAAAATGTAGTGCTGTAAAAATTGAGAAAATTAACAGTTTGAAAAGAAACCACAAGACAATAAATGATCCTTAAGTGAAAGCTCGTTCTCGAGCAGGCAAAATACTCGTCCGAGCAACGAGCAGTTTCGAGTATGCTAATGCTCGAATGAGCATCAAGCTCGGACAAGTATGCTCGCTCATCTCTAGTTATAACCATTTAAAGCGACGCAAGTCAGAATACAAAAAATGCTGCTACAAAATGGTTGCACCTTTAAGGGGTTAAATAGAATCACGTTGTATTTGTTTGCCATGAAGCATTTGAAGCACTCGGTTCTAGTGCGAAACATGTAGTTCTTAGAAACATTTTTTATTTTATGTTTCAAATACAATGACAAGTTTTAACTAATAAATCAGAATGCGAATCACCATCTCAGTCACCCAGTACATTCTAAACGCTCATTGGGGCAGATTTACTTACCCGGTCCGTTCGCGATCCAGCGGCGCATTCTCTGTGGTGGATTCGGGTCCAGCCGGGATTCACTAAGGTAGTTCCTCCGCCATCCACCAGGTGGCGCTGCAGCGCTCAAGAGCATCTGAGGCGCGCTGGAATGCCCTGAAATTCACCGGCCAATACCTAGTGAAGGTAAGTGTAATTTTCGTGACACATTTTTTTTTTAAATGCGTCGGTTTTTCGTTCGGCCACGCCCCCCGATTTCCATCGCGTGCATGCAGGCGCCGATGCACCACAATCCGATCGCGTGCGCCAAAATCCCGGGGCAATTCAGGGGAAATCGGAGCAAATCGGAAATATTCGGGTAACACTTCGGGAAAACGCGAATCGGGCCCCCTTTATATATAGAAAAATACCACTGGAAATTGAGGAGTGATTGTTCCTTTTAACCTTATAGCTGTGATCGCTCAGACAAATTTAAATGATTACTATGTACAGGGGGAGCTGTGAGAGGTCTGCGGGGAGGGGGTTGATAACAGTGATGATCAGCCATCTGTGGTCACACATGGTGATAGCATAACTGCAGGATGAGAATACGCATCCTAAAGGCTCTTTCACATTTCATGTTTTTCACATCTCTGGTTCAGTGATTGCCATGGATGTCTCATAAAGCCATTGCTTTCGATTAGTGTTTTCACATTGGCTTGTATTTTTACTGATCCGTTGTCCATGGTAAAAATGCTGAAACATGTCCTATTTTTTTCACAGATAAGGATCACATAAGGCAATAGAAGTCTACAGGTCCTCTGAAAAAAAACTGATAAAACATTGTTTTTTTTTTTCACTGATGAGGAATAAACAGGTTTTTAAAGCAATACTAAACCTATATTTTATTTTTGCAGATGTGGAGACAAAACAGAAGCAAAACAGATACACAACGGGGTCTCAACCCAACGGAGACTTTAACTAAAGCAAAGCACCAACTCCAATGTGAAAGAGCCCTTATGCATATCTTATGCAAAGCAATAGAGGTGATTACACTGGACTATGAGGGCATAAAACTACATAAAAGATGGCCAGGTTTGGCCATCAGGTACCATAGAGGAGGCTAAACCTGGCTATGGATAGTAATGAAATATAATGGAATACAAAATATACAAAATTATTAACAGATAGGAATAGCAGACAGATTCATATTGGAGTTTTCATTGAAGCCATTTCCTACTTATGGACATAAACAGATTGTTTTTCTCTTCCTGGCTGCAGTGATTTGTCACTGATTCTGTACTTACTGACTAGAGATGAGCGAACATACTCGTCTGAGCTTGATGCTCGTTTGAGCATTAGCATACTCGAAACTGCTCGTTGCTCGGACGAGTATTTCGCCAGCTCGAGAAAATGACATCTCCCGCCGTTTTGATTTTTGGCGGCCAGAAACAGAGCCAATCACAAACCAGGAGACTCTGCACTCCACCCAGCATGACGTGGTACCCTTACACGTCGATAGCAGTGGTTGGCTGGCCTGATCAGGTGACCCTGGAATAGACTAGCCCCTGCCTGCACTGCTCGGATCATTCTCTGTCTGGAAGCCGTTAGGGAGAGAGTTGCTGGTGCTGCAGGGATAGCGTTAGGATGTTATATTAGCTTACTGTTAGGCAGGAGTGAGTCTACAAGAACCCAACAGCCCTTGTTAGGACTAGAATAGCGTTATATATAATTTTTTTTTGTTTGCTTGTGGCTGGGCTTGCTGGCACTAGTAGTGCAGCTAGTACCATATTGTGAGGAATTTGCAGGGAGACGTTATATTCAGCTCTTAGTGACACACACACCTCAAACACCTAAGTGGGGCAATTTATTAGGGGTTTGATTGAATTAGGCACAGTCTGCTGATTTTTTTTTTACTTTTATTTTTTTTTATAACTCAAAGTCATCAGGCACAGCACAAAATCCAGTTGTGTTCTGTCAGTGTAGGTTAGAAACTAGCCATAGCAATAGGATAACATCATTTTGTAAAAAAAAAAAAACACAAAAAAACACAAATAAAACAAAAAAATCCCAAAAAATTTACAGTTTACACTTTAATTTTGAAAATGTTGAACCGGAGGGCTAGGGGTAGAGGACGAGGGCGTGGATGTGGGCGTCCAACTACTGCAGGGGTCAGAGGCCGTGGTCCTGGGCGGGGTGAGACACCACCTGCTGATGAGGGAGCAGGGGAATGCCGCAGAGCTACACTCCCTAGGTTCATGTCTCAAGTTACTGGGACTCGTGGTAGAGCACTGTTGAGGCAAGAACAGTGCGAACAGGTGATGTCGTGGATTGCGGACAATGCTTCTAGCCATTTGTCCACCAGTCAGTCTTCCACGCAGTCCACCCATGTCACCGAAATCAGCACTCCTCCAGCTCCTCCACCTCAGCCTCCTTCCCCCCAGTCTGCCCCCTCCCAGCAAAATTTGGCATTTGAACTGGCTGAGGAACTGTTTTCTGGACCCTTCCCAGAGTCACAAACCACTTGTCCGGTTGCTGCTGAGCTCTTTTCCGATGCCCAGGTTTTCCACTGGTCGCAGTCTGTGGGTGATGATGACATTGTTGACGTAGTTAAAGAAGTGTGTAAAGAGGTGTCGGACGATGAGGAGACACGGTTGTCAGACAGTGGGGAAATTGTTGTCAGGGCAGGAAGTCCAAGGGGGGAGCAGACTGAGAGATCGGAGGATGATGAGGTGACAGACCCAGGCTGGGTTGATAGGCCGGGTGAACACAGTGCTTCTGAGACAGAGGCAAGTCCTATACCAGAACAGGTTGGAAGAGGCAGAGGTAGGGTCAGACGGAGAGGCAGGGCCAGAGCTGGTGCATCAGCGCCAAATGTTTCACGTAGTCAAGCTCCCGTGGTGAGGGCTAGATTTTCGGAAGGCTGGGGGTTCTTTAAAGAAACACCGGATGACCGACGGACTGTGGTGTGCAACCTGTGCCACACCAAGATCAGCAGGGGTTCCACCACTACTAGCTTAACTACCACCAGTATGCGCAGGCATATAAATGCTAAATACCCCACTGAATGGCACCAAGCCCGTTAACCTCCGGCCGGGCACACCACTGCTCCTTCCCCTGTGTCATCTGCTGCCTCTGCTAGTCAGCCCCCTGCCCAGGACCCCGGCCCAAACACCTCCCATGCGAAAACCACATCTTCGCCTCCACGATCCTTCACAGCATCCACCAATGTCGCCATGCGCAGCGTTCAGCTTTCCATACCCCAGACGCTGGAGCGCAAAAGGAAGTATAGTGCAACCTACCCACACGCCCAAGCCCTCAACGTCCACATCTCCAGATTACTTAGACTGGAGATGCTGCCCTATAGGCTGGTAGAGACCGAGGCCTTTCACAGCTTCATGGCGGCGGCCACCCCTCGGTATTCGGTCCCCAGCCGCCAGCACCAGCACGTGTCAGACAACATCATCCGTGCCCTGACCAACGCCGTTTCTGACAAGGTCCACCTGACCATGGACACGTGGACGAGTGCTGCCGGGAAGGGCCACTATATATCGCTGACGGCACATTGGGTTAACTTGGTGGAGGCTGGGACCGAGTCTGACACTGGGGATGGTCATATACTGCCGACGCCGAGGATTGCGGGGCCTACCTCGGTCCAGGTCTCTCAGGCCTACTATGCCTCCTCCTCCTCCCACCCCTCCTCCACCTCCTCCTCCGAATTATCATCTGTGGGCATGGCGCCATAAGTCGGTAGCTCTAGGCACAGCAGCAGTGCCGTCGCTAAGCGACAGCAGGCGGTGCTCAAACTGCTGAGCCTAGGCTATAAAAGGCACACCGCCCAAGAGCTATTACAGGGCATCACGGCGCAGACTGATCTGTGGCTGGCACCGCTGAACCTGAAGCCAGGCATAGTTGTGTGTGACAACGGCCGTATCCTGGTGGCGGCTCTGCAACTCGGCAGACTGACACATGTGCCATGCCTGGCCCACACATGTGCCATGCCTGGCCCATGTGTTAAATCTCATAGTTCAGCGTTTCCTCAAGACATACCCCAATCTGTCTGATTTGCTCACAAAGGTGCGCCGCATCTGTGCGCATTTCAGGAAGTCCAGCACAGATGTTGCCACTCTCAGGGCAGCGCAGCGCCGCCTCCAACTGCCCGCTCACTGACTGTTGTGCGACGTGCCCACGAGGTAGAATTCAACATTAACCATGTTATCCAGAGTTTACCAGCAGCGCAGAGCGATTGTAGACTGCCAGATGTCAACTTCCACCAGAACTGGTAGTCAGGTCAGTCAGCTTCCTCAAGTCTACAATGAGGAGTGGACGTGGATGTCTGATATCAATCAGGTGCTGAGTAACTTTGAGGAGTCAACACAGATGGTCAGTGGCGATGCCGCCATCATCTGCCTCACCATCCCGCTGCTTGGCCTGTTGAAAAACTCTCTGGTCAGCATGAAGTCGGAAGTCGGATTCCCTTGTTGATAGCCAAAGCACCCTCAGGTCTGTTTTTCAGCGCATATCGTAGGAGGTGGAGGAGGATGAGGAGGAAGAGGAGGAGAATTTTGGCGAGACAGAAGAGGGGACCATTGTTCAGTCCGTCACTGTTCAGTGTGTATGGGCAGAAGAAGAGGAGTTGGAGGAGTTGGAGGAGGAGGAAATGGAGAGTCAGGCCAGTGAGGGGAGTGAATTCTTGCGCGCTGGTACTCTGGCACATATGGCAGATTTCATGCTAGGCTGCCTATCCCGTGACCCTTACGTTCAAAGAATTTATTCCTGCACCGATTACTGGGTATTCACTCTCCTGGACACAAGGTACAAGCAAAATCTTTCCACTCTCATCCCTGGAGAGGAAAGGAGTGTGAGAATGCATGAATACCAGCAGGCCCTGGTGCACAAGCTGAAACAGTATTTCCCTTCTGACAGCGCTAGCGGCAGAGGGGGCGTACTTCTGCGGGACAAGTAGCGAGGAAAAGTAGGCGAGCAGGCATCTTGTCCAGCACGGGCAGGGCTACGCTTTACAAGGAATTTGTTAGTTTTATGTCACCCCAGCAAGACACTGTCACCTGTCCCCAGTCTCGGCAGAGTAGGGCTGATCTTTACAGAAAGATGGTGAGGGAGTACATAGCTGACCATACCATCGTCCTAAAAGATCACACAGCTCCCTACAACTACAGGCGGTCCCCTACTCGACTTACATACGACCCCTAGTTACAAACGGACCTCTGGATATTGGTAATTTATTGTGATTTAGTCCTAGGCTACAATAATCAGCTGTAACAGTTATCAAAGGTGTCTGTAATGAAGCTTTAGTGTTAATCCTGATTCTTATGACAACCCAACATTTTTTAAATCCAATTGTCACAGAGAGCAAAAAAGTTCTGGCTGGGATTACAATAATAAAATATACAGTTCCGACTTACATACAAATTCAACTTAAGAACAAACCTACAGACCCTATCTTGTATGTAACCCGGGGACTGCCTGTACTGGCCTGGACATGTGGCACGAACTGGCGCTGTACGCTTTGAAAGTTCTTGCCTGCCCTGCCGCTAGCGTGTCGTCTGAGCGGGTTTTCAGTGCAGCTGGTGGCATCATCACCGATAAGCGTACACGCCTATCGACTGACAGAGCTGACAGGCTGACGCTTATCAAGATGAATAAAGCCTGGATTTCTCAGGATTTCCATTCTCCACCAGGTGAAAGAAGCTCAACCTGAATAATGTATGCACTCCTCCTCCTCATTGTCCTCCTTCTCCTCCTCTTTGTACACTAAAGCAGAGGAAACTGGCTATTTTTTGCCAGGGCCAACTGGCTCTAGCTATAGTACTCTATGTATTTTATTTTTCTGGAGGGCCACCTACCCGGTCCTCTGTTTTAAACAATTTTTGGGAGTGCCACATACAGGCACTCAATCTATTTAATTTTTCTGGAGGACCACCTACCTGCTCCTCTGGTTTGAAAACTTTTTTGGACTGCCACATACAGGCACTATCCAAATTAAATTGTCTCCATAGCAGCCTCCCACACGTCCTCTTTTTAACTGCCTCCACACGTTGTCTCCATTATTACCTCCACACGTCATCTCCATTGCTGCCTTCAAAAGTCGTCCATATAGTTGCCTCCATACATCGTCCCCTTATCAAACGAGCTGTGTCAGGCAGAATTTTAGGTTGTTTTCATGGCTTCCACATCAAACTTGTTAACTTTGTCGCCACCCTGCCGTGTTATCCACAAAATATACTGGCAAACTCTTATCATTTACCGATATTATTTCAGCGCTTCTTGCGCATCTGTTTACATTCACCTCACCCGCCATAACCCAAACTTATAAGAACACTACTACACTTGATCTTATACAAAAGGTTCTTAGAAGTGCTGTTTGGGGAGGAGCCGAGAGACAGGGGCTTGGACAGGCGAAAGCTCGTCTGGCAGCGGACCGCCAGCTCCATCCCAAGATCCAACTAACATAGTTTTAACTGCAGCACCTTTAATCTACTACTACTACCTTAATGCCTCCATACATGGTCCCCTTATCAAACGAGCTGTGTTAGGCAGAATTTTGGGTTGTTTTCATGGCTTCCACATCAAACTTGTTAACTTTGTCGCCACCCTGCTGTGTTATCCACAAAATATACTGGCAAACTTTTATCATTTACTGATATTATTTCAGCGCTTCTTGCGCATCTGTTTACATTCCCCTCACCCGCCATAACCCAAACTTATAAGAACACTACTACACTTGATCTTATACAAAAGGTTCTTAGAAGTGCTGTTTGGGGAGGAGCCGAGAGACAGGGGCTTGGACAGGCGAAAGCTTGCCTGGCAGCGGACCGCCAGCTCCATCCCAAGATCTAACTAACATAGTTTTAACTGCAGCACCTTTAACCCCTTCATGCTCCATGGCGGATATATCCGGCATGGAGCGCAGTGACTTAGCGCTCAGTGGCGGATATATCCGCCACGGCGCTTATGCCGGCTCGGCTCTGGATCAGAGCCGAACCGGCATCGGGAAACACGGGGTGCCGGCTGTAACTAATAGCCGGCACCCCAGTGTAACACCCGCATTCGGAGTTGTCTCCGATCGCGGGTGCTTAACCCGTTAAATGCCGCGGTTAGCGCGACCGCGGCATCTAACATGCCTCTGGGGGGTCTTTCCCCCACGATCGGCCCCCCCGGGCCGTTTTCGGGGGGCGCCGATCGTTGCTATAGCAACTCTGGGGTCCGATCTGGACCCCAGAGTTACTTGCAAGAATTGCCGGTAAGATGGCGTCTGTGACTTCATCTTACTGGCACAGTGCCAGCCTATGCAAGTGTATAGGCTGACACTGATAATACTCTGCAATACATCATTATTGCAGAACATTATCATGAAGAAGCAATCAGATGATTGCTTGTTCATGTCCCATGGTATAAAAGTGAAAAAGTTAAAAAAAAAAGTTATTCAATAAAAAAAATAAAGTCATAAATCACTAACAATGCCCCAAACCCCCAAAACATATAAAGAGACATATAACTCAAAAAAAGTCTAAATCATAACACAAACCCCACATATATAGTATCACCGCGTCTGTAACAACCCGTAGAATAAAAGTAAATCATTATTGAACCCCCACGATAAACGCCGTAAAAATAAACTGTTATAAACCCTCCAAAAATTATGATTTTTACCTTTTCAATCCCACAAAAAATGCTATAAAATACGATCAAAAAAACAAATGTACTCAGACATGATACTGGTGCAAAGTAGAACATGTCCCGCAAAAAACAAGCCATCAACCAGCTCCGTAGCCAAAAAAGTAACAATGTTATGCCACTTGGAAGACGGCAATACATAAATGATAGATTTTTCCCCACATTAGGGTTTTGTTTGACAAATTTAGAAAAACGTAAGAAAATATATTCATGTCTGGTATCCCCGTAATCGTATCGACCCATAGAATAAAGATAACATGATTATTAGTCTATACGGTGAACACCAAAAAAAAAAAAAGTAAAAAATCCAGTACAGAATTGATGCTTTTCTACTCCTGCCCTCAAAAAAAGATCCTAAATTTTCAACAATGGGTGATACCAACCCCAAAATGGTAACAATGGAAAAAGCATCTCGTCCCGCAAAAAAAATGCTGTCACATGGCCCCAAAAACGAAAAAAAGAAAATTTTATAGCCTTCAAAAGGGGCCAATGAGGAAACTAAAATCCTGGCAGCTGCAGTGCCCTCCTTCCATTCTGCACCTCGCTGTGCCCCCATAAAACAAGTCACAGCCACATGTGGGGGGTCTTTGTACTCAGGAGAAATTGCAGAACAAATTGTATGGTGGGATTTCTCTTTTTATATTTTGGAAATGTGTAAATTTTAGTGCTAAATGAACGTATAAGGGAACAATATGACCATTCTAAATTTCACCTCCATTTTGATTCAATTACTATGAAGATCTCAAAGGGTTGACAATCTTCGTAAAAGCTGTTTCTGATAGCTTGAGGGGTGCAGATTTGAAAATGGGTAGATTATATAGGGGGTTTTGATGCTAAATATGTAAAATTTCATTCAAAACTGTATTTATCCCCAAAATAGTCAATTCTGAAAATCCGGAAAAGCGATATTCTATTTGTAAGCCGCGTGACATCAAAATAAATTATCCAGACATTTCAGAAATTATGAAAATGTAAAGTAGACAAATGGGAAATGTGATTCAGCAACTTATTTAGGTGGTAAATCTATCTGCCTGAAAACGCAATGATTTAGAATTTCGAAAATGGCAAATTTTTCAAAAAATGTATCATATTTTCTTTTTTTTTGTAAATAAACGCAAAACTTATCAGCCAAAATTTACCACTAAAATGAAGTACAACATGTGGGGAAAAAACTATCTCAGAATCGTTTTGATAAGTAACAGTGTTCAAAAGTTATAACCATATAAAGCGAAGCAAGTCAGGATCCAAAAAATCGGGGTGAGCCTTAAGCTACAAAATGGCTGCGTCCTTAAGGGGTTAATCTACTACTACTACCTTACTGCCTCCATACATCGTCCCCTTATCAAACGAGCTGTGTCAGGCAGAATTTTAGGTTGTTTTCATGGCTTCCACATCAAACTTGTTATCTTTGTCGCCACCCTGCTGTGTTATCCACAAAATATACCGGCAAACTTTTATCATTTACTGATATTATTTCAGCGCTTCTTGCGCATCTGTTTACATTCCCCTCACCCACCATAACTCAAACTTATAAGAACACTACTGCACTTGATCTTATACAAAAGGTTCTTAGAAGTGCTGTTTGGGGAGGAACCGAGAGACAGGGGCTTGGACAGGTGAAAGCTTGCCTGGCAGCGGACCGCCAGCTCCATCCCAAGATCCAACTAACATAGTTTTAACTGCAGCACCTTTAATCTACTACTACTACCTTACTGCCTCCATACATGGTCCCCTTATCAAACGAGCTGTGTCAGGCAGAATTTTCGGGTGTTTCACCAGATACATAATGGAACTCGGCCCATCTGTCGCCGCCATGCTGGAGACCTGAAGTTGCAATCATAGCAGCGCAATATGGATGCCCCATACTGTCGCTCTTAATCATGGAACCATTTTCGAAAAAACAATTAAAAATAGAATCGCTATGCTATTCCATTATTCCTAGTTGAAATATTCAAACAACCCCGCCTGCTTTGAAAATTATAATTTTTTCAAAGTAAACGCTTCTGGCCCCCAGGCCCATTTTGGGTGGGGAGGAGCCGAGAGACAGGGGCTTGGACAGGCGAAAGCTCGCCTGGCAGCGGACCGCCAGCTCCATCCCAAGATTAGGCAGCCTCAGAGGCATCCTTGCATACTGCCCCTGCTGTTTCCTGTCCATTTTGCCTCCACGATCCTCCACAGCGTCCACCAATGTCTCCATGCGCAACTTTCAACTCTCTATACCCCAGACACTGGAGCACGAGAGGATATGCAGCACATCATCCCCTTATCAAACGAGCTGTGTCAGGCAGAATTTTCAGGTGTTTCACCAGATACATAATGGAACTCGGCCCATCTGTCGCCGCCATGCTGGAGACCTGAAGTTTCAATCATAGAAGCAATATGGATGCCCCATACTGTCACTCTTAATCATGGAAGTCGTCTCCATGGCTGCCTCCACATGTCGTCCTCTTATCAAATGAGCTGTGTCAGGCTCATTTTTCGGGTGTTTCACCAGATACGTTATGGAACTTGGTCACTATGTCGCCACCATGCTGTGTTATCGACTAAATATACCTTCAACCTTTTGTTCACATAGGAAATCATTTCAGCACTTCTTGCTCACCTCCTTTGGTTCCTCTCTGCCACCCATTGGTTTGAAGCCTGAGTCCATTTAGGGTATGTCGCCAAGACACTCTCTAGCCTGCCGCTGCTGCCGCTGCCTCTGCATGCCGTCCTCAGGGTGTCAGGGTCAGGGTCAATTATTGGATGTTTTAGATGCTATCTAGCCTCATTCGGTCACTCTGTCATGGCCATGCTGTTGCCCATAATTTTGGCATAATGGTGCGATTAAGCAGCCTCAGAGGCATCCATGCATGCTGCCCCTGCTGTTTCCTGTCCATTTCCGTGGTGTTTCCATCATTTTCTGAGGTTTCCAGGTGTTTGGCCAAGCTTCCCTGTGCAGACCCTTGGTCCCCTTGAAAAATTTTTGAGTCTCCCATTGACTTCAATGGGGCTCGTTATTCGAGACGAGCACTCGAGCATCGGGAAAAGTTAGTCTCGAATAACGAGCACCCGAGCATTTTAGTGCTCGCTCATCTCTATTACTGACCCATTCTATTTTTTTTTTTTTATAATATTTTTATTAAATTTTTCAAAAATACATGGAAAAAGAGACAAATATCGTTTCTTTTTAACAGGTGTAAATCATTGTTACAGCGATATAATACATCTGTACTTGACACTTCTTTTCCCATGACAACAAGCCTGTAGATTGGCCATAATAGTCTAGGATATCCGTAACTTCTTAACTCGTCAGCTTTGACTTTATCTGCTCCTCAAAGTTCAACTACCATAGCATTTTACAGAGAGATGGTTCAAATTTTCCACATATATAACAAAAAGTATTACAACATTAACTCAGGTAAGAGGGAACAAGCATTATTCCATTCGCATTTACAGTAGCCTAGCCTCCAGAAACCGAACAAAAAGGAGAATTAGTAAGGTCAGCAAAACAAACCAACTTTACTAGTAACGACCTGAATTGTACACGCAAACAAGATGTTTTTATTCCTTGAAGTATGGGCTTGCTGTCCAGACACTCCATGCTTTTACAAATTTGTGGTGTGTGTGGTTTTGGAATGATATAGCCTTTTCATATTTACAGCTGGAATTGACTAAAGATGTGATTTCTTCTATTTTCGGGCTATTCGTTTCCTTCCAGTGTCTCGTGATTGTAAGTTTAGTGGCCATTAAACGGTGTGTGACTACTATCCTACAGGCTGGAGTGAACTTATTGACGTCTATTAGGAGCAAGGCTGTGGCGGGCGATAGGCTAACCTTGGTCTGGGTAATTCTGTTTAACAATCTACTTGTTTCATCCCAGAGCTCATGGATAACTGGGCATGACCAAAGCACGTGCAATAGTGTGCCTGTTTGGCCACAGTTTCTCCAGCAAAGGGTGGATGATGTGGGGAATATTTTATTAAGCCTATATGGAGTGAAATACCACCTTAAGTGAGTCTTTATAATCGCCTCTAAGTGAGAGGTACATCTAAGATGCGCACTAGCCATTTGCAGGGCCCCTTTCCATTGGTCATCCGTAAATTTTGCATTAAGACTTTGTTCCCAACGTATCATATGAGGGAGCTTTTGAAATGATTTTTTTCCTTCTAGCATGTTGTAGAATATAGAAATACCTTTTTTAAAGCTAGAGTTGTTTTGTAGTAGTTTGGCTAAATGAGAATCTAGTGTGGGCCCTTTGGAGTTCAGCACCTGCAATAAGTGGCGAATGCGCATATATGGGTAAAAATCCTTTACAGGAATAGAGTATTTCCTCATTAACATGTTAAATGGCGCTAGTGTTTCCCCTGACCAAATATCTGCTAATGAGTGAATTCCCAAATAGTGCCAGGAGGTTAAATTCAGATTTGGAATGTTCAGTTCTACTAGTTCTAAAGGGATCTGTTGTAGGGGAATGATTGTTGTAGCTTTAGAACGTTTTCTTAAGCTGCGCCAAGCCTCGTCTATTGCCTGTATTGTGAAATATTTAGACTGGGGTGGTTTTATGTCCCAAGCGAGGGATAATAGTCCGGTCCTAAGTGAGCCCTTAGTATGGCATTCTTCCTCTATTGTGCGCCACGTTTGATTGGGTGAGATTATCCACCAGTGTTGCGATTGGTCTAGGATTGCTGCTAGACTGTAGTCCTGTAGATCAGGGACTCCTACACCTCCCACTGTTCTGTGTTTAGTTAAAGTTTTATAGGATATTCTTGGTTTATTGTTTTGCCAGAGGAATTTGTTCAGCTGGGCTTTTGTTTTAGCAGAAAAGGATTTGGGTAATAAGATAGGTATCGTGCGAAACAGATAGAGATATTTAGGTAGTATTAGCATTTTGTATGTAGCATTCCTGCCAAACCATGACAGAGTGTGCTTAGAGTAATTCTCTAATTCTGTGTCAATATTAGTGATCGAAGGGAAGTGGTTGTATTGGACTAGGTTGCTCACAGGGTACGTAATACTGATTCCCAAATAGTCAACTGAGTGCTCTCTCCAGTCCAGTACGTATTTTGATTTTAGGGCATCCAGTTCTTTCTTGCCTAAATTCACTGGTAATACTTGTGACTTTGAGCTATTAATTTTATAAAAGGAGACTTTGCTGTATTCTGACATAATGTTAAAGATATGGGCTAGTGAGGTGTCTGTGTTAGTGACTAATAAGATTATATCGTCCGCAAATAATGCAATTCGGTGGTCTTGACCTCCCGCCATGATTCCCTTGGCATTAGGGTGAGATCTTATGGCTGTGGCTAACGGTTCTATGGTTAGAACAAAGATTATAGGGGAAAGGGGGCACCCCTGTCTGGTACCATTCGTTAGAAGGAATTCCCTGGATCACACCCCATTGATAAACACCGTTGCTGATGGATGAGAGTATAGAGCTTTGATGGCCATTAGCATATGTCCTTCTATGCCAAATGCTTTTAAGGTAGCAAATGCATAATCCCAATTGACCCTATCAAACGCCTTTTCGGCGTCAATAGTAACAAAGACAGCTGTAGTTTTGTGTAGTTCGCAGTGTTGTAATAAGTTAATAATGCGCCTTGTATTGTCTGAGGCTTGCCTGCCTGGGGTGAAGCCAGCTTGGTCGGGTGCCACTAAACCCGGGAGGACAAGTTTTAATCTGTTAGCCAGTATTCTGGCGTATATTTTTACGTCTTCATTTAAGAGGGAAATTGGGCGAAAGTTGGCGGCTTTGTCTGGGGATTTCCCTGGCTTGGGGAGTGTGATGATTATAGCTTCCAGCATCTCCTTAGGGAGTTCCCCCGTGGAAGCAGCTAAGGAATATACATCCCTCATGTAAGGTGAGAGTATGGATGCATATTTTTTATAGTATAGGCCTGGAAGGCCATCGGGACCTGAGGACTTGTTGATTTGTATTGTTTTGATCGTTTTTTCTATCTCAGATGTAGTTAACGGGGCATTAAGCTGGTGGAGTTGACTCTCAGTTATTTTGGGGAGGTGTAGTTTCTTTAAGAAATTTTCAATAGCCTCTGAGGAGGGGGGAGATGTATAGCCCTCTTTAGTTAAGTTGTACAGGCTGGAATAATAGTCCATGAAGGCATCAGCTATTTCTCTTGGGGACATTAACCCCTTAAGGACGCAGCCATTTTGCAGGTTAAGGCTCAGCCCGATTTTTTGGATTCTGACCTGCGTCGCTTTATATGGTTATAACTTTTGAACACTGTTACTTATCAAAACGATTCTGAGATTGTTTTTTCCCCACATGTTGTACTTCATTTTAGTGGTAAATTTTGGCTGATAAGTTTTGCGTTTATTTACAAAAAAAAAGAAAATATGATACATTTTTTGAAAAATTTGCCATTTTCGAAATTCAAAATCATTGCGTTTCCAGGCAGATAGATTTACCACCTAAATAAGTTGCTGAATCACATTTCCCATTTGTCTACTTTACATTTTCATAATTTTTGATATGTCTGGATAATTTATTTTGATGTCACGCGGCTTACAAATAGAATATCGCTTTTCCGGATTTTCAGAATTGACTATTTTGGGGATAAATACAGTTTGGAATGAAATTTTACATATTTAGCATCAAAACCCCCGTATATAACCAACCCATTTTCAAATCTGCACCCCTCAAGCTATCAGAAACAGCTTTTACGAAGATTGTTAACCCCTTGAGATCTTCATAGTAATTGAATCAAAATGGAGGTGAAATTTAGAATGGTCAAATTGTTCCCTTATACGTTCATTTAGCACTAAAATTTACACATTTCCAAAATATAAAAATAGAAAACCCACCATACAATTTGTTCTGCAATTTCTCCTGAGTACAAAGACCCCCCACATGTGGCCGTTACTAGTTTTATGGGCGCACAGCGAGACGCAGAAGGGAAGGAGCGCCCTGCAGCTGCCAGGATTTTAGTTTCCTCATTGGCCCCTTTTGAAGGCTAAAAAATTTTTGCTTTTCCGTTATTGGGGCGATGAGATGCTTTTTCCATTGTTACCATTTTGGGGTTGGTATCACCTATTGTTGAAAATTTAGGAACTTTTTTTGAGGGCAGGAGTAGAAAAGCATCAATTCTGTACTGGATTTTTTACTCTTTTTTTTTTTTGGTGTTCACCGTATAGACTAATAATCCTGTTATCTTTATTCTATGGGTCGATACGATTACGGGGATACCAGACTTGAATATATTTTCTTACGTTTTACTAAATTTGTCAAACAAAACCCTAATGTGGGGAAAAATCTATCATTTATGTATTGCCGTCTTCCAAGTGGCACAACATTGTTACTTTTTTGGCTACGGAGCTGGTTGATGGCTTGTTTTTTGCGGGACATGTTGTACTTTGCACCAGTATCATGTCGGAGTACACATGGTTTTTTGATCGCATTTTATAGCATTTTTTGTGGGATTGAATAGCTAAAAATCATAATTTTTGGAAGGTTTATAGCAGTTTTTTTTACGGCGTTTATCGTGGGGGTTCAATAATGATTTACTTTTATTCTACGGGTTGTTACGGACGCGGTGATACTATATATGTGGGGTTTGTGTTATGATTTAGACTTTTTTTTTAGTTATATGTCTCTTTATATGTTTTGGGGGTTTTGGGCATTTTTAGTGATTTATTACTTTATTTTTTTATTGAATAACATTTTTTTTTTTACTTTTTCACTTTTATACCATGGTACATGAACAAGAAATCCTCTGATTGCTTGTTCATGATAATATTCTGCAATACTCATGTATTGCAGAGTATTATCAGTGTCAGCCTATACACTTGCATAGGCTGGCACTGTGCCAGTAAGATGACGTCACAGACGCCATCTTACTGGCAATTCTTGCAGGTAACTCTGGGGTCCAGATCGGACCCCAGAGTTACTATAGCAACGATCGGCGCACCCCGAAAACGGTTCGGGGGGGCCGATCGTGGGGGAAAGACCCCCCAGATACATGTTAGATGCCGCGGTCTCGCTGACCGGGGCATTTAACGGGTTAAGCACCCGCGATCGGAGACAACTCCGATCGCGGGTGTTACACTGGGGTGCCGGCTATCAGTCACAGCCGGCACCCCGTCTTTCCCGATGCCGGTTCGGCTCAGATCTTGAGCCAAACCGGCATCAGCTCAGCGTCCGATATATCGGACGCTGAGCGCTAAGTCACTGAGCTCAGCGTCCGATATATCGGACGCTGAGCGGGAAGAGGTTAATTTAGCCCCTGAGACATGGTGATATAGAAAAGGGATTTTAGACTTCTGGTTACGTTTTTTTAAGCGTCTTGCCAAAAGGGCCCCTGCTTTCTGGTCCTGCGAGTAGTATTTTATCTCAAGTTTTTGTAAGGCTGTGGAATATTTATGTAGGAGAAGAGTATTTAGTCGCTCTCTTAGTTCGTTTATGGTTAATATAAGTGATGGTGAAAACGTTTGCTTGTTTTCCCTTTCTAGAAATTGCATATGCATTAAAATGGAGGTGATTTCTCTTTCTCTCTACGAAGTCTGCTATTAAGAATTGTAAGTTCTTCTTTTGCAAACATTTTGTGTGTTAGCCATAGCGAGAAAGGGCTGACTTCTGTTGTGTGATTTTTTGATAGAAATTCCTTTAATTTTTCCCCTAACGCTGAGCTATGTTTGGTAGATGCTATGGTGGACATGTTTGCCCGCCAAACAAAGTCCGTATTGCAAGAGTACACGTCATTAAAGGTGATTGTTATGGGAGCGTGGTCTGACCACTGAATGCTCCCTATTGAGGAATTGGTTGTTTTATCTAGCACGAATCTGTCTGTTAGGATCATATCTATCCTTGAGTATGTCCTATGGCTGGCTGAAAAATAAGTGTAGTCTTTTTCCGACGTGTGCTGCACCCTCCAAACATCGAATAAGTCATGCTCCCAAAGCATTGGATTTAATGTAAAGTTTCTATGGTGGGTGTGAGATGTAGTGTCGAAAGAGTTATGTCCTATTGAGTTAAAGTCCCCACAAATGAGTAGAGAACCTCTCTTGACTTCTTTAATTTTCTTAAACAGTTTGGTAAAGAAAGCTTTCTGTCTCCTATTGGGGGCATACAAGTTCACCAGTGTATAATCTATATTATTTATGGAGCATATCACAATTATAAAGCGGCTTTGCGGGTCGATATATGTTTGGTGGACAGATACAGCTAAAGAATCTTTAAACGCAATGAGGACTCCTCTTTTTTTCTTATTGTAAGTGGATAAAAGCACTTGTTGGAACTTGGGATGTGAAATTTTGGGTGGATTCTTCTGGCAAACATGTGTTTCCTGTATACACACTATATCTCCCTTGCTATTTAGAGCTTCCTTCCAAAACAGTGATCTTTTGAAAGGGCTGTTCAACCCCTTCACATTGAGTGACATTAGTTTAATGCTCATTTTTAGTATTTACAGTAGAACGTGGTGGTGACAGTGCCCTCTGGTGGTAGTAAAGTGCAGCAAACCCTAGTATCAGGTGTATAGTAAATATATTAGCGTGATTCAGGTCTAACCAATTATACGTGTTAAACATTAAAACGTAACACTAAACTAAACAGTACGGTACAGAATCTTAAGATGTAAGTACTCAGTGGGGGGAATACAATGGTAAAAACCCAAATTAGTGGATACGTGGGCCTCTCAGCCACGTCCTTACCCGACGCCATAGTCCACATATCTGCTGAGGAAGAAGCTGATCAAGTGGCTCCTCTGACATGCCACTCTGGGTCCATCCTGGGGATTTCGGATGTTCTGCTTCTGGCTCTTACTATAACCTCATTTGGGATACCCCATGATGCAAGAAGATCCAATCCTTCCTCCGTCGACTTGATCGCGATGATGCTGTTTTGACGTTTTACCAATATCTTGGTGGGGTAACCCCATCTATACGGAATTTCATTGTCCCGCAAAATTGAGGTGACAGCTGTGAAATTTCTTCTGGCCTGCAGGGTAGCCGCTGATAAATCTACGAACAGCTTAATTGACTCATAGGGTGAAGGGAGCCCCGAGGATTTTCTTGAAAAGGAAAGTAATTGTTCCTTGGTATGGAAGAAGGTGAACCTCGCTAGTACATCCCTGGGCACCGTGTCTGGTAGATTTGGCGGTTTTGGTACCCGATGAGCTCTGTCGATACTCATTTCATATTCTGCAAGGTCTGGAATGAGGGCTTTTGTCATCTGCTGAACATATCCTCTCAGTTGGGAGTTTGGCACCGTCTCTGGGATCCCTCTTATCTTTAAATTATTGCGCCTATCCCTATCTTCCATGTCTGTTTGCCTAGCCTGGATTAGGGACACCTTGTCATCAAGCGCATTGTGGGAGTCTGCGAGATCATTAAAAGAGTTAGCAAAGTCCGCCATTTTATTCTCTACATGAGAGACTCTTTCACCCATGTCATCCAGAGTTGACTGTAAAGGTTTAATCAAAGATGATAAGTCCTTCTGTAGGGATGATCTAAGGGCCTCCAGCATGGATTTTAACATGCTCTCTAAAACATATTGATCTGAGGCTTGAAAGGATGCAAACATGTCAGTTTCTGCAGATACTGAGCCATCATTGTTAGACTGAGCTCTCACCTCAGTGCTGGGATCCTAAAATTTCTGCTTTTGTTTTGCTGGACTGCATGTAGGAGACCTGGAGCTCCCTGCTACATATGGAGGTGGAGAGCTAGAGGATTCAGAGCTGCTGCCCTGTTGCAGACATAGGGGAGGCATGCTGCAATCATCTGCTATATGGGCTGGAGAAGGAGCTTGGGGAGCAAAAGATATTTGGGAGCTGGTGCTCCATCTATTAGGTACCTCGAATGTGGGGGAGGTTCGCCTAGGTGTTGCGGTGGTGCCCCCTGATGATCTGTCGCTCCCTGCTTTGGCAGGTGCTGGTGTTCGCGCCACGCTGCCGGCACCATCTTGGCTGCGTCCAGAGCCTCCACTGAAAAACTGGCCTATCGGCCGGTTGCCGGCTTCTTTGGCCCCCCTTTTCCTTCCCGGGGGTGCCGCTGACTGTCCGGTTGCTTTTCCCGGCATTATAGCCGGAGGAGCCGCTAATTTGGTCGCTGGGTGGATGTCGGGCGGACGGAGCTCAGCACTTACGCCCCCTGACCCATTCTTTTTAATGGGCTTTTTCAAATGTCATTTTTTTTTCACTGATCCAAAGTTGTCAGTGAACAAAAAAAAAACAGGCTCTAAATTGATCTAAAAAAACTGAAGTTTGAAAAAGCCTGATGAAAAGAATAGTTCATTAAAGTATGAGTGACAAATCACTGAGCCAGCAAAAGAAAACCATAGTCCAGGGGTCCCCAAACTTTTTACATTGGGGGCCGTTCCCTGGTCTCTCAGACCATTGGAGGGCCGGACTAAAGTTTAAAAAAAAAATAAGAAATTTCTCTGTACACTGCACATATCTTAATATAATAATAATATTTTAGTAATATGCCCCTATAGTCAGTAATATGCTCTCCGCCAGTAGTCAATAATATGTCCCCTCAGTATAAACTTGCCCCCTCATAATTAACATGCCCCACTCATTTATGTCTCCCTTATAATAAACATGTCCCCCTCATGGTATAATGTCCCCTCATGCATGCCCCCCTCATGGTATAATGTCCCCTCATGCATGCCCCCCTCATGGTATAATGTTCCCTCGTGCATGCCCCCCTCATGGTATAATGTTCCCTCGTGCATGCCCCCCTCATGGTATAATGTCCCCTCATGCATGCCCCCCTCATGGTATAAATGTCCCTGTCCCCTCATGCATGCCCCCCCCACATGGTATAATGTCTCCTCATGCATGTCCCCCTCATGGTATAATGTCCCCTCATGCATGCCCCCCCTCATGGTATAATGTCCCCTCATGCATGCCCCCCTCATGGTATAATGTCCCCTCATGCATACCCCCCTCATGGTATAATGTCCCCTCATGCATACCCCACTCATGGTATAATGCCCCCTCCTGCATGCCCCCCTCATGGTATAATGTCCCCTCATGCATGCCCCCCTCATTTTTATAATGTCCCCTCATGCATGCCCCCATCATGGTATAATGTCCCCTCATGAATGGCCCCCATTATGGTATAATGTCCCCTCATGCATGCCCCCCTCATGGTATAATGTCCCCTCATGAATGCCCCCCCTCATGGTATAATGTCCCCTCATGCATGCCCCCCCCTCCTCATGGTATAATGTCCACTCATGCATGCCCCCCTCATGGTATAATGTCCCCTCATGCATGCCGCCCTCATGGTATAATGTCCCCTCATGCATGCCCCTCTCATGGTATAATGTCCCCTCATGCATGCCCCCCTTTATGGTATAATGTCCCCTCATGCATGTCCCCACTCATGGTATAATGTCCCCTCATCATAACCAGGGTCGACACAATCCACTAAAATGGCCAGCAGCACTATTAAAATAAAATCTCATACATACCTGGGTCCAGCGTGTTCCTTCAGCAGCCTCTTCTGCTCTCCCCGCATCCGACTGACCCGTCAGCTCCGGAAGAGCAGGGAGAGAGGGCGACCTCTTAAGGCGGTGATTGAGATTGCGAGGAGCCAATGTCTCCACACGCTGTCAATTGGGCCTCCTCACAGCACCCGGGTTCGCAGAGGCCAGGTAACAAATGACAGCAGCGCTGCTCCATCAGTGAGCATGATGGCGCAGGGGTGCTGCGGCGGGGGCCGGATAGAAAGGGTCTGCGGGCCGCATGTGGCCCGCGGGCCGTAGTTTGAGGACCCCTGCCATAGTCCATGGGGGTCGTTTATCTCTATTTGTTTTGGCCAGTTTTTGCTTTTTTTTTTTTTTTTTTTTTTCGTCTGCTATCAATCTCACTTTTTTCTTGTGTTGAATGGAATTTTTTTCCAGATCTCTTTCTGAGACATATTTTACAAATAACTGAAAAATGTTTCACAACGTTTAGACAATTTGAAATCATAAATGACATTAGCAACTTTTATCACACCTGGAATAAACAATAAATGTGTCTTTCTAATGATAAACTAATACAATAGGCTTTGTTATTATTTTAGAAAAAAATTGTTAACTAAATGGTTAGTTAGTAGAGATGAGCGAACATACTCGTCCGAGCTTGATGCTCGTTCGAGCATTAGCGTACTCGAAACTGCTCGTTGCTCGGACGAATACTTCGCCCGCTCGAGAAAATGGCATCTCCCGCCGTTTTGATTTTTGGCGGCCAGAAACAGAGCCAATCACAAGCCAGGAGACTCTGCACTCCACCCAGCATGACGTGGTACCCTTACACGTCGATAGCAGTGGTTGGCTGGCCTGATCAGGTGACCCTGGAATAGACTAGCCCCTGCCCGCGCTGCTCGGATCATTCTCTGTCTGGATGCCGGTAGGGAGAGAGCTGCTGCTGCTGCAGGGGTAGCGTTAGGGTGTTCTATTAGAATAGTGTTAGGCAGGAGTGATTCTACAAGAACCCAAAAGCCCTTCTTAGGGCTACAATAACGTTTTATTTTACTTTTTTTTGGTTTGCCTGTGGCTGGACTTGCTGGCATTAGTAGTGCAGCTAGTACCATATTGTGAGTAATTTGCAGGGAGACTTACTACCGTTGTGTTTAGGTCTTAGTGAAACACATATCCACCTCAAACACCGAAGTGGGACAATTTATTAGGGGTTTGATTAGAATTAGGCAGAGTCTGCTGGTTTAATTTTTTTTTACCTTTATCTCTTTTTATAGCTCAAAGTCATCTTGCAAAGCAGTGTGCTTTCACTGTAGGCTAGAAAATAGCCATAGCAGAACCCCAACGGCTTACTTAGGCCTAGAATAGCGTTATATTTTCCTTTTTTTTGTTTGCTTGTGGCTGGGCTTGCTGGCATTAGTAGTGAAGCTAGTACCATATTGTGAGGAATTTGCTGGGAGACTTGCGACCGTTGTGTTTAGCTCTTAGTGACACGCATATCCACCTCAAACACTGAAGTGGGACAATTTATTAGAGGTTTGATTAGAATTAGGCAGAGTCTGCTGATTTATTTTTTTTTACCTTTATTTCTTTTTATAGCTCAAAGTCATCTTGCAAAGCAGTGTGCTTTCACTGTAGGCTAGAAAATAGCCATAGCAGAACCCCAACGGCTTACTTAGGCCTAGAATAGCGTTATATTTTCCTTTTTTTTGTTTGCTTGTGGCTGGGCTTGCTGGCATTAGTAGTGCAGCTAGTACCATACTGTGAGGAATTTGCTGGGAGACCTGCGACCGTTGTGTTTAGCTCTTAGTGACACGCATATCCACCTCAAACACCAAAGTGGGACAATTTATTAGGGGTTTGATTAGAATTAGGCAGAGTCTGCTGATTTATTTTTTTTTACCTTTATTTCTTTTTATAACTCAAAGTCATCAGGCACAGCACAAAATCCAGTTGTGTGCTGTCAGTGTAGGTTAGAAACTAGCCATAGCAATAGGATAGCATTGTTTTGTTTAAAAAAAAAACTAAATAAAAAAAAATAAACACATAAAAAAAAAATTAAAGTTTACACTTTAATTTGGAAAATGTTTAACCCGAGGGCTAGGGGTAGAGGACGAGGGTGTGGACGTGGGCGTCCAACTACTGCAGGGGTCAGAGGCCATGGTCCTGGGCGGGGTGAGACACCACCTGCTGATGAGGGAGCAGGGGAACGCCGCAGAGCTACACTCCCTAGGTTCATCGTGTCTCAAGTTACTGGGACTCGTGGTAGAGCACTGTTGAGGCCAGAACAATGCGAAGAGGTGATGTTGTGGATTGCGGACAATGCTTCTAGCCATTTGTCCACCAGTCAGTCTTCCACGCAGTCCACCGATGTCACCGAAATCAGCACTCCTCCAGGTCCTCCACCTCAGCCTCCTTCCCTCCAGTCTGCCCCCTCCCAGCAAAATTTGGCATTTGAACCGGCATACTCTGAGGAACTGTTTTCTGGACCCTTCCCACAGTCACAAACCATTTGTCCGGTTGCTGCTGAACTATTTTCCGATGCCCAGGTTTTCCACCGGTCGCAGTCTGTGGGTGATGATGACATTATTGACGTAGTGGAAGAAGTGTGTAAAGAGGTGTCGGACGATGAGGAAACACGGTTGTCAGACAGTGGTGAAGTTGTTGTCAGGGCAGGAAGTCCGAGGGGGGAGCAGACTGAGGGATCGGAGGATGATGAGGTGACAGACCCAAGCTGGGTTGATAGGCCGGGTGAACACAGTGCTTCTGAGACGGAGGCGAGTCCTATAGCAGAACAGGTTGGAAGAGGCAGTGGTGGGGCCAGACGGAGAGGCAGGGCCAGAGCTGGTGCATCAGCGCCAAATGTTGCCCGTAGTCAAGCTCCCGTGGCGAGGGCTAGATTTTCAGAAGTCTGGAGGTTCTTTAAAGAAACACCGGATGATCGACGGACTGTGGTGTGCAACCTATGCCAAACCAGGATCAGCAGGGGTTCCACCACTACTAGCTTAACTACCACCAGTATGTGCAGGCATATGAATGCTAAACACCCCACTCAATGGCACCAAGCCCGTTCACCTCCGGCCGGGCACACCACTGCTCCTTCTCCTGTGTCATCTGCTAGTCAGCCCCCTGCCCAGGTGCCAAACACCTCCCGTGCGAAAACCCCATCTTCGCCTCCACGATCCTCCACAGCATCCACCAGCGTTCAGCTCTCCATACCCTAGACGCTGGAGCGCAAAAGGAAGTATAGCGCAACCCACCCACACGCCCAAGCCCTCAATGTCCACATCTCCAAGTTGCTTAGCCTGGAGATGCTGCCCTATAGGCTGGTAGAGACCGAGCCCTTTCGAAACCTCATGGCGGCGGCCGCCCCTCGGTATTCGGTCCCCAGCCGCCACTACTTTTCCCGATGTGCCGTCCCAGCCCTGCACAAGCACGTGTCAGACAACATCATCTGTGCCCTGACCAACGCCGTTTCTGACAAGGTCCACCTGACCACGGACACGTGGACGAGTGCTGCCGGGCAGGGCCAATATATATCGCTGACGGCACATTGGGTTAACTTGGTGGAGGCTGGGACTGAGTCTGACCCTGGGGCTGGTCATATACTGCCGATGCCGAGGATTGTGGGGAGTACCTCGGTCCAGGTCTCAAAGGCCTACTATGCCTCCTCCTCCTCCCACCCCTCCTCCACCTCCTCCTCCTCCGAATTACCATCCGAGGGCATGGCGCCATTAGTCGGTAGTTCTAGGCACAGCAGCAGTGCCGTCGCTAAGCGACAGCAGGCGGTGCTCAAACTGCTGAGCCTAGGCGATAAAAGGCACACCGCCCAAGAGCTATTACAGGGCATCACGGCGCAGACTGATCTGTGACTGGCACCGCTGAACCTGAAGCCAGGCATGGTTGTGTGTGACAACGGCCGTAACCTGGTGGCGGCTCTGCAACTCGGCAGACTGACACATGTGCCATGCCTGGCCCATGTGTTAAATCTCATACTTCAGCGTTTCCTCAAGACATACCCCAATCTGTCTGATTTGCTCACGAAGGTGCGCCGCATCTGTGCATATTTCAGGAAGTCCAGCGCAGATGCTGCCACTCTCAGAGCAGCGCAGCGCCGCCTCCAACTGCCCGCTCACCAACTGTTGTGCGACGTGCCCACTAGGTGGAATTCAACATTAACCATGTTATCCAGAGTTTACCAGCAGCGCAGAGCGATTGTAGACTGCCAGATGTCAACTTCCATCAGAACTGGTAGTCAGGTCAGTCAGCTTCCTCAAGTCTACAATGAGGAGTGGACGTGGATGTCTGATATCTGTCAGGTGCTGAGTAATTTTGAGGAGTCAACACAGATGGTCAGTGGCAATGCCGCCATCATCAGCCTCACCATCCCGCTGCTTGGTCTGTTGAAAAACTCTCTGGTCAGCATGAAGTCGGAAGCTTTGCACTCGTCACAAGAGACAGGGGAAGAAGATTCCCTTGTTGATAGCCAAAGCACCCTCAGGTCTGTTTCTCAGAGCATATCGGAGGAGGAAGATGAGGATGAGGAGGAAGAGGAGGAGAATGTTGGCAAGACAGAAGAGGGGACCATTGTTCAGTCCTTCACTGTTCAGCGTGTATGGGCAGAAGAAGAGGAGTTGGAGGAGGAGGAAATGGAGAGTCAGGCCAGTGAGGGGAGTGAATTCTTGCGCGTTGGTACTCTGGCGCATATGGCACATTTCATGCTAGGCTGCCTATCCCGTGACCCTCGCGTTCAAAGAATTTATTCCAGCACCGATTACTGGGTATTCACTCTCCTGGACCCACGGTACAAGCAAAATCTATCCACTCTCATCCCTGGAGAGGAAAGGAGTGTGAGAATGCATGAATACCAGCAGGCCCTGGTGCACAAGCTGAAACAGTATTTCCCTTCTGACAGCGCTAACGGCAGAGGGCGTACTTCTGCGGGACAAGTAGCGAGGGAGAGTAGGCGAGCTGGCAGCTTGTCCAGCACTGGCAGGGGTACGCTTTACAAGGCCTTTGCCAGTTTTATGTCACCCCAGCAAGACACTGTCACCTGTCCCCAGTCTCGGCAGAGTAGGGCTGATCTTTACAGAAAGATGGTGAGGGAGTACGTAGCTGACCATACCATCGTCCTAAATGATCACACAGCTCCCTACAACTACTGGGTTTCAAAGCTGGACATGTGGCACGAACTGGCGCTGTACGCCTTGGAGGTTCTTGCCTGCCCTGCCGCTACCGTGTTGTCTGAGCGGGTTTTCAGTGCAGCTGGTGGCATCATCACCGATAAGCGTACACGCCTGTCGACTGGCTCTAGCTATAGTACTCTATGTATTTCATTTTTCTGGAGGGCCACCTACCCGGTCCTCTGGTTTGAAAACTTTTTTGGACTGCCACATACAGGCACTCAATTTATTTAATTTTTCTGGAGGACCACCTACCTGCTCCTCTGGTTTGAAAACTTTTTTGGAGTGCCACATACAGGCACTATCCAAATTAAATTGTCTCCATAGCAGCCTCCACATGTCGTCTTTTTAGCTGGCTCCACACGTTGTCTCCATTGCTACCTCCACACGTCATCGCCATAGCTGCCTCCAAAAGTCGTCCATATAGCTGCCTCCATACATGGTATCCTTATCAAACGAACTGTGTCAGGCAGAATTTTGGGTTGTTTTCATGGCTTCCACATCAAACTTGTTAACTTTGTCGCCACCCTGCTGTGTAATCCACAAAATATACTGGCAAACTTTTATCTTTTACCGATATTATTTCAGCGCTTCTTGCGCATCTGTTTACATTCCCCTCACCTGCCATAACCCAAACTTATAAGAACGCTACTACACTTGATCTTATACAAAAGGTTCTTAGAAGTGCTGTTTGGGGAGGAGCCGAGAGACAGGGGCTTGGACAGGTGAAAGCTTGCCTGGCAGCGGAACGCCAGCTCCATCCCAAGATCCAACTAACATAGTTTTAACTGCAGCACCTTTAATCTACTACTACTACCTTACTGCCTCCATACATCGTCCCCTTATCAAACGAGCTGTGTCAGGCAGAATTTTGGGTTGTTTTCATGGCTTCCACATCAAACTTGTTAACTTTGTCGCCACCCTGCTGTGTAATCCACAAAACATACTGGCAAACTTTTATCATTTACCGATATTATTTCAGCGCTTCTTGCGCATCAGTTTACATTCCCCTCACCCGCCATAACCCAAACTTATAAGAACGCTACTACACTTGATCTTATACAAAAGGTTCTTAGAAATGCTGTTTGGGGAGTAGCCGAGAGACAGGGGCTTAGATAGGCGAAAGCTCGCCAGGCAGTGGACCGCCAGCTCCATCCCAAGATTAGGCAGCCTCAGAGGCATCCATGCATGCTGCACCTGCTTTTTCCTGTCCATTTTGCCTCCACGATCCTCCACAGCGTCCACCAATGTCTCATTTCAACTCTCTATACCCCAGACGCTGGAGCACGAGAGGATATGCAGCACATCATCCCCTTATCAAACGAGCTGTGTCAGGCAGAATTTTCAGGTGTTTCACCAGATACATAGTGGAACTCGGTCTATCTGTCACCGCCATGCTGGAGACCTGAAGTTGCAATCATAGCAGCGCAATATGAATGCCCCATACTGTCGCTCTTAATCATGTAAGTCGTCTCCATGGCTACCTCCACATGTCGTCCCCTTATCAAAAGAGCTGTGTCAGGCTCATTTTTCGGGTGTTTTACCAGATACGTTATGGAACTTGGTCACTATGTCGCCACCATGCTGTGTTATCGACTAAATATACCGTCCACCTTTTGTTCACAAAGGAAATCATTTCACCTCCTTTGGTGAAACCTGAGTCCATTTAGGGTATGTCGCCATGACACTCTCTAGCCTGCCACTGCTGCCGCTGCCTCTGCGTGCCGTCCCCTATAGTGTCAGGGTCAATTATTGGATGTTTTAGATGCTATCTAGCCTCATTCGGTCACTCTGTCATGGCCATGCTGTTGCCCATCATTTTGGCATAATGGTGCGATTAAGCAGCCTCACAGGCATCCATGCATGCTGCCCCTGCTGTTTCCTGTCCATTTCCGTGGTGTTTCCATCCTTTTCTGAGGTTCCCAGGTGTTTGGCCAAGCTTCCCTGTGCAGAGCCTTGGTCCCCTTGAAAAATGCTCGATTCTCCCATTGACTTCAATGGGGCTTGTTATTCGAGACGAGCACTCGAGCGTCGGGAAAAGTTCGTCTCGAATAACGAGTACCCGAGCATTTTAGTGCTCGCTCATCTCTATTAGTTAGTTGTCATCATTATTTTGCTTTGGGAACTATTCTTTGGAGCGATATAGTTCTGGGACAAATGTGATCATCATGTGGTATAATAACGCTCCAGGCTATATGCATTGGATTAACATTGTATGAAAAGTAAACTAATAACCTTGAACCTTGTGATTTCCTTAAGGGCAGTGTTGTTACCTTTCCACGCCATTTTATGAAATATATGAGTCTTAGTGTAAAAACCCTAAATTTGTCTTGTGTTTTTAAATTCCAGAAAAGTAAATGAATGGACAAATTTGTTAGTAATGTTTGGTACAAATTCTTGCTACAAGGACAAACTCAGAGCTAAACTAAAGAGATGCTAATCCAGGCATTGATGGAGATGATGGTGTTACCTTAATCTGGGACGTTTCCAGCCAATGGTGGTCAAGTTGTTTATCTAGTTCCAGAATCCAGTGGACACCAGCAAAAGCAATTCACAGAATGGTAGAGACTTTGAAGAGCTAAATTACTGCTAAGCCATGTTATCTTGGGAATGTCTCTGTGCTAGGAGATAACCTGTTTTATGGTATAAGAAGTGTGTGTCCAGATGAACTTGTACCGTCCCGTGATTAGCATGTTTCTGGTCCATAAATAGGCATTCGATAGACCGTAACAATTTGTGAAGGCAGTAATAATTGTATGAAATGGTGACTGTATTGTGTGGATTGTTTTCCCTGACACCATTACCGGTAATCCCTGATTAATGAAAAAGCTTTATGCGCTTAATAAATACTATGATTAAACAATAAAACACAACAAACTATGCAAATAGAACACCTCATGATGTGACAGATGATTCTTATTTAAACAAATGACTAATGTGTAATACTTATATAAAGACCTCGATCCCCAGAATAGAGAAAGACAGTCTACCAGCAACTAATAGAAGAAGATGGATTCCAGTGCTCTTAAGGTCTATCATATACATGACTGTGATACCAGACAAATTCTGGAGGATTATTTCTCTGGTAACCAGGAGATGGTCTTTGAAGAGGATTTCGTGAAGTTCCCCATTCAACATTTTAGAAAAACCTTTAAATTGGGTATGTGTTTTCCTATTATTAAATATTTTCATTTTTCAATACATTTGTAAGAAGTTATTTTTTATCTTTACAGCATCAATTATTATCAAATTTAAATCATTTAATTTAGTTATAATCAAATCCCTGTCTCTGACTTTGTTAAAAGTTATATGAGTAGAACAATTAAAAATTGGATTAGTTCTAACATAGGGGGCCATATCTGTTGCTGTTTTGGGTTCTTTATTGTGTATTTTTGTCTCTATTTTTTGGTTTAACATTGTTTTCCATTATTAGCAAGACTTGCAATATTTGATTTTATACAAATTTTTCAGTTTTGATTTTTATACAAACATAACATAATTTTTTTTGTGTTTTGTTGTTCAAATGGCAACTACTTTAACAAAGTTTTATATTTTTTTTCGTGTTTTGCAGCTTGAATGTCAAGTATTGAACACAACTGTATATATTTTTTTTTTCTTTGTGTTTTGTTACTTGAATGTCAACTACTTGAAAATAGTTGTATTTTAATGTTGTGTTTTGATGCTTGAATAGCAGCTATTTGTAAATAGTTGTATTTAAAATTTTTTATATACAAATATACATACACTATATATATATATTTCTGAATGTTTTGATGCTTGAATGGCAACTACTTGAATATAGTTGGATATTTTTTTTTGTTTGTGTTTCTACTTCCACTGCTGCTTCTTCTTCCACTGGTGGCTTGGCTTCAGCTAGTGGCTACTGGACAGGGTCCAGCACCAGGGTTACCATTTGCTTTTGGTCCTGCTCCTCATCTTATAAATGAAACATATTTTGCTTTGTATTTTTTATTTTTGGAAGATAAGTTTGCTTCTAAATTTTAATCTTTAGTTGATTTACCTCCTCGACAGTTGGTTGAAGGTTTGGGGGACTGGAGTCATTTCTGTTTGCTTCTACCTTGACCTCCATTTTACACTTTTTGATTTTCTCCCCTTTGGCCCCTCATAATAATAATAATAATAATTCTTTATTTATATAGCGCACACAGATTATGCATCGCTGCACAAAGCATGTCAAATTGGTCGCGGTACATTCTTCTGACATTTTTGAGGGACTTTTTTTGCTTTATTTTTTGTAACTGAACTGCTTCTGGATCTGCCTGACAGAACGGAATTTCCTGTACTTTGCGTGCAGAGGGGCTGAGAGCTGTTCCATGATCCTAGTCTAATACTTACAACTCCCTGAATCATGGAGCAGCTCATAGCCCTGCTCATTGACAAAGGTGATGATGTTGCTGAGCTCTGTTGTTGCCTTGCTTCTCATCTGTAAAATTAAAATCAAGATCAAAAGATAAATATTTTTTATAAGTTTGTGTGCTGTTCTTCTAAGGCTATATTCACACTTCCATTAAAATTTCTGTTCCTTACCTAGGTAAAAATAAAGGTAAAGAACAGTGGATTGACATAGCCAATTACATTTCCCATTCACATCAATTTAAAATGTATGTCATTGTCATGTTCCATCAGAAAGGTTTCTCTTATCCATGTGTTTTTTTAAACTTATTGAAACTCCTGCATTCACCTTCTTTTGTCCCAAAAAGCATGGGTAAGCAACATCTGCCTAGAGGGACGTCCGCAAATGTACATTGATGTCAGTGGGATTTAAAACTGATACTTTACCTTTTTTGGGTGTAACTAACAGAGTTTTGAACTGTCTTGTTAACTTCACCTTATTGTGTGCTTATCCTGCTTTGCCTGCATCCATGCATCCATTAGTATAAGAAACGATAAGACTCAATACTTTATTATTTATTTGATGCAATCTATCCTTAAACATGTGTTTCTGTTTCAAATCTTCTACTGACATTTTTTTTTTGGTTTTATCTGTATTTTCCTCCTTGGCATTTTTTGACCCCTCTTAAAGATGATTTGTGTTAATTTTGCATTGCACAGCAAAGTACTGAAAAAACACATCCAAAGCTTGGGGGTTTTGGATGTGTTTTTTCAGTACTTTGCTGTACTCTCATGTGGCAGTGACGGTGGTCAGCTCCAGGTCTCTTTCTGTGACACTGGAGGAGTTTAGGTTTGTGTCGCAACACTTTTAATTTATATATGCATGCACTATTTACGTGTGCCAATTTCTAAAGGATAGGTTCAAAGGAAAACTATATTACCCCTTAAGGACGCAGGGTTTTTTCACTCATTTCTCGCTCTCCACCTTCAAAAATCCATAACTTTTTCATTTTTACGTGTACAGACCTGTGTAAAAGCTTATTTTGTGCGTAACAAATTTTATTTTCCCGTAATGTTATTTATTTTAACATGCCGTGTACTGCAAAGCTGAAAAAAAATTCCAAATGTGGAAAAAAAATTTTAAAAACGCACGTGAGTCACGTTCTTGTGGGCTCAGTTTTTACAACTTTGACTGTGCACTCAAAATAACACATCAGCTTTATTCTTTGGTTCGGTGCGATCGCGGTGATACCAAATTTATATAAGTTAAATTGTGTTTTAATACATTTCCAAAAATTAAACGAATGTTTACAAAAAAAAAAAAAATTTGCCATCTTCTGACGCTAATAACTTTTTCATACTTTGGTGCTCGGGGCTGGGGGGGATGTCATTTTTTGCAAAATGAGACGACGTTTGCATTACTACCATTTTAAGTTCTGTGCAACATTTTGATCATTTTTTATTCCATTTTTTATGTGATGTAAAAAGGTGTAAAAGTCGCATTTCGGAAATTTGGGCTCCATTTCCCGCCTCGGAGGTCACCGCCGCCCGTAACCGTTTTTATATTTTGATAGATCGGGCATTTTGGGACACAGCGATACCTAATGTGTCTGTGATTTTTACTGTTTATTATGTTTTATATCAGTTCTAGGGAAAGGGGGGTGATTTGAATTTTTAATATTTTATACATTTTTTTTATTTTTTAAACTTTTTTTTTTCTTTTTTTACACTAATTCTTAGACCATCTAGGGTACATTAACCCTAGATGGTCAGATCGTTCCTACCATATACTGCAATACTTCTGTATTGCAACATATGGCATTTTTGCAGCTCATTCATTACAATGAGCCACTGGCTCATTGTAACGAATCTGCAGAAGCCAGATAGCTTCGGGTCAAACAAAGACCCGAGGCTACCATGGCAACCGATCGCCGCGCCCCCGAACGTCATCAGGGGCGGCGATATGCAACAACCCCCACCTTTGCATGAAGAGGACTTCGCCTGTATTCCATGTATTAAGGGCTTAACAAGGGAAAGGGGTGTGTGACACAAACACCAAATAACTTTATAAAGTAGTGGACAGATAAAACTTTACAGGACAGATATTGGAAAGTGTAATCAAGAACTAAACAACAATGGGAAATCAAAATGTTTGAAAACTTGCAAATTGAGCAAATAGTTGCAAGACAAAGCATGCAGAGACAAAAAAAGGCCACCAGGGGTATCCAGAGCACACATACCCTTAAATTTCTTTATACTACAGGATCTTAAGCTTTGACTGTGAAGCATATACATAGGTGTGGGTTCAGGGTCCCTATAGACACAAAGACAACAATTAATGAAATACTATTATGTGTGCAAATAATGCTTGTTTTACATTTGCACATCCACCAAAAAGAGGAAGAGGAAGAGAAAATATGATCCAGACTAACTTTTTATACCCTACATTAACCCCTTTGCGCAACTAGACGTGATACTACGCGGCGTCTATGGGGCATCAGCGCAACGATCGGCACCCTCCAGCACCCACCGATCTAACAGTGCATCTAGGCAGAATGCATAGGCTGACTATGTAATATGCTGCAATACATTAGTCCAGGTCAATGTTTGACATTCTGCTATGCGCTAGGCAGTTTAAATAACAATATCTCTGGAAAAGCTTTATATATCATAACAATTTTTACTTTGTTTTTTCATGACATGGGAGAGTTTTACGTGATGGAATGATTTTATTAATTACATATATTTTTCTTTATAAAATGCATCAATAATTAACTACAAATGTGAAAAAATAAGCTTTTTTGTAATTTTTTCAATTAAAGTTTTTTAAATAAGTAGTAACTTTTACCAAAATATGTTATAAATATGTACCACATTATTCCATCACCCTTTCCCAGGATCAGCTACAGATACAGAGGATGTGTGTACTTCTACAAAGTAAAAGTCCCCTGCAGATTCTAATGCTACATTTCCTGAACCCTTTTATCTAGAAAACAATTCATATGAAAAAGAAGAGTCCCCTCTTTAATATGATATATGGATGGTGCATGGATGCTTAAGAAAACTGGAACTAAAAATCATTTTTTTTAGTAAACCTTTAAGGTTCTCTGGTTCTGTTAACCATCCATACACAATCTAAACAGCATATTAAAGGGGAGGAGGGGCGTAACTTGAGGGGGTGCAGAGGTTGCGGCTGCACCTGGGCCCATGAGGTTTAGGGGGCCCTTATGGTGTCACTTTCCAATATGAGAAGACTATTACTATAAACCATACATTGTAGTCGGGGGCCTGGCACAGACTTTACACTGGGGCCCATCAGCTTCTAGTTACGCCACTTAAGGGGAGATTCTCCTGTTTAGCATGGCATAAAACTGTTACTATGTTCCAGGGTTCAGGAGATATGGCCGTTTGAATCTGGTCACTGTCACAAGATTTTAACCCCTTAACGACCTGGCCCTTTTTAGTTTTTTCACTTCCATTTATCACTCACCACCTTCAAAAATCTATAACTTTTTTATTTTTCCACATAAAGAGCTCTGTGATGGCTTATTTTCTGCGTAACAAATCGGTGCGATCACGTGGATAACAAATTTGTATAAGTTTTATACTGCTTTCATACATTTAAAAAAAATGAAAACCTCCTGTATAGAAATTATTTTTTTATTTTGTCATCTTCTGACGCCAATAACTTTTTCATACTTTAGTGGACGGAGCTGTGGGTGGTGTCAATTTTTGCGAATTTTGATGATGTTTTCATTGCTATAAATTGTAGGACTGTGTGACCTTTTGATCACTTTTTATTAATTTTTTTAATATTTTTCAAAATGGCAAAAAAATGCCATTTTCGACTTTGGGCGCTATTTTCTGTTACGGGGTTAAACGCAGTGAAAAACCGTTATTATATTTTGATAGATCAGGCATTTTTGGATGTGGGAATGCCAAATGTGTTCATGATTTTTACTGTTTAGTTTTATTTATAAAGGGAAAGGGGGGTGATTTGAATTTTTAGTTTCTTTTATTATAATTTTTTTTCAACATTTTTTTTATTTTTACTTTTACTATTTTTCAGACTCCCTAGGGTACTTTGACCCTAGGTTGTCTGATCGATCCTATCATATACTGCCATACCGCAGTATGGCAGCATATAGGGATTTTCCTCCTCATTCATTACAATGCACAATTAGAAATATAGGAAAAAATGTACCCAGACTAACGTGGGGCGCTGACAGTGTACTTCCCAAAGGAAATCAAATACCCTTGGTTTAGCAAAAAACTAAAGAATTTTGATCCTTTTTAAAATTACATATACAGATATGTGCGCAAACATGACGCGTTTCGGGTGTTCAACACCCTTTCTCAAACAAAGGACAGTAAATATAACATTAAAATACCAATCTTATATGCTATAAAAATAGCCATAAACAGCATCAGGTGACTTACATACTTAGAAGCTGCAGGACTCTAGTTTCCGGGTCTGCACGCCGGGAAAGCCTGCGAACAACAGCGTGTTGTTGCGCATGCGCAGTTGCCACTGGAGCGCCGGATGTTTGACCGGTATTCAATGGCAACGCTCGCATACATAGAATGGATATTAGTAAACATGGTTAGAGAGCAATTAGGAACAGTTAAGAGTATGTTAGTAAACACGGGGACGCAATTTGTTACTAGCAGAAGCGGGTCAATCTAATTAATAGATAGATTTCAAATAGCGGTCCCAGCTTGTAGGAGTACTCGGACATGAATAGTAAGTGCAGAATTGATTGCCCTGCATTGCAGTCTATGTAAAAAATGCATAATAATATACATAATAAAAATCCATAAAACATGTATAAAAAGTATATAAAAACATATATAAATATTCATAAGTGATGATATTATCTAAGATAAAACTACTCAGGGACAGTCTAAAATTAATACATTGTGAACATTAACAACATGGTCAAAATACAAGAAAGGAATTAAAATAGAGTTAATCTGCACACAAGAGATGCATAAGAATTGTTGCATGCATAAATGTACTCAATTCCATCAATAATTACATAAACACATATATATACAAAATATATCCATGTATGCAATAAAGAATAGGGCGCAAGGTATTTAAACCCTCATAGTAGCATTGAAGATGCTCTAGTATATATTTTCTAGGCTTTCATTTAGCCCTATGGGTACCAAGCTCTGAAGCTTGAATATCCAGTACATCTTGCGTCTTTTGAGATGGTTAAATCTCTGTGGGACAGTAGAGCTGATGTGTTCAATCGGGAGTATGCTAAATTCCTTGATACTACAGTTATGATGAGTAGCTGCGTTCCGTGACACACTGTGAAGGGTAAAATCATTTTGGATATTATGTCTATGAGTATTGAGCCTTTCTCCTAAAGGCTGAATGGTGCACCCAATGTATTGCAATTTACACTTGCATTCTATTAACCCCTAGGGGACACAGCCTATTTTGGCCTTAAGGACACGGCCCCATTCTTCAAATCTGACCTGTGTCACTATAAGTGGTTATAGTTTTGGAACGCTATGAGATATCCAGGGGATTTTGAGATTGTTTTCTCGTGACACATTGTACTTCAAATTAGTTTAAAAATTTGGATGATATCTTTTGTGTTTAGTTATGAAAAAAAACTAAATTTGGCAAAAATTTGGAAAAATTCTTTATTTTCAACGTTCTAAATTCTCTACTTTTGATGCAGATAGTCATAGCTCCCAAATAAATTCATAACTTACATTTCCCAAATGTCTGCTTTATGTTGGCATGGTTTTTTAAGATTCCACATATTTTACTAGAATGTTATGAGGCTCAGAATTTAGGTATCATTTTTCTAATTTTTTGTAAAATCACCAAAACCTGTATTTAGATGGACCTGCTCAACTTCTAATTGACACTGAGAGGCCTAAATAATAGCGAGACTCATAAATTACCCCATTATGGAAACTACACCCCTCAACGTATGAAAAACCACTTTTAAGAAGTTTGTTAACGCTTTACGTGTTTTATAGGGGTTAAAACAAAATGGAGGTGCAGTCTGCAAATTGTAATATTTTTTCACAATACACTCATTTTGGGTGGAAAATTAAACATTTACAATGGATTAAATGAATAAAGGCTCCACAAAGTTTGTTACCCAATTTCTCCCGAGTACACGGATACTCTACATGTGGTGGTAACCTGCTGTATGGGCGCACGGCCGGGCATAGAAGGGAAGGAGGCGCCATCCAGATCAGATTTGCCATGTCACATTGTACAGGCTATAATTTTTTTCTTTTTTTAATGTGGACCAATAGGGGCTTATTTCTTTTGCCACGAGATGCACTTTTCTGGTACGTAATTTGGGGGAATCTATAGGCTAATTGGTGAGATTTTATTAACTCTTTGTTAGTGGAGGAAATGAAAATCATCACTTTTCAGGAAGATTTTTATGGGGTTTTTTTTTTTGGCTGTTTACCATACCATAAAAATAGTATATTATTTTTATTCTATGGGTCGCCACGATTACAAAAAGACCTCATTTATATAGATTTTTTATTTTTTTCCCATTTTTAGTGCATAAAAAGTAATTTGGCAAAAATGTTGTTACTTTTAGCATCACCGTCTTTCATATGCATAACTTTTTTATTTTTCGCCTCACAAATCTGTTTAAGGGCTTATTTTTTGCGAGAAGGATTGTTCTTTTTAGTGGTCTTATTTTAGAGTGCATAACATTTTTTAAATCCCTTTTTAGAGCATTTTTATAGGGTATTAATTGAAAATGATCTTTTTTCTGGAGCTTTTTTTTGTTTTGTTTTTTACGGGGTTAACTTTGCGGATCTAATAACGATTCTGTTTTATTATGCAGATTGTTACGGACGCAGGGATACCAAATATGTGGGGGTTTTGTGTATTTTATTCAATTGTACTGAATAAAAACTAATTTGGAGAAAATCTTATTCATTTTAGCATCACCATCTTTTTATATGCATAACTTTTTTATTTTTTGGCAGATAAATCTTGTTAGGGGCTTATTTTTTGCGAGAACAGTTGTTCTTTTTAGTGGGATTATTTTGGAGTGCATAACATTTTTTAAATCACTTTTTAGAGCATTTTTTATAGGGTATTAATTAAAAACTATCTTTTTTCGGAATGTTTTTTGCGTTTTTTTCCTCCGGCGTTTACCGTGCGGGTCCAGTAACAATTCTGTTTTATTATGCAGATTGTTACGGACGCGGCAATACCAAATATGCGGGGTTTTTTTGTGTTTTTATGTTTTTTATACTTTATTAAGTTTTTTTATGGGAAAGTGACATTTTAGGGGCTTATATTTTTATGTATTTATTTTTTATTTATTCTAATGTGTTAACTTTAGTGTTTTTGACTTTTTTTTAATTATACATACTTGGGTTATCCCCAAGAATCCACGCTTAACTTTCAGGAGGGCCAAAACACTCAAAAATATCTTGGCCCCGAGTCGTTTGAGACCTGTGACAGCTAAGAATCCTCCTATTTCCCTGTTTCCTAAAGTTGTGGGTAGCTTTAAGTGTGGACATGCATGTTGTGAGTGCTGCAAATCAATCAGGCACAGACAAAAGACATTTATGTCGAACAT